>NC_092564.1:11618483-12818483 GCF_037975245.1 Apostichopus japonicus
TTTACGTCGGGAGTCGTTTCGGATGCGACACTTCAGATACACACCTTATGATAGACTGTTTACGTGATATTGAAGCCATGGATCTACTTTATAATGTAAGCAAATAAAGACTGACCATGGTCTAGACAGCATTCCATGGGGTTTATTTGTGAACTCTTCCGCGAAATGTATAAGTCGAGATTATTACAGTTATTTCAAAGGGTCATGACAAAGTTTCGTCCATTGGTATGCTTACATAGTGCAGTTGCATAAATGTGATGTGGTCGCGTTCATGTCGCATGCCGTCTATACAAAGAGCTTAATTAGCCGAATATGACATAAGCTATAAAGAAATATACTTATTGACTTTTTGTCTCATTTGTAAAACGATTCTACGAGATCACTAAAAAAACTTCTAAATGGTATCACGGCTTTATTTTCATTACTCTTCAGTCCTATTTTACTAAACAAATTAATCTAGCACCTTTCGTAACCAAGAGGAAATTGGCATCTAGCCCTTGTGACGCCTTCGGTTCCTCGGACCCAGCGGTGTACCGGTTTTGAGCCGGTATTCTGGTATATGTCACAACAAATATTCCTCATAATATCATTCCATAAGGTGCGATGACACCAGCTATAACGATATATACTGGCAAAAATGTTTCCAAGATGATCACTTGTAATGTTTCAGTCACGACTTAATTTGACTTTATTCTTTCTTTTTCAAAGAGTCCTTACCGTATTGTTCCAAATGTAGATGGTTACTTTTTGGAAGATTCCCCAGAGAATCTTATTCTTAAAGGAGAATTCAAACATTGTCCGATAATAGTCGGCTTCAACGAAGACGAAGGAACACTCACCGCGTCTTTGTACATTGAAAACTCTGAAACCGCTAAAGATCCGCCACATGTACAAAAAGAAAAGTTCGATGAGGTAATCAATTACGTAATATATTTATTTGTTTTCACATTCCATCAAACTGTATGTAAAAGGAATACTTGGATAGCCAAATATATAATATTCTACAACGCTACACGGAGACATGTATTTGACAGTAAAACGATTAAGTATACCAAGTGCGCAATCCATCGGGTTTCATGAGATTTGATTCCCAAACTGTGACTGTATGATTCTTGACCGCTTATGAAACCATTACTCACAGAGGCGCATAGTCCCATGCCCAAGTATACAACCTGCCGGAAGTGCATGTTACATACGATTAAATAGGAATTTTCGAAACACTTCTTGAACCTTTAAACGCCTTAGTCCTCGTGACCTTTGACATTTCACGTTATTGAATACTAACTGAACGATCAAAGTCATATCTTCCTACATGGGTATGTCAACTTCAGTCATTTTGGCGTGTGGCTATTAGCCAAAAGGATGGCATGCTTAGATTTATGACCTTTGGCCTCTGACCTTTCATCGGACACAATCATATGTTAAAGAGGAAACGTATGCCACAAAGTTTGAGGATAGAAGAGGTGTTCCGAAGATAATCAGTTAATCTCTCAAATCAGGCCAAGTTTGACCTTCGACCTCCATCGTCTATGCGACCTTTCAAGTGGTATGGTAATTAATACGATTTTAAATTCTGTAAATTAATGGCAACACTGCAACTTTTTTAACACAACTGGTAAGGGTGTCTTTCAGTCTTAGATTTTTTGATAATTCGGAGAGTTCCACTAGCATTAACCCAAACAATCATCATGTAATTAGTAATAGAGATGAGACTAGAGAATGAAAATCTCTGATTCTGGTATATATTTGATTATTTACATAGATGGTCCTCTCACTCTTACAAGGGACGGGTAAATTTGTCAATGGTCTAATTGAAGACTCGGTGAAGCAGGAATACGTAGACTGGTCTCACGCAGACAATGACTCGGCCGATTATCTCGATACATTTGTAAGAATCAGGAGTGACCAGAGGTACAGCTGTGGGGCAATTGAGGTCTCCAAAGCTCATGCAAGACTTCAGATACCGGCTTACCTGTACAAGATGACACAAATACCCTCAAAGTAAGTGGAAATATTAAAATTGATATTTTTATATAATTTCTTCCTTCCAAATTTTGAACTGAATGTTGATTATACTTTATACATATATAGACGAGGGGTGTACCTCAGCAACCCGATAATTATGCTACAGTCGTCCCTTGTTGAACCCAAGAATAAACTTTTCATGTGAGTCATAAAGGTGTCATGATATGCATTTATACACATTAAAACTTGACGGGCATTTGACTAATATGTAAACTATATGTTCTTCCTTGTAAAAGTAATTACATAGTTCACCGGATAACTCACATGTTGCTCTTTGAATTATGCCGTTTTCCCCCGATGCTCTTCAATGGCATGACATTTACAGATGTCTCAACCGTTTTAATGCAGAATTCATATATTTCACCTACCGTAAAAAGACATAACATCGTCCAGAAGAGACCAAATATAACATGGCATTTCCATAAGGTGAATGAGAGGTGTCTGTTCTGATACTTTTCCACAACCTGAACTCTTACTTCACAATTTTAACAGAATACTACGTAATTACCAAAATGAACACGTGGTCGTGATATATCAGTATCAGCCGTTTACAAAAAGTTGGCATCTGCCTTACGCGTATTATGAATTGTAAGACATTTCGTCAACCTCCTAAAATTGATTAGTTATATTGTTATCGCTGATTTTATTAGTAGCTTTAACTTCAATAACTTCCCAATAGGAATATTAATTGGTATATTTCATTCTTTTCATCTCTTTATGATTACTCTTGCTACGTACGATCCTTGCTTGCTGTCGGTTTATCATAACAGTTCTGTGTTTGAGTATTACGGTGTTGGTCCTGGATGGTTTCGTGCAGGCCACGTCGAAGATGTTCAGTATGTCTATGGGACTGGATTCATCACTGAATTACTGGAGAGTCAACCAGCGACTCTTGAAGACAAGCAATTGTCGGTTGAAGTGATGACGTTTTGGACAAACTTTGCTACCAGTGGGTACGTACTTAAAACGGCAGTTAATTTATTATCACGTTTTATGAACGATTTGTGGAATTGTTTCTTGATTTTTGTCATCTAGAGCAAATACTAACTCCTCACATTTCACGTTTAAGGGATCCAAGCCGCAAGAATTTATCGGATACCATTGGTGATGAGAAGTGGGAGTGGCCGAAATATGAACTTTCAGGACAGGGGTACAAGGTCCTAGGACCAGGGTTACCAATTGGAAGAGCCCCCAGGTCTGATGAATGCCAACTTTGGACATCAGTTATACCCGACCTTCAAATGCTAATGAGTAAGACTGCATTTTTCTAATTTATTGTGTCCTCACATTTACAGGCGACTAAAATTTGTCCCAAATTATGCTTCTTTTTTAATGGAAAGTGGTATCGAAAAGGGGTTCCCCCCCCCCTCCCTACCACTCCATGCTATTAATTTAATAAGCAGGGTGAATAATTTAAGGTTGTACATTATTTCTTACCGAAATTTGAAAACTACTGTGAGCTTCTTCATTTATTTTTCAATTGTGGTTCTAATGAGAATTACATTTTCCAGTGTTGAGTTCAGTCTGATATATATGAAGATGTTACTTGAAAAGTTAGCTTTTGTGTAGAGAGTATATTACTCAACGTAGCATTAGAATTACATGAATGTGACGGCACTTCTTCCGTGTGTAGACCTCACTTCCTTCCATTTTTATTGGTCACAAAGGGTGCATTGTCTCAGCGGCCAATAATATAAAATCGACTATCAATGACTTTTCTCTTCTGATTCCAGTGTCAATGGAAGACGTTGAGAGAGAATGGAGAGAGGAATTTTCCGATTGGAAGGATAACTTGGACGATTGGCGAAACGGTTTCAGACTATCACAGGATAACACGTGTTAAAGACAGAAACAGTTAGAGCATGCTGTGACACTCACACCAAAACACCTTTACCATTATACACACGATTAGAATTGAGAAGAAATGCAGAGTGGTATAGACTTACACGCCACATAACTACGAGGTCATAGTTTGTTATTCATATTCATAGCTCTGATAATGATGATGATGATGATGATGATGATGATGATGATGATGATGATGATGATGATGATGATGATGATGATGATGATGACGATGACGATGACGATGACGATGACGATGACGATGACGATGACGATGATGGCGACGACGCATACGGCAATGGCGATGACGAGGATTTTACTAAGGCATAAAAATCCACATTTGATCAAAGTTTGTTTACTATGGTGTATTATGCTATAGTGCTATAATTGAGCGATTTATAATGACCTTCAAAGTTGTGTTTTATGAAGCATCTCTGGAAATGCTCAATTTTCTAACTGGCATCATAATTAACTTTACTCTATTTTTTTGCTTTGTCAGTATGGTTCTGCTCTAATAACCACGAGAGCTAACGAATGGTGTTTCTGTTTTCTAAAGCGTAATTAGAACATAACATATATGCCGAATGCAGGCAGAGAACCAATGAATACATTAAGAAATTACAAAGACGAATTGCTTTCTTTAAAATGATAAAAGGACACAAACCTCAAAGCAAAAAATTATAGCAGCAGCAATTCAACCGCAACGGCAAATTTGTCGCTTAAGAATATAATCAGACATACCTTCCAACAGTTGATATTATGACCATAGTCACACAATTTAATTAATAATTAAGGCAATTTAGATATTCTTATAATAATCTAAAACATATATACCCTTTATGAATATTTTACGGAAAATTAATAAACAATTCACGAAAACTTCAATGTCACATGTGTCACAGTCTGTTGATTGCTTGTTGTTTTGTGGTTCTTCCACCCGTGTTACAGGGGGCGCTCTCCGGCCGACTGCGCATGTCCGTGGGAGACAACGTGTATTTGCATGGCCGAATTCCTGCACCTCGGGTGCCTTTTGTGTTTGTTCATGCCTGGAGAGTGTCCCCTTGTTGTTAGTCTAATTCGGTGTACGACCCTTACTATAGAGGGACATTCTTTACTTTGTTGGATTTTGGCGTGAGATTGAGTTGGGAGTGGAGAAGGGAGTTAAGAGGAAAAACGGAAAGAGAGAGGAGGAATAAACCTGGTCACCAATTATTACTTAATACTTGTTACTGTTATTACTTTATTACGGTACCGGACCCCGTCACAAATGGTGGAAGTGCAGGGCACTGATACGTTGCAAAAATTCAGCAGTTATGTCTTATAATTTGCGATCAAGAGCCAAATCTTTTGACAATTTAACAACCGCCGTCGAACTTGAGAAAGGTGTCGTAAAATCACCTGATTCGCCCATAAGCAGGAGAGCCGCTGTTAATTCTAAAATGGCGTCAAATTTGCGCCCTGACTCCTTTCATGGTAAGCAAAGTGAAGATCCGTATCTATGGCTCAATAAATTTAAGTCATGGACATTGCTGTCGCAACTCCCTCGAGAGCAAATTGCCGAAGCAATGAATATGTTGCTCGTAGGGAGTGCTAACATCTGGCTAAACTCCTTATCACCTTTAACGAAACAAGATCCTGATTTACTCTACGCATCATTTGAAAGTCATTTCAGCTCCATTTATCCAAAATGGCTGCAAGAATACCAGCTATGGGACAGGAAGATGGAACACGGAGAATCGCTGGATTCATTTATTTTGGACGTCGAACGCCGATGCAGTAGGCTCAAGAAAGTGGATAAAGAAAGAACTGCTGCGCTGGTGAGAGGGTTAACGCCACCCCTGAGGATGTTCGTGATCCAACGGAATCCGAAAACATGGGAGGACGCCGTGTCGGCAGCACGACTGGCAACCGAGGCCCACTCTATCAACAACGCCACGGTGAGCGCAGCGACTACTCGACATGCTGACCAGTACGATGAAAAAACGGACAATTTGGCTCAGCAACTCTATGAACAAAGGAAGGAAATACAAGACCTTACAACGAAGGTGTCGGCGATGTCAACTCAATTGTCGACCCAGCAGATCTCACCTTTGGATAAGGTAACATGTCAAATATGTTCTCGGGAAGGTCATACTGCCCTGCACTTCCACCATTTGTGACGGGGTCCGGTACCGTAATAAAGTAATAACAGTAACAAGTATTAAGTAATAATTGGTGACCAGGTTTATTCCTCCTCTCTCTTTCCGTTTTTCCTCTTAACTCCCTTCTCCACTCCCAACTCAATCTCACGCCAAAATCCAACAAAGTAAAGAATGTCCCTCTATAGTAAGGGTCGTACACCGAATTAGACTAACAACAAGGGGACACTCTCCAGGCATGAACAAACACAAAAGGCACCCGAGGTGCAGGAATTCGGCCATGCAAATACACGTTGTCTCCCACGGACATGCGCAGTCGGCCGGAGAGCGCCCCCTGTAACACGGGTGGAAGAACCACAAAACAACAAGCAATCAACAGACTGTGACATATATATATATATTATATATATGTCACAGTATATATATATATATTATATTTTTGTATGCGTAAACAATTAAATTTAATGTTATACATTTGTTTGTCTTAACTATTTATAAGAAAAGACGATGTTAAGTGTTAGCTTACATTTAATATATTTTTGTATGTGTATGTGTAAACAATTAAATTTAATGTTATATTTTTGTTTGTTTTTTAATGTTGGTGGTGGGTTTGGATTGGTACACTGTTGGATTTATTGTGAACTGTATTTTTGGTATTTTGCTCAGTGGCATTCGCACTTTAGGGGGGCGGGTATTGTCACAGTCTGTTGATTGCTTGTTGTTTTGTGGTTCTTCCACCCGTGTTACAGGGGGCGCTCTCCGGCCGACTGCGCATGTCCGTGGGAGACAACGTGTATTTGCATGGCCGAATTCCTGCACCTCGGGTGCCTTTTGTGTTTGTTCATGCCTGGAGAGTGTCCCCTTGTTGTTAGTCTAATTCGGTGTACGACCCTTACTATAGAGGGACATTCTTTACTTTGTTGGATTTTGGCGTGAGATTGAGTTGGGAGTGGAGAAGGGAGTTAAGAGGAAAAACGGAAAGAGAGAGGAGGAATAAACCTGGTCACCAATTATTACTTAATACTTGTTACTGTTATTACTTTATTACGGTACCGGACCCCGTCACAAATGTAATTGAAAATGAAATTTCTTTACTTCTTGCATTCAAATTGATGTACTACACTGCTTATTCAACAATGGTGATGATCATATATCATATATATATATATAAATATATATATATATATTTATATATATATATATATATATATATATATATATTTATATATATATTTATATATATTCCTTCAAGAATAATTTTGATAAATGTTAGTTAAAATCGTCAGTGCTGATGAATTTATGCTAACCCAAGGAAAACCTAATTGAATATAACTGGGGTGGCTAACCTAAGGGTTTGAACATTTGGAATGTCGAATTAAATGTTAGGAGCTTATTGTTGCAAAGTATTTCATACGATTTGAATTCCATGTGAAACACTGGGAACCCAGGACTGGTGCTCTTACCGACTGGAAATAGGCGATGGTATTTGAAGCAATGAGGCTTAGCAATCGAAAGGTTTGTGGTTCGATCCAAAGGTAACATACAGTTTCCTATGTGAATAGACTTTCTAAATTGAAAACTTGAGTTACAATGTTGAATTGGAAGCCACTGGATGTGAAAGTTGTAACCCGGGCTTCGCCCACATTCGGGATCGTTTAAGTGTCGCATAACTGCCTGACTATTATTATTATTACCCTGCGAAACCAGGACATGAACTTAGTATAAAGCTACATATAACTTTCGTTTGTCATGAATCTACCAAAGCTTGGGTAAAGGTCAGAGGGCCCATGTCTCAATTAGATTTAGTATTACTGTTATAGTGGCGTTCTGTTGTCTACAGAACGCATATCATTTTTAACTAACAAAGGGTTACATAATACGTTAGTAGCACCTGGAAGCACGTCACATGACCCTCCTTTGTTGTTACTTTTTCGTACTGTAGAGTGAGCCTTCCCAGGACATTTTTTAATTCGATGATATACTGTGTGTAGGTTTTATGTACGCTACGCTGTTATAGTGATAAAACAACGCGCCAACCAAAGCTAGTAGCCTAGTATAGCCTCGGTCTATCGTTAACCTACTTTAGGGTAGCTCGTTGTAAACAATTTCGAAATCAATATGTAGAAATACTTAATGCAATCTTACTAATTACCCATTGTCCATCTTTCACCACTCAAAGTAGTAATCGAGTTATGAATTGACTGCAATATTTTGCAATTGGAAAGTTTACCGCTGACAAGGACCCATCAAACAGACAGGATGTTTACGATCCTGTTCGGGTTATCTTCGATAGCTGACATTGTAGCTACCAAAGAAAATTCACCTTCGAAGGTGGAATATCGTTGGTAGCTATACACTGGCAACACGGCGTTTGTTTCCAATGTATTACTTGTAGTGTCTGCGTACGGATGCTATGTATATGTTGATATGAATAACGTAGACATGATGCACAGATGCAGTGAAAACGAGGCTTCTCAATGAAGCAAATATTCCACAGGAAAGTTGCAAAACTTAACTCGAGCTTCTCTTTTATTTAAAAAAAAAACTCGCGGATAAAGTATTAATTGGTACATGGATGTTTCTAGACTAAAATTTGGTCGATTAAAGTAGAAACTAGTTGACAAAGGGACATATAAATAGGCCTACAAACCAGAGTCGTCTCTACATAGGACCCTGCTACAACCCAGAGCCGTATATATAGAGACGGCTCTGCTACAAAGTAGACTTCCTTTATATAAAGGAACTCTACTACAAACAAAACAATAGCGCCATCTGTTTCGTCTGTCTTAGTATGTTTTGCTTTGTGATAGGTTGGTAACTTTGTTGGCAGGCGATTTTCATTAAACATGTTTGTGTCCCCCCCTAGCATATAGGCCTATTTTTAATTCATTAGCTCCAAGTATTTATAGATTTCGAAAATAATCAAAATGGCTTGTCATATAGGGGATAGTCTGAATTATTTAATGACTGAGCGAAATCTCTTCTTGGCACAAAAGTTGGAGTCACGGATTTGGACTTGACCGAACATGAACCTTGTACAACTTGACAATCAACAATAAATCACAGTTTATAAGATAAAGAAATATCAGACTTTGCTCGGGCTCCTTTACGTGATTAACAATGTTACAATGACTTTGCGAAATATGCATACAGCATAAGTAAATGTATAAAACAATTTATTGAGGGAATATTTCCCGATATTTATGCATTTTCAAGAACTTCTAGTAACTCTTGATCTTGATTCTGAAGACAAAATGTCATTAAATTATTGTTTTGCGATTTTTGTGGTGATCAGCTGTAGCTTCTCATTGGTGAATTCACAACCTTACGTAACCATAACGCAGGGACGGTTATTCGGAGAGACAGTTGATTTTGTTGACAACGAAGTAACTAACATCGAGACCCAAGTTGATGTTTTCAAGGTCAGGAGTTATTTTATTTCATTTCTTTTATTAGGCCCTATAAACCATGGAGGTAAAGCAGATTAAACCAACTTACCCATCCAACAGACATAGTCTAGCATTTGAAGAGAAGGCATCCTTACCTTAACGTCCAAATTAATCATCTGTATCTTTGTAGATGAGGTCTTTCATTTATTCCCAAATAATAAAATCATTTAATGTCTTTTCTTTAGTTTACTACAATCTAAGCCCATAGATTCCCCTTCTATCGTGACCTTCCGGTACCCGAGTTTCCCTTCCCTGAGTCCATTAAAGTATCGCATGATGAAAATACATTCACTTCTATCAATGGTAACGTCACAATAATATCAAACCTAAATTGACTGCATACTGCAGTGAAGCTAGATCCAGTCTCAATTGTCGGCAGGCACTGTTGATGATAGAGTAAAATTAGTCTCCGGCTGGAGATTCGGCAGTATGATTCGCAGTAGGTGAGGGGCGTGGTGGGGGCGGTGTGGTGGAAAGGAGCAAGGATGCCTCGCTCAAATTGGTGATGAACATCGTAGTGATGATTCGATGGAAATGGTGGGTTAGTTGAGATGATGCGCAAAAAAATATTTGACATTATATGCTATGGCATGCATATATAGGCTATGAAAGACATGATTGTGTAAATCAGCTTGCTGAATCCCGAATCAAGCTTGAATATAAGACTACACTCTCTAGTTGGAATTCTACTTGCATGTATGCAGATGTACATGTCTGTTTTTCTACATATTCTCTTTATGTGTATCCCTTTTCCTTACCCTTTCAGGGCATCCCGTTTGCTGAACCCCCTATTAGATTTTCTCCTCCGCTGAGTAAGAGTGGATGGGAAGGGGATTGGAATGCAACTTATTTTCGTCCTGCGTGTATACAGGGTCCAGATGGATTCAAATTTTGGTTCAAGCCAGAGATGGATGAGGACTGCCTCTACTTGAACGTATTTGCTCCTCATCCAAAGGTAAGCAACTCACATGCCATGGGTATAACTTTAAAAAAAAACAGAAACTTGAAGCCGGAATCAGTTGACTTTTAAAACTGATGTGTTAGGCAATAACGATAATAAAATGTAGATCAATGGTTTAGTCACAGTTGATGAATAAAGTGTAATAAGTTAGGGACAGACAGACAGAAAGATGACAAATGATAGTTCAGGGTCAGTATGTATATAATTAAGCAGACTTATTCATGTATTGACGAATATACGCTAGCGTTAACTCTCATATATGCATTTCATGTAGCAACTATAAATATATGCCTGGCATTACATCGTAAGATATGCCAGTACGAATTTAACTTATGCCTACAGTCAGACAATCGATCTTATGTATGTATTAAATCGAAGTTAGGTCTACATCTCATCAGTACTTATGTAGACATGCATCCTGATTGGCCCAGCATTAAGTAGTTAATGTCAACAATAAATCCAGTTTTGTCAATATTAAATCGAATTTATGTCAGCACTTCATATAATCTATGAAGCAAAAATTCCCGACTTTGTTTTTCCCCTCAATATATGATTTTTGTGAGATAATTATGATCATACATTTGCACATATTCATATGAATGATTCATGTACATTACATTTCCCCTTTATTTAAATATAGCCTAAAAACGCTCCCGTTATGGTTTATATGCATGGTGGTGGCTTCTCCGTAGGGTCAGCTATTGAGGAAGCATATTCTGGCATACCATTGGCTGCCATTGGTGACGTCATCATTGTGACGACAAATTACCGACTCGGAGTCCTTGGGTTCTTCTCAACCGGTAGGAATAGTTTAACTTTATCTTTGCGAGATGGGGTTGGGAGGGGGGGGGGGGGTGGGGTTTCACATATTGATATGGTAATAGTATTAACAGTTATTTTATGTATATTTTGTTCATGTTTTGTTGGTGTTGTACGATTTTATGGGAAGAGGGAGAAGATGAAAGGGAAGTGAGGAAAAGGGGACGATGATGTGGAAAAAAGTGAAAGGTCGAAGTGTAAACAGTGAAGGGGAAAGGGGGATGGGAAAGGCAAGATGAATAATCTTTAAAGGTATCACACCGCTAAGATAGAGACTGGCACCGATTAACATTGTTGGTTGATGATGCTTTTGACATCGTTATTTAAATGACATTCACAACTTACTGATCGAAGTGATGTCTTCTTGACTAAATATGTTTGCACAACTTAACTTTATTCTTTATTATGTTGTATGCATGCCAGCCTGATGTGCAATAATTACTCTACCCTCACCAACTGTCTGTTGAATCCTTTAAATTTGTTATAGATGAGGAGAATACCTCACTTTCATTACTTCATATTTCTAAAGGATAATGGATAGCTTTTTCAGAATACGAAGAAAGAAATGCACAATCTGAAGTGGAAAAAAATTCTACATTGAAGATTAAAATGGAATTTGAAATTAAAACACAACTTTTTAATGAAACGATAATATATTATGTCACAACTACAACATATTTGTTCGATCTCTTTATCGACTTTATTGAATTTTTAATTGCTCATTAATTTTCACTAACATTAGGCTATAAGATGCAACAATCCTGTGCAAATGAACTGCCATAATAATGCTTGAATATTCAGTTGTCATTGAACATAAGTAGGAAATAGAAGTAGTCCGCTTTCTTATTTTTATTTTCTGTAAATTTACAGGTGATAGCGCGTCTCCTGGTAATTATGGACTGTTAGACCAAGCGGAAGCGTTGAAATGGGTTCATCAAAACATTGAAGGTATAATAAAATATATTCTGATTTTAAGATACTCATAAAGGACGAGAAAATAAATGCATAGCTTGAAATATTATCATCATCATCAAGCCTTTTGCAAAACTGGAGGATGAAACTGTCACTAATAGAGATTAAATTATCGATTTATTTCTTCATTGATTTATTCTTCATTGAATATTTTCATCCAATCATTCATTGATTCATTTCATTCGTGTATGCATACATGTATTCATTGTTTCAATCATTCTGTCATTCATTATTATAACTATTATTATAACTATTATTATTATTATTATTATTATTATTATTATTATTATTATTATTATTATTATTAATATTATTATTATTATTATTATTATTAATAATATTATTATTATTATTATTATTATTATTAATATTATTATTATTATTATTATTATTATTATTATTATTATTATTATTATTATTATTATTATTACACCGATGCTTATAGAGGGCAAAATCCCAGGGTTCAATGCGCTTAACAAAACATATATAAAATACAAAAATACAATCGAATACACTTAACCATTCTTTCATTCAATCGTTCATTCATTCATTCACTCTCTCATAATCATTCATATATTCATCCATTCATAATGTTGTTGATATTAACAATTCTTCAACTAATCTGAATTAAATTATTTGTTTGCTTGACTCTGATTCAATGTATTCTTCCTCTCACATATACTCCGTTTATAATTGGTATATAGGCTGTCTCTTTATATGAGAGTTGAGATATTTTCGACTATAACTCATCTTCCTTAGAATTTGGTGGCGACAAAAACAGTGTGACTATTTTTGGCGAGAGCTCTGGAGCAAGATCCGTCCATTTACACATGTTCTCCAAAATTAGTGCGCCATACTTTCATCGAGCCATCATTCAGGTAAACCTCGTTAACCACACAAATACATTTTGCAACTTGTCATGAAAAAAATATCGATACAAGTAAGTTTGCGAATAGTCTCAAGAAATAATATTGAAGTTGGTGAGCAAATTAAAACCAACACGTCATCAAATCTTACTAAGTTAAGATCTAATAATATTTCAAAATAAGGTACATCTACATTTTAACAAGGTTAAACATAGTTACAATATATCGATGTGATTCAGAATGAGAAATTTTGTTTCAATATGAACTCTTAGCCCAACGAAGACAAGGAAACTGTATTCTCTTCAGGAACATTTGCTATGCTGAACAAAAACATAGGCAATGCAAGCAATGGGCATGTGTATCAAAACACTCACGAATAACTTCTAGAAATATACTGATACAATATGAACATATTCCCTAAATGTTACTTTATGGTATAAAACCGTCACCACGTTGTTGATATTTGGGGTTACTTATGTAAAAAGCTTGTCACACGTCCTCGTCCCTCCAACCCCATCGAAATGCTGTCTTGTTTTGGTCTTTTATACTTATTTAGAGTGATACGGCAGGAGCACGCTATGATCCAGCAGGGGAACAGAAAGACGCCCTTTACGTGGGGAGTCGTTTCGGATGCGACACTTCAGATACACACCTTATGATAGACTGTTTACGTGATATTGAAGCCATGGATCTACTTTATAATGTAAGCAAATATGGACTGATCATGGTCTAGACAGCATTCCATGGGGTTTACTTGTGAACTCTTCCGTGAAAAGTGACAACATTTGTAATGTGTAAACGTCGAGATTATTACAAGTATTTCAAAGGGTGATGATAATTTTCCGTCCATTGGTATATGCTTACATAGTGCAGTTGCATAAGTGTGATGTAGTCGCGTTCATGTAGCATGTCACATATGAAAAGAGCTTAATTAGCCGAATGTGAAGTAAGCTATAAAGAAATAAACTCATTCCAAACTCTCAGTATTAAACCATCAAAGTTGACCTTTTATTAGTTAACGGATTCTAGGAGATCATTAAGAATACTGGTTTCAAGGCTTTTTTTTTTCTTTTCTTGTTATATTTTTTCTTATACGAATTAAACTAGCACAATTTGCAACAAGAGGAAATTGGCAGACTTGGCACCTAACACTTGCCACACTTTTGGCTCCTCGCGGAACCAGCCGCGTACGATTTTAAGCCGGTATCCCGATATGCCACTGTGTTTTATTCATTCGGGTCTCTACTTAACTCTTTTCTTTTTCACAGAGTACTTACCGTATTATTCCAAATGTAGACGGTTACTTTTTGGAAGATTCCCCAGAGAATCTTATTCTTAAAGGAGAATTCAAACATTGTCCGATAATAATCGGCTTCAACGAAGACGAAGGTACACTCACCGCGTCTTTGTACATTGAAAATTCTCTAACAGCTAAAGATCCGCCAACGCTACAAGAAGAAAAATTCGATGAGGTAATCAATTACGTAATGAATTTATTTCTTTACACATTATTTAAACTGTATGTAAAGGGATATTTGGTAAGTCAAAACTATAATCTTCTCTAAAGCTCCCTAGAAACGAGGCATTTGACAGTAACGATTAATTACAACAAATACTCAATCCATGGAGTTTCACAGCTTATCCCCAAACTCTGCTTGGATTAACCGCGTATGAAGCCATCACCCAATGAGGCACATCATCCCATGCCCAAGTATACAACCATTTAGAAGTAAATGATTCTTACGATGGATAATACATTTTCGAAACATTTTTCAACCTTTGAACGCATTTGTCCTTGTGACCATTGACATTTAACGTTAAGTAATACGAGCTCAGTTGAAAGTTGAAAGCCATAATTTCCTACATGGGTATGTTACCTTAATCATTTTGGCATTTTGGCATGTGGATACTAGCCACAAGAAAAGCATGCTTAGATTTATGACCTTTGGCCTCTGACCTTTGATCCTACGCCATCGTATGTCACATAGGAAACATAGCATATAAGTAAGAGGTGTTCCGGAGATAATCAGCTTCTCGCAAATCTGGTCAAGTTTGACCTTCGACCTCTATCGTCTACACCACCTTTCAAGTTTTACAGTAATTAATACGATTTTAACTGGCTGAAAATTAATGGAGATTAACTAACAAAACTAGTGCATGCGTCTTCTCTTAGATTTTTTTTTATAATTCAGAGAGTTCCACTAGCATTAACCCAAGCAATCTACATGTACTTAGTAATAGAGGTGAGACTAGAGAATGAAAATCTCTGATTCTGGTATATATTTGATAATTTACATAGATGGTCCTCTCACTCTTACAAGGGACCGGAAAATTTGTCAATGGTATAATTGAGGACTCGGTGAAGCAGGAATACGTAGACTGGTCTCAAGCAGACAATGACTCGGCCGATTATCTCGATACATTTGTAAGAATCAGGAGTGACAATAGGTACAGCTGTGGGGCAATTGAGGTCTCCAAAGCTCATGCCAGTCTTCAGATACCGGCTTACCTGTACAAGATGACACAAATACCCTCAAAGTAAGTGGAAATATTAAAATTGATATTTTGTATAAAATGTTGTTTCTTTACAGTTATGAACTGATGGTTACATATATATATATATATATATATATATATATATATATATATATATATATATATATATATATATATATATATATATATCAATGTTTGTAACGATGTAAGAGCACAACAGTTATATACGTTAATGTCACTCATATATCAGCCAATCCGTATATTATGCATGATACCGTTCTATATCAATGGCATGAACTTTCCATGTATATCTCAACCGCTTCAACGCAGATCTCATTTACTTCAACTACCGTAAATGACATAACATTCTCTAGAAGTGACAAAATATAGCACCGTAACAGGGCCTTTCCATAAGGTGAACAGGAGGTGTTTATTCTGACACTATTCAACAACCTGCACTCTCATATCACAATTTTAAAAGAATACTCCGTAACAAAGGTAATCGACAGAATGAAAACGTGGTCGTGAATTTATCAGTGTCAGCCGTGAATTGAAAGAGATTTCTCAACCTCCTAAAACTGATTAGTTATATCGTTATTAGTTTATTAGTAGTTTTGACTTCAATATCTTCCCAATAGGAATATTAATTGGTATATTTAATTCTTTTCATCTCTTTATGATTACTCTTGCTACGTACGATCCTTGCTTGCTGTCGGTTTATCATAACAGTTCTGTGTTTGAGTATTACGGTGTTGGTCCTGGATGGTTTCGTGCAGGCCACGTCGAAGATGTTCAGTATGTATATGGGACTGGATTCATCACTGAATTATTGGAGAGTCAACCAGCGACTCTTGAAGACAAGCAATTGTCGGTCGAAGTGATGACATTTTGGACAAACTTTGCTACCAGTGGGTACGTACTTAAAACGACAGTCAATGTATTAACACGTTATATGAACGATTTGTGTGGTTGTTCTTGAGTTTTAGACGATAATGTTAATATTCTCCGGTAAACGTTTTCGATAAAATTGGGTGCTCACGTACGAGAGAGCTATTGAGATACTTCTCAGAGGTGGTCCAAATGTCTCTTTTATCTATGGGTGCTGTTTTGCCTTTTGTTTTTTAATGGAAACCTGCTAACACATGATTTTTCCAAAAGAAATAAAAAGGCCCTTGCCACCCTCCTCCTTTACAGCTGCATCAATTTCTCACCGATTACCGGTTGATTGTTTTACAGTGAATTGGTGAAATTCCATATTTTGTTCTTCCACATTGATGCCAAGGGATTTACTTGTGGTATCCAATTTCAAAAACTTGTTCTGCGTCTTCAATGAATGTTTTATTATTCTACATTGGCGATTCCTTTACTAAGACTGAGAATGCATGAAGAGACCAAAAATGTATGAATTTGGATAATATTTAGCGTTATCATAAATATACAGAAAAGTAGATCAACATCACTTCCGAAGAGGGAAAAGAAAGAAAAGAACACAGTGTCATCTAGATCAAATACATAAAACCTCATATTTCACGTTTAAGGGATCCGAGCCGTAAGAATTTATCGGATACCAATGGTGATGAGAAGTGGCAATGGCCGAAATATGAACTTCCCGAACAGAGGTACAAGGTCCTAGGACCAGGGTTACCAATTGAAAGAGCCCCCAGGTCTGATGAATGCCAACTTTGGATATCAGTAATACCCGACCTTCGAATGCTAATGAGTAAGCTTGACTTTTCCTAATTTGTTATTTTCTCAAATTTACAGGCTACTAAGTTTGTCCCAAATACTGCTACTTTTCGTAATGGAAAATACGATTTGTTAATGCTAAATCTATTTGGGTGAGATTTGCTGAAGACAGTTATGAAATAACTGCATGAAGGGAATCACGAAACGCCGAATATAAGTGTTCTGCGAGTAGTATCGAAAGGGGAAAACCCCTCCCCCACCACATGCTTTAAATTTCATAAAGCAGGGTGAATATTTGAGGCTGTGCAGTATTTCTTACCGAAATTTGAAAACTACTGTGAACTTTTTAAAGGACAGGCGAGACTATCGAGGTTATGGGTAGAATGGGAAGAGAAGATCAATTCCACTGACTGTAAATTATGGTCCCTTAAGCTTTACTCTGACCCAGAGATATTTAGTTTTCATCTTTTAGTTCAGAGTTAATTAAGACTTTTTGCTGTGTTCGTAAACAAATACTATTTTCAATCTCAGATCTTATGAAAAATTTTACAACATGTAGACCTCGCCTCATTTGCATTTCAGATGAGGGGAAAAAAATATATTTATATCCATTGTGATTCGATGAGAAGTAGCCCACATGCGAATTGCTCTGGACATTTTTCAGTGGTAAATTCAGTGTTATCTAAAGATATTGCTTTGATAACTTAGCTTTTGCGTAGAGAGTAGGCTATTACTCAATGTAGTCATAGAAGTAATGTAACGTCACGCCTTGCGTGTAGACACAAGAGGTGCATTGTCTCAGCATCCAATTAAAATCGACAATCGATGTCATTTTTTGTCTGATTCCAGTGTCAATGGAAGACGTTGAGAGAGAATGGAGAGAGGAATTTTCCGATTGGAAGGATAACTTGGACGATTGGCGAAACGCTTTCAGACAATCACAGGATAACACGTGTTAAAGACAGAACAGTTAAAGGGCATACTGTGACACTCACACCAAAACACCTTTACCATTATACACATGATTAGAATTGAGAAGAAATGCAGAGTGGTATAGACCTACACTGTATATTTCTAAGTGGTCTGTCATAGTTTGTTGTTACTATTCCGTTACTCTGATGGCGGATGACGTTGACGATGATTTTACACAGGCATGAAGAATCCACATTTTGATCAAATTTTGTTTTTCTATGGTGTAATATGGTATAATGCAACTACAATGTATCTGATAGTGGCACTAGGGTGCTTTCATTGTGAATATTTTCTATAATTAAGATACATGTGCGGTATTGTTCAATTACAAATGATTGATTATCGGATGTGTGGGAAGATCGAGAGGTCCGAATAGGCTAATATAGATTTTACTGTATTAAATATCCATTGTACTTAAAGCAGATAACAGTCACGTGGCTGTACATAGATATATTGAAGCTATGATTCTATCGCAAATTGAATTATTCTATTATTTCTATAACATAATTTCACAGAATTTCGAACTACTTTCAAGTAGACCCAACTATCGACCAATACAATTGTTTTGACATGTTGAAGCGCCATGCGAGTTGCGTGACAAATGCTTCAATTTCTACATAGCGCCAACATACTTTTATTGTTCAACCGGATAGACTGCACACGGGTAAGTTGTTCCATGATGCCAGGCACATGCGTACTTTGAAATGGTACAAATAAAACTGATATCGTTCGATAATTCATTCATTGTTTTTCCTCCATGATTCAACAAATATTTGTGGGTTTCTTTTGTGGCGTCATTGAAGACTTCACGTCGAATATAAAATACAAATCATACGGTACGGAAAACGAAAATCATAACAGAAAATAGTATTGAGTTCGCCTTGATTGTGTAGCCCTGTGAATACCGAGATGAAGCTACCACATCTGACATGCGCACTTGAAATTATAAAACAGCGTTTTGAAATACCTTGTTTTTTTAAAAGGTAAACATCTTTTGCTCCTTTTTTCTTCTTTTTTATTTTTGGTTTGTAACAGTATCTGAGAAGTTCATTACATTTGATCACAAAATGACTCATTGTATAGGTTGTGTTAATTTCAATCAAATTGTTTCTTCTCGAGCAAACCTTTCAAAGAGTAAAAGATCTTTTTTAAGTGAATGAATTAACTCTAATGTGTATGGTGTGAACTCGTCACAGATACAATTTTATTCCTAAATATAATCATTGGAAAAATTACGATTTTTTGTCGTGGTTCTTTCTTTCTCATTATTTCATGGTTGCACTGTAAAAGAAGGTTGAAGTACACGATAAACCTGCGGGGCTACGTCTGCGTGTGTGATGAGCGGTTTCATACGTCAGTACTATTGGTATATCACATGATCGTTCACATAGGCAGCTGCGATACAGGAATGAGGCGAGTCCATAAAAAAGATTTATTTGTGTGTTTTGATAGCGGGTCTGATAAAGTGGTGGATGAGGGCACGGTCTTTAAAGGCGGGAAATATTTACTTTAATAGTCCAATATTTGGACGGAGGTGAAAAAACAAAGATATAATCGAAGCAAACTATATCCATATCGTCATGTTATAACTCAACGTCAGGGCTTGCCTCCTCCACTCCCTTCACATGCCATGACAAATAACCTATATTTAGCTGTAGTTAAAGGATTCCACAGCGCTCTACTTTATGAATCACTACTTTTGTCAGTTTCGTCTAACAAAATATAAGCAATTATGTTACTTAAAATAATGGTCGTCGCCATGGGCTCCAAAGTTTAATATGCCAAAATTGCTCAAAGCGTTTTCTCAAAACTACTTTCAGACATCGTGGAATGGGAACTTGGACACTAAAATATCTCGGTGATTAAGACTAGAAGTTAGAGAAGGAGTGGCCATTGTTTAACTTTCTGGCATATTTTGGGCCATTATTCTGATGACCTTCAAAGATGTGTTTATGAAGAAATGTCTGGATATATTAGATTTTCTATAACTGGCATCACAAATTAACTTCATTTTGTTTTTGCTTTGCCAGTATGGTTCTGCTCTGATAACCACGAGAGCTGTCGAGCGATTTTATTATTCAGTTTTATTAATCAGAACATAACATATATATGCAGAATGCAGGCATGAAACCAGTGAATATATTCACAAAATGCATAGACGAATTGGCGCTGTGTTTGAAAATGAATAAAAGGTAACAAAGTTCAAAGCAACAACTATAGCAGTACAAATTGAACGACAATGGAATTTTGTCGTATAAGAACAAAATTCGGACTTATCATCCAACAGTTGATTATATGATCTTAGTCATAAAATTTAATAATAATTTAGACAACTTAGGTCTTCTCATACTTACTTAAGGCACAACATTACTGTTTATGCATATTTTACGGACAATTGAAAAAAAACTTACACAAGTAATTAATATCCATATACATTTAACTTACGTTTTGAAAGGTACATTATAAGCACTAGAGTCCGATGACTTGGAGTGACTCGAAAAGCTATATACATACATACATACATACATACATACACCCATACATACACACATACATACATACATACATACATACATACATACATACATACATACATACACACATACATACATACATACATACATACATACATACATACATACATACATACATACATACATACATACATACATACATACATACATACATACATACATACATACATACATACATACATACATACATACATACATACATACATACATACATACATACATACATACACATACACACATACACACATACATACATCTGATGAAATAACCGTAGATTTCTATATTTTCATTTCATTTTAAACTGCAAATTAATTGTTACATGAAACAAAATTAAGTAATAAACAATCAAACATGACTTTTATTTATATTTATATTTTTTATTTATTTTAATGTCAGGCCGGCAGTGCTTCCATATTTTATTTCGTAGTATAACTATACAGAAAATGTTACATCATGTTTCTTACATAAGATCCCGTGTTCCAGCATATGGTCTCAATGAGTACGTCATTCTATGACCGGTATTGCTTCCCTTGAATGCGTTTCACAGTAACGTAGTCAAGGGTTCACCAATTCTACTATAAGGCACACAATTTTAAGGATATATTTTTGGAGTAAGCCATCCCTTTGTAGTATTAATCTTCATTTTTATAGGTTCGTTTATACACGTGTGTACGACATACGTTTGTATGTTTGAAGTTTGACTTACATGGCCTTGCTGTAACAGGGTTTAATATACCAGCACGACATAAAAAATGCAGCAAGTGATAGAACACACAATGCTGGATTACATGGAAGTTGAGCCTGTTTCTTTTTATGACAAAAGCCATCTGTCTTCAATTGTGTATAAAGAAGAATCAGACATACAAGGCTAAAATTTAACAAGCTGAAAAAACCTGTTCCATAGAAGAGAAATCATTTGTCATTTTGATCTTAGATTCAACTTTCTTTTTACTTTTATTTTAGTCGAACAACTCGAAAACGAGAAGAAAACAAATTCTATAATGCAGACTAAAGGTCGTTTTTAAAACTTCTATGGCATGGTAGTCATCAAAACAGGAGATGTTACAGCTAAAAAAAATAATGATCAATTGCGCTGATATGGTTGCATTAGGATCACATACAGAAATTCAAGGTTTTTAGGACGTGCATAAACCAGTACAGCTATAAAACAAAGTACGGAAGCATGATATTAACAACTTCTCTCATTCAGATGATGACGTGCACGCATGTATGACAAACCAACGGGGCTATGACAATAAATTGTCTAATGCGCGTGCTCAAAACAACAAAACTACAGCGCTCTCGCTCATGCATGTCAACGCGTAGTCGACAATTCGATAGCGCGTCTATACTAAATTCAATAACGTTATCACGAAGAGGGATAATGTTATCAAATTGAAGTAGCTACGAGAACTTTGCAACCAGTTTCGAGGGAACTACAAATATATAGATTATGTTTCATGTTGTAATATAGCTCAGGTTACGCACCACTGGAGACGTTGCACGCAAAACGTTGCTCTTGTATTTGCACTCTAACAAGCATTCGAGAACGCCTTCTCGGGATTTTTTGTTTTGCGTTGAACTTCATGTGTTGGGAGGGAGAGGGGGGGGGGGGGGGGATTGAGAGGAATGGACATAATCTGAGAGTTCTTTTTTACTGTTGGAAGGGTTGTTGAAACTCACAGTGATATAATTGTTATTCCAACGACATATGATATACAATGCTTGCAAATTAAGAGTGGAGGAGGTGAGAGGAGGGGGGGGGGGGGGAGATACTGACTTCGAGGGAACGTGGGACGTGTGATTTTGATCTGACGGGGCCAACCACAGAATTACATACAAAATTCTACACAAAATGAAATATCTGTGCATTCCATACCACAAACCGTTCTGTTATTCAGTATTGTTTACAACAATAGTGCTCTTTTAGTTTATAAAAAAGAAACGGTAGTCCACTTATCGTCTACGAGAAGAGAAATTCTCAAAATTACAAATAATATATTCATGATCAAATAATGGCACTTCCTTTTTTTATGAAAGGTGGAACTGATTGGAGGCCTTGTTTCCTGCTCTTCCGGATCCGGCGGCCCTGTTCGTTCCATACGACCTATCCGTATTATAACTTCTATTCTGTTTTACACGCAGGTACAACCCTTACAACCTGCCACTTTTCTCATTAAATGTATAGTCATCTAGGGAAGAAAAAAAACTTGAAAAAAAGTTCAACCGCTGGTACTTGAATACCAGTAACTCTTACCCCGTGTCTTGTATCTAGGTATTGATTGTACCAGCTTAACTTGCCATACAGGCTCCCGACAAGAGAGAAAGCTTGTTAGCTCTTTATCAATTGTAAACATACTGAACATTTTCGTCTCGTGGTGAAAGTATATAGGACCATACGTGTAGAAATCTATATGCTAAACTTGTGCCAGCATATAAAGTCAGTAACATGCGATGCGTTTTGTTATGGTAATAGTCTAGTATACAACAGTGCACCCACGCGTAAATTTTCTGGTACTCGCGAAATTTTCCAAAAAAAAGAAAGTATTTATGCGGTTCGTGGAACCATATTGTCTCAGCACTGTTTTTTATCCAACCATATATCAAAGGAAGCAATGACTGGCCGAAATGGAAAACACGAAACTTTGAGGAATACTGAGTCAACAGCGCCTAAAACTAGCAATACGTATCATAGGATAAACCACCAAAGCAGACGTACCATGTGCATACGTAGACATTGATGTGTTTTTTTACTGACCATGTTTAATGTGATACTCCCGTTTGTCATGAAAGTTGGTAACTCCTTAAGTTTTGTCATGTGGATCGAAGAAAGAATTCACATGGGCTCACAAGAAACAAACTCACAAATTGTGACCAGACACGCTCGGACTGCAGAATTCGTCTTGATGTGTTTGTTCTCTATTTTTTCTTTAGATATGTTGAACCGGTCGTTATTGGTTTGAGGACATAACAATGGTATGAGCTGCCTCAAAAGGTCCATGCACTTTCTGGCAGTCAATGAGTCTAGTAGTTTATATAGACACGTTGCATTTTTGTAAACGCTATTCATAAAAGCAAACTTGTAAAAGTAACTTGGCAACGTTCCTATTATACAGAGCATTGATATGTGATATCATACTGAATTCCGTGCACACATGCATAGGCCTAGTTATCGTTGATAGTCAAACATCCTTCTCAGCATGCATGCTGAAAATCATATTTGTGCAAAAGGGAGCATTGTTTGTATTCATTTTACTCGCTTAATTCCGATTCAATGAAATGAGTGATTGCCTTTGGGTTTCAGAGTGTCTATAAAACTGGCCCATATAACCCACTGTCGAGTTGTTTCCTTATGATCCTAACTCAAACACGTTGGAAAGGCCAAGGGCGGCGGAAGCACTTTTATTCTGGGGGGGCACCGACATCAAAGGGCACTTTGCAAAAATTCGATTGGAATGATACAGCCTTATATTTAGTACCCTTTATAACTCTTATTGTATTATCTTATTTGTGTATACACATCACTCAATCAACGCCCCCCCCCCCCCCAAGGAAAATATGCATACTAGCACTGCAATATCCAAAGCGCAAATTGGGAAACAAGGAAGTTTTCTTTTGAGACAAAATGAGGTGAAATCATGCTAGTTGCTAATGTAGGAATCTTCCGAATTAGAGGGTTTTTTCTTGTTAATATCTTAACAAATTTTTTTCCATTCGAAATAGCTTTGAGTTTGACCAACAGAAATTCATTACAAGTCACGGGCTTAGCCAGGAATTGCAAAGTTGTATGCACGACTATCTGAGCGGAGCGCCACCATCGGTTGGCGCGGAGCGTACTAGAAAATTTTTGGTTTTATAAACCCCTCAGATGGCCGGAAACGGCCCTCCCCGAGTGTTCATTCTGGTTCCCAAGCCTCTTGCTAACTTGAGGCACCTCAATTTTTATGTAGAAAAAAGGCACATTTTTTAACCTGAGGAAAAGTGGGGGGCACGTGCCCCCTGTGCCCCCCCCCCCCCGGTTCCGCCGCCCTTGGGAAAGGCGCGTACACGAGGCCAAACTTTGACCTGCGTTCCTTGTGTTTGGAACAGGATTCAGCAATATGAGAAGACAAGGAGTGGTACACAAGAAAGCGTATGCGGGGGGGGGGGGGGCAGACTACATCATGTAGGTGCATATACACTATTTTAAATCTCTCATTGCAACCCCTCGGCCTATAGCCCCACATGAAGAGGAAAACAGTTAGATTTCTGTCATCAATGGATTATATTATATAATGATATTACTGTTTTCCTTACCTAACAAGCGATGGTCAAGGTGTGCGAAAAACAATAACAACTTAAGTCGGGAATAGTTTGGCAAATTTTAGAATCATTTTTAGACATGCAGTAGATTTGATTGTAAGGGCAACGTAGAGATTTCGCAATGTTTATACTTGGCAAATATATGCAAATTGAACAGAGTGACTTCGTTTAAACAGTGAGACCTGTTTGGTTTCAATTCTGTACCGCAGTTTTGTCTGTATTGTTCATTCACTTTTCAGTTCATATGCAGTGTAGTATGTCAACGATTATTACAAACACGAAGGTAGCCTACAACTGCATAAATTTTAAATGTTCATATAGATGAATACCAACAGCCTTTGAAAATTGCCATTTTGTCAGTGTTTTGTGCCTACCAAGCCCGCCGACATTAAACTATATAGAACTGACGAGTCTATAGGATTGTGTTAGATATGCTAAGCATATACAACAACAGGTTTATTTTAATTTCCGTTTTGTAAGACGGAAATGACTACTTGTAAATGTCATTGTAGGACTTCCTCCTTTGGATTATATAAATTGAAATGTTTATATTCTCCTTAAAAATAAAATTATGGATGTTTTGGTAACAATTAATATACTTCCTAAGATTTGAATGCAACTTAATTAATTATACATTCTTTTGTATCACCGGAAATGCAATTTATATTACACGAGGACCATAATTTTAAAGTTATGGATGTTTTCGTAACGATTAATATACTTCCTAAGATTTGAATCGAACTTAATTAATTATACATTCTTTTGTATCACCGGAAATTCAATTTACAATAAACGAGGACCTTACTTTTCAGGTTCACAAACGGTAACAAGGGATAGCCTATGTAAGTGAAATATTTGACCTACACATCTTCCACAGTTTATGAACCTAAAAGCGTGTAGTCAATTACATACCAGATACTCAACAGTGGCGTAGGCACAAAGGAGAGGTCGGGTGGGAAGGCAAGCCCCCCCCCCCTTCCTTCATCGTGAGTCACGGAAGAAAACTTCCGTCGCGGTTATATTTTTATATATTTTTTAAAACATAAAGCGCATTCATTAGCACATGTAGGCCTAACTTTCGTTTAGACCTAATTACAGACCAAATTTTATTTTATTAATTATATTCGAAACATTCCTCAGAATGCATTGAAATTTTCTTCTGGTGAGCATTCAGACCCCTCTACATGGGAGTCGCATTCAAGGACCCCACAAACATACCCTTTCATTCTTAGAATTTGGTATCCGCCTCATGTCCCTAAAATGTGGGCAAAAGTTCTTATTGTCACGAATTGATTGGTCAAATTACTAGCTGAATGCGTGCACTATTTTGGACGGAAAGACACTTTGGATATTGTTGTGTTGGTGCTGATGTGGTCCACAATCCCCTACTTAATGTCGGAACAAGCGAAGATTAAAGAAAATTTTCACTTACTATTGAATGCATATAGTTTAATAACGTGTAGAACCAGTGAAGATTAAAAGTAAATTACTTATTATTGTTTGATTAAAGCAATGAAACAGACTCAGCTGCTTTAAACCCAAGCCGACGCAAACCTGTAAATCCGGTAGTACATCAACATGAACATGTAAATGATGTAACCTGGACCATAACATATCAAGTGAAATATAATTTACAGGAAATAATAACTCGTTTACGGTTATTATTTCCAGTACATTACATTGGAGTTAAGTCTTTCAGACTTTTCCTGCTCATCATTCTCCTCTTCACCTTTTCGTTTTTATCCTCTTTTTTTTTTTTTTTGAATTCGGTATTAGTTTTCGATGTTGCCTTTAAGTTTTAGTCTCGTTCATACGAATGTTTGAAGAATGTATAGCCAATCTTTTCATTCTCATTCGGCTAAAGCTTTGCTCGTAAGGATATTTTGAATCTGGTATAGTTTCCCTGAATAAGTTGGTAAAGGTTTACATACATGACTGTACATTAAGAATTTTTTCTTATTTTCGCTGTAGTATAGAATTTGTCAATTTGATAGTATACGGTATGTATGTTTGCATGGCCGTTCTGTTTATGTATCAGTGTTTGGTCACTCACGATATATATATGGAGGAATAGATGACTATATCATTTGAAGATAATTCGAAGCATATTTTCCGCAGACTCCTCAACATATCTTACAGGGACCACATCTCTAATCAAGAAGTGAGGAACAAAATTGGCCAGGCTATCGGGCCCTACGATGACCTCCTCACCATTGTGAAGAAGCGAAAACTGAGATGGTATGGCCATGTCACAAGATCGACAGGACTGGCGAAGACGATCCTGCAGGGCACGGTACCGGGAGGAAGAAGGAGAGGCAGACAGAGAAAAAGATGGGAGGATAACATCCCAGAGTGGACGGGCCTAAAACTGCCTGATGCCCTACGAGAGGCAGAGGACAGGAAGAAGTGGAGAGAAGTAGTTGCGAGGGTCTCTGTGGCGCCCCTATACGGTCTACCAGACTCCGGGATAGGTGAGGTGAGGTGAATCTGTATAAATATTTTGTTTGGCTCGGTTTATGAAGGTGATAATGCTTAACTTAAGCATATTGTTTTTTATTAATTACCTTAGTTTACATATCATCTGCAAGTTGGCATGTTTTGCCTGACTATTACTCATTCTCAGACATGCTGTTAACGCTATAACAACAGGAAGGATAAATACATGCCTGGTGTACATAAAATAAACAGCCGTGTTCCGTTAAACCTTTCTACACGTATAGTTCATTGAAACATACAAACATTTAAGCCCTCTATATGAAGCTTTACGGTTTATCGGTTAAGAGTTGAGAGGCTCCTATTGTTGTCACTCTTTGAGATATATAATTCAGTCATTTGATGGGTATATGAATTCCTACTGTATATGGGTTTATAAATATATAGTGTTGTATGTCGTGTAATGCATAAGATGTTATACACGAACGAAGCCGGCGTCTATTGGATATTAAACAGCTTCAAGTATATAGAAACTTCCTGTTATACACTCGCTGCAGTATTTCACATACTATAAATATGATACTCTGTATCATGCATTCAATTTGTGTATATATATATACACACCATGGCGTGTATTACACAACCAGTATCATGAATGCAACGTTTTGTACTAAAGCTCCACTGTTAAACCAATGCTCTGTCTACGACTCTGCTTTATAATAATATAAGTACAACTTGAATTGGCACTAGGCTATAGTATTATTGCGTCTCTTGAGTAAAGGGTTCTATTAGTTTACAGACACTGCAGGGTCCGCATTTCCCTCGGGTATATCATGTCTGTTGCTGCTGAGGTTATATTTCTATATCTATTCATTATGTTTCCTCTACTCTCGATCTTCATTTAGTATTTGAGTTTCTCTCAGATATACATTTTTCTGTTTTTCCGGTCGGGTGTATAGTTATGCCTGTTAGGTATTATATTGAGCTGTTTAGTACGGTTAACCTCGATAGTTGTAGTTCCATTTGTGTGTTATAGTTCTGCATGTTGGGCATAGGTCAGTCTGTTGTTTTGTTTTGTCTGTCGGGCTGACGACATAACACTTCTGTCAGTGATGGCGGTTATCGTAGTTCTATTTATTAGTTATGCATAGTCCTCCATAGTCCATGTATCTTCTAGACTATACTGAGTTATTTCTGCCGTACTAGCAAACAGTTCTGCCTAAGTTAATTACTTGATCTGTTGGTTATAATTCCGACTGATGGGATATCTAGATCTGCATTTCAATCTGTCATACATAGTTCTGCTTGTGGTGTAGTTCTTCTCCCTGTTGGTAACGGTTACACGGTTCTTTGCTATAGGCCTGTCCGTTGGTCGTATAGTTCTTCTCCGACGGTACACTGTTGGTCTCAGTTCTGTATTTGGTCAAGGTTTTGCATGTTTATTATAGAGCTCTGCATGTTTGTCATATAGTTCAGCTATTAGTGAATATTTTTACCTGTCGGTCAGGGTTATATCCTGTTTGGTGTATAGTCAAGCTCCGCGGTCACAATCACACCTGTCTGTTATAGTTCTGTCTGTTGGTCAACTTCATGCCTGTGTGTTGGTAGATGTTATGGATTTATTTATAGTTCTGTCTGTTGGTAGATGTTTTGCCTGTTTCTTATAGTTATGTCTGTTGGTCAATGTTATGCCTGTTTGTTATATCTCAGTCTGTTGGTCATATAGTTCTGTTGACCGTAGCCTGGCCTCTGTTTATGGCGGTATTGTTTTCTCTGTCAGTCACGGTTATACGCCTGTTTGACATTTATCTCTTTCCGTGTTATAGTTCTCTCTGTCGGTCATGGTAATTCCTGTTTCTCTAAGCTTTTCACAGTGCGTCTGTAGTGCCCGTTGGATATACCTCCTATACTGCATGCGAACACTTCCATTGAGTTGGTTTGTTTTCCACCAGCCCTTATCAGTTCTCCGTCCAGCAAGTTGCTTTTCATTCGAAGCTGGGAGGAGAAGTGATAAGGAGTCATGGAAAACACGTCTCTTTGACTATGTTACTTCATCTGCAGAGAAGTCGACGGTTGCAGGTACCCACGATGCAGTACGATTAAGCATCGAGTGATCGTTGAAAAATCAAATCTCATTGATTTCCATGGCCACCCGGACAAGTTATTCGGTTTCCGCCTGACCCGTTGTTACGTTGCATACTATTAAGGCACCGATTAGTCGCTTGTCATATATGTATATCCATCTACAAATGGCAGAAAAGAACAAGAGATATTTGTTAAAATACACGCCTCAATATTCTCCACATTGTTAATGAGTACTTAAGCGTGATAAGGCGTATGTGACGTATTCGCCTAAGCAGCCAACGTGCCAAGGCAGTCCATTAGCTCTTATTAGCCAACAAAATTGCAATTAGGCAAATACTTTTAAGAAAAAGGGGAGAAAACACTCAAAATGATAAATGGGGCTGAAGACAGAAAACGACTTTCTCATCTAATAATGAAGGAGAGATATGAAGATATTAAAACTGTGACAGAGTTGTTTTCTCATAACAACCATACATTTTGGCTCTACTTAGTACACAGAACAGAATTTTGCAGAGTTGAGTCACCGTAAAACATGTAGCGTCGGTGCTCGAGTATTATTTGGCATTCATAAAGTCTGTGAGTTCATACACTGTGTGATTTATCCTTGACAGTTAATCGTATATAATATGCATATTTTATTTTTAAGAAAAGTCACCCAAGAAAGAACCTGGGTACGAAAGTCCAAACAACTAACCGACTGATCCGCTCTTAACCCCAGTCCCATAGCATAGAGACTGTGACTGTGTGATCATTGTCAGGTGTGTATGACGATTCCCTTAGAAGGTGAACAGATACTACACATTATCTTAACCAAAAGGCCGAGATGTCTTTAACAAAATATAAATGAAAGATATCGAATATATTAAATACTAAAATGAAATGGGCTTACATAGCATATACCCATAGCTCATCTGTTTATCAGGTGTCTTACATATGAGCACATAACGTGAACATATTTCTAATTCTGCAATTGCAGTGATAATTTGTCACTTGGTACATGATTTGCCTCGAGCGTATCAGCATAACATTATGTTTTAGTACATAAATCAATTTGATTGGTGACGTCTTAGTACTGGTGCGTCCTTTGAGCATGTTGATGACGTTTAGGCTATACGCTTAATGTAATCATCCGAGGTTTCTATCCCTCAAGGGACTTCAAATTGAATGCGCTAGTTGGTGTTATGTATTTTTCGTTTTCTGTTGAATGAACGGAGCACGCGATAGTCAGTAGTGTTATAGAGAAGGCCAACATTATAAATAACGATAAAAGAAGGATTCATCGTAATACTCATAATTACGTCAATTGATGTTTTCCTGACTGTTTTGCTTATCAGAATTACAGATGCCTTGCTACAGATGAGTCTTAACTAAGGTGCAGGCCTTATCACAAGATGATTCTGTATTTACAAATGAAACACTGCATTTATATGTTGTGAGATGTCAAAGGTCATATCTCTTGCTCTGACGCAAACGTTACACGAGACTACCTCCAGATGGCCTCGAAGTCTGCAGAGTTGCTGGTAGTAACAACCCTCTTCCATAGTGGCATCAGTAAAGTACACCGAACGAACAATAGAAAAATATGTTGAGTGACATTCCTCGATATACTGCAGTACAAAGTATTATAAGGGTTGTACGAAGTATATATATTTGCTTTATACTTCAAACAGCTATGTCCATGACAAAAGTAATAGGAATGTATTTCAAACAGAGAGTCTATAGAGACACCCACGGTTTGTTAACCGTCTTTTTCATCTGTACACAGAAGAAAACAACAAAGTTAAAAATGTATATTTGAACATTATAAGATATGATATCCACGACACCGTCCCACCATTCATAATGTTAAAAGATAAAACCGCATTAAAGAGGAGTGTACTATTTGGATTATTGCTAAAGAGTAAGAAATGCAACTTGACAAATTTGATAGCTTTAGTCCCCCCCCCCCCCCCCAACAAAAAAAAAGGAAGAAGGAAAGATTCCAAAGAACTCATCCAATGACATTCTTTTGCTGTCTTAAATCACTTTTCATTCTGATTATTGAGTAAACCGTATAAAGCAAATCAAGTTTGATACGGTATCCAGGCGCGCAGCCAAGGGGGGGGGGGGGGGCGAAGGGGGCAGCCGCCCCCCCTTGAGCATATTTTTAAAATTAATTTTTTTTTAATGTTTTTATGATATCGCTAGTATTTTCAAAAGAGAAAATGCTAAGATGCAACTTACAAGGCCTGGGAAGTGCCATTTCCAGCGATCTGGGAGGCATTTTCAGGCAAAATTTTCTTGTACGCTTCGCGCCAACTTATGGTGGCGCTACGCTTAGATAGTTTGCAATGCCGAATCTACAGTTTCGCCCCTCCCTTGGCAAATTCCTGGCTACGCGCCTGACGGTATCCCAGTGAATTGCCTGCACAGTCATACCTAAGACGACTCGTGCGATATCCCTATTCTGCGAACTGTCACACTAGATATACGAGATCCCTTTAAGACGGCAACTCCTTTCAATTGTAAGCCGTTGGATCTGGTTCATTCCCTAGCGTGATGCGGCTTTATTAAAGAGTGCCAATCTTAACACCTTCTGGCGGTTGTTTCCAGCACGAACGAATCTCATCTCCTCGCTCTCTTTTGGGAACTTGACATTCTAATTACGTGATAAAAGCATGAATGAGAAAACAATAATGCGTCATGGGGTCTCCGTGTACAGGCTACCTTGGATCTTACACGTACGAATGGACGTAATATTAATGATAACAAATTTATAAGCTTTATTTGGCTCTATTCGCTCTTCTTATCTGACAAGTAATAACGTTTACCATCTCTGAGGCAATTATCATCCTACATGTGGACAAAGACGATAGCGCTGCTTGGATCAGTGAATGGAATAGCAATTATGATAAGCAGAATAGACTCTACCGTCGGTATACAACAACTTCCTTCAACCTGGCAACTAGTGCTGTAATATTATGTCTAGATGAAAATTCTACGTGACTGCAAATACATTTACTCCTTGTTTGCATATGCTAAAATCTCAACGTACGAGTTATAGCATAGTTAAACCTCTGATCTATCTATCTATCTATCTATCTATCTATCTATCTATCTATCTATCTATCTATCTATCTATCTATCTATCTATCTATCTATCTATCTATCTATCTATCTATCTATCTATCTATCTATCTATCTATCTATCTATCTATCTATCTATCTATCTATCTATCTATCTATCTATCTATCTATCTATCTATCTATCTATCTATCTATCTATCTATCTATCTATCTATCTATCTATCTATCTATCTATCTATCTATCTATCTATCTATCTATCTATCTATCTATCTATCTATCTATCTATCTATCTATCTATCTATCTATCTATCTATCTATCTATCTATCTATCTATCTATCTATCTATCTATCTATCTATCTATCTATCTATCTATCTATCTATCTATCTATCTATCTATCTATCTATCTATCTATCTATCTATCTATCTATCTATCTATCTATCTATCTATCTATCTATCTATCTATCTATCTATCTATCTATCTATCTATCTATCTATCTATCTATCTATCTATCTATCTATCTATCTATCTATCTATCTATCTATCTATCTATCTATCTATCTATCTATCTATCTATCTATCTATCTATCTATCTATCTATCTATCTATCTATCTATCTATCTATCTATCTATCTATCTATCTATCTATCTATCTATCTATCTATCTATCTATCTATCTATCTATCTATCTATCTATCTATCTATCTATCTATCTATCTATCTATCTATCTATCTATCTATCTATCTATCTATCTATCTATCTATCTATCTATCTATCTATCTATCTATCTATCTATCTATCTATCTATCTATCTATCTATCTATCTATCTATCTATCTATCTATCTATCTATCTATCTATCTATCTATCTATCTATCTATCTATCTATCTATCTATCTATCTATCTATCTATCTATCTATCTATCTATCTATCTATCTATCTATCTATCTATCTATCTATCTATCTATCTATCTATCTATCTATCTATCTATCTATCTATCTATCTATCTATCTATCTATCTATCTATCTATCTATCTATCTATCTATCTATCTATCTATCTATCTATCTATCTATCTATCTATCTATCTATCTATCTATCTATCTATCTATCTATCTATCTATCTATCTATCTATCTATCTATCTATCTATCTATCTATCTATCTATCTATCTATCTATCTATCTATCTATCTATCTATCTATCTATCTATCTATCTATCTATCTATCTATCTATCTATCTATCTATCTATCTATCTATCTATCTATCTATCTATCTATCTATCTATCTATCTATCTATCTATCTATCTATCTATCTATCTATCTATCTATCTATCTATCTATCTATCTATCTATCTATCTATCTATCTATCTATCTATCTATCTATCTATCTATCTATCTATCTATCTATCTATCTATCTATCTATCTATCTATCTATCTATCTATCTATCTATCTATCTATCTATCTATCTATCTATCTATCTATCTATCTATCTATCTATCTATCTATCTATCTATCTATCTATCTATCAATCTATCGATATGTAAATATCTGTCTGTCTTGATATATATTTACATATCTAGAAAGCTATCTGGTTGTAATGGATTAACAGTGTTACAGTATTTCTAGTTGACATGAACTAATGTTTCTGAATAAAGCGCATTACACGAAGAAAGCTTGTCACAAGAACATTTCAGTAAGATAGTAGTTTTTCGAATTAACAAAAAGCAAGTGATCTAGAATACCCTTTTCATTTTATTTAGCCGCCCTGATTAAATATATGCAGATGTAAATAGAATGTTTTTAAGGAAAGTTTTAAGGAATGTTAAGCATAATCCTGCCATGATGCTATCTGTCAGCAATTGAACTATGATGACAACAAATGTGCTACAAAAGTGTATTTGCTGTATATTGTGGTAAGACGGTATAAGACACAACTATTTGGAATCTTTCAATGCTCCGTCTAAGAATTAAGGAAAACAGTTAAGGAAATGATGTCTTTTTGGTTTGTTGTTTGACACTCAGATACAAATATGTATTGTGCTAAATATCCGGAAGATATTTCCGACGATTGTTTAATCCTTTTCATTGCTTTTTGTTTGAAAGTTGTAACGTTTCTTTGCCATGTGATATACATTCAGACTTCAAACACTATTTGCATCTCAATGGCATAAATGGCATTACATTTATAAGTGTTACTACATATTATGAATTGGTTATCACCGCGTGTCACATATTGATAGAACGCATTCGAGCCTCGTATCTGACTACAGTACCTAGAGCACTATATAGAAAGACGTAAAATAACACTAAATGCCTGGTTCTGTTCTTATTGCAAATAAATTTTAAATGGTAAAACAATGCATTGCCTCTCACGAAGTTTGCCACACAGAGTTAAGACAATGTCAATGTTTTAGAAAAAAAATTGTATATGACTACGAGCAGCTCATGAAAAGTCTTTACTGTTATAAGAAGTTATAAAAGACAAAATACACATATTTTGTGAAATTTATTCTAAAAACACGTTTACCGGCCAATGATAAAGATTCATGACAAGTTAAATTAACCATATGGCATAGTATAGTAATTCATTGTACGTATAAAAAAAGTGTCATTAACACAACTTGACTTGGCTAAAAGAGCGCACCTTATAGGGCAACTACAACTACAGTCTTAGCTTATTCCATCAACTACATGATTGTCCAGTAAAACACCTTTCACTGCATCTGTTAATACCGTGTGAGGCATATCTACCAATATCTGTAAAAGTACTGACAGTTTCATCAATTCAAAATCCGGATAATATAATGACAGATACCAAATAAGCTTATTCGAAGTCTAAGCATATCAAAAGCTCCCACTTTGAAATAGAATGAATACATATTTAAACAACTAGCCAGAGTCTTTAAACCACCATATGGTAATACGATCTGGTAAATGGAGATCAAAACCTATAAGACTATACATAGTGTTCCAGTATTAAAGTTCTAAATAATTCAGTATAAACTATAAATTCAATTCAATGGGCGTTGCCTTATACCCCTTTCTTATCAATGTAAATTAAGTACTTAATACTAAGTGAACCATAGACATAAAAGGCACACATAAAGACACTACGTTATACCTTACCGTGTCCATCTCCTTTTGAAAGTTCGCACGTTCAGCTCCCGACCACTGGGAAAATCCTCCATCCATCCACATGGCTTGCCACATGAATATACACTGTGACAATTCCATATGCTACTACTACCTCGTACCCTTTTATTTCGCCATAAGTGGTTGACTATATGAACGCTAACAAAACACTGAATATTGCATTCATTCTGGCGGCGGTCTAGCTTTGCTTGTGCAGTATCAGAATGAGTCATACAGTATAGACACAGAAGCCTCCTCGCTTCAATGAGCGTCGATAAAACAGAGCCCTACCCTCGTAGCAAGTTGAAGGCGGTGAATTCAACACATGATTTCTACATTCAATCTCAAGCTGATACTTGATTATAAAACTTCGATTGACTTACTGTAAGAAAACCATAAATCAGTGTGTGTCAACAGAGTACGGTTACAGAGAAAGATCATATATGATTTATACGTTAGTACTTCTACAGCCTTATTGGTCGGAGGTGTAATTCACTCCGTATTGCCAATATGAAGCCTATTCCAAAACTTAGTATTCTGTAAAGGGCTTTTAGGTTGAAATATGCGGCTATGAATAGGGGACCTTCTGTATGAATAAAGGGATTTATCACGTTTTTGCCTTTGGCGTACGAGGTCACGGTTATCCAAACATTCGCCTTTGTGTTAAGATTGAAAGAACTTTTTTGGTTGTACGTTTTCAACCTTTTTGAAACGAACGAATACACCGTAAGAATTATTTTTATCACCTATATAGTATTTGTCAAGTCATCCTTGTACTGTGCCTTCTTTTACGCATGCTTCATGCCACGTGACAAAAGTGACAAACTTAATCGGTTGGAAAACTATTTCAGCATCTAAGGCTTAACGAAGAATTACGATTTTTTTTCCTCGGATACGTTTTGCTTGGTTTTGCTATATAGTATATATGAAAGCGAAGTCATAGTACAATTTTATAATACGTCGCTAGTGTGCTTAAATACCATACAGTGTAAGAAAATAACTATTATCTCTCAAAGTTCTTCATGTGTTTACTATACGATAATTTTATGCGGATCTCAGAAAAGAAGCCATGACACGCGTAATTTCCTCGCACGAAACAAATATGATTTTATACGAGTATTACACACAGCAGTCGATGCAGTCTAATATTGTTTCTCAATGTCTAGCGATACATAATCGCTTTCATAATGGCTGTTATGGTATATATATATCGTCTAACAACAACCCAAGTTGTCATTAATTATATGAACACTCCTTCGACATTTTCCCTCTCCTTATCTCACGCAATTGATTAAACACGTCACTCTGCATGAAGTTATCAACTATACATACATTACATCGCGTGCTTTAATGAAGGCTTAATGAACACAAGCCCTCGACAAGTCTTAATTGGTTTGCATTTGTGAAGAAACAAGTTGTAAAATAAGTAAGAAAATCGCCCTTTAAATTGCTCATTTTACGGCAGATTCCCCTCGGTACCAAGTCATGCATACAAGACGTACATAATAATCATTCAGGTATATGGGCTTGTACAACCATGGACCCTCATAATGCATTAAGGTTGCACGCTTTTTATTTCTATATCCTTTTCGTTTAACAACTTTCTGATAGAGATTTTCTCCCCTCGCTCTGGGGCAAGCCTTAATTTACCTAGATGGCTTCGAGTATGCTTAAGGCGCCCGCCATCGTGTTTGCCTTCTAGAAAGCGGATTACACTTTGTGACTTTCGAGTGAATGCAAATATTCTGGCTGAAATTGTTTGCTGTCGCTGACACGGAATCAAGACTACTTTTCATTGAGTTGCTGTTCATTAGTTATTTGAAGTTTTTTTTATTCACCACTAGAAGAGGTTCGGAAAGTAAAAATACATAGGAAAATGAAAGTTTCTCTTGAGTGATAACTGCCGTTCATGGGTTTAATGAAGCGAAAATTGTAGATTAGTTTTTAGCATGCCAAGCGAAAGAGAGCTGGTATCATTATTGACAAAATTTTAAAACTATAGTAATACTGATTGGCTAATATGTAACCTAAAAATAACGTTTTAGTTTGTGCATTACATGGGTGAGGTACCGAAGTAAATGTAACAAAAGACTAAAAAGACTAAACAAACATGCATTTATGTTTGTTTTTATTTTGGATTTTTTTTTGGTAATTATTGGAGAGTTTGTACAACTCCAAAGTTTATAAATTGTAATTTTGTCTCCATGTACATAATTATGTGTTGCAATATAATATGACTCAAATCTATTTCATTTATCATGAATAAGAGTGACTACGTTTTATTCTTCCATTTGAATTCCATGATATCACATGATTTTTTGCTGTTTTTTTTTCCAGAGAAGGTCAAAAGTCAAACTTAATCAACTAAATACGAAACAATCAATTCACTAACTGATTATTGCCTACTACTACTACTTTTGACCAAGCCTGTCAGGCCGCTTAAAAGGGATAAGCCATAACCGTGAAAATTAAAATATGCTCTGAATTAAAGAAATTCACTTACAAAATACTCTAACAAGACTATAAATATCAAAACAAATTTATCAATCAAAAACCTGAAGCACATTCCTCCTTTCCCTTTTCCTAAAAAAAATAAAGCAGCTTTTAATCTTCTTTAGGTGGATGTGCTTCTTGCAAGATCAAACATTCAGCTTTTGCATCCATTGCAAGTATATCCAGTATCACATACCGACCTCTTTGATATCACTCTCCTAGAGACAACAGTTTTTACAACTTCATTTATAGAGCGGATAAGAGCAACCATAAATGACTCTAGGAAGCTTTTCTTTCTCGATATAAATGAAATTAGCAAACTGGAAAGAAAACCCGCAATGTCTTACCCAGCTTTGGTGATGATGACTATAGTGATATTGCCAGCACCCTTCTTTTTTTTAATAAATTCAACAGAGGATCCTAATAATCTCGAGTCAAAATGAGTGTGTTTCGAAAGATCAGAGAGAGAGAGATAGATAGATGCCATGGTCGGTTATAGTTGTATCCCTCTTCATATATCTTCTTGAATGCGTTTTTATATCCATCTGCCGATAGACGCTGATTGCACAAACATATGTCAAAGCGAGAGATTCGAGATGAGTTCAAAGATTGACGAAGATGATCGCAAAAGGAAAGGGAAAAAGACGAAGAAGAAGTCCATCGCTAAGACTAACTCTTTTTTGGAGCAATAATCAGTAAAATTTCTCAGAGATTTTGAGATATAATCTTCGCAACGTTGACAGTTTTTGAAAGTTTGATTTAAAGGAGCAAGAGCTTACCTTCATAATAAAATTAGCAGATATAGCTGTGCATCCTTGTAAGTGACATGTATCAAATACTGAATGGTTGCTACCACATTAGATATGACAACATAATGTAAAAACTGTGTCTTCATTAATTAGCATAATGAATTTTGAAGAGGACGGAACATGTTATATTTGAGTGTTTGAATTCAGTCTCTAATCTATAGTATATACTTAAGTCGGATATAACTTAGTAGATTTATTAATTATTAGTGCATGATATTAACATCACGATTTCACAAAATAAAGTTTAAAGCAATGGGCACTGGATATAAATTTACAATCTGACTGATACAATGGAATGAATAAATCGTGTTCACAGTTTATATCTCGGTTATACATAATATATGTAATATCTTGTTAAATTTACTATGATAGGCTTTACTAAATCAATCATCCCTATATACAATAACATCATATGTAAATATAGCCCCAGACTAAACAATCATGCGAAACATAGAATCGAATATTTAATATCGATTTATTTTTTCAAATAAATATTTTATTCCATCATTCAGCATAACACGTAAAGGTTCAGTTTATTTCCAGTAAATAAATTGCTAACAAATTATAAATAGGAAGGCTTGGGAGTCAAAATGATGCCAGGTAATAGCATTTAAAATTCGGGAATTTGAGGTAAGATGCATTATTTTGGTCATGTAAAGCAGCATAATAGCGAACGGTAACATATGCCTCTTGATCAATTATTCACTTCTTATTTCTCTCTCTCTCCTTTTTGTCCCCTACATTCCTCTTTTGCTTCTCATAAATTTGATCAAAATCGACAAACAGTGGTTAAATTACTCTCGGAGCCAAGTAATTAAAGCAGTTCAAATTTGGTAAGTTTCAAATCGTCAATTCCTTTTGACCAAAATCTCCACCATCATAGACGACAAGTCCATGTAAACGTGTAAATACTTCTCCAAAAGCTAAAATGTAGGTTAAGTTCTTTTTTACTAAAGCAAATTGTTGCTCATAGAGCTACCGATACACATACACCTTGCATTTAAATTTGCTAAACTAATCAAACCTGTGTGGAATTTGACCATTACATTACATAAAGTGTTGTATACATCCATAAATAAACAGGAAGTTTAAGTAAGCAGATTAACCTTTGTCGAATTTGCCAATTTAATCAAAATGTTATTCAGTTTCTATATATATATAGAAAGAGGATTAGCCGACACTCTCTCAATTAACTGATTTTTTTTTTTTTGTAGAAATGTTACAAGGTGTCCTCCCTCCCCTTTCAAATTAGTTGAAAGAAAACAAAAGTTATCCAATTCTTGCATTCGTAACCATTTTAAAAATTGCAAATCTTCTGTGGCTGTGATGACTACTTCAGAATGCAATTATCTCTAAAATTCCCTTCGCCCTCAAGATCGCTAAATCTAAAATCTGTAATGGCCATTAAAGAGATTGCTACCGAATTCTTAACTGCAACAAGGGACGTTAAAGGGTTTCACCAAATCACATTTTGCCGCAAATATACGGTTATTACAGTTTCAACGGATCAGAAAGAAAGAAACAGGAGAGAAAGTATTCAACGAAGGGTTATTTGAAATCAAGGGGAAAGTTCTGTTTAAATTAAAGATGGCTTTTGGAAATATAATAATGACAAAGTCGATAAGATAAAATGCCTTCATATACAGAATATACTCACTGCTAAGTATCAAGGCATTGGCAATTCAATTCTATTCATATACGATCACGTTTCAAGGGGAAAAGAACGTATCGCGTGTTCAGACTGAAAAAATGAAAGATCTATAAAATCTCATTGTTCCATATGCGTTGACAGTTCTATCCAACGCTTGAGTCTTTCACAACAAGCATATGTTTCTGTTACATGTGATACATAGAGTACGTTGCCTTTCACTTTGCAAAGTGCATGTTCATACTTTATAATTATAGTTCTTATAGACCATACAATGGATGGTTAACACAAACATTCAATCATTCATTCCTGCCATATGGTATACAATGTTTTTGCTGCATCCAAATTACACTATAGTTGTGTGTGTTTTGTGATATGAAGAGATGTAAAGTGGTCTTGTAATGTTAAAAAGGAAGTAGTTAATAGTGTAACTAATGATGACGTAGTATTTTACTGTTCGTGGTACCCCCCCCCCCACCTCCCCCTCCTCAACACAGTGAATCATGTTATATGAATACAGATGTAGTGATACTATCTTCAATGCTATAATTACGTGGCAATTTTACGTACAGTATCCACTGTTAAAGCGTATGGCTTTGAAGTGAAGTATTTACCACCAAGACAATTGTCATACTATTGCTTCAATCATTGGATAGGAGTTGATGTTTAATACTCTTAATGTAATGGTTAATTTCTTACTTCTATATTTAATTTGTTATTAGAAACTTATAACATTATAATAGCCACGACGAGGTGTAGTGTTAGTCTATAATGGGTTATGATCTGGCTGTAAACTTTACAGTTGTCCCATATTTTACCTGGTGACGATCGAGTATACACTTTACGACTTACATGTTAATCATAAAGTTAATAAAGTTAATCCTTAATATGATAAAGGGGACTGAATTTTTACTCCTATGAATTAAGCGTATAGCGATATTAATAGTTTAAATACAAACATAGTCCAGTTGTTACTAGATTCATGAAAAATGATATTAATTATGTATGAAAAGGAGAATATGAATATTTATCAAATATTTCATGGAAACCAGGTGTTTAAACAACGCTGAGAAATCGCCCTGCTGGAGTTGCATTGAATTCACATTATGACCAGAAGAAGATAACTTGTTTTTCTCTACTGTTTTCAAATCTTATATTCTTTAGAGAAGGTTCGTAATATTCTATACACAGCTGCAGGCTGTATTAATTGATGAGTATGTTTGCAAACGTGTGAGGAGGCATTTGTTCATACAACATACAGTGTCAGAAATAATCCTTGACCTTTTAAAGTTAAATTTGCATTTTGATCGATATTTTAGTCAATGGTACCCCACAAAGAGGGGGTTGTCAGTGTAGATGTGATAAGCCCATATCTTTAGCATCGCGAAGAGAGATTTTATAATCTTCCTTTGTGAAAATTTATTATAAGGCTTTGTGGCTGATTTTGTCCAGTTTGTAAGTAAAGAATTGGTGTATAAAAAGCACGTTCTCATATATCCTCATACGGTTCTTTCATTTATGACTCATTTATATATTCTTGTCGCTGATGTGCAGTCACGTGATATACATACAGAGACATGCGATTGCTTAGAATCCGTTGCTTTTACCAATTGAATCAACCTATAGACTGTATAGTCTAGTTTCGGATGGGTGACTCCATCACCATAACAACAGAACAAAACAAGATATAAACAGAAAGTTACATAGATTAAAACAATAAAGTCGTTGCAACATATATAATCCGTTATCGGTGCTTGCTTTTAACATTTCATACCCTAAGCTTTCATTTTATTTTTTGCGATGATTTTTCGCTCATATGTCAATTCATTTCAGGGTAACAGCAGGGACGCAAAGTCACATGACTGCAAAAAAAAAAATACATTTCAAGTAACATTGTAATAAGATCAAACTTTGCTAAAAGCTAGATAGAAAGCAGTTGAAAAAATAAAATAAACATCACCGTCGTTTTGATCACGAGTAAGTTTGTAATATTTATCCACCAAAAATGAAACTCACCAAGAATGATGTACAATTTCCTCTCTGCAAGAAACACATAGAAGAATATTTGTGAACTAATATTCTTTTCTTATGGCTTTGATACCGGCCAAATTGGGCAACATTGCGGCCTGGCACGACACACTATAGGAAACAACATAAAGTTTGCCGTGTCTAATACAAATCACATATAGGCATAGTACGTAAATGCACGTTGAGTTATTCCATCCTTTGATAGCGGACACTTTGCACATTCTTGATTTAATGCTTGGCACGTGATGCAATCTCAAAACTAAATGTTTGCTCTCTGATTAAAGTTCAATACACGTGTGGATGATTGTACTTTTTAGCAGTAAATAGTAAGCTTACTACAAACTCAGGATTAACGTATATTGTTGACATTGATAACTGGGACCCAAGTAAACCATATGTTTCTTAATGGACCTGTATGTATGTATAGTCTCCCGCATTGATCAAAGTTCAAGATAAAACGCAAAAGCTTAAGCCTATATTTGTGGAACTTGAGGTGAACAAGAAGGCAAACATCAGGGATGGTATTAAACGACTTACTCCATTATATTGAGGGGGATTTGTGGATAAACGTATGCTGCATGTGGTCATAAGCTTGATTCAGACATAGGCTATGATGACCATAAACAGGTAGGTAGGAATATACAATCTCAATCCAGCTCGTGTGAAAGATTCCGAACATAGCGCGACCAAATCTCAGATATCTAACGCCATGACTGCCGACCTCACTAGCCGCGATTCTCGAACGGTATGACCATGACCGACTCGTGGACTTTCACAGCTTAACACGTGTATTTAAAGGCCTATACATTTGATCCACTAAGAGAATTATACAAAAGCTTTAACAATTATCCGAGGATTGCAGTTGATACGCGACCGTAGTACAATTGTATAAGGAAATATGCATGAATGAAACGATTACTTTACACATCGATTTGTTTTTAGCTGTATTGTAGAACAATATGGTTGAACAAAAGATTGATCTCGATATACGAACCAAATGGTACACTATATTTAACAGATACAAGAATAATGAATATTACTTTTACACATTAATTTCCCCATTCGCAACTTCGTATAAGTTTTTCAACCTTAAATGCTGAGTTCATCTGCTTGTTTAATATATTTTTGAAAGAATATATTTCGTCTTATGAAAACTAAGGAGAAAGGGTTATCTCTTCCTCAACTGCCTTATACGCCATTTTGATAAACAAAAACTACATCGCTCCTCGTTCGTTAATTTATGAGATGACAATAAAGCCGTGCGCCCAGTTTGCAAAATACCTGCTCCAAGCAAAGTTTGATAAAAATTCATAGGAGGATAAAATATGAATGGAAAGAGATTGGGGAAGGTAATTGCATTCCGCTGGAAATGGCACAATAATGGGCAAAAACCCCTTATGGTTATATCTCACAATTTTATACGGTTGTGAGCAATAATATGGAAATGACAAAAACGTTTTGCTTTCCTTAACTATGGAATACAGTTGAAAAGGATAAGCACTTAACTTATGTTGCCTTGGAGGAAATTAACCTGTTACTTTGAGCATTTCCCTTCGACTGTTTTAATGGAACTCGGTTTTGCGTCCATCTTCAATATATTTGTTAGGATAAAAAGGAATCAAAGTGCGTTACATCGTTACTAAAGGTTGATATTTAGGAGATTGAAATGCTATTTGAAGTGTTATCATAGGTAACCACCTCGTTAAAAATCAAGACCGGTTTTTATTGACGGTGATTTTCAGAGACACACACTGTTTACTTACATGTTAATGAACGTTATGACAGCAAAGTTAAAGGACGTATTCGCAAACCACTATTTGCCTAAGTTGCGTTTTCTGGGCCCTTGTGAAATAAAAACTTGTACGTTAATTATAAAAATCTATTGGTGAGCCGACACAATCAATATTGATAGAACATTCTACCATGTAACAATTACAGGTAGGCGTTGAATTACCCTCAAACATCATGTGGTGGTGTCGTTATGTGACAAAAACTGAACCACGTGACTTTTCTTTCGCGCGCATTTCCTGTGTATGAACGCCGAAAGTGCAATAACATGCGAAACTCGTCATGTAACTATAGATATATAACTATTATTATTATTATTATTATGATTATTATGATTATTATGATGATTATTATTATTATTATTATTATTATCGCTTTTCTAAAATGTTGCTGAACTATTACTCTAATCAGGAATACGTATAATAATTTTACTGAAGAGTCATTAACTTAACAATATTAAGCAAAGTGTTAAATTCTACTACGGTATGTTCATATTTAAGCTACCCGTACTTTTTTTTAACACTTAACACATTGTCTTCTTTTCGTTTTGTTTTTCACATTGCAATTTAAACAGCCTTTGCGTAGTTATAAATATATTTGGGGGTCGAAGTATGTAGAAGAGACCTCCAAATATATACCTTTGTCAAGACTATAATTACTAACCTTACAGATACAAAAAAAAAAAGGTCAAGGTAAAAAGAAAACAAATTTGTTTGCACTTTTGTCTAACTCACTCGACTAAAGGTTTGAATCTTAACAGCAAGGTTATGTCTCCCCTTGGGGTATACAGACTGAACTTTATGAACGGGATACGTGTATTCTCAAACCATGTTAAAACTATCACTGCGTAATAATTGAAAGCTTGCGGCAACTCATATGCCGAAATCTAATTTAGGTAGTTAAGTGTAAAGAGGTTTTTCCAACGTGTTTAATAATTTAGTCATTTTGCGGTTGCTTATTTTCTTGTTACAAGTATGCTACAATTATGATATTATCCAGTCCACAAAGTCTGATTCTAAATCACACACATAATTTTTCTATTGCGGAGAGATTGTTGTATACCCAAAGGAATACTAGAGATACTGTTTCCTTTATATGAAAGTAACGAATAAAGATAACGTATGTGCCCTAGATGAGTGCTATATAGTCTCTGTGTACATAAACCCATACATAAATGTATACAATTTCAAGTACTACAATGAGTGTCTTAATAATTACTGTTATTTCCTGTGCTACACTTCCCAGTCGTCATTTCACATAGTGACACTAAATAACTTAAATCGAAGAAGGAAATGTATCATTCTTTCATGATAAATAAAGTGAATTTTAGTTTGATTAAGCACACAATAAGAAAGAAAAATACTCGACTGTTGTGCACCATGGTTGTATCCCAAATACCTGTGTTCCTTTTAATATGGGTTACTAAATTAAACCAGCAGCCTTTCATATCAGCTGTAATGACATTAATACAGTGCTACATACTACCAATATTGAGGATAAAAACAAGATAAAACTTAACATTTGTAACATTAAATAATAAATCAACAGTCTCTGACTTTTCGATATTTCCATGCGCATACATAAATAAACATAACAATCTTTGATTAATACTTGGCACTAAATGTATCCAGAGCAGTCTTTCAAAAGTATGCTAGTCTCATACCCATTTAGACGGCGAGTCGATAGCTATGACATTATATCAATAATTCGTCGAGTATAGGTAGCGAAAAACTAACAAGAAAAGCAAATAGTAAACTGAAGCTGCATTCTTGATCAAAGTCCACACCTTTAGATTTGACACAGAAATGGTTGAGTCACGAATTAATCAGCAAGCCGAAATACATATCTACACCGTATATATCATAGTTGCCCAAATGAGCTGTGTTCATACATATATTCCAAAAGAAACTAATAGATATGGCGTATCTTTAATAAATTTAAACAAAAAGCGATGATGTTAACGTATGATATTTCAGACCCCCTTTAAGGGTTTTTTTATTTCTCCTAAATTTCCAAATTTTCATTTGAAACGTTAACAAAAATCGTAATAATGTTCGGAGCAGTTGGATATCTAACCGTATTGGTTAAAATTAAATCTTGAAAATAGTATCTGTCGATTCGCCTGCACCTCTTTTTACCATCAAGTCTCTCTATCTTTCATTTCTGCCTATAAAACGACAACTAAATACACTCACATTATGAATGGAATATTACAATATATCATTGTCAAAATATTACACTCCAAATAGAGCTACAATACATGTAAATTGTAATAACCAAACCACTCATTCCCTTAATTTTTTTCTATATCGTCAATATTGTTACCATGCCAAACGATAATCAGCATGTGACCTTTTGCACGTCTTTGTAATATACACCTACAATGTAGTAACAATCTACGTTATCATACAGCGGTACTGTAACACCACGTGTTATAGAAAGAGCGGGAAAGACGTCGTTTGCTTAATATGCTTAGTTAACACCTGAATCCGTGATGAGAGAGATATATTACATTGGTCGATTATTCAACGATTGCTTATATCGATCACTTTCAATGTGTAGTTTTTTGCTCTCTTTTTGGGTCACATAGAACGCTATTTACACATGTTAGGCACCTACCATATGGAGCTTGGCATATTGAAACGTAGAAGAAGTAAGACTAAGCGGTCTTAATAAATAACTTTTCTATATCACCGCAGACCTGTCAAAGATGTAGGATGTGAATAAAATAATGTTTACATACCTCGAGAATGATTTAAGACCAAACCAAAGTAGAATGACTGGTGATGATGCACGCCCTGTCTTGACAGCATCGCCGATGGAACTGTGGTTATCTGATTGCGTTCAGTGTCTTTAACAGATCACACTAGTCGTAGTTGATACTCTCTCTCTGTATTAACGTGTAAAACGTACCCAATACTAACCTGTCCAATGCACTGTGCGGATGTACTACCTAACCATTGATACTTCGTACCTTCACACCATTACTTCGAGGCCTTGCAGCAAAAAAACAAACCGAAAAAGAAAGTCATATAGCTGTGTGCCGTGATAGCAGAAGCCAATTCTAACTATAACTATTCTATCAATACCTGTGCATGCATATATCTTATATATATATACATATACATCGGCAGGTGCCTTGCCGTAATTACAGAGCTACACAGGTCAGTTCACACAACGTTAATGTAACTAAAAGACACTATATGAAAGAAAGAGCCTGTAAACCTAAAGCGACAGTGTACAACGAGGAAGCAGGAAAATTAATAAATATGACTCATTGAATTGACAAAGGTTATAGTACCGCTCTTGTTAACGAATCAGTAAAACCCGCATGTCCAATAGTAATGCATAGCTAATGAAGGCTTCACGGCCTTTGCCAATTCACACGAAACTGAGGAGTGTTTGAGATACGTATGCAGTGCAGCCTTGCACAATGAGTTTATCAGTACGCCAAGCAAAAAGGCTATATATTACTCTATAGATCAGCCAGTTGATTGTCTCGTGTGTCCATCTACAGGATATCAAACGAACAATGCGTGAATGAGTGATAGTTTGGTAATGAATGAGTGCACACGAGAATGGGCCGGTCAACATCTTTAATGAATTTTGGCGAGCATTCGTGGCTGAATTAAGGATTAGTTTTATAACGTTATTGGACTTGCGATCCTCATATGCAATTAATAGTTATAGGCTACTTACAAATGAAACCTAAATATAGCACGATGCCAAAAAAAAAAAAAAAAAAAAAATCAATTAAATTTCATGGTAAGCTATAAATATGTGGAAGAAGGGGGAAGGGGCAACATTAAATTTATTACTAGGATATTATAAACCCTATTCATAGCAGCATGAGATTTTATTTTCCTCACAATTATCTCCAACCTTGTATCGTATAGAGCCTGTAATGTATTATTATAACAATTTCTAGATCAGGTTTTAGGCTATTTACTTGGCTAAAGTTTGCTTTCGTGATTTTTGTTTTGACCGGTATTGAGTGGTATAGATAACAACGTGGTTACACGTAATTAATATGATTACTGCCAAGTAGCTAATAAACACCACGTTTCTTTCTATAAGCAAAATGGGAGATTTCCCGTAGAGTGGATGTAGGGTTCCAATTGTTGGAGTTATGGCCTCCGGCCTGGAAGAGGGATCTAAAGGGGAGGGGTTTTACGGTGAGATTTTCTATCAGTATAAGGTGCTTAAATTCGAAGTGATGCAATGTTTATTAATTAACAAGAAGATTTATTTTAAGAAATGTTAATATACGTCAGTACACCTACGATATTTTCCTAATCTGGTTGAAAGTGATCATCGTGCGGGTGATGTGGGGGGGGGGGGGATATGGTTGGGGTGGGGGTGATAAAGTCTTCTGTTAAAAAAATATTGCCAGTTGCTAGTCACGTGTTAGATTAAGGTACATCATGCCCGTAGAATGTTTTCTTTGGTCTGCATGGACTGCATGACAGAGGTGTCTAAGTGTATAAGTAAGGGTTCTTAAACAGTAGCCGATCACATTTTCGATAAAGCTGTGAAGTGTTCATAGCCTGAAGTCACGTGTTATTTAATGATCATTTGGAAGTAAGAACATCTGTGAAGTGATCTGTTTATCATTTCAGTGTTTGCGTTAACGAGACACTAAGTCATTGTTATTTTTAAACTAACAATGGATTACAATGGGGGTTAATTACTGTCACATTGTTCATGTGCATATTACAATGAGATATTATTATCCGCTGTAAGAGTCATTTCTCGTAACTGTTATTACAATAGCTTACATATCATTCACACAACCTACAACGGTCAGCTAGTACTCCCAAGTGTATGAGAAATATGATCAGACAAGTTTTCGTTTGTTGTGAGTTACTATTGTTTTGCACTATTTCAGTTTACTCGGAAAGATTACACATTTTCGGGCACTCGACAACGATTAAACTTTAATTTTACATTAGTTGATACTGGCTAGCGAATGTTTTACTGACTGTATATTTGTATATATATATAGAAATTACAACGTTCGCTGACCAGTAAGATTATTAACCAAACATGTTCCACTACCGGGCCTGAGAAATTTCATAAGAGGCCTGCAGATGAAAAATGACGCATAATACGCCCACATAAGTTATGGGCATTATCGCCCAGCCCAATTTTCCCACCGTAAATGTATAGCTATGTACGTTCTGTTCATTTTCTGCAAAGTAAATGCTCTTACAAAAATATATCACAGTCTACAATCGAAAGCAAACTCGAAATGAAAGCAAAATCTTGTTTAGAGTATAGCATCAAGATCGAAACTGTGATTTGTTTCTCACTTTCCAATTTACGAAAGAACAAATCTCTAACATATAGTGGTAACTATTTCACGATGCTTTCAATGTATGTAGATATGAGGGAAAGTAGTCATAAGCAAGAATTCAGTTCGCATAACTGCATATAGCCACACGAACGATAGAGTCTGAAGAAAGTAATTACTACAGGATCATAACTGGCGTATTGGCCTACATGTGTAGTAATGAGCAAAACTATTTTGTTGTTTTCTATGTTGACACAATTGTAATTTGTTTACATTGTGCATATGCCGTGAGGGCAAGCGATCTGTCGGACAACCATATGTTTAGTTGCATGGTATCATGCACAACTGTAGAAATGCTAATCTGTGTCATACTTATCATCAGATTAAGAAACCACCTGCATATATGAACATCACCAACCACAGAAAATCTTATCAGAACACAACCTCTCCTGTTTTCAAAAAAATTATCCAATATTGTCTAGATTTTATCCTGGTGCAATTTGTTTGCAAAATGGTTCAAAAAACGTGTTACAGTGTCTACAATACCTTAGGATAGAGGAATTCATAGGCGACACAAATTTAATGGGAAGAACACCTTAAATTACGTGACATTCAATATCGTAAATTTTCAAAATTGAATTGAAAGACATTGCATATTGCAGCATCAACGATATGCAAGTGAAAAAGTCATCTATACTTTGAGGGGAAATAAATGTGACAGAAGGTTCCAATGAACGATCAAATTGTTCAGAATGTTTTGAAATAATCTTCAAATCAAATTAAAGCTTGGCACCACATTGGCAGGAGCGTTGATGATTCATGTCTTAAAACTTGGCAAGGAAACAATTAAAAGAAAAATAAAATTGAAGTATGAAAGTTTTGAACACGCATGGAGCTATAGGAGTAAAGGTTTGTGATTCTTTCAGCGTGACGATTGGGTAAAGTCATGATGCTGTTCAGAAGGAATGGTGGCTAAGAAGCAAGAAAATGGATGGATAGGTAATATTGTTTTAAAGCTAAACAACCTAAACATATGCTGGAGATACAAGTATATATAAAACTGTGATATTCAACATTCAATAACGCAGTCGACGAATTTAATGCACTGCAGATTTCTCAAATATCTTCTGTACGAGATTGTCATGTAAACTGCACTTCACATTCAAAAATGTTACGTTATTGATTTTGTCAAAGAGGTTATTGTTTATAAGAATTAACGAGTCTCTCTGTTTACTGCATCCTCACCTGCCTTGTATTTCTCATTATAAGGATATATGAAAGCCATTTGGATCCGAACACAGCCTGGTGGTTACTTACATCTACGCCGTGGGTAATATCGGGCCAGAGATAGCAAAACACACATCACATATATTCTCGTCCTACACATATTTAATATGTTGATTCCAACGACCCTACGATGTATATTTTGTTAACAATAGTACAACTAGCTGCTTACAAGATCGATACATCGACCGATTGACAGATAGATCGATCGATCGATGGATAGATGAATAGATGGATGGATTAGTATGGATGGATAAATAGACTAATGGATTGTAGAGGGACAGACGGACGGATTGATGTACATACTTTTTCACTTTTTGTCGAGGTACTGCATGATTCGATATTCTTCGGAATTCATCCGGTAGTCATCTGGCAGTCCATTTAAAATGCTAATATATTATCTATTTTCAAATGACCCTGAAGCGCATGCATTATAGTTCTGCACAGTAATCAGAACAGTCAATGAGTTATTTTATTCATGGTTTTATCAACGATACCCCATTGTTTTGAAAAGTTGATATGTCATTACAAAGCAACTATAACCGGCTTCCAGCTCGATATGGTTTTTACTTCCAAAATGCACTTTTGAGCACACCTAGTGTGTACATAAAAAAAATAAGGGTAATCAGCTATTTCCGATTCTTGTTGTAACTGTTAGAAAGAAAGGTCATGCATTATGAGAAAGGAAGCTACCATTTTGTTACATCCGGGATACCACGCAGTTTCGTTTTCGATCATGCGGCGAGCGAAACATATGATCACGAAAAGCAAAATCAGTTATGTTAGCATAAATGGAATGGGGATAAGACTTTATATATACCCCATATCAGCGTATGGTGTGAAATGGGTGATTCCTATTGGGGTGGATATCACATCAACATGAAATATCTCCTGATACACAGTAACTATACTGTAAGTCTTAAAGTTTTACACCACAGTAACACCTGGATCGTACTATATCAATCAGTATCAATCAGTAAACTTTAAGATTTAAAGTAGTACTGTCATCTCTGTGTGAATCGGTTGGAAACAATTATTACACTGCACAACCTACGAAACATGCCACTTTGGGTTGTTGGTGAGGTATTCATCTTGCATAGAACATACATGCATCTCATGACTGTGGACTGTGAAAGAGTTGTTCACACTGACTTGAACTCAAATAAATGCACCGAATGAGTCTTTTCAATCCGGATAGTACATACAAGCACCACATTTACTGTACACTGTGATCGAGTTATTCATACATGAGTTGAACACATTAAATGCACTGAATCAGTTATTCGGTAGAAGTAAAACGCATATATATATCATGAGTGTACGGTGTGAATGAGCTTTCACAGTGAGTATAGATGACACTGAGAATGTGAAAGAGTTATTCATTCTCAGTCAAATTTGGTACATATGAGTCGAAAGTGTGTATATGAGTATCTTTTAGTGAGTATAGCACATATGGAACACAGCGTAGGATGAGCCATTCATAGTGAGCAGAAGGCATTGACCACATATCAGGGTAGAATGTAGATGAACCATTCATACTTAGTAGAAGATATATGGAACACATGAGCGAGTGGCGTACCTAGAATAGTTAGCATCCGGGCGGATCCTTCCTTTGTGACCCATGCAGGGAATGCCGTCCTGGAGGAGGGGTCTAAGGTGGAGGAGGTGTCCCTCCCCCATCCCCATTTGAGAGAATGTTGTTTATGTAAGGTGACTTGGATGTCAAATGATTCTATCTTTGGCAAAGCTTTAAACTGATTGCATCATGATTAACAAAAATAAGGAAACACTTATGGGGAGGGGGGGTGGGCTTTGGCATGGAACCCCTGACTGGTCCCCCCCCCCATCCCCGGCTCAGTAAGTCACTGACATGAGCGTGGATGAATCATTGATACTTCGCAGAAACCATGTAGGAAGTGAGTGCAGAGTGTGACTGTATTATTAATACTGAGCAGAAGACACATGTACAGCATGACAACATGAAAGTATGAATGTGTGAATGGATTATTCATACCAAACAGATAGCACATCTCACAGATACAAACTCTTATTTGGAGATGATAAAATTGATAAGTTATGGGCAATGTTGGAAGGAAATAATAAATCTAAGTTTGCTGATATTAACTTCCGGTGCTTCGTATTTTAAATGTGATTATCATGGGATTCCAGAAAATTAACCTACTTAAATTCCTTCATTCGATATACGTGCTCGTGTCTATCTGTGGTAACTTAGATCAATGTATAATTGTAAAATAATTTCTGTTTCCACATGGAGCCACATCTCCCCCTGTTCCTGGAAGATAAGAAAGCTCCACATATTTCTCTTGAATGTTTCCCTGTGTTTTACACTTTTTCTTGTCTTGTCAGTTTCACTTATCACTGATGATTTTCTGTATTCTCAAACATCCCAGTATAAAATGGTTCCATCCGAAAAAAGACTTCATATACAATTATATTCACCATTCATATCTTATTTATGAGTCAGAAATATTCCTTTAAAACCTCAATTCAAAATTCATTATTGTGTGGGTTAAATATCGTTTATTGTTTTTCTTTCAACTGAGATCAAATCGTAGAAATCGATTCCTCATGAAACTCAGGGCTTTAGAAAGACCGCCTAGTATATAGCCTACCTTCAGTACGGACAGGGTGCCCATGCACAGTTGATGACTTCGGGGTAGGATTGTGGATGAATATTTAATATTGCGGGTAAGTTTGCGTGCGAGCGATGCAATTTGGCAAGAAACGAAATTCATTCATCCGTGGACTAGGCCTTTATCAAGGAAAGAGAAGTCTTTCATAGATTCCTATACAAAGGGGATCCCGTGGAGGTCTTCATAGATATTTCTAGCCACGTAGTATCGAAGCCTCTGGCTTCTACGATGGCGATTTAGGAGTTCCTTTATTAAGAAGGGCACGTTTAAGATATTTTAGAAATTCGACGTTTTGAAATACGAGAGCTCTCGTAAACTGATGTTTTTCCAAGAGGGTCAAATTGTAATCAAACTTTTCGATCTTGAATGGGTTATATTGTCACTGCTAAACAGAAATGGAAATTATTTTATGTTAGACGTCATATTTCTGTTCGGAAGGATCAACATTCACAGGAATGTTAGTAATGTACCAATGAGATGCAGACATTAAATGAAATGTGTTAGCTGGGCGGTCCAAAAATGGCTGTCTTACCTAAGTGTGAGAATATGTATTGTCAAAAATTAAAAAATTAACTTTCTGTTGTAAATTATGTTTAATAGTTCGGTTGGAGGTTCTTTTATTTGGTGCGTCTGCTGATGGGAGATTTAATGTGCATGTCATGGACCTTCTACTGATGTATTAATTTATTGAGAGTTGTTATTTCTAATTCTTGACTCTAATATTGGTTTAGTACCGTAATAAGTCTATATATTAATGATTAGTTTTGAAATATTAATCCGCAGTTCTAAAAGTCAGTCCGACCTGAACATAAAGTTAATACTATGATCGAGATTAACCAACAAGAAATGACACCGACTTCTGGCACACAATTAGTATGCACATGTTTGTAATGCTTTGAATTAAAAAATATATATATTCTTCAGAAGTAAAAAAATATGTTTAGCAAGCATATATAAACGGAATGTTATCCAAAGATCCTGGTGACTATTTTTTCACTCCTTATATCAGATTTGTTAATTTGCAGCTATTAGATGTGACCTTCAAGCGAACACGTGTGATGTCATAGATGCACAACTATACAACACGCTGTTATTTTGTTTAGCCTTACAAAAAGAAAAGTCGGTTTCTTTTAAAAGTGGATGCATCAAAATATGAGTATGCTCATATTCATCGGTTTTGTATAAGCTTGACAATGTTACATTGTTTAAGCTTTTGCGAAGTTAATACCGTTCCTAATCCATGAATAAAAGAGAGACTGAAAAATATGCAAAAAAAAAACATTATATGTCAATGTGCATCTATAACATCATACCAGCTTGCTCCAAGTTTTAGAACAAAGGATGTCAAGAGTCAATGTACACTTAACATTTTGGATTTTGGATTTGAATGAAACCTGCAGCCGGATGTCTAAGGTTCCTCTCTTATCTAAAAGTTCCAGAAAAGTTCCAAAAATTGAATATTAAGAGAAAGGTTTTATACTTTGTATATTATAAATGTTTTGGAAATTATTCAGTATACAGATAAATTACAGACACATTTTGTATCGCGCAATTTAATTAAGATTTACGCTTTTAGCAAATGCAACTAACAACTTATCTTGCATTTACTGTATCCGAACACAACAGCAGCGCACCTGGTAAATGGTACACTTACATATTTTAGTCTATAATATGATATATATATATATATATATATATATATATATATATATATATAAATAAATATATATATATTATATATATTGGATTGCCGCAATACCTTATGATTTGTGTCACACCTCACGAACTGCATTACATATTTAAATCCCAAGGACCGAGATTTTAAAACAATCCGCAACGCTTGCGTGATGCTAGCCTGAGTATAGAAGCGTCTGAGTTACCAACTAGATAAATGTTGTATACTACAGGAGCCTACTGTACATGTAGTTAGATATACCATTCAACGCTCAGTTGGGGATTGATATTGCAATTGAAATTGTAATAAAAGCTAAGCGTTATAAGATTTCATGCACCAGGGGACGGAATTAGGAATAAATAACTGGTTAGGCCGATTTTCAAGAGTGAATCATTCCTTTAATTGCACAAATTCAATGTTTTATGCAAGTGATTTGCAGCATCAGCCCTGTGTCAGTGTGATGTGACGATGTTACGCTACTGGTTATGTCCTAGATACATATATATTTATTCCAATGGTGTTAGCTAATACATAAAAAGGCTTGTACTTCAACCCCTTCAGTCACGAGCTTGCTCCCCTTCTCTAAAAGGAATGACAGATAGCTGATATGCAGACAGGCAGACCGATAGACAGACAGACAGATGGCTAACTACATTGGTATTGGTTTCTATTCGACTTAAGTTCTGCACGAACAGATTTTAACCTTACTGTTAATCACTAACATCCAACCGAACTCATATTCAATTGCAAAACATTATGATTATCAAAACATAATGTTACAGCCGGGTATAGAGACTGCACTATTGGGGATTTTGTGAAAACTTTCAGAATCAAACATCAACCAAAAACCAATATGATGTAACATTGTACACCCTTAAAAGATAGCATTTTAAAAGAAAATATTTAACCGGTTTGCATTAAACCTAGGATTAACCATGCTCAGGGTCCTACATGACACCATTTTAGTTTGCTTCGAAACCGTTGTATGAAACTACGTTAATAACGTGGTAACAAGAATACACTAGAATATCCCGCCTGAAAGTTTCGCGCCAAGTCTAGTGTCTACATTGTTTCAGCAATCAAAAAAAGGAAAGAAATATAGGTGTCAGTAGCCTGCAGACGTAAAGACTGCAGGATCTTAAGCAAGTGCAGTTTAGTGTGAAATACGATGTTTTTGAATAGCACGCTTTTGTGTGAAATCAACAGGTGAACGTACAAAGAGTATAGTAGCGGTTAACTACAATGTGGACCCAAGATAGAATATAGCCAACGTATAGGCTACACTGAACAACAAAAAAAGCTGTGATGATTTTCCAACAGTAACGGCTTTTTGGCATATGCTTCTGTTTTATTAATCACTTCGTTGCTAAGTAACCTACCAGCAAACACATGAAAATGAATTAAAAATGAGGGCAAGCCAATTCTGTGCTTTTTTTTATTTTATTGTCACGCTATGAATAGTTGGCAAACAAGAAGTGGCTGTATGAAAAGCACTCATCAAAAAATATTTTTGTGCTTTGTTGAAAGGGAGTCGAAATTTGGTTTGTAAAATAGTTGTGGGATTATACTGACGTAAAGTCGAATAGCTAGTTGTGATATTAAATACCTCTATTATATTCTAACACAATCGTAGTTCATACAGCCTAGGGTAAACAAACGGTCCCGCCAAATTTCATTCAGTGTTCGAAGGAAGGTGTAAACCTGATCACCAAAACATGTGGTTTTACCAACATCTGAAAGAAGGTTGGTGGGGGGTGGAGGTAGGGGTAAAAGGGCTGCAATGAAACTGAAAGTGCATGGGGTATGTGGGGAATTAATGTTGGAAGGAAATCAATTATAATCGAGAAGCAGTTGACAGTAACTTCACATTTTAAGCTACTTCTTAGTGAGGCCTCCGTCCGTTTACTTGCAGTTATACGTCCTCATATCGCCTTGAGTGCGTCACCACTCGATCAATGCAATGAGGAGAGTTAAGAAGGATAATGTTGGATTTCGTTGGCAGACATTACATATACCTGCAGGGAAGAGGGGGTAGTGAATCTATGCATGGGTACCATGGCACACCCAGGTGGATAGTAGGATATGGAAATACAATATGACTACAAATATTCACAACAAAATTAATGTTATATCATTCGGCCACCATTAAGGAAATTGAGCGCCATTATTTACTCCTTGATGAACAATGTGTCTAGCTAACATCCACATTTGGTGGGTTTGCGTCGTGGCTTAAAGTATTGCGCCATTTTACACGATGTACAGTTTATGCCAATGGGATATAGCTATACTTCTATATTTCTCGAAGCATGCATTACACAATGATGCAATAGCATGCATTATCTGTACTGATTGTTCACAGTCAATCTTAGGCGGCCCCGTGCCGGAGCTTTCAGCCAATGAAGATAAAGCAAAGCAGGGGTGTTGTAATTTGAATATAAACGGGTACATGATTGGCGTATCAATGTAACAAACATTTCCAAAATAGATTCAATTCACTTCTACCTATAACAATAACAGCAACGGTTACCATAACAGTACTAATCACTGTACTTATAACAGTAACAGCCGCAGTTACCATAACAGTACCAATCACTGTACTTATTACAATAACAGCAGCAGTTACCATAACAGTAACAATCACTGTACTTATAACAATAACAGCATCAGTTACCATAACGGTGTACCAATCACTGTACTTATAACAATAACATCAGCAGTTACCATAACAGTACAAATCACTGTACTTATAACAACAATAACAGCAATAGTAACCATAACAGTACCAATCACTGTTCTTATAACAATAACAGCCGCAGTTACCATAACAGTATCAATCATTGTACTTATAATCATAACAGCAGCAGTTACCATAACAGTACCAACAACTGTACTTATAACAATAACAGCCGCAGTTACCATAACAGCACCAATCACTGTATCGATAACAATAACAGCAGCAGTTACCATAACAGTACGAATCACTGTACTTACTACAATAACAGCAGCAGTTACCATACCAGTACTAATAACTGCGTTATAACTATATAATCATAACAGCAGCAGTTGCCATAACAGTACCAATCACTGTACCAAAACGTAAGCACATACGTTAAGAACAGTTAAGATAAACAACAGTAAAAGTAATTACTAAAGTATAACAAAATGTTAAAGTAAAAAAGATGTTTAACTTACATAGCTATGTTTTCACAATGGCTGTTACCTCCCAGGCATTACAGTGATGGTTCGTGGTAAAGAAAGCATTGACTTGTATCTCCTCGTGCTATAAGGTTACACAGTTTAAGCAATAGGCCTTGTTTTATAAGAGATATAGGCCTACCCAATAAGAAACATTCTGGTTAATTTAGCTGATATCAAGAATTGCGGTTGAACAAGAGAACCAACTACTTCAGATCTGGCATGAATGATACTGAATTACTGCTATGTTTAAATGTAACCCTGGAAATACACAAAGGCTCATGAAATGTAACTCAGGATGTTCCCTTTTCCCCTTGTTTAGACTAATTGGTTGAAGTGAAACTTGCGTGTAAGCAGCAAAGAGAAAGTACACCTAAAATTCAGGCGTATATTATACCCACGTGCGGTGGGTCCGGAGGAAGTACTTAACCTCCAATACTTCCTTTTCTCTCCCTTGTGATAATATTGGCGATCTGTTTGGATTTTTTACCATGGTGAGACAAAGAACTCACATATAGGCTATACCTATAGATAAGCTTTAAATATACACTTTGTTACTTCGATACAGTGAGACAAGATTTACCCGGATATAAACAGTGAAAGGTGCTTCCGGGTCGTGGTGGTGTGGGATCGGCTAGGGACGGACGGACGGCGTGGCATGGCATGGCATGGTATAGCATGGCATGGCATGGCATGGTATGACATCGCATGGCATCACATGGCATGGATATGGTTTATTTCGTAACGAGGAATTCTTACCAAACAATGAACAAAACTCTTAACAACTTGCGATATTTATTTATTTTTTCCTTCTTCAATTACTTGATTAAACGTACCAACCTTTATATGGTGTGTTGGAAACATCAGACACATCTTAAGCAGCGTAATCATTGTATATAGACGATTTGGATACGGAAAAGGGAAGAAGAAGCCTTTTCAATCGCATAACGAGAATATATTTGTAGTAAAGTCCCACCACTGTTTTCAGCTGTTTATAATAAGTATAATAACATTAAGTTATTAACATGCTACTAAAGTATATTTATGAGTATTTGAAATCGTGTTGCTGGCACTCCATGAAATCACAAACACACAGACATACAATTAAACAGAAACTTTCGCCAATATAATAGTGGCTCAAACTCATGAGTTTTGCAATTATTTCTTTTGGTCTATTACTATCACGATATGAGCTACTGGACACAAATTACAACATCTATATTTCATACGCCTTTAATGCCTTGTACGCTCTCCCATGAAGTAGCAATCGGTTTATACCGTATACTACGGCCTGCACAAGATAATGATGAACACGAACACAACATGAATATGATACCTCTATACCCTTAATAGATACAAAGTACAGGTCACCCGTCAATTTTCTTTGTCGACGTGCATCTGCACGAGCAAGATAATTTCGGGGTTCTTTGTTTTAACGGAAGTCTGTTAATGCCATAGTCATTATTCGCGGTTATCAGACTTTAGTCATGTGGGCTTAGTTGTGCGATAAGGTCTGTTACACATGCCACAATATGTAGACACCAGTAATATATCGATACCCACGGATTCACCGGATAAACGGATCATTAGTTTTTGTTATATTACCCCCATTGGATAAATGAAACGGAGAATTCTCCCTAAAAGAGGTTAATGCTTGTAACTGCCATGGATAATGAATCAGTCTGTACAGTCTAAGTATATGCTTCTGCTCCACAATTAGAGATTGTAACAAACCAAGTTACATCAAGATCAACAGGATCAAGAACATGGCGTTGCCATTGACGACGAACATTTCTGAAAGGATATGGAAAGGTTCAAGTAACTAAATATAACTATAACTATATGTACTATATATATATATATATATATATATATATATATATATATATATAAAGTCAGTATTATTCAAAAGAGATCATCCCTCTTGTTATGATGACAGGTGTTCTCCACTACCTCATTACAGGTAAATTTGTAAATTGCCTCTCGTTAAGGTTGTTCTTAAAGACCAACTAAATAGCCTCACTGCCCACCCCATCCTACCCCTCATGCCCCCATTTGGCCAGCCAAATCTGGCACAATCTCTCTTGATTATAAATTCCTCGTTGTACCAGATGAACCATCCGCGTCTGTTTGCACAAAATCGAAAAACGTTTCTTACATTACAGTTCCAAAAAATAACTGCTGTAGTATCTCATTTATATTGTATACACTGTCAGCTTAATCAAATTAATATTAGATGGACTGTTATGTCATTTGACAGCGATATCATTGAAAGCCGAAAAAGATTATAAGTTGATGGTTCTTAGTAAAACAGAAACCTTTGATGACGTTAGATTATCAAACGATAGCCTCAAATAGGCTAATATATATGAAATAAACATTATGATCTGTGAAGGAGTTCACAAAGGCTTAACATTCCATCTTCTTCTGGTCTTATGTACAATTCATACAATACATTAGAAGAAACGTGTGTCTTAGCGAATGAAAAGGATTTAATGAAGATTCGCGCAACTGGTATATACATTGAAATACTGGCCTGAGCAATGTAGATGAAATTTTGCTTTTTTTTAATTAAGTTAAATCTTGAAATCGTATTCTTCAGAAGAAAATGTTCATCGAATCAGCCAGATTGTTGTTTCTACACAGAAATCATTCGTTTGTCTTTTTCGTTTTCCTTGTATTCCGAATTTCCTATATGTTGATAATACTCATGACCTCAATATAAATTTATACCGTATATGATGAACAGTATGGGCACATCACCTGTTTGTAGATACTGGAATAAACTTTGGGACAATGCAGATAAAAGGATCAAATATATCAAACAACTGTATACATATCGTATTCATAAATCTAACTTGATGACTTCTTTAATATATTTAAGTATTGACTCGATGACATTTTTTGTGCGAAGGAAGTAGGAGGGCAATAATTATTTGAATGTTTTTTTTTGTAACGTTTCAGTTTACATTGTGCTTTGCGATGTGAGGCAAATGCTCGTATTAATGTTCTCATCCACTTTCAAGAAATCTAATATTTATTATTGTAAATAATATTTTATATAATACTCAAACATTCTCAAATTCGATGACAAAAAAAAAATTGTTTGCGATAAATTAGGAATTCAAATAATATATTTCATTTCCACTACTGCTCCTCTCACATAAATGTTATAAAGAACAACTATATATTCATCAAATTAAACATGTTTTATATAAGACCCTTAGAATTTTAAGAAAACCTGAATACAGGGGGGGGGTTGTAATGTAGAATTCCATAATTAATATCCCTTGCGTTGTTACATTTTTTGTTCTTAAATGTATAAAATGGATTGATGGATTTCTTTATACTTCAAAATTACACAGCGCATTATGATATCGATCAGGTCTGTTTAAGTAAAGTTGGTCTGAGGTTTATTCCCTTGGTTCCAATAAAATGTATGTCTTTTACATCTAAGGAAAAATTACGGCGCAGTCGAGATGTCACAATGTTAACTTAATTTTTTTTTTTTTTTTAGCAATTTTTACAAAGAATGTTGAGTTGTAGACTAATGAAATTGATAATTATACCGTACTCATCTTTTTTTTACATTTGCAACTAAATGAGAATAAACCAGTTATCGAATGCGTCAAGTAATCGATTAATTAATTGCAATTTACTACGACATTGGAAAGACTGATAAATTCTCGGATTTTGTTCAAAAGTATACTGATTCATTTAAACAAAGATCTTAACATTTCGACGGCACCTTAACGTTTCCGTAAAATAATTTGGTTGACATTTCAAAGTACTTTGACCGAACTTTCAGCAATATGCGTATAGACATTTATAGTACATTTCCGTAGTTTATTTATATAAAAATATTTCCAAATGCCATTAACAGCTGAAGGTAACTTTGGAAAATTGCGAATTTTAGAAATGAAAGGAAATTTACTTAATTGACTCCGCTTAGAACATTGCTTAAATTCGGTCAACTGTTGAAAGTTGTTTTTGAAGTCATCCAGTTACTTTAATCTCGTTAATGTTATTGAAAGGATATTTAGCATGTTTTTTTGTTTTTATTTTTTTTTAACGCTAATTTATTTTGTCTCTAATTGCAGCTCCCTAACGAAATGTATGCATAGAAAGGTGATGATAACCCATTTCTAATAAGCACAGTACAATTAATTGTGTAATATATACTCTAACCAAGTCTTACAACACCCAACCTTCAGATCTTTATCTTCAAAGCTGAATACTATCAAGTCGATTCAGACTTCATGTGTCAGTTGACGATAACAAAACAATAAAACGGAAACTCATTTTAAAGGACAAATTTTCTCTCTAGGACTGAAAATTATGATTCATGTTTATTTCCTTTTCAATATGCTTAATAGGTAAATGTACCACAGTTAGACGACATGACCAGTCTTTATCGTTATCATATACCCAGGTTAACAAAAACAACGTTTTGACTTTCTTTTTGCAAGATTCTATATGATCATTGATATCATGAACGTTGCCAAGGAAACAGGATACATAATTCTACAATAACAAGCAGGAAGAATACATTGTACGTGATAATGGTTGATTTAATATTCTCTATAGACCTAACGATATTGTTTCCATTTGAGATATAAAAAAAAAACTAACTGTTGAGGAAGTATCTGAAAATGATTTCTCTTGCTAGTGGGAATGTTTTGTGTTTCTTCATGAAATGACGTAAATTAATATTTTTGTTAAGTCGGAGGAGGTCTGGCCCAAATGTATTTATATAATCATAGTCTTAATTTACAGACTTAAAAAAGTGCATGCAATATACAGACACGGTTCTCCATAATGTTGTATACATTTGACAGAACATTCAAGCCTCTCGTTGTGGTACCACTATCTCTTACTGGCCTCTCTCAAATTCATCATTCTGTCATGTGATTTTAAGCGCAGTAAGGCAGTCACGTGGTAAGTAGCACACTGTCGATTTTCCAAGTCATTCCCTTGACAAGTTTTGACTAGTCACGTGAAACGACATGCGGTAGTAATTAGTTCCTCCAATAAAAGCTATCCATCTTGACGCTGCATCATTCAAATTTACTCATGAGAAAACAATGGCAAAGGCACCTTAATTAAGGAGTTCAAAGGTATTCTAAGCAGAATCATCCATTCTTAATAGAAGAAGGGATCTATTGCTTTTGCAATTATAGTTCCCGTAAAAATTCAAGGCGTTATAACTATCAAGTATATATAGCCATGAGAAACAGTCGCGCGTAAGGAATACAAATAACCACAACACACATTTTTAAACCTAAGCGATTAAAAAAGAAAGCATCCACTTTTCTTATCACATAGGTCCATAGGACAATAGTAAAATACATAGTTGTATTTTATGTACAAAGGTATACATAGGTATATGAGTAAATATAAACAAGTGTCATCGAAGGCAGTCTCTGGGAGGTAAATCGATATTCTCAAGAGTTTTCCCGTTTTTATATTAAAAACATTTTCTCAGATTTTGACGCAAAGTAATAAAAGGTTATATGTGATTCACTAGACTTGCGAAATTTAATCAATGCGACATTGATAGCGCGTATGGGATGAAGAAGGTCGTCCATGAGAGCAGGATCATGAATCTTTAAAAAGGCGGTATCATGAAACACATCTTCTATAGAGAAAACATGACGTCATTACCCATGTAGGCTACCTCATAATCATTACATATACACCTGATTGATGGCGTTTAACGTGGACATATTCATGTGCACAGTACCTAATCTTATATTTATGCTCGAGAAAGCAATATTCTGCCTGGGGCAGGCTATAGCATAGATCCAGTGCTTCGAACGAAACAACCAGGATACATTGAAGCAAAACAAAAATGAGACATGCGCATTCAGCTAATGACGTCACTGAAATATATTTTATGCATGCTATAGTTCATCAGAACACACCAGCGTAAGTGCGTTATAAGTTGGGATTAATTAGTCATTAAGATCAGTATGAAATACTACAAGCTGGTTGTAAACAACATATATATCCTTCTTACTCGACGAGTCTCAATATAATATCTCAATATAAGGTTAAGCATTTAAGGGCAGTCATCGTGTGAAGATGGCTGCTGGTCATGAATAACCATGAATTTCATTTGCATATAAAATACTCGACGTGTGTTGTAAGCGTTGTTACATTAACTAAAGGCATATACTACGTATACTGATCCTATAATGTATATCTGACTCCACCATGCATTAACAGTCCATCTGATTCACACAAACACCTGTAAAGACAGTTAACTCCTCTGTGAGATATCAAAATATGATCATAATCAGAAGAAACCACAACCCGATGACATTGTGCCTCCAGTGTAGGTAAATTCTTTTATATTTATATCTGCTATCTTCTGTTTTCAGTAAAAAGGAGGTCTCCATAACAGAGAGAATTAATCGGATCGGGGTGAATCGGGCAGTGAGGAGGGAGGGCGGAGATATGAGGGATAGGATGGTAAATGGTGGAAGTTCTACGTATATAATTCTTTTATGAACCCTTTTCATCATATCACTTTGTTTGGCAAAGATGTCAATTTTTCACATTTGCTGCATTTTGGGAGATATATTTTCTGATGACATCTGGCAACGGCAGGATGAATTACGTCGAAACTATAGTTGAAAGTGCTGAAAATAGTTTTGCTGTTCTTTATAAAAAATTTATATCATTTATCCCAAGTGAGAATATCATTTCTATTAATAATATTTAAATTTTCATGAAATTCTAGATACAATGAGCATTAACAGATAACTAAACATTCAAATGGATATTACATTCCAAGTATAAATAATCTCGAGGATTATAAATCTAAGGTAAAGCTTTAGAAGCATATCTACCCTGATACTGGCATAACAAACCACCTGCAGTGATCCACTTTCTGGCGTAAGGGAGGGTTGAGCACTCAAACGTTAGGGACACAAGATACTGAATTATATATAGCACTAACGGTGTGGGGAGTAGTGTTACACTGTCTGCTAACGGAATATACCTTGAAAATTACAGCGCATACACTGTATTATAAGCAACACGATTGCGAAATAACCCCTGCTTCATTGATTCGGTTCCTATCGATAGCATATATATATATATATATATATATGTACGTTACCGTTTCAAATATTAAGGGCATATATATATATATATATATATATATATATATATATATATATATATATATATATATACGGTAAACAGCTGGGTAGCGTAAACGTTGAAGTAGCAAGAAAAGTATATATGATCTTAGTCCCGTAGGGCTGGGTGGACTTGATTAGTAACTGAATAAAGGACCAAAATACATATGGACACTTAGACACAACTGACTGTTATTATCACGTCGTTTCACAACAATATAAAACTGTTTTATTGTTACTACCAAAAAGGAAAATCCAAGCAAATGTTCATTTTTCGGTTCAGTTTTCATTAGAAACTATACTGTTATGCTATAGGTGTCATCTATACATATATAGAGAATGAAATAAAATTCTCCCTCCCTCACTTGTTTTGTCTTCTTTTCTTTCTTGTCTCATGGAAACATATTTCCACATCTGAGATCCTGAATTCTCGGATAACAAAAATAAAACTTCCAGACCCATGCAGTTGAAATAAACAGTCATTTTAATCAGATAATCAGATGATTTTTTTTTCTTTCAGCCCAAAGATAGAGACAATGTATAGAGATTAAGCAGACATTGCGACGAACAGATCTATACACTAACCTCTCATGTGGCGACAACAACGTGCCTGGGAAAGAATTTTAATTCGTGGTTATGTCTTCGTGGAAGATTAAGACCTTATAACTTTCTTATATTGTTATTTGAATCACCGCAAAAAAGGGTTGCCATATGGCTGAGACCAATGGGCGTATCAGTTCTTCATACTCAAGCGACCATGTGTTCAAGCATAACGACAAACCTATACCTGTCACATTAAAGAAACACGTACAGTATGTTTTAAAATGTTTCTCTCTGGTATCACTTTATATGCATATATAGGGGCGTCATCATCTTTCGAAAGAAACATATAAATATATTTACTTCTGTTAGCCCGATTATTCAACCGCCAAACCTTTTTTTCTTCTTCTTACGAGCTCTACATGAGATATCCTTGCTTAATCCATATACGCAAGTCCAGAAAACTAACCTCTCATTGTAAAATGTGACCTCCAGATCCTGGTAGTTTATTACCCCCCAAATCCGCAGGTCCCCCATCACCACACTGTCACCTCCTTGCGCAATTTATGTCTTTGTGTATAATTCAAAATAATTAAAGAAATAAGTCCGTCTGAGAACAGAGCAAAGTTGGCCAAGTTGTTGAGAAGGGGTCATTGTAAGGAATAACCGTATAGCAAGAAAAGTTATGGACGAATAAATTGGCATGGGTGTATTTTAAAGTTTCAGGCAAGGTTTTAAACTAAGGAAGGATCAACAACAAGGGTTGCCGCGACTTCTTCGGCCCCATCTCTGGCTTGCTTCTTAAATGGAACTGAGTTCATGATTCTTCTGCCTACCTCCCCCACCCCCCCCCACACCTCTCTACTCCCCCCCCCACACACACACTCTTCTCGTACCGTAGCTTTATTGACGGTAATTTTACTGAAACAGAGTAAATGACATCTGGAACCGAACATCCAACCTTACTTAAGTCAAAGCCTAAATATTACCAGTTCCGCGATGACCTTTTTTTTTTCTTTCTTTTTTACATTTTTTTAAGGGGGGGGGGGCGTATATTATCATAATCACATAATCTATATGGACTTTATCGGGATCGATTAAATTGCGAGTGCTAAACAAGGCACGCAATAACGAAGTTGCTTCGAAACCTTTCAGTTTAGTGAAATTAAGCACTAAACTTAAGGATCGTTTTGATGTTTTGAAAATCATTTTGCATTGTGCTGTACAATGGCGACAGAACATGTACCGGTTACGGATGCTTTGTGGTAAAATGCTGCCTTCTTTTAATGTCCCTTCTGTTACTGTTACTTGTCATTCAGCCTCTGAGGAAGATACTGCTAGGATCGAAACGTCAGGCCCACTTACTTTTACACATTCTCTTACACAGGCTCTTTAGTGGATAAGCAGTTTGCAACAATTTTGATTTATACTACTTTTATTGTGCATCTTTTTATTTTATTTTGCATTGTTTCGATTTTTGCTTTGCCGATGGGTTGATTGGGGCGGTCGGGGGGGGGGTTCCTGATATTAAATATACAAAAATTTTGTGCTGAATTTTGTTCCAGTAAGGCAACTATTTTGTTGAAAGAATTTTTTTCAACTTTCATTTTAGGGTTTCTTTATTCTTATCATTTGTCATAGTAGCAAGCAGATATGCATGAAACTTCTCTGATCTGAAGTTTGACACTTTCTTTTTTTCTAATTTTACTCAAAGACAATTACACTGCAACTGTCGTCTACCGTTATATCATACAATTGTATACATCTTTAAAACATATGTTTTCTGTTGTCTTTATTACTACCAGTTACTCCGGGGGAACAACCTGTATGATCGATGTGGTATATTGCCAAGTAAGTCACACGTCGCTAGCACGTTACGGTATCTACAGTTAATTATCTAGCGAGATTATTTACGAGGCTGCCTTCTCATGCAATATGTACGGTTTCACTGGATATCCATCAAACCAAGATATAATACACAGCGACATATTCTGGTAGCACAGAACACAAACAGATACCCTCGCTCTTATATCTTTTTTTTTTTTTTACAATAGCTTGTATAGGGCGCTTTCCTATGTGATATAATTATACCAGCACTTTTCATTCCAATTGCTTGTACATAGCATTCCATGCATACATGTTGGTATGGTAACTGGTCATATGACATGCTGTGGACACACTGTAGCTAGGTTCGAATAACAGGTACAAATTACGCTAACAAGTTAGGTAGCTCTATATATGCTGTAACTTCTGCTTCTAAAAAGCAACATAGTACCGAATAACATATGAAGACTATAGTTGCATAGGCTTCAACTAGTATTATATCGCTGTATGTTAGGATATATGCCTATATAAATGCATGCGTCGCAGCATAGTTTGAACCCCTCCCTAAATAAATGCATCTTGAGAAATTATGTTGTCTGCCATATGGTCGCTGGATAATGAAACTCTTTATACTTTCTTCAAAAATAGGAGAGGAAAGATAAGCATGTAATAAGACGAGGATAACGATGATATATGGTTTAAGGTGAAGTTACCCGTGACTTCATAATTACTAAGACAATTTTACGCTGCATGATCCACAAGTCATATACAGGTATGATGTTTAGTCCCTTGGTGTACAGTTACCAGGAGTTACAGATAAAGTTAGGCTATTTTATAGAGCTTGGCTTGTCTTACTATATATATGTTGTAAATTTATTGACAGGTATAAATTATGAGAATATGTATAAAGATCAAGCACTGTAGTCCAGGTATAGTGTTTAGACATCAGAGATCCGACGAGATATATATTAAACGGTCTGGGGAATAAGATGAATGTATAGTGTTTATAATTCTACACTTAACGATATACGGACCATTCCCCCGTCTGTGATGTTATTATTCTCATCAGCAAGCAAAGTTTATATAATCATTTATTTGGTTTAAGATTTTCATATCTAAAAAAAAAGGTCGTTTCAAAATTTAATGAAAGTTTCAATATCATTTTCACTTGAACATATTCTCTCTTAGAGTTAAAGAATGAAAAAGTTAATCTAAAAGGTTAGTTTTTTCCCCTTCGGTTTTAGAGTATGGAGTAAGTCACCACTCTAAATTAATTAAAAACAAGAAACCGCTCATTCTTAAAGTAGAAACAGGAGACAGAGACTTGTTTTCTCTTGTATTATCAGGAAGGAGGGTTGGATGTACGACCATACGACCATCATGATAGGGAAGAAGGAGGGTGGATGTTTTGTGACGTCAGAAATGTTAACATGTACAATGATTCAGTCGCACTTATATTAAAACGACTTTCGTAATATTTACTTCAATGTTGTCAATGTTGTAGTTGAACACAATGTGTACTGTATGGAGTTGCATTATAATTATGTGTACTATCATTTTATAATATGCTTAAGGAAAGATGAAGAGTTCGATGATGGGGGTCTGTGATATCATGGGAAAGTTAAAGGATGGTGTGGTCTCATTTTTCAGAATATACGCAATATAAACTAAAGAGTGAAGACTCTGGACCTTCCTACGACTCATTACATATATATATATATATATATATATATATATATATATATATATATATATATATATATATATATATATATATATATATATATATATATATACGGTCTACTACATAGTTGTAACCAAATCGGTGTCCTAAATTTATATGTTAAAATGTTAAAATATTCTGTTACAATCATGACGCACTAGCACAACCCGACACAAAGACATCATTTAGTCGATATTAATTTTGAAAATGATTTCGACCTCTGATACATTGCTGTTGTAACACCTTAAACATAACCACCTCGGTAAGTGCTTAAAAGTTAGCAAACAATGAATGAACGAGCACTATAAGACATCAAAGTTAAAGTTAATTTCCTCATCAATTTTGCCTTCTAAAAAAGTATTCAATTAGACATTTCACATATTTTAATTAAAAATTGAATGTCTATATCAAACTTAGGCCTACTATTGGGCCAAAATATGTTTTATTTCGTTCAATATACAAACATTTCCTAGAGTTATTTTGTTATTTCTAATTAATCTTTGACAGTAGAGTTAAGAGTGCAGTATTGCGTGAGTAATCGACATCAACAAACTGTTATTGGCTGTGCTGAAAGTTTCCTGCATCTCCTAATTAAAATTTCTTACAACGTCATGAAAAGCGTATTTAAGGAAACCATTTTGTATGGAAGCCGTTAAGCGCCATTGTTATTAGAATTAAATTACCGGTAATTAATAAAATCATGGAGTTCAATTGAAAGTAATACAGAAAGGACAATGTTGTATTGCATGTGATCTGAATCAAAACTGGCATTCAAATAACAGAGTAACGATAATCATGACTTTAAAAAATTATTACAATGAATTCGTGAAAAGGAATAACAAAACATGTGACTGACAGTGAACACGGAAACGGTAAATGAGCCATAAAATATAGAACTAACGAAATATTGATAACGTTACTAGGTTTTCATATGGACTAGCGCAGACCTACTTTAAATATTGTTATTAAGATTAAAACAGTTTCCTTATTAGCTGGCATAATTAAAATATCTATGAGTGTTAAATATATTAATAGACTGTTTCTTTAACCTGTTTTCCTTTCCTTTCTTTATCTTTTCTTTTCTTTCCTGTATTTTCACATGTATACATAACCTTCATGGATTCAACAAAATTGTTATCAAGTCATCAATTTCTTTTGCTTTGATATCATACTAGATGAACGTCTTTATTGTGTAGTGAGGTAAGAACATGACTTGTAGTAGTGAGCCCGTACATGTGATGGCATTCTAGCGTAGTAGGTTGGACTCGTACTCGACCGTTTCGATATGTACTCGTACTGGTGTACTTGAGGGTATTGTGGGAATATGATATATATGTATCGTAACATAATATATATATATATATATATATATATATATATATATATATATATATATATATATATATTTATATTTATATATATATCGTACACATACCAATCGGATTTGAATTTGTATACTCATGAGCTGTTCTACAAGTCTGGGTGGAACATGCAAGGATACAGTTTGGTCAATGTTATCGGGACGTCACTTTGGTAGAGCAAGATTTTTTTATCGGACACTACCCCGACATGGCAATGTAATTTATGACGTCATATCGAGAGGACGAAATAGTTAAGCCAGGTCATATCAACATGACGAGACTGAGAACTGATTACGTCATACGGACATTACAAGATACTTGTCAGACGTTCTGTCGACATGGTAAGGTTATTTATGACGTCATACCAAGAGGACGAAAAAGTCAACCTACGTCATATCAACATGACGAGACTGAGAACTGATTACGTCATATGGGCATTACAAGATACTTGCCAGACATCGTGTCGACATGGCAACGTTATTTATTATGCCCTGCCGATATGACAAAATGTACAGACATGTCGAAATGGCAAGAAGCTATCTTATCTAGACTTTATAAATCAGAAAGTCGAATATTCAAATGCTGTCCTAAACCTCTTACTCGTAATAAGCAGAGCATATTAGATGTCCTTTAGAGGTCTCCGTAAAAGATATAAGTGTAAATTCTTCGTAAATCAACTGTTGATAAGATAACGGAAAGCTACACACTGATGACACTGAACAATAATGCAACCGATTAAATGTAACGTATACAGTTTCTGGATGATAATCTTGTCGTCTGATGTAAATAAACCATACGGTTTTAGCTTTACCAGTTTATAATAAATAGGACTACGAGAGTCATCATTTCAAAAGACACTTAGCATATGAGAGTGCTAGCTAGTTTTGCTCTTGTATGTTACTGTTTCATTTCTGTCTGTTCTTGGGATTTGCTGGAGTATACTGATGAGTGGATGGGAAGGGTGGGCTGGTATAGGTCAAGACTTTGTAAAATGTCATAATGGTATTAAAATTAATGTTTCGTGGAATCTTGAACTATTGGGAATGAGATAAGCATTGCAATGGTGAATTATGACTTATTCCTCTCCCCCCCCCCCCCCCCAAAGAAATACGTGTAATGGAGTTTAAATTTTTTAGTCAAATTCACCAATTTATCCCAAGGAAAGTGTACCGTGTATTATTAAGACCCGCAAAGATTTAACCAGGCAGTAGCGTGCACAGGATTTCAAATATTGTGGGTGAGGGTGGGTGGGGGGATTTATAAAATCCCCTCACTGATTTAGGTAGGGGTATACTATATGGATGAGCCGGAGGTTAATGAAGGATTTTATAAAGGAGGGGTATGACCATGGGATTGGTGAAGCCGATTCCTATGTAGGGGTCCGTGTGTGGGCTTTGAAATAAGCCCTTATACCCCATCATACCTCTGGTTTACTTGACGGCAGATTCATCGATCCTAGAGAACGGAGGGGAGTTGGTGGGGGGGGGGGTCACTGCATATTCCTCAACGGTGAAAAATTAGGCAAAAATTGATGATCTTGCCCCCTCCAAAAAGTGGATGCATAAACAAAACAACATATTCGATAATATGAATATCATATAGAATGTTATAAATGATCGTAAGCAGTACACGTTAAATGAATATTAAAACAATAAATATGGAATAAAAGCCCTTCGAACACAGTGTTCAAAGTTCATACACATCGTGCATGAAGCTGACAATAGGTTACATTATTGTTATACATCTTGTTGTATCAAGATATATACTTGACCGTTATGCATGATATAACTGGAAATAAATGAAATTATAATTTGCTTTACTTAGAAACGTGTGTGATTAGGGTGTAGAGGGAGAAGGTACATACATCTTACAGCCAATGTGTGTACTATTGTCTACAATTTCTGTTCTTCTGGTTATGTATATTTCAATTCATGGCTGGATTGTTTCGGTCAGTTTGACCCTCCAATCCTGCATGATGTTGTAACGTTTCAAATCTACCTGTCACGTGCTGAGTGATTGCTCATCTGCTCATTAAAACTTTCGGTTTTCTTATTTTTTGAAATATGTTTTAGAGTTACCTATTTTAATTTGTTAATATTGCTATTTAACGATCGTTTTGGGTTGCAAATGATCCGCTAGTGTAAACGCACTATATATACATGAGTTCATATGATGGAAGAGATCGGGTTTGCACTTGTCAACAACAAACAATATCATCTCTAAAAACGACAAGATAACTGATATTAGTCACGACCGTAGTCGTAATATTAGAGTAATATATATATATATATATATATATATATATATATATATATATATATATATATATATATATATATATATATATATGACGTTATTGTGACTGTTTCCAAATTGATCGAAATATTATACCTGTTGATAATATTTTGACAATTTCCGCTAGGCTGATATATCGGGTTTGCTTGACAGTCGAAGTCGAAATATTTTTCGTTGATGGTATTTCATAAATATTTTGTAGAGCCGACGTCGTTACCATTCAATGGTAAATATCCAGCCAAATCATTTACAGCTTCGACTTCATATGCACATTATTTCAGCACCAAGACAGATCTCTCTAAAATTTATCATATTTTAGTGCCAACACGTCAATTCAAGGTTGAATCAAAAAGTGCTTTGCCCGCTTCTTATATATACCCTCAACATTTTCGATTTTAAACCATTTCTCATGAATAAATCACAAATTGGCTGTTACTTGATCCTTGTGAATATTTAACTCCCAAGAAGTGTCTATTTAAAGTTTACCGCTGCATAAAAGCTTAGTACACAATACACAGAAAGCCTCCATTAACGAGGCAAACACGTATACGACACTACGGTGGCGATTGGGAACAACCATGCAGGCAAACGATCAAGTCTTTTAATTTAGCTCCAAGAGCCTTTAATGGTCGACGATTTCAATCAATTTTAAAGTCATGGAAAGCCTGTTTCACCTTGCTTGGATTCCACTTGAGTGCTCCGACATAATTACCTGCCCTCGTTTCCATCTTGAGCTAGTGAAGCATGTTTTCCTTGACCGTCCCGATATTATTGTCCCAAAATGGGGGGGAAAGAAGGAAGTCCGCAAGGCTAAAACACACACACATATATCGGTTGTAGACCTATAGCGTGTGGTTTAGATTCGTTGAAATGTGTTTTCAGTTTAAATTTTGAGGTTAGGTCAGGGAGGTAATATGGCTTCGATGAAATATTAATCTTACATCGCTACATGCTAAATTTATTGGTATCTATACACGTGTGTCGAGTCCTTTTTCCCATAGGCCTACTCGTGTAATTCTAGGAATAATAGATGCATGTTCTCGTAATCAAACAATGGATTTGTACTCATAATCAAACCATGCATTTGTACTCGTAAGTAAACCATAAATTTGTACTCGCAATCAAACCATGGATTTGTACTCGCAATCAAACCATGGATTTGTATTCGTAATCAAACCAATGGATTTATACTCGTAATCAAACCAATGGGTTTTTACTCATAATCAAACCATGGATTTGAACTCATGATCAACCTAATATGGATTTGTACTCCCAATCAAACCCATGGATTTTTACTCGTAATCAAACCATGGATTTGTACTCACAAACAAAACATCAATGGGTTACTTAAACTCGATATCGAGAATATATACTATTGCAAATAGAAGAAGTAAGATATCTCCGCGCTTAAAGCCTTGCACTCATATATGTCATACACTTATACCAAGCGACAGACGGCTTGTACCCGCACTTAATATAATAAATTCTGCTCTGTGCATACCGTTGTATTAAATGTTCACAATGCCTGATCAATGCATGGCAAGCTGTATTACTGTATAACCCGGTACATAGTATATAGTTACATGATGGGAGTGAAAGTTTATTTGCGAGGTACATCCTCAAAGACAGTCATCGGCAACACCGAAATATGTATAACGCGTCAGTGTTTTAATTATTAATTATGAAATCGTTCATGATCTTCAGGTACGCTTGATATGATTGATAGCATTATTCAAATAACAAAGATATATTTTCTTCATTTGTCAAATTGCAGAATTATGATTCAAATAAATAGTGTTAAGTAATGTCACATTTTTCAACAATTTGGCAACATTTGGATGGTTCCTGTAGATTCTATTCATAATAAAAATAATAATTAACTATATACTGTATTTTTACCAAATCATGTGTTTCGAGTAACAATGGGCCATCTTAAAATGATATTGATTGCTGTAGTAGAAAGAATTTGTCAATTCTCACAGAATCCAACCCATTAATTATTTTAAGAAGCATAGCGCATCAAGAAAGAAAGGCACTGTGTATACTGCCATCTTGAAAGAAGAAAGAAAAAAAAAATTTTCTACTCGCATCAAAGACAAAAATTGTTGACTATATTGTATGATATGATATTCCAATTTTGACTAAAGCTTTGTCACAGTTTATTGGTTTATTGACGGCGACGGTTTCACTCAACAACTGATATTAGAGGGCGAAATCTCATTTAATATTTAGCTTCAAAACTCAGAAGAGCGCATCCGAGAGAAGTGCATTTCAAGTTAATTAAAGGTTCTTTATACTTAATACTTTTGACGTGTGCTTATGCGTTTTCATGGAGAAGACACTTTTAGGTAGAAAGCAGTACTTTGCAAAATATTTCACGTGCCATTTTTGTTTTTATTGTCATCGTGAAATAGTGTCATGAGCATGGCTGAACTCAACTGGTGATAGTTTGTACGTTATACCGCATAAACCTGTTATGTCGGTAGCATGAATCATATCGCATTCAGCTGTCGTTATGACGATTGTAACATGGAAACTATATTGAACAGCATATGGCATGCACTGTTCATATTATGTTTCTTTCAAGATGGCGTGTCGGCCTGCAATGATGCAATATACACGTCACTTTAAGGGACATCGCCGAGGACACTCGATAATAATCCATATATATATATATGGACGGGCCACACATTACATATTCAGATGGGAACCGTATAAGAAATATTGCTTAATACTTCATCCCGGTCATATTTTGTGCTTATATGTAAATTAAGATGTTTTTATTGGGGGGGGGGGGGTAATTTTTCGATTTTCTGTTTTCACAGGTGTTCCTCAGTTCCTCTAGCTATCATGCCCTTAATTCTTGCACTGCCAAACTCAACTTTAGTCGAATCCAAGACAGAGTTTATTTCACATTCAGCACTTATTGAGTCTTAATATATTTTCGGTTAAACAATGGAGGGGTCAATTGTTGGGCGGTGTTTAGGCTATCAGTAGCCCTTAATCCGGCCCTAAAGAACGTATTGATAGTCTTCGATGTATTCATGCTATTTGAAATTAACAAGAAAATGAAATGAAATTTTCACACGAACACACGCACCCCCATATACACGCACACACACAAAGATTTCTTTGGTATGTGCATCTATTAGGGATCGCACTTGTTTGGTTCAAGTTACCTTTCGGTGAACAAAACGAATAAATATTTTTCGGATGTCTCATCGAAAACGGTATGTACGGTGGGAACTAAAAAAACCTTTCATCAGAATAATGGTCGGATTATAGTCTCCTGGTACATTGTCATAAATAAATTTACTGGAACTGCAAAATTCTTTTAACATTCATGTTAACAATCACTAGGGGCGCAACTACCATATGTGTACGAGGATTGCCAACCCCCCCTTTCCAGCCCCCACCTCAATTTGAGACATGTTGACAAATTGGAAGGTGCTTAAAAATGCAAAACCGGGCTATATTTTGCAACTTGTGATACAATGTTGAAGAAGTTGGACTGTTTAGCATGCTATAGGTTGTTCCGAACATACATGTTACATATGCCTGTACCATACGCTAGGATTTTATTGTTATTAATTTATTCTGTCTGTCAAAGAGGGAAGTGGATATATCCCCACCTCCAGTAGTATCCGTGGTCGCGCCCCTGTCAACCCCCCACCTCCCCTCCCCCTATGCACCTTAACTCTCAGATTCACAGCAGTACGTAATACTATACCTCTTCAACACTGTATATTCTAGCCTGGTTCTAGACATGTACACATAGGTTAACCATAGTGTCTTATGGATTTATCGTCAAGTGTAAAGCAACTTCCAAATTTTACATAATAATATCGCTTTATCAGCCCCATCATCCTGTAAACACCGGAATAGTTCAAAGGTCGCATGAAGGAGGGGGGGGGGGTGTATTGAAACATAAAATATTTCCTTACATTTCTTTTGTAAAGCATATTTTGTGAGTCATTCAACATGCTCACTACATTATGACCCTGTATATAATATACATACAATTCCTCTATACAATGAGTGCACGGTCGTTGTCATTCTACGAAAATGTTAGTTTATGTGCTTGCGTGTTGTGCGGGGTGTGTTGGTGTGTGTTTAATACTGCAGGATCAGTGAAAGTTGTATATTAAGACTGAAGGTAGCGTTCGCCCCCTTCCCTCATTACAAACATAGAACTTTTCTATGGTTATTCTCGTGAACGTTTTTACAGTTGTGGCTGCACAACTGTCGTATCTTTTATTTGTAGGTGGATTCTACCAATGAAAAATAAAGATCAGTGTAACGTATTTTAAAGATTCGATTAATTTATTTTATTTCAAACATGATGGAACTTGCTTCTTTACATTATTCAGGTTCGCTATACATAGAGCTTATTTGTGTGTTTGCAAGGTAAACGTTTTGCTTTCACGTTTTCTTCAGTTCAAAGGATGTGTTTTCAGTCACAGACCCGGCTCGTAGAATAATCACTTTATAATTAGTCTGAAAGAATGGTATATTCAAGAAACATGTAAAACAGAACACGTTCGCGACAGATTTAAGTTACTTAATTTGCATATACGCTGCGACTGTCTGCGCGACTGTTCGTCTTGATTGTTAGCACAAGTTTATTATATAACCACTGATTGCACCCTTTCAGGCCAGAAGAGGTATACTTGGATGCTTTTATTGCACCCTTGAAGAGAGCATGAATATCTTCAGTCAAAGCATAACGTATAGTGGATCCAGGCAAGAAGCACGCTACGCTTGCTTCAATTCAATAATGGAACGGGGCAAGCCTCGGTTTTTAAACCGTTATATGGTATATGCAATATACTATAATGTAGCCTACTGAAGGCATGTGTGATGTAACCGTACAAGCTTAAACGTCAAGGTCGCCATTTGATTTTCTTTCATGAAATGTTCTTTAACCCATTTTTGTATTCCCTGTACGTATAGTCATAATTAGATGCAGTCTGCACAATGCATACAAAGACTGTTATTAATTCCTTGATAGGCTATGCACGACGTTAAATATACCAGCACATGTATTAATATCAGCATTCCACTCCTCTCAACTCAAAGATTACTTCAGCATTTACACGTAGACGTCACAGCCATGCTGAAGTAAGTCTACCATCCGTGAAGTTCTGCTAGAATGGTCACCAGCTGCTATCATAAATAGCCCATCATGTATTTAGTCTTTCGTATTGCGAATTACAGTGGAGCCAACGAGGATGAAGCTAAGATGGGGTTGGGGTATGGGTGGGTATGGGTATTTTTGTATGTTTTAGGTACAACAAGTTAAACTGTAATTTTCGTCTGTGCGCATCAACACCCCCCTCCCACCTCCTGCCCTCCTTCCTATGCAACAATTTCTTGTGCCAACTGCTGTTTGATAGAGGACACAGCCGGAATACTTTGTGTTGAATAGTGGATGTACAAGCTAGAACGTCTCGTGTGTGTGTATTCCATACCACATATATTATGTACACATACTTATAACTTAGATGTTGGCCTATACCGGCTAATACGTGTCTTCAATATATGGAAACACTTAATATAAAGACTTACAGAATGTTGATTCGCTCTATTATGTATAGGTTATAGAAATACTATTTCGTAAACAGATTATAGTAAAATGGATCATGACAAAGGATTCAAGTTTAAATTTAACAGTATTTATTGCAAACGAAACAAACGATTTTCTCTCCCTGTGATCTTCCGCCATTCCGCTGGTTTCCTTCTCTCAAAATAAGTTGGATTTTATAAATAAGTTAACAAATTACAGGCAACGCAAAAAAAGAATAAAAAGAAAGAAAAAAAAAACATACGCAGCTGTTGTCCTCTCCAAAGAAAGACATTATCTCCAACACACACCCCCCCCCACCGCCCTTTTTTTCTATTCCAATAAAGTGACCCTCCTATGGGTCGAACAGTCTCATATACCGTCGTCGTAGTTCGAGACACAATCATTGATAAACAACACACCTCTCATGATGGTGTCAAATTCACTTGAAAATATAATCATGATAAATTCATAAGCCAACTTCCATATTATGTATAAAACGACTTACAACAACTGTGTCATGTTATTCTTCAGTCATAGTGACTGAGATAAAACCTGACGGAAAACAGCCCGCCGTATAATTATGAACTTTCGAATCTATAGGTAGAGTCATGAGGACTAGAACAACTATCTCTTGTTCCGATGGAGAGTAATTTTCATATATGACGTCATTTTCGTCAATCGTCGGTTTCTCATTTAAAATGTGCAATTCTCTAAGAATTCAACTTATAATCCTTGTAAAGGGTCGAACCGTATCCAAGTGAACTTTCCATGGAGTCATCGATAAGCTCTTTAATTGGGAACGGTTTTGGTCGAATCGGCTTTCACCCTTTTCAAGCAATTTCTTACATAATTTATTGTAACTTTACCAAAGTTCCTATACTGCTCAAGTAAGGTTACAATAAAGTTTAAGCGACGACACACACATAGCTTATTTCACTAAGTCAATGTTAATGAAATAATATAGGGGCGGATTCAGGGTGTCTTGGTGTAAACCTCTCTCCTTCCCCTCCCTTTTCAACACCCCCCCCCCCCCCAAGCCCTAATTATTAGCACAGCCTTTGTGTAAAACTGACTGGATTATAAACGTAATTTATAGCCTTATAGGTCTCAGAAAGCACAATTTCAAGACCAAAATGTTTATTTTTGATTGAGGGGGCGGAGAGACCTATAGGTCACAACCCTTCCTCTAATTTTTTTCTTCTGATCTTCCTCTAAAGTAATTAAAAACTTTGTTAAAGTTCTCCATAGTTTGTCGCTCAATCAGATGCAGAAAGCAAATTGAAAGACTCGACAAATCGCGACTTAGTATTTGACATGAACTATGAACAACAAATATGAATCAATGAATTGTGTTTTAGTATTCAAAATCAGCGATAAATTTATCAAAATAAATTCTTAAGGCTGCTTTAAACAGGCACGTTGGTTTACATCAGTGGTTCTAATGCATAGAGTCTATATAATACAGTAGAGCGACCTTCCAATCCTGGAGTTCTTTTCCAGTAAAAGTACAGAATCTAAGTTACATACGACAAGAAGATTCCCGTTTTCTATATTTAAGATTCGGTTTTCGTCACCAAAAGAAAGTAAGGAGAGGCAAATATTGAAAGACTTTTTCAAACCTAAAGTAACTAAATACTGCCATTACAACCACAAACTCAACATAGATTGTCGGTTATATACCCGGCAATTGATCAGAACAGTTCGCTCATTACTTTTTCTTTAAAAAGAAACGAGGTCAAATGTTTCGGTTTGTACCGGCGGGGGGGGGGGGGGGAATCTGATTTAGTCATTTTCTATTTCTACGAAAACATGCACATATATATGATTACGACACACTTGATGAGGAACATATACCTTCTAATTATTTCCTTTAATTTTTAAATTCTCCTCTCCTTCGCTTCCGGTGCATTATACGTGGAGGTCATCAGTATATGGGTCCGGAAATCCCGAATCTGCTACAAGGTCAAATAATGGTCACCTCATATACTTCAACTCCAAAGACGTATTTGATCGCGCCGGGCCCCTAAAAGTAGTTTTCCCTCACTGGGACATTTCGTGTTTAACGTAAGGACTCCTCAATGTCTGAAAATAACTTAAAGATCAAGAACCACCTGGAATTTTACTTTTGAAACTTAGTTTTGTGGCAATTTTGTTAGCATGCTAAAATGTCGGGCTAATACTGACTGCCGACACTGAATAGGCTATACCAATGTAGTCCTTGGCTGACCAAACTCAACATGAGTATAAGTGCTATATATAACCTTTTCAAAAAGTTCAGATGAACTTATTCCCTATAGTGGGCTTCATTTAAATATCAGAAGAGGAGACTAAAATGTGATTCGTGCTTGTTATATACCAGCAAGAAAGTGAAACGAGTTTCAGTTAAAGGGTCATAGCGACTTTTAAGACAGAGCAATATGTAAATAGACAATGGATAGTGCTGTTGCATTGTGATTCAGAATGTGCACCAAAAAAAATTCTTTTTTCTTTTTAATTTGCCGAGTCGAAAAGTCAACATTTTAAATGACCTTTATCAGATTTCAGTATATACAGGATCCATTTTTATCTTCTTGTTTTGTACGTTTGCAGGTGCGTATCCAGGGGGGGGGGCGTTGGGGGCGCGCGCCCCCCGGGTAAGAAAAAGAGGAGAGAAAAAAAGAGAAGAAAAAAGGGAAAAGGAGGGGAAAAAAGAAAAGGAGGAGAGAAAGGAAGGGAAGAAAAAAAGAAAAAAGAGAGAAAAAGGAGAAAAGGAGGGAGTAGAAAATAGCCAAGACTTCGGGAAGAGAAAGAGGAACAGTCATAGTTAAAGCGCTGATCCCTATTATATACACAGGGTAGCCAGTGACAGATCAAGGATTACGGAGGGGGTGTGCGCCTCACCCTACCCCTTACACCAACAACTCCATTTTTGACGTTTTTTTCCCTCTCTCACTAATGTATCTATATAAATACTATATATGATCTATCATAACGCGTGTGTGTGTATGGACGCCTTAAACAATTGTACAATTGTGCTATATGGAACCAACTGTGGCTGGTCTTGAACTCGACGGGGTCGTCGGGAACATGACGCATTTCGGGAAGGGGGCGACCGCCCCCCCCCCCGAGCAAATTTTCTTTATGACATCGCTAGTAATTTCAAAATAGACAATGCTTAGGTGCAACTTACAAGGCCTGGGAAGTGTCATTTCCAGCGATCTGGGAGGCATTTTCGGCCAAAATTTTTCTTGTACGCTTCGCGCCAACTCATGGTGGCGCTTCGCTTAGATAGTTTGCATACAGGCTTCGCCTCTCCCTTGGCAATTACTCGCTACACGCCTGTTCGAATTTGTAAAGCAAAGAGCAGATATAACATCATATCAGTGAGCAATGAAATGCCTGTTCCACGATGAACAGCCTCAAAAACTGTCTATGTGTGTAATCGAAGGCGTAGCCCAATTGGATTTGGGGCTGTAACGACTTGCCCGAAAAAAGCCAAAATTTTTCGCGCGCAAAGCGCGCGTTCAACATATCTATGCCAATATCATATAAGCAAGCATCGGTCATTACATTGCATGGCATCGTGTACCGCACGGTCCGTCAAAGTAGCACAGTATACCGCCGGATGCTAATGTAGACAACCAAATGTCTTATGTAGATGGAGAAAAAGCATACAGATCCATTTATGTCAAACTCTCTTTTACAGTAGTAATGTCGGCCAATCTTAGAACTTTATTTTTATTACCAAGGAGATAATTTTTAATTGGTTGCGGGCGGGGGTGGGGGCTGCAGCCCCGCCTCCTACGGGACCTACGCCTATGTGTGTAGTGTTCGCTTTCGATATACCTGATATCGGAAATATCTGCTATTTTTCGTTTCCTTCAACCAAGTTTTATAATAGCCATAATAAGAGGTTGCAATATTTCTACACCAATAAATTAACTGTGTCGGAATTTTCCAAAATTTCCTCGCCAACATTCTTCATCATACTTTCCTCTACTCGTGCAATTTGTACCTGTCTATTAGGGGTTCAAGGAGGTTTTTCCCTATTGGTTGTCCATAGATTGAATTTTCTGCAACATTATGGGTATGTTTTCAAGTGATTTTTATTCACGAGAAATGTGAATTTTCAAATTCTCAACAAATAATGGGCTTAAAACCTTGAAAAGTGGGGCTTTCGGATATTGTGGGCCGTGACGTAGAATCGCCTACAAAAGCAATCATCCATAGGACATGCAATGAGGTCGAACATGATATGTGACTGGTGGCAATCTTCAAAAAGGTTATGGATGGAAAAAAAATTGAGAAATACTTGGTTCTCAGGCAAAAGTGTACATTTGGTTGGTCATTTTCAAGCCCGAGAAGTGTCATTTCCGGTGATCTGGGGGGTATCAAAACCAGAAATTTTCTTGTACGCTCCGCGCCAACCGATGGTGGCGCTCCGCTTAGATAGTAATTCGCGCCCCCCGGGTTAGAAAATCCTGGATACGCGCCTGGTTTGTATGTGCTTTAATTTCACCGAAATTAATCAATTAACATCTCATGTTACCTCTTCGTAGGGAATAACAATTAAAATGATATCGTTGGTGTAAGGATATGTCAGTACAATAACGTTTAGAGAATGTATGTGAAATTTAGTCGTGTTAATTTGTGAATGTTAATGAACACAGCCAGCTGTTCACCGAAGTTTAGAAAAATGCTATTACATATGGAAAACAATAACAAGCCCATCATTCTTGTCGCGTATCTGGATTTGATACGCCATAGTATAGTACTCACCATAGTGTTCACCATAGTGTTCACCATAGTGTTCACCATAGTGCTCACCATAGTGTTCACCATAGTACTCACCATAGTGTTCACCATAGTGTTCACCATAGTGCTTACCATAGTGTTCACCATAGTACTCACCATAGTGTTCACCATAGTGTTCACCATAGTGTTCACCATAGTGTTCACCATAGTGTTCACCATAGTGTTCACCATAGTGCTCACCATAGTGCTCACCATAGTGCTCACCATAGTGTTCACCATAGTGTTCACCATAGTGTTCACCATAGTGCTCACCATAGTGCTCACCATAGTGTTCACCATAGTGTTCACCGTGGTGTTCACCATAGTGTGTCAATATGTTTAGGTGGTGGGGCGTTATGGTGGGTTTTCTGTCTCAGAACAAAGGGGAATTGACACATACCTGCAATTATAAATAACGTCAATTTGTATCAGAATCTTATAGATGTAGATGTATAACTACCCTACAATTGAAGTGAATCTGTGCATGTCCATTTCAAGTGGTATATGTCACTTTAAATTGGAAAAAAACCCGTACTGAAGTATATTGGTATATGTCCATTTCAAGTGGCAGATATCAGTTTAAACTGATATACACCAATTTAGATTGATATATTCTAATGTATTCATATATACCAATTTAAATTGGTTTAAACCAATTTAGATTGGTTTTATGTCGATTTCTCGTGATCTGCTACAATATTATGGCCCGCCATACGCTTCCTGTATAAACATAATGTATCTTGCCATTGTTTTTTGCTTTGCGTACGGTAAAAGTCAGTTATAGCTTATGCCACATAGAACACAATACTATGTTGACTGTATGCTAGGGTGAACGGAGAATGGTATCGCATAAGTGAAGGGTACATTGAAATGTACGATGGAATAAGCTTCTATACACTCTAAAAACATGGAGCAAAAATATTACCCAACACTGGGTACATATTTGTATCATCAACCAAACGTGGGTAAATTATTAAGCCAAAAACAAGTAAAATGCAGACAATTTCGACCAATGTATTTATTTTTGTAAATCAAATTGGCTAAAACTGTCGTAACTCTATGGGTGTCTTTGTTCGGCGCTTGCGTGGCCACGTGGAAGTAGTAGAGGTCGTAGTAGTAGTAGTAATAGTGGTAGTGGTATAGTAGTAGTAGTAGTAGCAGTAGTAGCAGTAGTAGCAGTAGTAGCAGTAGTAGCAGTAGTAGCAGTAGTAGAAGTAGTAGCAGTAGTAGTAGTAGTAGTAGCAGTAGCAGTAGCAGTAGCAGTAGTAGTAGTAGTAGTAGTAGCAGTAGCAGTAGTAGCAGTAGCAGTAGCAGTAGCAGTAGTAGTAGTAGTAGTAGTAGTAGTAGTAGTAGTAGTAGTAGTAGTAGTAGTAGTAGTAGTAGTAGTAGTAGTAGTAGTAGTAGTAGTAGTAGTAGTAGAATATAAGTACCATAACACTATAGAGTTTTTCATCACATATCTACTTTATTATTGTCAAAATACATCAGTATCGCCAACACAGCGTTTGCCACAAGCTGGTGCGGTTATATCTAACAGGATTGATGTTGATTAATGTTATGTTCCGGCATGTAAGTGCGGCGGGTTGTTCGTTCGTGTGTGCACTTACATTACAGTACGCCGAGCCGAAGATATGCAAGCCTAGCCTGTATGAAAAAAAGTACAGATAAGAGTCGGTATAGTTACTTGTCGATAACCACTCTGAGAACAAAGTAGGTGTCTTCGACGGTTAATAAACTCTACGTTATTGTATGCACAGAACGATGAACTCCTTGTTCGATAGGCTCGTCAATCAGATAAAGTCTAAAAATGTTACGGTTATAGAACATAATGGAAGATGCAATAAAGTCGAAACAGTCGGTTATAGAAGATTTTTTTAAAACTATATACTGTTAACTGTTACGAATCAATGCGTAATTACCTCAGTTCCGAATTCTCTTTATATTTTTATTACAAGTATTCTTAAAGGAAAGATTTTTTTGTTTATATTGGGAAACCTTTCAGGCTTGTACTGTTAATCTTTCATTCTTTACAGCAGCAAAGTTAAACAAGAAATAAAAAGAAAGGAAAAACATGCGCTTTATAAGTTTACAAATTGTTATGTCAATCTATTGCGCACTGGTGATTCAAGAGCTAACGACGGGTAAAACATCTCCTGATAGCAATATCTCATAAGATGCGGGTTTCTTCTTAGATAATACTGCGCAGCTATTAAACTCTGGGGATATCATACAATCACCTATACTATACCACTAAGATGAGACTCATCGGATGCAGTGAAAACTCACACTGAATAGATTAAACCGAGACTTGAAAAGAGCACACCGACAAGAGAGAACAGGATAGTGTAAGAGCAATTAAAGTAGGGGTGTGTTATTTATATCGAAAAATAAAATACGAAGTGTCTTATCGGTATATTGGAGTAACTATGACATATACGGTAGTATTATACAGGTGCTGTGGCCGAGTGGATCAAGGCGGTGGTATTTGAAGCAATAGCAAAACGAGGCTTAGCAAAACGGGAGGTTCCGGGTTCGATACCCGGCTAGGTCATAATAAGGTGGATTTTTCATCCAAGAGCAATCTATGGTTTTCCCATCTGAAATGAAATGATACAAATTCCAAATTTGCGTAAAATGTTGAATTGGAAGCCACCCGATGTGTAAGTTGTAATCCATAAACCCTTGTGGGTTTTCCCACATTTGTGGTCGCTTAAGCGTCGTAAAATTAACTTCTGCCATTTAGCCCTGAACCAATTGTTCATAACCTGTACTTCCATGCTGCGCTTCAAAGCCACATAGAGTATGACTAAATATGAATGTTTCGCTTCTATTACATAATGGTTTATATTAGTTCATATAATGTCACATAGGATAACTTTGAAACATGATGTGAAACTATATCGTATAGGGTGGCTTCATAAGAAATTTGTCTTCTACTGGCTGAGTTATGTTCATCTTAATAAACACTCAGTAAACGTTTAAGGTTTAAATTGATGTCTATGTCATGTTGTGTAGTAGTTAACGCAGAGTATAATGTATATTCCCAAGTATTAACTAAGTGATGAACCACAAAATGGTACTAAATTTATAACTCGGGTTTCAAGTTTGGAAACCACTGTATTATTATACGTAGGGAATTGAGGCGTCGTGTAATTAAAGCCAATAGAAGTATCCGGCAAAATACTAAATAAATCAACCGAACGGAAGAGATCCGGGCCGCCATATTCATATCCTATAAGTCCCAAATGATAACTTCGGGGATTTCCTAAAAAAAACATGACGGGGTTTCCAGCACAACTGTAATGTCAGAAAACAGCACGCGAATGTTAACTTTATTTGCCATTGGACTAGTCAAAGGTGAACTTTAGCGTTAACAGCAGCTGGATTTGAACCTTTTTTTAAAATTTGGTTACGCTTAGGTCTATAATCCAAAGAAAACTACAGCAAAATAGGATTTTCTTTTAACAAGAATCTGTTCATTTGAACACCTGGAACCCGCCTTTTGCTTAAGATCACGTGTGGTATCAATATGTTATTTTTCGGAATACTCATTCAGTACATAGTCTCGATCATCGTACCTTTAACCATGCAGGAAACTCCGGTATCCAATTCCATTCCGAAGTGACACGTGTTAGTTCAATTAACGTATTGATAATTACAACTCCAGTGTCTATGTAAGTGGAATGCAGGAGTGCGGAGTGGGTCAACTTGTTTGGTTTGACTTGATTAGTTAGGCTTTATCTTCCGTGACTTTTCTTAATAAGACATACCTGGAAAGCGTATTATACCATGCCATTCCAGGAACTAGTTTATGACATCATTAATGAATGATCACGGTCCTGTTATGAGAAGATTATTAGTGAGATACGAGGAACAATGCTAGCCTTGCGGATGTATGGACTATACAGTTTCTTTACCTGCAAACTGTCAAATATTTTACCAATATGTTGCAGCCATCTTGCTTGCATCAAAACTTTCGCAGCAACCTTGCGCCCCAAGTACATCCTCGGTCTAATGTAATGAAGCATAAAGAGAGTGCTAGGCCAATTTTTGTCTCTCTTTTTTCCCCTCGGTGTAGTGGGGTGAATCATGCGCGCAATTTCAAGGATACATGACAACTTAAGCGAGTTTTATCCTGTGATTGTGATCAATCATACACGAATATGAAACTGACGGTTCAAGAAAAACAAGAAAACCTAAATAAAACAAGTAAGATAAACAAAAAAATACATGAAGGTTGCATACAAAATGATATCACTTTCCATAGATCAGTGCTTATTCTTATGGAAATAGCAGAATCATATATCAGAGAATAAATTTAAATATAGTCGAATGACATCCAAAAGTAAAAAATTACAGCCAAATTTTCAAGGAAATCAAAAATCGCTGACTTGACCTATACAGAGGTTAGGATTTAAGGATCTTTTTTGTTTTTGGTTAGCCTCAGAGGTTTGATTAACAACATATTATATCGAATCGCTTACTAATTGAGGTACTTTTAGAAGCTGTAGAAAATTTTTCAAAACCATGCAAGCCAAAGAAGGACAAAGTATACCACCATCATAAATGTTTTTTTGTTAGATAACTGTGGTTACTAAATTGTCTAAGGTTCACAAATATTAACAATTGACTGCTCTTAGATGAACGCCTCCTTCACCTCTCCTCATCATCGACCCACATTCCCCCTCCCCCACCCAATCCCCTGCTCCACCAGACCACCCACCTGGTTCATAAATTTCGTTGAGAACGTTACTTGACGTCGTCATAAATTCTTCATTGTTTGAGAAAGAAGCATACATACAAAATGACGACGGAAGTATCTTACTGTGTCCATGCAATGGTAGCAGTCAAACTACAGTATTACTGACAGAGGTGACATAGGCCGAAAGGAAATTAGGTTGATGGAGTATATGTGTCGCTTTTGTCTGCATTATATGTTTTAGGTATACCATATACCACAATTAGAGAATTGTATAGTCGCCTGAACATGTTAGCCATTGCCAAAATAGGAACCTAAAATGGACCCACTTAAGTGCTTTTTGGAATGTTATCAAACCTCATCTTGTTTTGTTATTTTTTTACTATTATTATTCTTGAATGTTGAAGAGGATGAAATAAAGCAAATCCTGATGGTTTACAAATCAGAAGGATTGAAGGTGATGTTTAAAGCGTTTTAGAAATTGGCCTTGGTGAAACAATAGGATTCCTCAGCGAGAGCTGGCAGATGGGTTGTGACTTTGATAAAGTTTCACCTCTGTTAGCTCAAAATCTAAACGGTCATGGTGGTTAAATTTCTTAATGCTCCGATGGTCCAAGCCATCAGATATCATATGGTAGATGTAGGACATGTCAGTTGTAAACTTCTATCTATGCTCTAGCGGCCTCGGAAAAGGATAGCATTTTGTGTATACGTCAATAGGAGAGATCAGTGAACCTCTAAGAACGAGATCAATCTTATAAGAGTCATCGATATTACAATATCGAATCCTGATCTCTTACTTTTAGTATTCTTTAAGGAGGGAGGTTCTAAACTGGTGTAAGACTGCCGTGGGATTCTACTTTCTCTATTCGAGCAGTTTTAACTATTGAAAGTTGAGAAAATAAATTTAGTTTATTACTATACTTATATTTTGATTGTCGCCGGAATATACTTTTAACGTTTAACTATGAGATTGAGTTGATATTAAAATAAAATAGACAAGTAAATATGACAAACAGTGAAGAGTCGTATTTTTTATATTTAATATTCTTTCGTGTGCGCGCTACGCAATTTCTAACCCAAACTATAAAATCATGTCAGTTGCCCAAAGAGAGAAAGAAAAAAATGTGACCGATATCTTAATTTATTTTCAACTGATAACATTACATTACACTTTCAGATCGCTTATAAATTCTAAAATCAAAATTTGACTCATGATTTTTTTTCTCAAAAATATGACTTTTCAGTCTCTGGAGAGAGCTGTTCAGTATACGATGGAGTCGGTAATATTAATATTATATCGTTGTTCAAAAAAATATAAAGTGCGATAAAAATAGATAGTAAAATACTGCAGGTAGCAATGGTCTACATAAAAACACTCATTCAGTACGCGAGAGCCAAAAATAGTAATGTCCAGATAGTGCAAAATATTCACATAAAACAAAGCCGACACTAACACCAATACATTGAAAGACTTGAAGAACAATAGCGGCCATCTTCAGTTATTAATTACATGAAAACACATCAGTAAATCGTGTATTTTGTATTGAAACATCGAGTAGAAGCACCTGGTCTATATAGTTCTTTCATTATAAATTAAAAGTATTTGGTTTATAATTCACTTCTACACTAGTATTGGGTTAATAGTACTTTTGCTACAAATACTTGGTTCATAGTTGTATACTAATCAAAATGCAAGTACTTGGTTCTTACATAGTAGTATGATACCCCAAGTACTTAGTTCGTGGTATAGTTGTATGATACCCCAAGTATTTAGTTCGTGGTATAGTTGTATGTTACCCTAGTACTTGGTTCATGGTATAGTTGTATGATACCCCAAGTACTTGGTTCATGGTATAGTTGCATGGTGCCCAAGTACTTGGTTCACGGTATAGTTGTTTGATACCCTAGTACTTGGTTCATGGTATAGTTGTATGATACCCTAGTACTTAGTTCATGGTATGGTTGTTTGATACCCCGAGTACTTAGTTCGTGGTATAGTTGTATGATACCCCAAGTACTTGGTTCATGGTATAGTTGCATGGTGCCCAAGTACTTGGTTCATGGTATAGTTGTTTGATACCCTAGTACTTGGTTCATGGTATAGTTGTATAATACCCCAAGTACATAATTCATGGTATCATTATATAAAACTAAGTACTTGCTTCTTAGCATAGATGTTTGTAAATTAAAAACTAACATAATGTCCTTTAGTTGCGAATAAGAAAAAACACTTGGTTTCTTATTGACGTGAATACAGGAAATAGACAGCAATAGCATAGCAGTGCAAACTCACAATTTACTTCAGAGGGAAGGTTCAACTCTCTACTTATGCAAAAAGACCACGAAGCCAGCAACAACCTTAAACATTTTGAGTACTAAGTTTGACCCTTAACCTCGAAGGTTATACTGCAAGAACAACTTTATAAACACTAACATCTGTGATCAGAAGACAGAGAAAGGATTGGAATGACTTCATTATTCACAATTAGTAAAGAGGTAAGTTGTAGCCAGCTACCATGTACCTCATGATCTTAACACATTGACACATAGCTACCACAGATGGATCCTACACAATATTATCTATGGGATGGAGAGAAATGATAGGGTTTTCTTACCACTTGGTAAAAACTTGTGAAGAGTTCATAACAACAACATACAATCCAAGTTCTATCACTGTATATTAAAACACCTCAGATGAAAATGTGCTAAGCTTTATACATTGCATGAACTATAACCTAACACGCTAGACATCTGTCAATAGGATATGTAGCACTACATACTGGTGTACTGACAGACTCAATTAAGAGTCTTGGAATATTTCCCCATATGGGGAATAACTCAACTTATGAGTTAAGGGATGCATAACATATTTCAGTAATTCCATGGATCATAAAACTTGAAACTATACTACAACTAATAACATTTTATATGCGATATAAAACTACTGATATTATTCGTTATATTATTCTTTAGATTCAATCATACTAATCTGTTCCCTGTTGTGTTCATAGTAATACATGGCTTACTATGCGGGAATAGGGAAGTATGCCAACATGAGCATGAGTGGACTATCAATAAAGTCATTCTTTTAGTTTCCTTAGGCATGTTACTGCTTATTTCTGTTGCACCATGTGTGGATAGATCACTCCCCCAACCATAAGTCATAAGTTGGCTAGATTGCTATCTCTACATCATTTTTATCAGTTGGTTGATGAAGGAAAACAGTAGTTATATTATTCATCTTCAAAACATACATTTTTCCCCACCGCCCCTGTCTGTATGTGTTACTGCTTCACTGAAAAATGATTAAAACGAAAAAAGAAATGTGCATTTATAACAGTACTGTTGTTTCAGTTACCATAGCAACAGTTTTTCAATTATTTACGCAAAGAGCAGGGTCTGCCAGCATAAAAATGATGATCCTTGTTGCCATGGTAACATTACACTTTGTTTTTGTCAACATGGCATGTTGTAATACCAAGATTCAAAACACTGCGAATAATTCCATTGAGAATATGAAATCTTGACTGTCAGAAATACGTTAAGAAATAAACTTAAAAAATCTCTTAAATGAAGTTTTACCTTATGACTATGACCAAAGAAGCTTAAAGAGAAACAAACTTGGTCTAACTAGGTAAGTCAGAGAATTTTAAAACAAAGCTCTTGATGGTACAAAACACAACGTCTCAACCTATTCCCAACCAAGAAAACCCAGAAGGAACCAATCAGTCAAGCCTTATCATGGTTGGGCCTGGGGGTCATGTGCTTCTCAGACTTGTTCCGACTATGGTTAACGAAACTAGTACATATATTTTGCATTTCTTCAACGATTTGCCCATTTTGAGTAATATTATGCTAAGGGATAACCAATAAATGAATCCCTGCTGTTAGCCAAATGATAGCTGCTGTGTGAATAAGAACATATTTACTGCACAACATTTGGACTGTCTTCTTTATTTTGCCATTGAAACTGGGCCAGTTTTTTCTCAAAAAAAAACCTTATCAAATTAGATAATAATTAGGAAAATGTGAAGACATTTTTCCTTCACAAATTTGATAAAATATGCTAGCCAAATTGCAATAAATACGTTTTTGCCCTAGTAAAGTTTGAAAAACTTCCTTCTTTGTTGTTGGAGCACCATTACCCACTAAAGTCAAATTGTGACCACTCTCTCAAAATGCCATTTTCAAATTTACAAAACTCTTAACGGTAACAGCTACAAACTCTTACAATGAAATAAAGAAACATTGATTTGCTATTCTGCGTTACTTTCATGAATTATTTCGCTCATTGTCCCTTGTTTCGAGCAGTTTGACTCAAGTCATTTAACAAGTTGAACTCTATCCATATCTGGTGGAATCTGATCAAAGCATCTCTGAAATCGCAAAGTTGAAGGACAGAACTAAATGACAATGCATACCCCTCCCCTCACCCCCTCCCCCACCCAAAATAGCCATTATCACTGTCTCTAACTAAAACGACATTTTTGCAATGAAAAACGCAAAGTTACTGTAAACAATCCTGCTATTGAATGCTATAGAAAATGAAAATAATGGATTTCAACCTCAGTGCCAAAGAAAACAATTTATCAACGCATGAAAGAAGGTGAATGACATGATAGGCAGGTGAAGGTGCTACAGTACTGTATATACAACATCATAGGCAGAAAAAGAAAGAAACGATTAAGTACTTGAACTAAAACCATGCATGAAACAGCAATAAACAAACATGTACCAATAATAGACAAACAATTAAAATTCATCATATCAAATCATAAAACATCACACTATATTGCTACTGTACCCCTATTCTTTACCCTAATCCCCAGCCTGTGCTTCCTTTGTTCTATTCCCTCTCATCCCCTGCACTGCGCACCCCATCCAATCAATCCTGTTAAATTAGACTTTGTAGCAATTTATGGCTTTGTCCCCTTAAAATTAGCTGCAGTAAAAACGTACATAATGTGGACACATTTGGTAAATTTCAATGCTTGAGAATGTCCTCCAACACCAAACACAAAAAAAAGAGAAGTAAAATGTCCTATTTCTCAACCATGAATTTAAAACTGTAGACAGCAAACACTGATATCATCTTGAATAATAAAGTTATATAAATGAAGGAATTACAAAACTGGGCATTATTCTCATAATCAAAAACATAGAAGATAAAAGTGAGCTTATGTAGTCTGTGGTAATTTAATTTCAGGTCTGCTTTTGTGCATTTTAAAATAAAATTTTAAGGCTTTTTTTTGGTTCAAAAGTTGATAAAGTTACGACAAAAACAGGGCTAAGAATGGTTATCAGTTCGTCTGTATCTGTAATTGAATGCATGATCTGGTTTTTCAGATAAAACTCACAGTTTTTTTCATATCAACAATTACATAGTCAGCATGATTCATGTCTGGTAAAATAACTGAAATTTAAATACATAGTTATCTGAATACAAAATTTCACCGGTGACCCACTGTGGTCCTTCACCGTGATCACAGAACTGTTAGCCGGACAAACGGAGAATGTAACTGTATCAATCAAGTTCCCCCAGAACTGTTACATTCTGCATTGCAAACTAAGGTGGGTCTTTGATCAAATCAAAACATAAATATATATAGAAAATGAACCTTACAAGGTCATGATTTGTTCGGCTTGTGCCGTTAAATATACCTATAGATTTACCTCAAGATTGTTTTAAGTCTTCATCCAGGACTGTGTGGAACAGACAGGTTTAATTAATACTACAACTCATCATTAACAGCAATCAGTACTATCAAGTCACCATTTAAGGCTAATAAAGGGATATTATTTCTGTCTTTTAGACTTCCCGTCGTTCTATCTAAAGTATACAACATAAGATCGAGATCATGTAGCTGATATTTGATATCCATCTTGCTTTAAAGAGGTACAAATCTTTTCCATCATTGGTCTATGTGATACAGATTAATGTCATGAACACCTTCCCATTACACAGCTATTAAGAGAACTCTTCTCCTATCTGGATGATATCACAGATTCAATATTTCTTTTTCACACAAGACTGGAGGCTTGATCAAGTCTAAAAATGACATCATTGAGCCATATGTGCTTCATGTTTCTAATATTGCACTTTATTTACTTAAATGGTTATTTTCTGTCATGGCGAAGGGTTCAAAGTGCAAGAAATACTGAATCTAAACTATTGAATCTCTTAACATGACCTAATGTTGTCATTGTTTCCAGTGTCAAAAATGTTAACATTCCACCTCGAAAATATCAAAAAGGTCAACAAAGAAATAGGAAAAATGTACAGATCCTTGTGATAGCTGTTTGGGGGTGTGTGGTACTTTACAAAGTAGCCAGTCGTATAAGCTAAAGATGATGGTTAAATTTTTGTCTCATTTCCAGGACAAATGTGGGTTAATTTGAACATATTACAAATTGATAAAAAGCAATCATTACATTTTCTTATTCCATAAGAAACACCAGAGTGTATTTTTTCTTCAAAGCAACCAGCTACTTTTTTCAACCAAGTGTCAAACTAATTTTTCCCCCTCATCTACAAATGGAGGCTTCGTTGGAACAATAATGAAAGAAGACAAAGCTAACATAACAATATATCTGCAGTTGTCTTTTTACAAGTAGATAGAGGCGTTGTTATTACATCCTGTCCAATAAAATTCTTCCTCTGTACCCTGCATAATTAACCAATGTGGGTGGGTGGGTAGGTGTCACTATAAAGCCATCTGGACTTCTAAGAAATGGAACATATCTGCTTTTGCACATGGCAACTTTCTTTTTGAAGTGTTTTCATCTGTGCACTACAAACACTCTTGTGGATGTAAAATGGCCTTTAACAAAACCATACCTATGTCTATGAATACGGATCAAGGGCAGTAAACCACAGAGAATAGTGTGTTTAAGATACTTATGACACAGGTCATATACAGGTTATGAAAACCGAAACATATGAAGTTGGATTATTCACTAAAAATCTTGACAGGGAGAGGGGGGGGGGGGTTCTCAATTAATTTGATAGGACAGTCAGAGCCAAAAAAAAAATTGATAGGAGAAATAATATCAGATAATATCACAATCTCACCATAACCTAGCTTCAAGCAATGTAATTTCCAGGCTGCTCAAGCCAAGGTCTGTAAGGGCCCAATTAATTATTTTTTTTGGCTTTTCATGGCTGGATTTGGACATATATAAGGGCTGACCAGCAATGAGGCCAGATGGAAAAGGTGAAACTTGTTTTTACTGTTGTGGAGATGCTCACTAATAGTCACTAAAGTTTGTTTTCAAACATTCCTTTGCAAAGATTTCAATTTTTTACCTTGTATGAATAATACCTACCAAATACCCTGAATCTGATTAGCACAAACTACAAACAATTTAGATCAAATAAATTGTTTTTGGAACATTTCCTGTTGAACATAACATTACAAACACATATAGAAAAGTTAAAAGTCAGCACCCCAAAACATAATTGTTGTATAGGAAGGGAGACCAAAATTGCACAAAGGTTATGTTAAACTGAGGCATAGCGTTGAATGTTTTACGATAAAAAAATTTTTTTAAATGAGGAATCAATATTAATTTCTGAGTGGCATTATTTAGTAACTGACCATGCAGAAATATTCCACTAATTGTAGCTATATCTTATTGATATATATATACATATATAAATATATATATATATATATATATATATATATATATATATATATATATGTTTTTTTATAAGGTACCCTGTAATGCGTAATATAATGTATGGGCTGGCAGGTCAGAATTACACAAATTGTAACTAAACCAAATCACAAGATAAGAGTAAGTCAGTTGGTCCTTTGATAAAGATCTCGCTGTGATATCAATGTCTGTATAATTTATGTAGTAGTGTACATACACCAGGTTCTTAATTGCTGAGATCTGGCCAACACCATTTTCCACACTGCAAGGAGAAAATGCACTTGCAAAGAATGCTTTCATTTTAGCTGTTATCACCTAATCCTTACTGTCCCTATCATGGTGATTGGGAATCACACTCATTGCCCAATCAGGAATGCCGTGCAGCATAATCAGTCACTAAAAACTTGGGCTCAATTTGGTCTAAATTTCAGCCACTTATTAATGACTGTTTATTATCTGTCTTACCCAATCTTTTTATAAATTTTCAAAACTTACTTTAAATGAGATATTTTGTTTACTTTATGTAACTTTCCTTCATATTTATTACATTAGGCAACTAGCCATTTACAGACTGTTCTCACCTTACCCATATTAAACGAAAAAAACCCAGATGTTTGTGCAAACGTTTCTTTCCTCACAAATGTCTCGTCTTTGTTCACATCGAAGCCGATAACTTCTCTGCTAACCACTGCTCCATTTTCTCGGCTGACCACTTCACAAATTCAACGTTGACTTCTAACTGTTCGGTAGCCTGTAGTATCGCCGTTTGCAAACCGAGTGGGACAGATTCGTACTTAGTGTTCAGAAACTCGAGCACCTAGAAGAGGGAAAAGAAAAGAGCAGAAAAGGCCTGTTTCTTAGTTCTAACATCTCACCACAAAAGGACGACATTAATGAGACAGCCAAAAAGCTGTTAACACACTGTTGTACTATTGCAAACAAAATCTATGTGTGCTTGAAAATATATAAACCTGATAGGGCCTGACATTTCAACCTTGCAGGAGCATTTCCTCCAAAGAGGCAGATCAAGAAAAAGCAAAACAGAGAAAAAGATTGAAGTAGACAGATGGGACAGATGTGTAATAATCGGCAAATTGAGCAATCGAATAGAAGTGAGCTAGACAAAATATAAACAGACAGCGACACCAAAAATGCAGCCATAAGAGGAAAAGAGCTGTTAGGAGATGACACTTTATCAAAAAGTAACAAAGAAGGAATATATCGCATTTCAGCAGGGTGAGGGATGGGCAGACAAAATGGTCGACAGGGTTGACATTTAACACGACAGACGGACAGACGGAAGCAAACAAAGACTTTTTTGCTAACATCAGTAATATGATAGTTAACGACTTACATGAAAAGACTGTACTTCTCCAGAAATCCAGCTCGTCATCTTGGGTACCAGCCTAGTCAGAGCAAACAAGTCAGAACCATACCTGCAGAAATAAGAAATTGTAATAATAACGGAGCTGATATAGACAGAGAGCAAAACAGAGGAATCATACCATACATATTATTATTCCCTGAATATAGCAAATTTGCTAGTATACAGTTGCATCAGTGATGTACGGTCTACAATGGGATATGTCCATTTTGTGTCTACTTTATTGCATAAAACTTCATCATGGGAGTTATAAAAACAACAAATAGGAGGAGAGTATAATATTAAAAATACCAATGTGAGGATTCTAACTAACTTGACCCTACCAACTAAATAAAACGAAAAACAAACAAAATAAACAGACAAAGAGACAGACAAGTTCACAGAAGGATGCAAAATATCTCTGAGAGGTGAAAGATAAAGTGAGCAACATTATAAAGGACCTACTTTTCAGCCAACTGATCCCAATTTTCCATCACAAAGTTGGTAGCAATGTTTGCCCCCACAGGATTCTCAAAGATGTACTGTATGGTGCTAATACCATCTTGGGAGCGAATATATCGGTTCTCCAAGCACTCAAAGAGAAGCCTGTCAAGATACAGGAAAATAAAAATGATGTTTTCAGTATGTGCTGTCGTCGATTCATCTCTGCATGACAAATTTTAATTAGGAGCACAATGAAGAATAATTAACACATCACAGGAACGAAAATAAACAAAAAAACAACAAATTAAATCAAAGTAGTAGTGGCTTGTGTTATCGCTAGGTATATATATGGTTGCTGCAGTTGAAGGAATGGACCCTAGCATATCTACTAGATTTTGAGATCCATATCTGGTCAGCCACTGTGAGGTGAGTTTTCCATTCATGGATAGTTCATAACGAACAGAACGAGGCTTCCAGACTGTCGTCATAGACTGTCACCTGCAGACTCTCACCTGCGCTCTCACCTGCAGGCAGTACTCACCTGCAGGCTATACACCTTTAATACTGCTTGCATTACCATTCTGACAGTTTAGGTTTACAGCAACAACTACCTTCTAGACTGAGACAATAAATCATTTACCACTGGACAGAATTTTCTCAGCTTTATCTACTTGAAATGAACCCTACTTACCCCTCCCCCATACACACCCTTCCTGAAAAATAAATAGGACACAGGTATTTAATTTCATTGTATAGTTATACTCTCAGATCAAAAACGGATCCAATCCAAGGATGGGGGAGAGAAGGGGAGGGGGGAGGTAAAAAGTTTCAACTTGTAAGATATTACAGGTATGGAATCATTTAAATTATGCTTTATTCATATTACATTGTCAACTTCTAATCAAAATTCAATCAATCAATAAATAAAAGTCTTGGAATCCCAATGAGTTTTCTTACCATGTTAATATAGCTGGGTCCCTGGTGCAGGTGACTGCCCTTAACAGGACGTACTTTTCACTAGCAATTTTATTACTCTTAAACTGTTCCCACACAAAGTTCCAATCCTCTTCCCGTCCGGTCCTCACTCCACCGCACTTCATAATGGGAGCTAAATTGACACCGACAGTACTGCCAAACAAAATGAGGAAAAAACAATGAAATATAGGGCCACATGAAGGTGTATGCAGGGTAGCAACAGAGTAATCGGACAGGACCGGGGCGCCCAGAGCAATAAGGGCGATCACTAGCTTTCTTTGAACAGGTCACTTGGAAAATTGACACTTTTTCGTTTGTTCTGGTGGACAAAGGAGGAAGGCAGAAGATAAAATCAGTTCGGCTTTAAATACGACGAGCTTCAGATTGGCTGCTACCCGATTTCTGTCTGCGTTCATTGTAGGACCAACGGCATGAAATCCTATGGCCATGTCAACTTCTATCCATTGTTGTTGCCTGCAGATCCTGAAATGTCTTTCAGTTTTGGCAGATGGAATTGAATGTTGGCTCCTCAACATCCACCCCCCCCCCACACCCACCTACCCCAGGCTTTGTTACTGTATATAAAATGTCATGGTCGATGTATGTAATGAAAGTAGCAGAATAATTTAACCCTTGTCTTACCTACTACCATTTTTATACGCAACAAAGTTATCAGCTGCCCACTTCAAGGTTTCAGGGTGGCCGTTATTCAAGAGGAAATCAACCAGTCTTCCCCGAAGTATTCTGAAAATGAGAGGTATATACTACACTGTTTAGTGTAAGAGTCACAGGGACTGGCCTTGAAAAAAAACTGATAAATATATATATATAAAAATATAACATCACATAGGCAGACCAGCATAAAAGATTGGTGTTTTATGCACATTCTCAAAGGAAAACACAGTATCTGGACTACAGGCATGAAAGCTGGAGGGAGTGGGGGGGGTTGGAGTGTCAGGAGGGGAATTCAATTTCCCTTCAGGGTCTACTTGATCTTTGATCCAATATTTATGACATGCACCACAGATAATATAAGGGGTACATACAAGTTACTCTTGGAATCAAGTAACTGTTGGAATCAAGTTGGTTGGAATCAAGTTACTAATGGAATCAATTTTTTCTTGGAATCAAGTTAGTGTTGGGATCAAGTTTGTTGGAATCAAGTTTTCATCCCATGAACTTAGTTTGAGTCAGGGTAAGTTTGGAATATATGATACTTGAGGTTGGGAATCAATGATCGTCAGTACTCTTAGTGTGAACAACCAGAAACCAAGCTTTACGTAACGTTATCAAAAACTTGTCAACAAAAAGAAAAGAAAAAAAAAGTGGGGCAACATGACTGAAAAGGGTAATACATGTTTGTTAAACTTTCAAATTTGCAATGACATTAGAAACCATAATTGTTACTTTTTTTGGCAGTATCAATAGTATCATCTCAACAGAGTTTATGAAACAATTCTATCCAGCAATAATGTTACTGAGAGGGCCCACTTTACACTCTTGATATACTTGCAACTTTGATACACACAAAATACCGGGGGGGGGGGGAGATTTGGAGGGGGGAAGAGTTTAAAATGATTTGCCTTAATTTCAAAGTAAACCCGTTTCTGTTTGACAGTTCAATGGTTACAAGGAGACAAATTTGAACATAGTTTTGAAACATGCATATTTGGTGATCAGATTAAAGCAACCAAAGATATCTAACACCATTGTTTAAACACAAAGGCCTTTGATACCATTTTCTGCTAGAATAACTCCAATGGCTTATAAAACTGTGTTTATTTAAATATGTTTATATCTTTGTTACTTTTAGGTCACTAAGGAATCATTCTTACATTAGTTTGAGACCATACAATTGTCAGATATTTCAGTACTGGCCAGGGTCGGGGGGTGGAGGTGGGGGGGTGGTGGGGGGCGATGACAATAAATGGTGCAGACATTCTCTCCAGGTCATTCACCTTCCTAATTAATTACCTGAATTAAATTACCCTGGGTTGTGGATACTTACTTCTTCAGGTGGTCCCCTGTATCCTCCATTGTCAAGTCAGTCATCGCCTGACTCAGGACACCCTCCAAATAAATCTGTAAAACGACAATCTTAGACTTTTACGACTCAGTATTATTGTTGATCTCTGCACAACATACTTCAGAGTGAATGGGAATGCAAGTAACTATCCATCTATAATCACAAACAGGTCAAAGCCCTGATGGGGATATGTTAATCAAACAAGGCTGAGTTCAATTAATTCCTTTGACTTTTCTTTACCCAGAATATTTTACAATTTTACAACATTTCAAAACCCACAATGATCTATTGATAAATCCATGGTCTGTTAAAGCATATTTGCCCATAGACTGTAGTCATTTATGTTTTCTGACTGTGAGACAATTGGCCATTGTCTTGATTGCATGTGTAGTATCTATGATAGTTTGTTTTGGTTATATTGTTGTGATACATTGTTTGCATTCATTCAAGTAATGCATGTTTCACCACTTTCAGATAACCACTCCCCTACCCCCCCCCCCCCTCCTTGTTGCTCCATGTAGATTCTCTACTAACATAAAGTACCTTTGGCAAAGTAAACACAGCTGTTGAAGTATTCATATGGTTTCACTAGACACCACAGAATGCAACAACATAATTTCAGTATTCGATGAACTGTCTGCTCAACCATTTGACTTTATTCAAAAGTTAATCTCATTCTTGTTGCCCATTTTAGAGTTAATCTCATTCTTGTTGCCCATTTTAGAGTTAATCTCATTCTTGTTGCCCATTTTAGAGGGTTGTTTTGGTCGCAGACAATGAAACTATAATGTGAAAGAGGACACTGTGCTACAGTGTTGTTAGTTGTAAAAACCCATTTCAATGTTTTGTTGCTAACTCTAAATATGGTCATTTGGATTATTAACTTCTTTGACCGGTTAAAACCGTTCCTTACTCCAGAAAGTGACTCATACATAGTAGATGGTCTGTGATGGCATCATGGTAAAAGTTCTTCAAATGCATTAATTAATTAATCAAAATGTGGTTCATTGAAAACATTTTGTTTAGTTGCCAACTTTCTTTTATTAAGAATTTCACTATTAGATAAATATATTCTGGGAAATTTATTTCCATCGGCAGAAATATATTAAATACAAATATCTTAAACACAAGTCATTCATCTGCTTGTACGAAAGGCGTAAGAAAAATCTCTCACTTACTGTAAAGTTGTCATAAAGTTTATGGAATTGAAGCACCCCTCGGATGTAAATGAGATTATCCAGGGTTGTGACAAACGGCACATAATGCCTTTCATGTTTGAGATAATCAATCATCTCAAATGGAACTTCCAAATCAACTTTCTGAGCCCTGATAAGTGAAAAATATCAAAACAAATATGAGAATGAAAGTTTAAATTTCACTAAGACCAATTTCATAACTTCAAGATGCTGGCCTCAATATTTGGGCTTTTTACTTGCTAAATGCAAATGGAGTTTTTGTCATTTGTCAGTAGAAGAATAAGGCGCTGGCAATTTTCAGCAAATAGATGTTAATTAGACTTGGTAAGTCTGTTAACGATCTTCAGTAAAACAGTTGACATGATTGGGTATACAACATAAGCCCTGTGTTACTACTGTATATTATCAGCAAATATTGTTACGCTGTTCACATAAACCTGTACAGACACGGTGTAGGACTCTACTCCAAGAAAATGATAGTGAGATCTGGATTTCTGTTTATTGCAATTTTTAATACACAGTTAAAATTGTGACCCTTAATGACTGTTGATCATGTGAAAGATGGTTTGATAATCCAGTTCCAGATTACCAGCACTGACGCTCTGAAAGCCTGTACCATGATTCCTGAAAAGTACATACTTCCACGCTCAAAATTTTAATGTTTGTATCGACAGGCTACACAGAAGTTCATAAACTCATTTCATTAAAACTATCATGATTTGAGAGCTGTTGTATCTTAAAATCTATCTTTAATATCACACAATATTTCCGGATGCATTCTTTGAATTCACCTGCAAATTCAAATGAAGCAGAACCGCCGCTACTTGCCTAAACAGGTGGAAAGCATCGTCAATGATGCTAGCCCTGTCAGCTGGTTGCATCTTGCCGTGATCCGTGAGTAAGACAGTGGTTAACGCCTTCCAGTTATCTGCGTTGTAGTTGACACGATAGAATCCAGACTGGTTAACATTTCCTTTGATCCAGCCAATATCGGAGGGAACGTCAAAAACAGCATCTGGAAGTCAAGTGAGATTAACAACAGTGCTGACAGAGGCCAATTTTATCTTGTTTTGTAAAATACTTTAAATGGTCTTGGTTACCTATGGGCGAGCAGATAAGTGACGATATGCCTCGCTTGAAATACCACATTCGAGTGATATAGAGCCAGTGGCAAAACTGTTTGGGCATTTTTATAAATGCATAATTAGCACTACCAATAAAATGAATTGGTTGATATCTTCAGAACAGATGAGTCTGAAAATTATCCTTCTACAAAGTTGTTTACAGAAAGTTAATCGGCAATGCAATAGTATTTTCAAAAAGACTGATGAACAAATATTCCAAGTTTTTAATGAGAGGTCAGAAATGGAGATAATGAAAGGTATCAACTAAAAATTTGAGGACAAGATGGATGGATGGAGAAATCCTGAGAAGTGTAAGATACACATGTAAAAAAAAAAGGACATAGCATAGTTATATTGACGTAAATAACACATAACCCATCCAAACAATTTATCGCTCTTTGAAAAGTATTTTAATTTTTCTGATTTCATATTCTCTGCACTGTGTTTCTAATACTCTGCTAGTACTAACATGGCATGACTGTCCTACACTTATGAACAAGTATGACATACCCTGATTAGATTCATATACACGGCAATGTAAGCAATAATTTCCTTTTACTATGAGTGTAAAATGTTTTCTTAAAAGGAAGCTCAGATGACATGAGTATGTATACAGGACACATAGATGAGCTCATATGTGACATAAATGTCAGCTAAAGTAACAAATGTTGCAAGCTCATGAGCACATTAAATTTGTCATGGATATGATATATATATGGATAATACTTTTGCCACACATGAAGTTGGTTTTGAGACCTACTGTATGGTTTGCTTATAATGACATATGGGTTAATCCATGACTGAATGTAGGACATGTAGTGAGCTTAGTATGACCAAAATGCCAGCTTTTGTAACAAATATTAGTACTATTGTCCTCAGCTATGGCCAACTCGACCATTTTGCCTATTTTGCCTACTCGACCATTTTGCCATGCAATACCGGATAATTTATTCCCTGTCAGGACATAATTGGTAAGGTATCACAAATGCTATGCCAAAGGGTCAAATTGCTATACAAGTCTAAAGATGTGTAGCAGTTTGTACACACAGAGGCACCACAAAAAAAAAGCGCGTTCAAAGCTTTTGTACAATATCTGAATGCTAAGTTACATCCCTGAGCATTCTTCTAGATATGTCAGAGAACTGCTGTCCTGTGTTACCAGCCCTATGGAACACCCCTCAACTATATTTGGGGTAAATATGATATAATGTGAATGCTAAATGGTACGAATTCTGTGCAGATTCTGATAGGAGTGAAGTCATGGAAGCTAATATGAATGCATAAGAATATATTATAAGTACCAATTATCCATCACTAAAAGCACAGGTTTCAGTGTTAAAGCAAAATCTGAGGAAAAAAAACACACACACAAAGGAGGACATCCAGGAATAGTCTTTATTCTTTAGATCCTCTTAAAATAAAACAAAAATTGAATAGGAATGACAAATCAGCATTCTTTCGATAATTTTTAGTCATTTTACCTGATTCGATTCGTCAATCGGTTATAAGACAAAAAGGTCGCGTAAAACAAAACCCTCTTTAAATGCATATTCAACAGCTCTAGAAGTGGTTTCAGCTAAATACCTCATATGTCATGTCCATTTTGAGATATCTTGCACCCGCTTTAATCAAAATTGATATTAAATACATTACGGGGTAGGCATGTTAATTTGGTCCATTTAAAAAGTAAACTGGAAAAATTAAAGAAGGTTTCACAGATTTTGATCGCTGTAGGTGCGGCATGATTTGTGATTCCCACCAGAATCAAACCAGACAAGAAGAACTCCTACAGTGGTATCTACGTATAACTAGCAAAATATTCACCAAAGTTTTACATGTTGATTTATCTGCTTTTACAAAGCTTAGGCTTCACATAAAAAAATGTTCCAAGACATTCACACTCTGCCATAATTATGATTGCAATTAATATTATTATTATATTACCTTCATCGGGAGACACCAGGATGGAGCCGCTTTGTGTGTTTGGACCTGTATAGTACGTGTATGTGAGAGGAATCTTCCATTTATAGCTGAAGGGGTAAGGTAAAAGTTACGTACAGTTGGAACGTTTCGACATCCATGACAAGAAAAGCCAAATTGTTTGCAATCAGCGAGAGGCATTGGATATTACATCTTTTCTCTATATTTCAGATCTCATAAAAAAGTTGTTTGTCGATGAAAATAAATGTTTGGAGCTTTCATGCAAGGTAGATTTTCAACATCAGTACACCAGCCACTCGGATCATTTTCAACCAATCACTGGCAGGCTCTTCAGCCAAACCAAATGTGTGTCTCTATCAGAACTTCCAACCTTTGTAGTAACAAAATATGGCAAGTCTTAGAGCAGTCCTTGAACCACCCTAGAATGGCTAAAACCAGTTACTCCGTATCGTTCTGATGCATCACCATGTTAACTGGAAGCGGTTGTTATTGCCCCATCTGCTGATTGCCAAAATTGGTTGAATTTGTTTTTTTTCTTAATTCAAGTGACAACATTTTCATATTACCACAATGACTAGCATGTACCTCAAAAACTGTGAGTATTACCTAACTATTAGCCTGTGAGGAATTACATGATGGAAACTGTTATAAACTAAAATTACTGACATAGTTAGCTGCCATCAGAACCTATCTCCCTAAATGATACTGTACAGATAATAGTTGGGCTAAAATAACTTCTAACTTTGGATACTTGCTGTCGACCACTCATAAAAACCAGACAGCATAAATTAAAGCGAGGATGAAATATGTCAGAAGTCACTGAAAAGAAAAATTGTTATCACAAGTAATCATACTCACTTAAATTTTGATGTGTAAGCATCGGTTGGTGCACCTGAAGGATAGATGAGAAACTGTTCTTGGGTCACATGTATCTTCCCTTTGTCCTTCTTAAAGGTAACTAGAGGGTATCCCATCTGAAGTGTCCAGTAATCCATCAAATCTTTCACATCGACCTATGGGAGGATTATACGAAACATGCATCTCCCACACGTGGTATGTATTTATCACTCTAATATGTGTATTAAAGACTACAAGGGTAGCACACATCAAACAGCTGATCATACCTCGGTAACATGTCATTTGGAAAACTTGTAAATCTTAAAGCTAAAAATGCTCAGGCCAGTGGCCTAGGAAGGTACTTTTGAGTGGGGGGGGCTGAAGACTGATGGCCGGCCTGGGGGAGGGTCTAAGGGGAGGGGGTGTCCCATTTCCCATTTCCAGGTGGCATCAGATGCAATTTGGTGCAATATAGCACACTTCAACACCCACTCCATTTTGTAAATAATTTTGCATTTTCACCTGGCCTTAGATGCAATTTGGTGCTCCAAATGAGATTTTTTTCTCATTTGGAAATGAAAAAGGGGTTTACTGACTTGCGAAGCGGGGGGGGGGGCGGAATAATACTTCTGTCCGTGCCCCACATTTTTCACTGGGGGGCTGATGCCCCACCCACCCCCCAGTTCCCACGCCCTTGGCTCAGGCTAATGAATGGATTCATACCATAATCCAGCATCATACATGTAGGGACTAACATAACCAAGAGTACAGACGTTAACTTGCCATGCCACTTTCAAAGTTTAAACTATGAAGACATTTCCTCCAAAAAATTGTACACAAAAGGGAGTTACCTTCATCTGTTGCCCTTTAAACTCCACAGCACAGCACATGCATGCAGGCAACTACGAGGCCCCCCCTGCTTAAGGAACTTGCCAAACATTGGGGTGGGGGTTCAATGCCAAATACACTAAAGAGACTATGAGTGGGTTATTCACTATAATGGGTTGTGTGTTCAATGTCAAATACACTAATGAGACTATATGAGTGGGTTTTTCAATATAATGGGTGGTGGATTCAATGCCAAATACACTATAGGGACTATGAGTGGGTTATTCACTATAATGGTGTACTGTTCTTAAAATTGTAACATTTATATGAGTTACCATCTTGGGTGTTTACACACCGAGCTACTCTGTGTTATCAATGTACTTGTACAATCAACTCCCATTGTTGGATAACAGTCTGCACCCCAGGTAAGGAACAAGGTTGCATATGGATGATGGGTTAATAGTTGTGGTGCTGCTGGTGGGAAGCCAAGCAGCAAAACCCATCTGGAAGGTTCACTTTCAGTACAGGCTTTCTATTCTACCCGTTGGACAACAATTGTCACATTTCTGCCTTTTATAAGAATGAGGCAGGCTGGTTGGTTATCTATTGTATATTTCTATAAATTGAGGAGAAATAAACAATGTGTCTAACAAAGTTGTAGTGGACGACTATCACGATCCTACCTCTTTATCGTTAGCCTCAGAAGCTTCCCTCAATGCCTCCCAGAGATCACTTGTTTGGGTGTTGTTGTAAGCATGCCGTTTCAGGTATATTTGAAGGCCCTTCTCAAACACATCTTGACCAAGATAGTCATGTATCATTCTTATCACAGCTGCACCCTGAGGGGAAACACAGATATTGAAACAAAAAATGTTGTAACATGAGAACAAACCTTAATAGATAATTCACACTCAGCAATAAATAAAAAGAAAAGACACAAGCTTGGCTTTTACAACATAGTATGCTATTATTGAAAAATCTAAAATAGTAAAGTTCATAATATGATATTTTACACTTGCTTTAGGTATTTAGGAGATTTATTTATCATTGTAAAGATCTTCATCCTATTACATGACGGTTGGGTTTGCTTCACCTTTAAGGGGACTTCAACACATTCAGGTACCCCCAGTCACAATCAAATAGTGAGAAATCACCTTTTACACCTGTAGCAACTCCCACAAACCCCCCCCCCCCCCAAAAAAAAAAAAATCTGAGTCACATGCTGGAACCTCATTTTCACCAAGTTATGCGAGAACTCACATATCTCACTTGTAGGAAAGCATAAAAGTACGATGCAAGAATTTAGCATATATAATACAATCACACTCCCTTCCAACTATGCCAGAGCTTGTGAACATGTATAGGTCTTAAATGCAAGAACCACCCTTCATATCCAAACTACAGGAATCTAACTCCCATCCAACTATGCCAGAACTCACATATCACACATGCAGGTAACATCAAACTATGCAAGCATTGTCATATAAAACATGCAGGAATCACACTCCCTTCCAACTATGCCAGAACTTGTGAACATACTGTATATGCCTTAAATGCAAGAACCATCCTTCCACTTACATTGCAGGAACTCTCATCATGGTAAATACAGGAATCTCACTTTCACCCAACTATGCCAGAACTCACATATATCACACATACAGGCAAACATGAAACTGCAAGAATTCATATAATACATGTGGTAATCACACTCCTACCCAATTATTCCTGGGCTTTCACATCCCAACCTGCAGGACCACAATCCCACCCACTTACTGTAGGACGTCTTAATTATCATACTTGCAGGTACCCAGTCTAACAACCTGAACCAGTTGATTGAGACATTAAGAAGTATTTTAGGTGGCATAAATGACTGGTAAGCTTACCTTAGAGTAGGTGATTGTATCAAAGCGGGCTCCAATCTCATCAGGATCCCTGATCTCCACAGATATTGGATGTGATTCAGAAAGAGCATCACGAGCCAAAGCTTCATGTGTCGTATCCACAATAAACTGGTCCATCTGCCGGCAATAAATAAAGCAGCAAGGAAGGCATCAGTACCTCCCATTCTATTTCCGTAAACCCCCCAAAAAGCTATCGCCTGTGACGGAGAGGGGAGCCAAGGGGAGCCGATCGCTGCGGAGAGGGGAGCCGAGCACTGTGAAATGGGGAGCCAAGCGCTGCGGAGAGGGGAGCCGAGCGCTGCGGAGAGGGGAGCCAAGGGCTACGTAGAGGAGAGCAGATCGCTGTAGAGAGGGGAGCCAAGCTCTGCGGAGAGGGGTTCCAATCTCATCAGGATCCCTGATCTCCACAGATATTGGATGTGATTCAGAAAGAGCATCACGAGCCAAAGCTTTATGTGTCGTATCCACAATAAACTGGTCCATCTGCTGGCAATGAATGAAGCAGCAAGGAAGGCATCAGTACCTCCCATTCTATTTCCGTAAACCCCCGATAAAGCTATCACCTGTGACGGAGAGGGGAGCCAAGGGGAGCGGATCCATGCGGAGAGGGGAGCCGAGCACTGCCGGAATGGGGAGCCGAGCGCTGCGGAGAGGGGAGCCAAGCTCTGCAGAGAGGGGTTCCAATCTCATCAGGATCCCTGATCCCCACAGATATTGGATGTGATTCAGAAAGAGCATCACGAGCCAAAGCGTCATGTGTCCACAATAAACTGGTCCATCTGCCGGCAATGAATGAAGCAGCAAGGAAGGCGTCAGTACCTCCCATCCATTTCTGTTAACCCCCGATAAAGTTATCGCCTGTGACATTTTGCAAAGGTTTTCTTATTTATATATCTCCAATTGCTATGTTTTAAAAAAAATGAAATTTCATTACAAATAGTGCTTTCTCAACTTGCCAAACATTTGCACACAGTTGTATTTAAATAACATTGTTCAATTCAGTTACTTCTAGATACGTACAGTAGTAGTTTGTGCTTGTGAGTGCTTTGTGAGAGTGGAAGGGGGGGGGCACCCTGTGTCCACATAAAATGCCACAACACAACTAGATTTTCCATGGATGAATGTTTCCCGCCACAAATAGGAGTCTATACAACTATTTATAAGGGAATCACATGCAAGCAAAGTTGGGTTCAAGGGCTTTACTTTTTTTACTGCAGAGCCCCTCATTCATGTCATACTAAAGTTTGCCCTGAAGCCATATAAAACTTTTTTTCTAAAACTTACCAGATCAGTTAAAGATGTGCAATGTACATATCTACTTACTGACAAAATTTCACTTTTGCTACTGAACTATTAAAAGGTGAGGTGGCTTTTTGAGGTACATGAGGATACTTTTCACCATTTTGGGGCAATTATGACCTTGACATTGACCTTGAAATTCATTTTTCATGTACTGATGACAAAGACAAGAATGTCAATAAACATCAATGTATTAACATTGCTGTTTAATCAGCTGGGTAAGTCTCTCTGTTCCAATCACAATACTAGAAGCAAACATTGTGGATAAGGTAATAGTCATGAATGACTGATCATATGTACACCGTTGATCATGCAGATGACATTTGTAAAAAGCTATGTCTATTTACAATACATACTGTACATAAAAACAGTGCCAAGGGGTCATCAATATACAACATTGTGAAACAAGAGCATCAATGATGCAGTATCTCAATACTGGAAGTTTTAATTTTGATTCCTAATTTCAAATCTTTGCTCTGTCTCTACAATTATCAATATCAATCATGGTACAACAAATATATAACTTGCATTTTTGCTACATTGCCACGAATAGTCTCTGCAGGTTACACTTTATCCTGCTAGTCTTGCCTTTAGCGCTCATTGCCTGTTAGTCGAAAGAACAACGTTGCAAGGTTTAGTAATGTCATAGAATATTTAAGAACTTGTTTTTTATGTGGTATCCTTCATCTTAGGTCAGTCTCTGTTGGACTTTTTGGTCATATAGTTTGACGTCAATGACAACAGCCAAATTAGAAGAGGCGAACAACTCGACCATATTCTTGATGCCTGCCTTGAGAGCTAGGCCTATTGACCTACTGTATGTTACTGTAGACTGTAGTGGTGACTACCATCAAAACTGTGTCCACTTCTAGATATCAAAACAACCCACGTTTTTCCATCTCAATTTTTCGGACATGAAGATTTCATGGATTTATGACTTGGAAAAAATAATGTAAAAGAAGATTACAAGTTTTTATATGCAAGTGATGGGTGGCCTCCTCTTCCCCTAATAGCCACCTCAGTTCCTCTCCATTTTGTTATTTTATTTTAATTCTTTGTACATTTGATGTCAAACATTACAGGTTCAAAAGAAAGCTGAACATACTTCTTATAACCTTATATCCTTATAAATAAAACATAACCTTATACAATTTTTATAGTCTTATCAAAGTTGTGATGCTATGGCCGGCTCCTCTTTTATACGTACCCATCAAACAAACTTACCCTGGTCCTTCCTAGGAAAAGCTGTCTGAACACCAGTACAATGCTAATGTGGCTATCACTGAAAGCCTAATAGGCCTAGGGGCCTAGGCCTATATATATATATATTTTTAAATGCACTAGGCCTACAGTAAGTAGCGTTCAGAAATACAAGAATGTGTATACGTAATTATACAAAATACATGAAGGGCAATCAAACTTATCATGGCCCTTGCTCTGAAAAGCTACCTGAACACCAGTACTATCCTTAAATGGATGTTACAAAAACGAAGGCCTAATTTAAATTAAATGCACTAGGCCTACGTAGAATTCAGCAGTACAGAATGTAATTAGCATGCAATACACTAATACCTCGCGTACCTAACTACAGAACAGAAAATTGTTCGCGAGGGTAGCCATTTTCGTATATCTAACATGTAGCTGTTATGAGTCATAGCCAATCTGCTACAAAACAGACTTGGGGGCGGGGCTTAATCATCAAAAACGGACCTTTTTACTAAAAGTAGGGGCGGCAGCTCAGTGTTGTTTTAAAAAAGAAAAATCATTTTAACATCAAATAAAGCAAATAAAAGCCATTAAATGTCATATACATGTAGTAAAATTCTTATTAATACCTACCTGTAAACAACAAATGAAAGTTTAAAATTTTAATAAAATATATAATACATAGGACCCTATCTTAGACGATACCACTATTCTATTCTCTTTCATAAAACATAAGTTTTGGAGAGTGTGCAAAACAGGTCTGCCAAAGTGTGTTTTCAGTCCAAATTGGCCCGATTTGGACATAAATCGGTGAAAAAGTCACAGAATGAGATACAATTCTGGAATAAAAAAAAGTAACTTTTGTTGGTCTATATGATATATTCTTGCTCTGGAAATTCCAGAGAAAAAGAACTTAGTTTGAAGATGCTGAAAAATTTTTAAGAGAAGAGAAAGTCCCACTTACTGTTACAATATCTCTATACATGTAATGTATTGAGATAAAAAAACTGGGGCCAGATTCTGCAGCAGAATATTTCACAAAAAAGATGGAAGGAATATATGCATTTTCAGCTTCACATCTGGTACCACCAGCAGGTTTAATACGGACTCATAAATTAATGCAATATCACTAACGCAAATTTTAGCCACTTTGCACAAAAAGTTGAGTTTTCAACCAACTTTCAGAGGGTCATATATCTGGAAAGGAAATGGAGGTGTGGAGCTAGTTATTTGTTCACTATGGTCACAGTGCATTATTCTGATGGCGTTTCATCCAAATCTCAGGGTTATCAAGACACCGCCCAGTTGACTGAGCATAATATGAAAAGGGCAAGCAATAGCTATTATTTACCATATTCCATTCTGGTCTAAAATTATCGGTACCGACATACTCCATGTAAGAGGCAAAGCCTTCATTTAACCAGAGATCATCCCACCATTTCATCGTCACAAGATTTCCAAACCACTGAAAAGTAAACGAAAACGTTAAGAATAATTGGCATATTATATATACACCTATTCCCACAATCAAATTATCAAAACTCTTTTTCTGTACGAAAGACATTTAATACACTAGAATTGAAAAAGGACTAAATGAGGAATAAACTGAGTGAAACTTAAGCCTGTCCAAGACAAGGTGGAAGATTGTCCAAAGGAACAGAGGGTTAAATTACACAGGTCTTCATACTCAGTGACCAATAAGAGAAACCCCTGATATATGACCCCTAAAGGTCAAGCAAACAAACATATGGGGCTAAACACCAACATGTAACAACACAAGTGAAATATTACACAAACCTAAATATATGTAACCAGAAGCTGTGCCAGTATATGACAGTTAGACAACACGTAGAACTTATTCTAAACATAGTCAATCCATTTCACTGTCTGAATAGAGGATACAAGCTGAGAGAATACTTTTGCCTTCCCCTCCCCTCCCTTCTCCCCCTCCCCCCCCTCAAGATTCCTCCCTTCAACTTTGAGAAGGAAAGTGTAATCGTTCACTAGAAAAAAATACTCAAATTCAAGAACAATTTTATAATTCATGTCAAGGTTGGTCATTACAACATTTTTATACTTCTGCCCAATAGTAACAGAAATGGAATGTATATACAGGAATGTATGACAAATAAATATCCTGAGGAAGCAAACAACAAGAACAGATGTCCGAATGAGCTGATTGTTGAGCACATTTAAATACTGCCATCTATAGTAGGAATAAATTGTTTAGTACTATAACTGACATTTTACAGTGCAAATTGTAAACCTAAACCTAGGGATTTCAAAGGGGGTGTGGGGGGGGGGGAGAATGGTCAGAAGAAAGCTGATTTTCACCGTCTACACAAAAGGCCCCTATTTGTTTCAATTTCTAATTGTTTCATTTTCTACCTTGGTTTTAATTGAATATAAATCATACAAATTGTAACATCTTGAGTGATTTCAACTTGATAAGAGAAGTGCAAATGACTTCACAAGACTAATCCGATTTTCCTGCTAGTGACTTCCAACTTGATCCCGGGGGGGATCATTGCGTTGTGTCCTTGGGCAAGGCACTTTATCTCCATTGCCTCTCTTCACCCAGGTGTATAAATGGGGACTTGCGAGGTAACTTGTAAATATAGTTGCCTGCACCGGTTTGTGGCTGCACCCTATGGGAAGTCCCTGGGCACACGTGGTTGTGGTGCACTGTGGTGCCCCAGGAGAGATTGATTGAGTTGCGCACACTTTGGTGTGTAGGTGTGACAAGTTACCAAAGACCAAGGCTAAGTTGTTGAATCGCTACGATCTTGATGTAGCAGCGCTATATAAGTGTCTAATATGTATGTGTGTATGTATGTATGTATCTCAAAATAATTAGTCTATATCGGACCTAGGAGTTTTTCTGTATATTTACTGTACATTGCCATTTTACCTGATGTGCCAGTTCATGTGCAATCACCACCACAACATATTGTTGCCGATAGGCCCTTGTGACCCCTTCTTTGAAAAGGAGAGCAGATTCTCGATACAGGATTAGACCCCAATTTTCCATGGCTCCTGCCGCAAAGTTTGGTATAGCCACCATGTCTGTTGTAACAAAGAACCATAAACATATATATCATTTGCTCATTTATCCCAAATGTTGGAGACATTAACAAATAAATTTGGAAGATTTTGTCAGATGTAACAATCTGCAATTGAATGCACAACTCTTAGAACCAAGCTGGAATTTTTGTCTGGGAAAATCTGAGTTGGCTGAGAGCAGACTGCCAGGAATTTAATGCCAATGGTTTTGTTGATTACCCAAAGCTTTTGCTGCAACCATTGGAGATCTCTAGAACAGATAATTTTCATTCCAGCATGACATTTTGACAATTTCCCACCTCTTTGACTGTGATGGTTTTGTCAACCTTGACGAGTTGCATACTGTATTAATGACATGTGTCAAGACTGACACACTGTATGAATGACATACTGCAAGATTGACACACTGTTAGAGTAGCACACTGTAAGAATGACACACTGTATGAATGACATACTGCAAGATTGACACACTGTTAGAGTAGCACACTGTAAGAATGACACACTGTATGAATGCCATGTATCAATATTGACACACTATATGAATGACATGTACCAAGATTGACACAATGTCAGAGTAGCACACTGTAAGAATGACACACTGTATGAATGACATACTGCAAGATTGACACACTGTTAGAGTAGCACACTGTAAGAATGACAGTCTGTATGAATGCCATGTATCAATATTGACACACTATATGAATGACATGTACCAAGATTGACACAAAGTTGCATACTGTAAGAATGACAAACTGTATGAATGCCATGTATCAATATTGACACACTATATGAATGACATGTACCAAGATTGACACAATGTCAGAGTAGCACACTGCAAGATTGACACACTGTATGAATGACATACTGCAAGATTGACACACTGTATGAATGACATACTGCAAGATTGACACACTGTATGAATGACATGTATCAAGATTGACACAAAGTTGCATACTGTAAGAATGACACATGGTATGAATGCCATGTATCAAGATTAACACAAAGTAGCACACTGTAAGAATGACACACTGTATGAATGACATATTGCAAGATTGACACACTGTTAGAGTAGCACACTGTAAGAATGACACACTGTATGAATGACATACTGCAAGATTGACACACTGTATGAATGACATGTATCAAGATTGACACAAAGTTCTATACTGTAAGCATGGGCGGCGATCATGGGGGGGACGGGGGGGACATGTCCCCCCCAATATTTTAGGTGGGGGGGATATAGTAACTAATATACCCCCCAATATTTGGTGGCATAGTTTTTTTTAAGCATATGTTTTGTATTTTTTTATGATATCGCTAGTAATTTCAAAATAGAAAATGCTTAGATGCAACTTACAAGGCCTGGGAAGTGCCATTTCCATCGATCTGGGGGGCATTTTCGGCCAAAATTTTCTTTTGCGCTTCGCGCCAACTTATGGTGGCGCTACGCTTAGAAAGTCTGGGTACAAGCTTTGCCCCTCCCTTGGCAAATTCCTCGCAAGGCGCCTGTCTAACCGTGTTACAATTTGTTACTATATATGACCGAAAGTAGTTTTTCCTTTTTTTCGAAATGAATAGCTAGACGGACAGCATCCGTAATGAAATAAGTACGTACAATAATAAATATATGATCCACATCGATATGGGTTCACTGGGTTTCCATTTGGCCTGTTTCCTACAAGATTTCTAACCGCAGGTGCGTAGCCAAGGGAGGGGGGGGCAAAGGGTGGAGACCGCCCCTCCCCCTCAAGCATATTTTTTGGTATTTTCTATGATATCGAAGTTTTATAGTAGACGTTATAAGAGGTTTTAATATTTGTACAGCAATAATTTAACTGTGTCTAAATTTTCGAAAATTCCTTGACCAACATTCTTTATCATACTTCCCTCTACTCGTTCAATTTTGACCGGTCTGTTAGGGGTTGAGGTTTTTTTTTCTATATTGGTTGTCCATAGATGAAATTTTGTGCAACATTATGGGTATGTTTTGAAGTGAATTTATTATTCAAATTCTGAACAAAAAATGGGCTTAAAACCTTGAAAAGTGGGGCTGACGGGTATTGTGGGGCGTTACGTAGAATTACCTACAAAAGCAATGATCTACAGGAGATGCAATGAGGTCGAACATGATGTGTGAATGGTGACAATCTTGAAAAAGGTTATGAATGAAAAAAAAAACTATTAGGAAAAACTTGGTTCTCAGGCAAAAGTGTACATCTGGTTGGTCATTTACAAGCCCGAGAAGTGCCATTTCCGGTGATCTGGGGGCTATCAAAACCAGAAATTTTCTTGTACGCTGCGCGCCAACCAATGGTGGCGCTCCGCTTTGATAGTAATTTGCCTGCAAATGTCCCCCCCAATATTTGAAACAGATCGCCGCCCCTGACTGTAAGAATGACACAAGGTATGAATGCCATGTATCAAGATTAACACAAAGTAGCACACTGTAAGAATGACACACTGTATGAATGACATACTGCAAGATTGACACACTGTAAGAATAGCACATTCTAAGATTGAAACACTGTAGGATTGACACACTGTATGAATGACCTGTATTAAGATTGACACACGATATGAATGACACTAGCATACTGTAAGACTGACACACTGTAAGTGCTCTTTTAGAATGACATGCTGCAAGATTGACACACTGTAAGAAAAGCACAGTCTAAGAACGACACTTTAAGAATAGCACACTGTGAGAATGGCATACTGCAAGTATGACATGTACTAAATGCACAGCATATTTGTGACAATGACATACTGCAATTATTACATACTCAATTCATGACATATTGTGAGAATGGCATAGTGGGAGTATGACATACTTAAGTCATGGCATATTTGTGAGAATGGCATACTGTAAGGGGTGACACATTCTATAGGACACAAAAAGAAGAGCTCAATATAAGAATGACATGATACTGTTAGAATAGCATATATAAGAATGCATTTTATGAAAGGAACCCTATACGAGTGGCAGCCTATTTAACAGCACTTACACTGTAGGAGTAGGACATCACAAAGAAATGGCATAATGTAAAGAATGGCACGCTATAAGAATATGGTACACTACAAGAATGAAAACACAGTGTACATGGCACAATGAAATATGAGGTCCATAAAAGTTCACCTTGTTTTGGAAGTGGGTATGGTAATTGGAAGTAACTTTCATAAAAGGGAATGGTTTTGTTTGCAGCATCCAAGGCTAACTGCATTTGATCTCCTTCCTCCCTCCTTGAGAATACAGACACCTGAATGGAGAACGAAAGAAATTAGTTTTAAAAGCTGCATAAGAACTTGTCGGTCAAGTCATTAAACATTATTCACAAGAGGTGGCAGAGAGATATTGGTACAAAACAGAGCACGGACCAGTTAGAGTAGAGATGCTTAAGTTGTCAGAAGAGAGATTATTGGTGACAGGCAGTGGCGGGGAGTCCATATAGTCAGGGGGGGGGCGTATGCCCCCCCCTGACGGACTCAAATGGACTGCTGGCGCCCTTTTCAGCTTTTTACCACTTTTTAATTTTTCGCGATTATTGACTTATTTATTGCGCTCTCATTTACCTATTGACATTTGTCACACTTTGTTGGCCCATGACACGTATTTATTCTTCGTTTATCTGCAAATTAGCAAGGCCATGAAGGGGTCATTTCTGGCGATCTAGGGAGTATCTTTACTCACAATTTGTTTTGAACGCTCCGCGCAAACCTATGGTGGCGCTCCGCTTAGATAGTGTCGAAAGCGCCCCTACATACCATTCTCCCCCCCCCCCCCCTTGAACAATACCACTCGCTCCGCCACTGGTGAGAGGTGTACTAACATTTATTTGATTTCATTTATTTGTTTTTCCACACACACAATAATTGGTGATTAATGTTTAGAACAATAGCCTCTTTTCCAAGAGTTTTGTCAACTATTGCCTACAGTATAATGCAATATGTTATTCACACACACACAGATTCCAGCTTCACTGTGATGCCGGTGTGCAAGTTCCACTTTTTTGCTTAAATTTTGAGCATAGAAAGTGTCATTGAAAAGTACTAATTTATTTTACCTACATTTTACCTTCAAATTCTGAATTATTCAACTCACCTGTGTTCCACTCGAAGTTGTTGTTGTGATATTTGAAAACTCACAAATTACAAATGCCACCAGATAAGTACTCATGGATAATGTGGTCTCAAAAGTTGTGAGCAAGCGCTTGCGACTTGCATCACCAAATGGTTCTGTTTTACTTTTAGGGGTGTTGAATAGTACCACATCATTACTGGCATCATGAACGATCTTTAAGGTAAAGTTGGCTCTCAGTTGAGGCTCATCGAAGCACGGAAATGCCCGCCTAGCATCGATAGGCTCCATCTGGGTGCTACCGATTACTCTGTGAAAACAAATACAAGTGACAATACTTTCATAGTGATTAATAGAGGAGTTCATGTGAGTATGCAAGTAGTTCATGTAAGTAGTTCATGTGAGTATGCAAGTTACCATGTGCCTACACCATGATTACTATTCAAATAATGAAATGTGGTGTCCCTAAACAGCAGATTATCTCCCACTCCCTCACCCCTACAAAGAAATGTTCTGTATTTAGTGACCATCTCTCGATAACGGAGCATCACTCTCTCAAGTACTGTTTAATTCCTGGTTCCTTCTATTTCATGTTTACCCTTTGACAGTACAACCAAAATTTCTTTCCAACACACCCACGCTAAAAAAGTTTCATTCCGCAGGTATGTTACTGACAAAGTTCCAAATCCCTTCGAAGAAAAATGAGAGGAAGGGAGAGCTCAAGTTGTATATATCCTCCTTCGGGCCAAAGATAAAACTCCACCTTTGTTAAAAGCCCACCAGAGTCTCGAAGGCATTTCCCTTGCACATGTCATATCCAACCAAACTATCATGCCCCCGACATAAGTTAACAATGAAAAAGAAGTATAATTATTGAGGTCTTTACCACAATTAATACATTTCATTTCACTCTCTTCAGAGTCTGTGTAACAGCTGTTTAACTTTTCTGCTAGTCGAGTTTCTGTATAATATCATAACAAGCTAGTTCTGAATTGCAATCCGCACCTCATATTTGTCCTGTACATTAAGTACAATATTTACATACATTATGCAAACAATCCCCGGTACGAAAACTTCACAACTGCCACTTAACTGTACATGATGACTACTTAATGCAGCATGCATATATGAACATGTAAATATATGCAACTGTGTGAATTTGCGTTTTGTTTGGTTCTATCGCAGAAAGACGATCAGAAAATATTCAAATGGCAATGTTCCTGAATCAGAATCTTTGTAATAAGTATTAACTAATATTTATTCTGGAGAGTGCAACATCCTGTAGTTAACACTACCCACATCTTGCTGCTAAAATAAAAAATACCATTACTAAAATTACATAATATAATGCTGCTAGAACAGCTTATGCCTGGAATTTCATAATTTTTAGTAGCCACTTGCGAAAGAAATATGCAAGATTTAATGCTTACAAAATCTGTTAGCTAACTTCAAGTTCCGGCAGGCAATTTCCAGTGTTCCAACACACATTGGTAACTGTACAGGATTTTGAGGGCAGCCCATGCAATATTAATATTTTGGTGGTCATGAATAAATTAATAAAGAGCTTTATGTTCCATACAGTAGGCCTAGCCTACCGAAACTTTCACTGGCAATTGTGAAGTGACTTACTATGTCTTTATGTTTTTAATTCCTACAGGCAGAAATATGCCGGTGTCTTTATATTTTCCTCGTTGCCAAAACAGCAACATCCATTAGCATTTAGCCAGTAAAATATATTCCAAATTTCAAGGCCTTGGCCATTGCATAACATGAGTGTCCTCATCCATGCTGACATATGTAACTTAATACAGCAAAACAAACAGGCATAGAAATCTGTACATGAGCTCATGTTGATGCAATGTGTGTGTTTTGGACATCTTTACTGGTACCCCTTACCCTGCCCTAACCGCTTAAAGAAAGATATTATAATCTACTGAGCTAAAGTCTGGAACAGCAAGCAATGACTTTTTGTTAGGGTTTATTGGTTGATAGTGTCATAGGTTTAACTTTAAATAATTTTTTTACTGAGCATTGCAACAGTGTTTTTTGTATATCATGCTACAGTATACAGTATCTCATCATGCCATAGCCCATTATATTACCGGGTACAGTGGTTTCCAGTAAGGTTGATTTTGATCACTTGCCCAACTGATAACTGGATTGACTAGTCCATTTGCCTCTTTATTTAAAATAGTGAATTAATAGTTAAAACTATTTGAATATGCTTCAATAAGTTCAATAACACTATTAATACTATGAAAAGCATCCAGACCATCAAATGTTGAGAATGCAGTCAAATAATGACTCATTCATTTGGCAGAAAAATCACAAATCTCTGTCATATTTTGATCAATTAATCATTATTTGGATAATATACTTTGAAGATTTTGTAAAGACTGCTTACCAGTCAAGATAGTCACCTTAAACCTTTACACTGTGTTCTCTCCTAAGTAACTCCTTAAATGTCATCAATATTGATCCCAAATTTTAATATGTTATATGGCAGGATTGAACAAAAGTTTCATGTACTTTCCAGAATGCAATAACCCTGAATTTGTTTTGGATACTCAAGTGGGTTAACACGCACTTGATTAAATTACCTTTGTAAAGACTTTTTTTTTTTTTTTTTTCGGGGTAGCAGCTAGAGAAGAAGTTTGTTCAAAGTTGGACTGTCCTTTGTTATTTGTGTTATAACCCTGGATCAACCACTTATGACCTTTAACGTATTTTAAGTGAACACGTTTATCCAATCAGCCCTTACTTAGTGACATTATCTTCCTGATACTTGCTGAAGTAGAATCCAGACAGACCCTCTGTGCGGTTGTAGGTGAAAGATATGTTCAGCTGGTAGATGCTACCATCCTTTAGATTCTTACTCAGTCCAAAGTAAGCAGCACCTAAATGTTCACTCATGATAGGAGATTTGACCTCAACGTCTGATGGGGATACCACCTTAAAACTGGAGTCCATCTCATTCAACTGGGTATGGTTTAGCATCATGTTTTTGGCATGTATGACTATGAAGTTTGGCGTTCCATTGACATGAATGATAATGCTGACATTGCCCATTACAAACTGGTGGGTCAGATCTGGAACCAGAAATATATCATACTGCTGCGGCTTAATGCTAGTGGGTAGACGAATATCCTTCCATGGGAAGAAAGACTCAACAGCACTCTCCTTGGAATTCGATCCGTGGGCAATAATTGCGACTAACAATATCAACAAAAATGCGAATACAGTGATGAAGATGATGGAGAGCATGCATTTTCTGGAATACTTCAGTCCCTCAGCACCCCTTCTGAAGCGGTTGTTAGAGGACAAGTCATCCATGCCGACCACTTCGACATTGTATTCCCTTTTGCCGTCCGTTGGTTGGGAAGAAAATTTAGCAGCATCTGATTGAGACCCTGCCGAATCCACACTGATGAGGTCTTCCTCCAAGTTTCTATATGGCGCAGAAGACATTTTGACAGCTACAGTAGAAGAAAACAAAATACACAGTGTAATTCAAGAGACATTTAAACATACTGTCATCAGCTTATTTCAAGCGCTAGGCTCAGTTGTGTATTCAAAGTCTATAAGGAAGGAATGCAGTACAGCCACCCAACACCAGAAGAACACATAATACAACCAATGACTTGGTTGACACACTTTTAAATAAGAGTACTTCCAGACTTTTTCAAAACCAAAATATGTCCTACAGTTTACTATGAAGATTAATGATGACCTAATCTTACTTAGGCTATCTAACCTAACATTAATAACATAACATTTTACAAGTTAAAGGGCCAAGAAGGGCACATGCCCAATAGAAAGCCCAACCGTAGAAATCCCCAGCACAGGAATACTAACAAAAAATATATTTATAAGTCTTAACAAAATTGTATAACTCTTCCAAATGTATGCTGAACCCTTTCCAATTATTTTTTGGTGATGGGGACATTAAAAAGAGTTTGCAAACATGGTATGGGGTAGACATCTAGAGTATATAGATTCACCTGATTGAGTTATGCTATTCACTTATAAATCTCACACTTCTTAAAAACCTTGCTCACATTCATTATAGCATATATAGATCTGAAGAAGCTTATATTCCAAATAAGGATTTTTCTTCATTTTCCAGACTGAACTTGAACATCTAACACTTTCAAGACCCAGAAAAGAGGTTTTTCCTTTTCCCAACTTTTTCCAACTAATAGTAGCACTAGTCTAGGCTAGGCCTAATAGTTACTATTAAGTTAGGTGAACTAGGCCTAGCCTAGTGGTATTAGTAGGCCTAACTTAGGTCAGTTATGCTACAATCAGGGTACTACTACAAGACTACAGTAGTGATCTACAAGAGGAACTAAGGGCTACCAATTCTCTCATTTCTCTGTCACTTTTATGGAAACTTACACATGATACTGAAACTAGGCTAGTTGTGTTGTCCTCAAAATAAAACTGGCGTCCTCTTCAACTCCACACCCTGCAGAAGGGAGGCTCGCAATGGACTTTCATGAAATATTCTCTGTTTATACATTAGGCTTACCGATGCAACTAGCCTTCTGTACCTGTCGACTGCATAAAAGAGTCTCAGTGGTCATTTTTATGAAAAGTTTTGCATAACCTAGGCACTATCTGATACCAAGTTAGCCTAGTCTTACTAGTAATACTCAATAGTAAACCGATTAGGCCTACTCTCAGTCTCACTTACATTTTTTTACACCCTAACTTAAGTTGCCTACTGCAGGCCTATAACGTTAAGCCGGTCTGGCTTTAGCATAAATAATGTCACATTTGCTTATTAGCATTACATTAGGTTTCGAACTTTATTGAATACCTTAATTCTTGAGTAACCTAGCAGTCCTTTAAGTAAACTTTGAGGAAGGTGTATAAATCGTGGGCTGGTGACGCCAAACCACGGTCACGGTTCACCGGGTACATACATACATACAACTTGTTCAAGATCACGTAAATATGTAAATATTGTAATTGAAAGGGATATCTACCTTTGGCACTTGCCAGTCTTGTTTACGTACCCAATTATGTGGGTGGTCTTACTAAATTGTTTCGGAATATTCGGAAATAAGAAATATGGAACGCCGAAGAAACGGCAATGCGCTACACTTTTATCACTTTCAACGAATTATGAGACTAACAATGGATCTCTTGATTATTCAATTGTTCATCCAGGGAGGCCTGAACGTGAAATGGGCAGGGGGGCGAAATATGTTTGGTGGGCACAATCTCGCGAAGCCCGTTCTTTGCAACCTTTGGCTACACCGTGCATAGGCAGTGTGGGGTCCAGGTGCGAAGCCCCGGAAGGACTCCGGGAGGAATTCCCAATTAAGCATTTTCGTAAGGCATTTTCTGGCCTTTCTGAAACCCAAACACCAATATCTTATGGTACTTTAATAAACTTTTACTCAAGTCTTAAAGAGGAAAGACACTTCCTGCCACCCTAGCTAAATGGAGGGGACTTTTCTGGATGTTGGGAAGAATTCCATAATGCAGTCGAAACGCTGACAACTTGTGGAGCCTTGTTTTACAGGGTGCAACAAACCGTAGCACAAATGCGGTGCTAATCAACTGATACGGACCATTGTCAGAGAGCTTGACGGAAAAAGTTTGCATATCCGCCGCTTTGGTGTACATGCATTAAAATCAGACAACAAAGAGAATCATAAATTAGTTTCACAGAGCTAATGTATGGTACCTGTAAGAAACATAATTTAGAAACTTTTTGTAGTATGCATGTGGTTACGAATATGGGGTGAAAGAGGAGTCTGGTACCAGCGATTCCTCTCGAAATGTTTACGTGAATCGCCTACATTTTTTAGTTTTTCTGAACATTTTAACTTTTATTTCGATGTTTTTATGTTTCATCTCGAGATTTTGACATTTTAGCTCAGAAATTCTTTGAAAGTGTAGCCATTTTCACATCCAATAAATACCCTATTACAGAAAAGCTAGAGGCAATTGCGTTTTTTAAGTCACGTATCAATTGTGTCGAAGATTTCGAGACGCGGTGACCGATATTACATGTTGAAAACGTCTCAAAACTACGTGCTAAGGGCAATTCAAAGGATTATCAATTAAAACTGGGTCACTTGATTCTTGATTACATGCTGCTGGATTGTGCCAGCTAGTCTTTTCAGAATTTCAGTCTTGTGTTGTAATTAAACCATTAAAATAATATTAGAACCAACAAGAACAAATGAAAATACAGGAAACTCAGATTGTTTCATTTCTTCTCTTCAATTTAATGAAGACTATCCAAAAGGGTTAACGACAGAAGGAAAGTGGTAATACACACTGATGTTTCTATGGTCAGCCACTGTGTCGCTTTGCCTGGCCACTTCACTTGACGAGAGTCTGAGAACCCAAAATGACCTGAATCGACTCGCATTGGTGACCCCATTGGAGACAGACAGAAAATGACTCAACTCGAAATTGAACATCACTTCATCTCAAGTTAAGGCAGAATAATAGTAAATAATGATTGAACTATTAATTAAGTTAGGATTCTGACAGACCTCAAAAAACGGTCTTTGCATAAAAACCCATCGTGGTGACAGTTTTAATAAATTACTGACTCAGGTTGACTCTGAACATATCTTCATAATTGATTTGACTGTGTGTGTTTACATGACTTGAACAGGTGGCCGCTTGACTCTCAATTGCAACCTACTAAATGACTTTACTGAACTGATGACTCCACCAAACTTAACTTAACTTGAGCAAATTACGATGGAATTTTGTAGTCCGCCAGCAAAGATGTATGTGTGCCAGTGAAGAAACTGGAAATATGTACATTAATTTACATTGGGAAAAACAAAAGATCAGAAAGTTTCACTCATTGTCAATCTGTTGGACTGAAATATCCTTTCAAACATACACAGAGCTCGGCCATTTGCAAATTCCCGACAGTGAACTGATTGCATGATTTTCTGACTTTCAACGGAGTGAACTTTCTCATCTATCAGAGGTATTATGAACAGGTCTTGCAGACATTAAAGGGTGTGAAGACTCGCGCAAAAAGAACGTCTAATGCCGGTAATCTGACCTAGTTTCGAATGAGGTGTAACAGAAGTGTTAGACACCACCATCGATCCCAGAAAATACACACACACAGCTTGCTACCATCGGTAATTAGACACTAGTGTACAGTCAGTACATACAGCTGCGGTCAATACCCACAGCACAGTGTACAAACAATACAGCGATGGACATATCAGGTCCAGCTAAAGATAACAAGGTACCACGTTTCATTACTGTACTGTCTGCATTTTGTAGCCACACAATAAAAACGTCACTTGCAAGCAACATAAAGTTCACTTTTTCAGATGGCCGCACGCAGTTTGGGGCGAGTCTTTAATGCCTTTAAGTTTAAGTCTAAAGCATGCATACTAGAACAATAATAAATTCCTGTTGATATGAATACAAGTACCAAAGTTTGTTATAGTCCAACAAATACCTCCAGTACTGGTACAATTACAAATACATCCAGCGAGTACAACGACAGGCAAATATGCCAGAGTACAAGTTTAGGGACTCAGTACAAGTATTGGGACTCAGTACAAGTATTGGGACTCAGTACAAGTATTGGAACTCAGTACAAGTATTGGGACTCAGTACAAGTATTGGGACTCAGTTCAAGTATTGGGACTCAGTACAAGTATTGGGACTCAGTACAAGTCTGGTATCCTTGGAGGGTTTTGCAAGCCTTAATTGTGAGCTGCAGAAGCCTTAACTTACCCACCTGCCATCAAAAGAAGAAAAAAATATTGACAAAGCAAAGACCAACTAGTACTCTAACTAACTGTGTACCAACTAACAAAAAATGTTGGGTATCTCTGCTCTGTATTTTACACTATAAGTTACAACACAGTTATTTACAGAAGATTACAAAACAATCACTTTCCAATACACAAAGGGCTACAAATTCCATTTAAACTTCATCAGTTTCGGTCACGGTTGTTCCCTCCTTTGTGTCTGTTTCGCTTTCTTCAGCGATCCTCGACAATGGTCCGCTCCTAGTAATCTCATTTTCCTCTCCATTGGTAGGTCCTTGGACGTCCGACACCCCTGGGGTACTATCTGATCCCTCCTTCACACCAAAGACTTTCTTATTGTTGTTATCCTCTGATACCTCTTCTACTGTTTCTGGAGATTGTTTTGCCTTGTTTGGAGATGGAAAGATGACTTCAATTTCTCTTTGTAGTTCATCCACGATCTTGGCTAACTCAGCTTTCAGTTCATTTGTAATGCTTACATCTTCTACCACCCTCCAGCTGCCTTGATGAAACTTTACCGGCAGTGAGAAGACAAGTCCTTCTGGTATCTCGTAACAGCCTGTCCGGAAAATAAATATTAAAAAAAATGAATTAAAAGGAGAAAAACACTACGCCATAAATCTCAGGATTTTTGTATTTAGAACTGAATCAATCACAGAGAGGTACATGTCATTACAAATAATTTATTGTGACTATTCATTGATCAATTTTATATCTTGTGTGAGTGTGATCAGGAATGGGAAAATTTAGATCTACAGTAGGGGTTCTTGCTTAATTTCCTGGTGAAAGAAAAGAGCTCACTATATCTTCGTAAGGGATACGGCAATTGCTGTCGAAAGTCCCGCAAGAGCACTAATGCTTGAATGTGACTCGCTGACTGTGACCGCTAACTTCAGTTCACCACTGAAACATTGTTAGCTTCCATTCTGACATTACAAAAACTAACAATTCAACACATCAAGAACGTATATCAATTTTCTCATTCAATTGCTTGGTACAATTTGTTGTAACTTTGAAGGTGCCTACCTAACCATGTGGAAGTATTATCAGCCGATTGGAAAGAAGATCCCCCTACTGTCCTCTAAATTTGCCAAATGTTAATATTTTAAAGAATAAACACCACAGAACCAGAAGTGGTGAAAACATCTACAGTATTTGAGTATTGTGTGTTATTTTGCCACCATCCTTACACTTAGATTGGGTAATGTGCTGGGTAGGTCTGTAGGGCTAGCATTCTCCATGAGGGTAAGATTTTATGCCAGTTTTGTTTCCTTAGGACTGGACTGAAATTGTTCCCGGGTCACTTAAGGCCAGGCACATTGAGAGCCCCTGGTCTGAAAAGTCGGCTATATTGATATCATGATGAAACAAATATAACCTACCGTCACTAGTAACTCCCAAGGAGTATATTTGACCGTTGTTGTCTCCACTCCACCAATCTGATATGGTAGCGACCACGGCGTGGGCCTCTGAGACCGACGCCGGACGCTGGAGTGCATTCTGGAGTCTTTCTGCATGAGTCTTCACTGTCTGTAAGTACTCGTTTTGAAGCCACTTGTCATCATGGACCATATCTTTGATGGGTCTCGAATAAGAGGGAGGACCCCAGATGGCACCTTCACAACCATGTACCCTGCCTTTGGATAAGTCAAGGTGACTGGACCCTCCGCAATTCCCCCACATAATGATATCAACAATGCCCGAAGAATTCACATTGATGCGTCTCGCTATTGCAGACTTAGCTCTGTTCTCTGGTAATCTCGATGGGACGATAACGTTCTGCCTTAAGATATTTTTTGCTTCACGTTGGATCAGATATGCGCCGAGATTAAGCGGCCCTGAACCAGCCACTACAACTTTACAGTCTGAACTGGCCCAATTGTGAATGATTGTGCCATAGTTGGAATAAACAGTTCCACATCTTCTAATCCAGTCTTCCCAGGGCTCATTTTCATTCTGGCCCAAGTCATCCATAACGATTATCAAGCTGGCTCTGTTCATGGCTTCGTTGGGGTCCGCCGTCACGCTTATTTCGCGGAGGAGAGGGGATGCCATGTCCATGGCCTCGAGGCTCACACCCTCAGCCACACCAATCTCTTCCGCTTCAACGAGTAGATGGATATTCAGTTCCGTGTCTCTCCCGATGACATCACCAGACACAATCTCATTAAGCATGTGGTAGATGACTGGACTAGCAGCATTAGTAATGCAGACATGGAGAGGTTTGCTCAGACTTTTCATGTGTTCCTCTTCTTCCGTGACTGATAGATGGGTTTCCATATTCTCTGATGAAATGGTGGTCATGTCACTACTTTTCATGGCAGAAGAACTTCCGTAATACCCTGCGGCATATTCTTGGAATTCATTGGAACCACCGATCAGCACCCCTTTACCACCTCTGTTTAAAAGTTCTCTCCATATTAAGGGAGAGCTAGAGTGTGCCCAAGCGTTTCTCTTGCAAATGTCTGAAAGCCAGTTCTGAATGTAAGTGGGAAAAGAAAAGGAATTTTACAAAAATTAAGAGAGAGTAGAGTACGCAAAAGGAAAACCATGATTTCTATCATACAGTATTTTATACATGAGAACATTCAACAGTTCAACACGGCACACAGGGTTTTGAAGCACTAGACAACCAATACTATTTCAAGTGTGGTCAGTAAGGTCTTTCCTCTCATATCAACTATCATGTTCATTATATTTTCATGAATGAATGTGTGAGTTTCCATCGTTTTGACCTCAAATGACATTTCACAGAAAGTAATAGCGTTTTAAGGTGGATCAAAATATGAAGTTCATTCAAGTTTTGCAATTCAAAGCATTCATTATGTTTCCAATGATTTCAAACTTTGATCTTTGTCCAACCAATTTCAAAAGGTATCTTATACTCCTGAACATTTTTATCTTCTTTTACAGAATGCATGTACGATGAGCGGCTTTGAGAGTGAAATCCTCACAAAAGAGTACATATACTTCACTCATGATTGTGTGTAAACCTAATCAAAAGCAATAAACCCTCAATTTAGCTGTACTTTGTTACACTTGGTTTTGTTGTTAATCGTATGGATGTTCCTGAGGATTCCGTCCATAAATCTGCGCAATGAAAATACAGCATCCGGTTTATACAGGCTAGTGCGATTTATCATTAGTCTGCAAGAACACAACCATTTCCCTGATTCCACAAATTTGTGACATTTTTTTTTCTTCAAATCTATGCCATTGCTGGAGTGAGGTCAATCCTTTACCAACCAGAGGACCTACTACCCTGAGCCCAGGTCCAATATTTGTATGAATTAGGAACGTTCATGGAGGCAACCGGTTTGAGGCGTGGTCATTATCAGCCAAATGGTAGTGTTATATGAGTACTGTAGCATCAATGGAAAAATTCTGGTCGTCCTTGAAATGATGAGTGGTTTGGGGATTTCTGGGGTTAACAGTATATTAACTTAAAATCCATCAGCTATACCCCCGAGAAAAAAACTAGGGAAGGGTGGAGAACCATCAGTTCCCACTGCAAATGACAACGGTAACATTTAGTCTCCTCTTCCTTCAGTTCACCTTCCCACACCCCACCCCACCCCAACCAACCCCACCCCACCCCACCCACAAAGTTAATTGCAGTGTATGGGTGTTGGCAAAGTGAACTTTATTTTAGACACAGTTTCCTTATACATGGTTAGATCCTGAAATTTATGACACTCATGGGTCTGTTTCTTCTCAAAATAAGGATATGATGCTGTCGATGAGTAATGATAACACCATGCACATGTATAAGGTCAATTCTAGGTTTGATGACCATGTAGTCATGACATCTCTGTTATCCCTTGTGACTCCATTTTTAGCCTCAGTCTTCTGACAATAAGACTGATCATGTGAACATGACTTCACCATCGTCTACTTTGCTTTGTTTTCAGCCCTACTCCCTAGACACGATTCTATGACCATTTGGTCATGATGTTATCTTAAGTTCACTTGACTTTATTTTTAGCTCTAGTCCACTGATATCAGAGGACTGACCAAGTAATTGCAGTTTCACTATTATACCTTCTTGACCATCTACCGACCCCCACCCCCCCCCCCCACAGCTGTAGCCCATTGTCTCTTACTAAACATGCGATCATGACGTCATCTTTTCATTACAGTACATTGTTTTTGGTAGGTGGTTAACACTATTGTGATAAGTTCCCTTAGCTACTGTAAGCCAGCAGTCACCTTTGTTGTTATACAAAGAACATAATCGTTAAGTTCTCATTCTAGCCTACAGTAGAGCAAGTGATCGAAAGGAGGAAAATCAGTGGACGATAAAATTCCTGTTTATTCTTACCTCCCATTCATCTGGGTTTTTCACTATTTTGTGAACCTTGAAATCTGGAAGATTGGTTTCCAAGTTATCTGCCAAAAGTTCTGCTCTAGCAAAATATGGACAATTAGCAGAGCCTTGAAAGAAAAAAAAAAATGGAAATGAAATTTTATAATACTGGGTTAAATGAAAGGATTCAAATCAGTGAGCAATGAGACAGATTACATCAAATAATTTATGACTTGCACTATGCTGCAGATTAGTAACTTGAGCACATGTACACAAATAGAGTACTTTGTGACATGGAAGTATAATAGTCCCACAGTACAGTTCTTATTAAACCACAAAATAGAAGTTCACAAAACTATATATTTTGCACCAACATGCGTGTCCATCATCATGTGCTGCTCCATTTAGCTAAAACCGTGCAAGGTAAAAATACACACAAAAACAAGAAAATATGAACATACAACAAAAAATTAATGTTGTCTATTTATTACTACAGTATATACCTGTTGATTCTAAACCTGTACTTGCCAAGACATAGTCAACATACAATGAATTGAATGAAATACCATTCATGGCTATTACGTGTAACCAATGCAACTAAGTTAGCTGGTTGGCAACAAAAACAGTCAGTACTTGGAACAGAAAGTGTTTTAGTGGGTTGGTTCCATTCAGGATCAAGCAGAACTAAGGGCCAATATGTACAGATTAATAGAGAAATGAAAACAAAGAAAGACTGGATGCAAAAAGGAATGACTGGATGTTAGGGGAATCTGAGTGTTTGTGTCTTCCGTTATTTCCTCTCCTATAGGGTCCTTGATGGGGACTTGGAGTTTCCCTCCTGGTCCTTTATTTCTACTGAACTAAATTAAATGCTTTATTTTTTGACCTGTCCGATATTTTCTTTGCAGCAAGTATTGCACACAAAAAAAATTTCATTCAATTATTTTTGCACTTAACAAATTAATTGGGTGTATTTGACAAGAAAATAAATTATTTTGCTAAAACATTTTGTTTATTGACATTTTTAATCTGCAATATGTGAATTAGAACATGTGGCAAGGTTGGAGCTACTGTATCTATATTTAGAATGTTCGCTAAACTATTGATACCTCACTATATAAGCTAACTGTACTCCACCGATAGGCAACTTTGCCATATATTGTGTTATAAATGATGGCTACTTGAAACTTCTTAAACTACTGGGGCATGTGGCAAGGCAAGTCCTCAGCATTAAAACAAAACGCAAAAACAAAAAAGGCAGAGCATAAGATGAAACTAGAAATGGCAAATTCCCATATGTCTACCCTATTGTACACGAAAAAAATAAAGACTTTGCAAAATCATTAATGTACTCATGAGTGGTGCATTTCTTTTCTAATTCCTATGAAGGCTAATTGTCTTATCTTGGACAGAAAGTAATCCTTTTAGTAATATGTCACAAGTTTTTTCAACTTTTTATGGATATATCTGCCAATGATTGGAGACACTCTTTGCTCTGTCAGCTTCATATCATTCAATTACAGTATCTGATTGGCTCCTGGATTCCACTGACGAAGTACAGAGTGTCCGAAAAATTCTGGAACCTTCAACGTGTCATGCACATTAAAATTTCTTAGTAGCGTTTCTGTTAGTTTGCTCGGTAAATATTGTTCGATTGTGCGATATCAATACCAACAAATTCTGAATAAAGCCATAACAGGCAGAAGCCATTTGTTTTTGTACCTTTTTTTTTCATATGACAGCCTCATGAATAATAGTCTCTCATTTAGAATTGTCAGTTGCAAGTTTTGAACTTTCATGGATAATTTTGTCACTTTACTTTGATTTAATGTTTTTTTTGAATAGGCTGGACAAATATCATTAACTAGGAATTTCAGCTTATGCTTGTGCAAACCAAACAATGGACTTCTCACCTCTGGGGAGATAAATAGACCAAACTGTGTTCATTGCATGAAATGCACTCTCAGAAAACAGTTTATCACCCTGATTGCTATAATAATTGAGCACGATAACTGTGATAATTGCATGCCATGCATATCAAATGTTAGTTGTTACTAATGTTAGGATACTTCGAACTGTACTATTGAACACACACTTACCTACAGTCTTACGGATCGAACTTATTCAGTGTAAACTTTCCACTTCTAAATTTGCCATTTTTATTGTGTGTTTAGGCAAGACCATACAAACTTTTCATCAGCACCTGTAGTGAACCCTTGATGTCTCAATTAAATTTATTTAGGCATAGCCTAATCCTAAATGAAAAGTCAACAACCAAGTAGGCCTATGTGCCAAATTGCAAAGTACCCTGCAACTCTTGAATCTCACAGATTATGACAATATATAAACCATGTATTCGCAAAAATCCCTGTATGTGTGAGTTGAGGGGTTTATGCGATTGCTCCGAAAGTGTAGTCCAAGGTTTGACAGTTCTACTACATTAGACAAGTAGTATTACCAGTACCACTGGCTCTGGTGCCGACTAGATACGGGCAGTGCTTCAGTTAACTTCGTCGCTTACTCTTGTCTTAGGCTAGTTTGATAATTAACGATAGGCTAGGTCGAAGTAGCTGCTGCATGGAGTTTTTTTTTTCTGATACATTACTCACCGGCAAGAACGAATTTAGCCATTTTCTCGGAAGATCTTATTCTTAATGAAGTGAATTTAATAACTTGCTTTCATATTGAAATTTCAAGTGCAAAGGAATATCAATAAATTTCATCTGATCTTGGATATTAAAGTTTGGTTCAAGCAATCACGCGTGCGTTGCCAAGATACCGCATTGCCATCAGCGAACATTGACATGTCAACATTAGACTTGATAAAGTTGTTTCTGGCTGTTCTGTTTCCTCGCAAAAGCACGAAGGGGATTTCATAATGCAGTATCCCACCGGCAGGTTGTGCATCATAAGCGAAGACTAGTTTTGCGAACTGGCCTCCAGGACCGACCGGACGCAAACGTCGTTTGCATGTCTCAAGACATAGTTATGTATTCATAGCGAAGGGCATATACACAAGATGATGCGTTCTAAGGTGACATTGCATTGAGTTAACGACTCCGAGACAGTGGATATAGGCCTAGGCTACAATCAGCCTGCAAATTTAGCTGAGCACTGTGTAGGCTAGGTTAGACCTAACGTGAATGCATACACATATTCATGATATGCGACGTACGTAATTGACGATTGTGCAGTAGAGGTATACCTAAAATTGACATACGTAACTTACACGAAGGGACAGTCGTTAGCTGGTAATGCAAATTATACATCGCTTTTTTTTCGGCAATAAATCTCAGCTAATTGGGAAGAAATGTTATCTTACACATACTTACATTAGATATGAAGGAGGGAGAAAATATGCCTTACATTACAACTTACATTGGTTACAAGTAACATAGGCCTAAACAGTGGCCAGCACAGTTACAAAATCTGCTAAAGCTCACGTTTAGAGCATGAATGTACAGTAAAAGCTGCAAACTGAATGTCCCAAGCCAAAAGCAATTGACAAACTTTTTAATGTGTTGCTGCACTAAGCGTAAGAAAGACAGCAATAATTTAAAAAGACATGTACGACTTTACCAGTGTAGGCTATGCATACAGCATCTCTCTTACTGTACACAGCAATATACACTACACCTATATGCTATAGGAACCAAGGTGTTGTGTTGTGGTTCGAGTGTCGACCTCACAATTATTAGGACATGGTTTAAATCCTCACCTGGTACCAGATTTTCCTGACCTTCTGTTTTTAAAGTCAGTGCTGCAGTTGTCAATTGATTTGGTATTTCTGATTTGCCATCTGAGTTTGATTCTGTTCTTTCCATGGTTTTATTAACCAACTTGTTCATGCAGCACTGACGAGATGATGCATGGGGGAGCCTTCCAAATCTGACAAAGTGGTTGGATGGGGATCTTAAGTTGCAGCTTGGGAGCTGGAATCTAGTCCTTTGAGACAATAACATGTAGAACTGCCTTTTAACTCATTGAACAGTGAACACTCATCAAAAAGAGAAGATATGGTATAGTGGGTTTACACAAAGCATTAATAGACAGACATTCACATTCATGAAGAAATTTGGTGTTCTTAAAAGCCAATCTCAATTCCTTTTTATTTATTTATTTATTTTTTTTTTTGGGGGGGACACCATTTCATGTTCATTTGGAACATGTATACTCATTGCAATTAATGATATTTTAACATAAATGTGTAAATTTATATATATCTATGTTCTCTGTTTAAATAGGTCATAAAATGCTTCAGGACATTACATAGAACAAGACTGGAAGTTTTTAGAGGTGACAATCGAGCTCTGACAGGTTTGTGCCTCCAATTTTTCTTAGTACCTTATTTTTAGTGGATACCTTTTAACGATAATACTTTATTGCGAATGTAATATCAAAAAAAATACTATCAGTAATAACATTTTCGTGATCCTCTTATCTTTAGAGCTTATTTAAATAATAGGTCCACTGCTATTCATAAATATGTCAATGACACTTGCCAAGTGTCACAAATTGCTACTACTATCTTGATGCCAATATTTTCTTCTGTCTCTACTGAATTAAATAAATTTTCTAACTGGTTTCCCGCTAATATGTTATCACTTAATGTAGACAAAACTGACTATATAGTATTTAATGGAAGAAGATTACTTAATTGGAATAATGATATATTAATGGACGGTAAAATGATTTCATGGAATGACCATATTACAAAAGTGTGTACCAGCGTCGCAAGAGGTGTAGGATTTTTATCAAAGCTAAAACATTTCCTCCCCCAGAATATACTCAGAATGCTTTTTCAAAGTTAAATAGCACCACATTTATATAACTGCTTGATTACTTGGTCTGGTACAAGCAGTTCACATTTAAGTCCCTTACTTTAATATACTACAACAGAGTGCAATGCATCATATATCTCATGTAGCACCACATGAACAAACAGAAAGCCCACTTTGTATAAAGAAACTCAATTTATTGAAATTAGATTATATTAGAAAAGTTAATATTGCGACATTTCATCATAAAAGGCTTGGAATGGATTATTACCAAAACAGTTTCTGAAATTTTATAGCAATGTGACAGTTCCATAATTATTAATACTAGAACGGCTAGCAATGCACATTATGACTCGTATTACAAACTCACTGGTATATTAAGCCTAAGAATCTGTGCAACCAAAACATGGAACTCCCTATCAATGCTTTAAAAACTAAGAAATCAAGCTCCATATTTAGAAATGCCTTTTGTTTCTTATTAATTATGATTTAGTGTTAACTGAAACGTATACATGTTATTATCCTTATTTTCACTTTTTTTTTTCTCTTCTCTTTGGGAGTCTTCTGTGTTGTTAAACCAGTATAGGCTTTTCAGGAGCCTTCCCTTCACATTGTAAATAATTATGTGACAAAACAACAAACATATGCAGGGCATACAGCTGTACGTATGTTCAGTTAAAGTACAAACATGTCAGATGAATACACCATGTACTTTAGAAGCAGTTTCTGATCAAAAAAGGAATATGAATTTTTGCTTGAAATTAAGGGATAAGTCATTTTTGATAATTGGTCTAGCGATAGTGGAACGATTGATTAGCTTGGAAATGATATTAAATTGGTTTCTTTGCCAGCATGCACTATCCAGAATGGCTACTTGTTAGAGTTGTATATTTAGGAGCTATTCCAAACAAAAATGTAGTGAAAGATAGATAATAATAACAGTTTTGAATAAGAGGACCCTTCAAGTTATGAATGGAATTCCATGAACTCATGATTGCTGAGAAGAGCTAATTTGTTTGGAACAGGAATGATTGGTTATTGTGAAAGAAATGTTGATAGTTTCCATTCTCTCCTGCACAATAAGGAACATGAAAAAAATAGTAACCAAACAAAAAATAAGAAAAATTATAGATTTCTTGATCAAACTTTGAGTTGCATATAGATCTTATGAGAAACTTAATTCAAACAGTATTGCAAAATGTTTCAATCCACTATACTTGATTTCCATGTGATATTTAGCCTTTTCTTCATTAAAAACTGAAAATATTTTTCTAATGCAGAGGCAAGAAAGCGTATCAATGATGAATTCACAAAGAACAGGTCTGAGGAAGATCCTGAGAAGATCAAAGATGTAAGTAATGAAATAAGCAGATTGTTTAAAGTTGATGGAGATGGGATAAGAGCAAGATTGGCTTTTCTCATAATGGATTTCTGTTGTAAATTCCTTAATTTTTTTTCCGGTGCCTCATAATAAGTAAATCTGTTACTTTCTCAGAGGGTTGTAGTGCAAGTATAACAGCAGAATTCTCCTGTCTCAGATCAATATGCAAAGCGGGCATTGCTCCTGAAACGATTCGGTGGAGAAGCAGTGCTAACAATGTCACCAATTTTGGTGTGGTTGATGTAGACTGGAGTGCATATGTTGACTAGAGACAGGAGGTAAGAATCATTCTTCATAAGTTAAGTTTTGGGAGCATCACCGATAAGTCATGGGGTTTCTATTTAGTCCAAATCATTGGCGTTCTGGCATTCCGAGCCTCAGTAAGAATAATAATTTGCCAGAAATAACATGTCTTCAGAATCATATCTTATCCTTACATGATTTAATATATATATTTCTGTCTACTGTTACATCGTCATGGCAATGCAAGAAGCTTCTTAACCTTTGCAGTTCCACAGGTCGTTGTGTTTAGAATATTTGCAGTAACTATAAAGCATTTTCTCAGTTATCTTTTACTTGTGTTACGCCATACCTTGCCATATTCTGCATATTTCTAATGTACAATTACTTTATGATAGATCATATATTTCTGCAGCTATTTCCTTATTTGTTGTAAGCCTCAGTCAATTCTATTTTTGACAAGTGTGTCTTACTTCAAACAGAAAATGCAAAGACCTTTCTCTATCCAACTACTATGTACAAAGTTTATGTTATTCTTTATTCATATTTATACTAATACTGATTCAGTGAAGAGCGAAGAGCGTTCAGTATAAGAATAACATCAATTTGCCATGTAGAGATTGAGGCTGATTCTGATAGGAAACATGTGAAGCCCAAAAATATTAATTTTCAAATGTACCAAATGAGATCTTATCAAATTTATGGTCACCAGAATTTGTGTTTTCAATTGAATTTTCATCACAGATGTTGAAGGTTGCTGAAGATGTCAACAAGTTACTGCGAATGACAGTAGTACAGGGAGTTATGAAGGAAAATAACAGGATAGGTAGGTTCATATTTTTACTTTCATTCTTCCTTATTGTGTTGCTATGAATAGTATCAACATTCCATTCTCTTCCTCATACATTAATTTTTTTTTTTATTGTGTCAATCTTTTCAATTGTTCCTTGAGTAAATTAACTTTGTTTTATCATTTAACACCACTGAACTTTAACTAGTGCTAACTTTAGTTGATAAATATAACTTGTATTTGATTTCTGGTTGCAATGGTTTCTTTATTCCTGCAATTAATCACGATGAAATAGCCATTTGTTCCATCTAGCACAATGATGCCTTCGGTAGTGTAATCACTTGTACAATGTGTGGTCATCTGGGTCCAGTACTCTGTTCTGTCATTAGTATTCATTATAATCATTACAACTATTTGACTACCTGATTGCATGCCCCATCACTAACTCAAATAATTACCTGTTGTATGAGTCCAGATGGTTCTGATGCACATGTCAGAGGTCAAGCGATACATACAAACAGTTGTCTATATTGCCCATACAGTACTTTGTATGATAAAATGTACGGTAAATTGTTTGTTACATTGTACAGTACATTGTACAGTACGTTGTGCATTACATTATGCCGTGCATTGTATAGTACATTGTACGATACATTTGTAAAGTATGTTGTAAGGTGTACTATACAGTACATTGTACATTCCATTGTACAGTACGTTGTGTGTTACATTATGCCATGCATTGTATAGTGCAGTGCAAAGTACATCGGACTGTACATTGTACTGTACATTGTACTGTACGTTGTACTGTACATTGTACTGTACATTGTACTGTACATTGTACAGTACTGTACAATGTGCATTAAATTTATGCAGTGCATTGTATGGTACATTGTATAGAACTGTCCATTGTATTTTACATTTTACCATACACTGCAGAAGTTTACTCTTTATTGTGTCTTATTTTCAGTGATTTCCATGACTTGCTCTCCATATGCTCTCCATATATCAATCATATAAATGACTGTCAATTTTGTAATCCCATATTCTAAATTAGCTGGCATTCTGTCCGTATCACAACACCATAGATCTGGATGAAATCTCTTCTTTATCTCAGTAATGAATGATCATCAGCAGTTGGAATTTATGAAACATCTTCATTTTTTATAAAGAAATAATATAAGGGAAAGTGCAAAAATGATGGCAATTAAAAAAGTGAAAAGAATTGAAAGTTTTATCATGTCAAACGATCTGCCCTACCCTTATCGTAAACAGTAGCATTCAATTCATTCAAATCTGGGATTTTCACCCGTACATTAGCTCCCATACTTCAATAATGTGCTTTTAATGTGTACATGTACCAGTGAGTGTAGTAGTACAAATGTGATATGACTAGTGATTTAGAGCAATATGGTAATTCATTCTCTTTTAAATCACTTATCACCCTGTGGACCATTGTACATGTTTCTTTGTAATGTAAAAAATTTCTTCAAGAACTGAAGAATTCTTAACAGAAAATGAATGACAACACAGAGTAGACCTGTTTCACTGATGACTAAATTGTTACAAATTTATCAAGTCCATGTCATGTTTTCCATTTTGGTTGTTTTTTCTTACAGAATTGAAAGTCACTAAAGATACAGTTCTCCTTGATTCTCCTCCACTACCAAAGGATAAGAGATGAAACCAGTTTGACAAATTCCTTGATGCATTTAATATCATTCGTTGGTTTCACTTTCCTTGTTAAGTGATTTGTCAATTTCTGAAAGAGAGAAGGTTATCAACTGAGGACTTGCCTGTGTTGCAGCAACTCTTCGATGATGTCGAGCAGTTTTACAACAATATGGCTGTTAATACCTTAGAACAGTTACGGACATATCAGCCTTTAAAGATTGATTTGAAAAAGTGAAGTGATATGCTAATTGTTGAAATGTTATCTTTCAAATCAGTATCAATTAGATTGTTGTTATTCAAACCAAACTGTTCCGTCTTCCTTTAACTTCTTCTGTGTTAAAAGATCTAACTGTAGATATGGTGAAATCATGGTGCTTTGGTGAGAGTCTCTACCTGTGATGAGATGAAGAATTGAGTGGTTGTTCAGCAATAGCAGCAATAACAGCAAACACAAACTTCCCAGTCTCTAAATTCCTTTTTCAAAGAGTGCACATGGTGTTCACAGTGATTTTTAAACCAAGACAGCCAGGGCGCAACGACCACAATTTTATAGGAAGAGGGGTGGTGGCTAAAATATGTTCAAAAATCAAATCAATTCAGGTTTAATATAGGACAGCATTGACTGCTTGTCAACATATGCCACCATACTGAAATGAGTGTATGGAAGATATCTTTTGAAGACAGTTTTAATGGATGATCTGCACATTTGAAGCAAAATCTTAGATGACAAGACGCTGGCGGCCATGACGATGGATGGTTATTTTATCAAGCCGCCCCCTCCTCCACTCCCCCCCCCCATCTACCCCAGCCAAAATAACGTTTAACATTATAACATTATAACACCTTAGAAAAGGCGGCTATTACAGTAACATGGCATCATTTACCATCATACAACATAAAAGCATCTCCATTTTTGAGATGCCTGCTTAATTCAATCTCAATACAAGTAACGCCTGATGTCAATAGGACGGATTCAACATCAGTGTAATTTTCCCGCGGGGTTTCCAACTTTCACAGAATGTGTGGCGTTAAACGGATACTCTACAATAGTGATATGGATGACGACACTGATGATGCTGACGATAATTATCATATTTATGTAACATTATTTTATGCCAAAAACTTTTACTATAGTACATACTAGCAGCTGCGACCGTTGTATCCACTGACTGCTTTGAAAGGCCCAAGCCCCTTCTCTTTGATGCCACGTCACATATGTATACTGAATAATCCCCCCGTTGATTCTTTATATTTTGTCTTTGTAGGTTGAACAAATCTATACAGGCAGTAATTATTCTCTTAAAATATTTGGTTAAAGACGTTTATTGAGAAAACCGAAAGGATAACTTTCATTTTTACTGTTAGTTGAAAGTCCCCTTCTCAATAACACCACGTGGTAGTTTGAATGTAAAATTTATAAGGTATAAAATTCTTTCCTTTCTCCAGAAAGTGGATTTTAGTAGTTGGTCTGTGATATCATCAATTAGGCATGTGTTACTCAAGGCGTTGAATGTTTGTAATGTTATGCTATTGATGATATGACATCTGATATACATTGGAATGTTCTGCTTGGTTGCTATTGGTCTCTTCATAGAATTTTATCACTATGCAACTTTTCGTGAGGAATATTGTTTTTCCTTAGTGGATAATTGATCTGTATATACTGCGGTTGCCAGAAACGTTCATAAAATTTCACCAATCTTAAAAAATGAACAATTAATTGTATTAAGATAATAAATTAAAAAAGGCAACAAAAAAAAAGGGTTCCGAACATTTTGTCGAACAGTTAACTTCTACCACCGAAATTTCTAGTCAAGTCACGTACACACTTTCCCTTTCATTATTATGGGGCAAACCGGGATGCGGGATTTTTTTTCCCAGGATGGTTGTGGGTAATTAACATAAAGTAGGCGTGTTCAATGCATTCCTGTACAGTGTATACAAACCAGACAGGGTTTGGAGCAGGCATGGTTTGATCGCATTTAAGTATAGTATCACGTAGATGATGTGGTCTGCCGTACGTGTGTCTTGTACAGGTAGGGATATCCATGGCACAAGCTTGAGAGGACCAAACTCCCTGGCCTTGGCCCTGCGTGGGTGTATTGATTCTGTGCACAAGTCCGTAATACGTAGATGATATGGTCTGCCGTACGTGTGTCTTGTAGGGGTCACGAAATTTGGTATCACCTATAGACTACAGTATTACTACTGGCCTATTACTAGTTTGTAACTTTTACGAGGGTGAGTAAGTGAGCGAACTAGGACTAGGAACTAACAAAAACCGATGCCCATATCCAGTCGACGTACGTGTGATTCGCACTAGCCTTATAATACGTCATAAAGGCTAGGCTAGTACAGTGCATGCGCGCGATATCCAAGTTGTTGTGTGATGGTACGGTATTTGTAACAATAGCAGTATAGTACAGTGCATATGGTCATACCAAACTTTCCTAAAGTAGGCCTACTGCACATTAGCACTGATTGAGACACGCCTCCTTTATGTTAATTACCCACAACCATCCTGGGAAAAAAAATCACGCAACCGGGATTCCTCCCTTGACGTTATCAAGTTATTATTCTTCAACTTTCGTTTCGGACAGGCGCCGCTGATCTTCGTTGATGTAACCAAGGTCGAACGGGTGAATCGCGTTGTTATTCCAACTAATAACTGCTGTTATTTCAAGACCAAAGTGATTACTCGTGCGTACAATCGGATAAAGCAAATTAACCAACGACAACAGAAATTTGGATTAAAGAGATCCTACTTCAAAAGACGGTTATTCAATTTTATAATTAAAACAATGGTCAAGTCTGCAGTAAATTAATCACGGCAGAACGTCACTGGGATCCCCCAACAAAATCCTGGCAGTTCGAATCAATTTACCGGAAAGTGATTTATATTTTTATGTATCAGTGGGAGTAGTGATAATTAAAAAGCATTCCTGGTTTTGATATTACTGAATAATTTATTTTCACTGAAGGGTTTCACATGCCCTCATATTGCTTTGTTTTTCATTGCGACGAATCGATTCTATTTGAACTCTAAGCTTCAAATATAATGATATTATATTACGGAAATACGAATATCTGCAGTAAGTACAGGTACCGAATGGAACGTAAATTAAGGTGTCGTCAAAATGTTAAGATCTTTCAGTATATGTTAGTACAAGGGCGTAGGAACCGGGGGCTGTGGGGCGCCAGCCCCCCCCCCTGTGAAAAATATGGGGGCGGTAGTATCATTCCGCCCCCCCCCCCCCGCTTCGCAAGTCAGAAAACCCCTTTTTCATTTCCAAATGAGAAAAAAAATCTCATTTGGAGCACCAAATTGCATATAAGGCCAGGTGAAAATGCAAAATTATTTACAAAATGGAGTGGGTGTTGAAGTGTGCTATATTGCACCAATTTGCATCTGAGGCCACCTGGAAATGCAAAAAAGTTCCAAAGGGGAGGGGGTGACCCCTCCCCAGGCCGGCCATCAGTCTTCAGCCCCCCCCCCCCACTCAAAAGTGCCTTCCTACGCCACTGTGTTAGTAGCAATCTCAACGAGAGGATTACTTTTTCAGATAATATGTTTAAAAATTGCTAAAAGTCTGAGAAGAGAGGAATTAAACATTGCCAGCTGCCGAATGACTAAATGATCGAGTGCCATCAATTCAACATTTCGTAACGAAACGATAAATTATGTTCACGTAAGAAAATCATCCTTTTTAGCAAAATGATAATTGATCGCTTACTTAAATGTCATTATTTCAACATTTTGTAGCAAAGAATTATGCAAACAGTCCGAGAAAATCTTAACATTTTGACGGCACCGTAACGTTTCCATAGCAACAAGATACATCCTTCAAACAGCAACAATTCTCAAGAAAAGTTCAGATTAGTCAATTTCAGATTTCTAAAACATTAATATTAGTGAATTTTGAACGGGTCAAAATACATGAGAAACATTCGTTGTCATAATTCGTTTGTTTCATTAAACAATTTGTGTTAGAGCAATGAACATGCATGATCACTGAAAGAATAAAACTATTATAGATTAGAAAGTGTATTAAAAGTTTTGAAACTAAATAAATCATTATCTAAATTGTACTGTAACGTATATTTAAGACAACTATTATTACTATTAATTACTATTTTTGCTCCATACGAGTTCCAACATTTATCCATTATAACGCAGACTGTTTGGTATATAGAGTGATGCTTGACGTGAAAAAAAACTCGTAAAAGACAAAGCGGTCTTGTATGACCAATTCGCCAATGCATACTTATACATTTTCCGAAAAGATACTATCTTTGAAGATCTAAATAAGTAGTAAACTATTTTCATTAACAAAAATGTAAAAAACTAAACATAAGATAAATGATGGCATAAAATTTCAATGGTTTCATAAAAGATTCTTTGGCCAGAGTGATATAGGACCTAAAGGAAAAATACATTTTGCGGATTGAAAACGAAATTATAAAGAAATGAAATTGAAATAACAATTAAATTTAAAGGTAATTTATTTATTGCTCCTTTTTTATTGGGGTGGGGGGGGGGTGAGGATTTGATTGGAGACAACGAAAGCGAAGGCATGCAGGGTAGGGTGCAGGACAAAATATGACTTTTGGGCAAAGAATGATGAGGAACAATACCCATTTTCAAGTGTTGCTACGAACGTACTTGCTAAATATGAATGTATCTACTTGTATTCTATTAATAGCTTTACAAGTATAATTTAGAACTATTTCAACTATCAGCACATTCCACTGCACCTAAAAATGCTCAAATTGCAGTATGAACTAAATTTCACCCTGCTGGGACAGGATCCGAAAGAAACCGTCATAACTAATGGGGATTGTGTGTGTGTGTGTGTGTTTGTATATGTGTATGTGAGTTTTGTTTTGTACTGTTTTTGTTTCGTTTTTGCGACGAAACGATTCTGCTTGAACTCTAAGCTTTAAATATAGTGATATCGGTATAAGGTAATAAGAGTAGCTGCAAAAAGTACCGAATGGAACGTGAAGTAAGGTGTCATAAAAATGTTAAGATCTTTTAGTAAGTTACAGTAGCAATCTCAACGAAGAAAATTATTTTTCAGATACAATGTTTATCAAATTGGTAAAAGTCTAAGTAAGCAAGGATTTAAACATTGTCAGCTGCAAAATGCCTGTCAGATTATAATTATTAGTATTATTATTGTTTTGAAAAGTTTCACAAGTTTGATTAATGGAATGTATTGTTAGACTCTTTCACATCCTCTTTGACAAATGATCCGCTCTTCAGACAAATGATCCGCTCTTCAGACAAATGATCCGCTCTTCAGACAAATGATCCGGTCTTCAGTATAACAAACGACAACTGATCTCCCGAAGAAAGAAAAATGAGGTGAAACAATGACCACAATGACGTCACCCTTTGATGATCTTGTTTTCCATCGTTCCAAGTTTATTTTTTATTTTTATATTTGTTATGGTTCTTCTATAACGTTCTCTGACCTGCGACTGGACCAGTAAATAGGCCTACTACGGTTTTGATAAGGCCTGCTCTCTGCATTGTTTGAAACGTGTTCAAAAGACTTCATAAACCTCCATCTTATTTTTGTGGTCGCTTTCTTTCTGATCTGGTTTAACATCAGGGGTCTCGTACACTGCTTCCGCGTTTGACTGATTTTCATTCACCATTTTGTTCTGTTTGTCTGCCTCGGTGGAGTTCATATTTTGGTTGTACGTTTGATTCATTGCCATTGCAGTATACTCATTCGGAGTGCTGGACTGTAAAAGGTATCATGGCATGAAAAAGGTTATCAATGGGTGAAATACCGTGTACAGACGCCTCAAACATATCCAATAAGGTCGCAACACTGATGCAATGATCTAAATATAAATGTATTTACTAATATGTTATAGCCAACACATTGGACAGGCGGATTTCCCGTTCACTTAGGCCTAAATTATATGATGGATTAAGACCTATAAACCAAATTATCTGAAATGAAAAACTAACGATAAAGAGAACAAATACGGGCACTAAATGAGGGGTTCAACATATACATGTTTCCACTGTCTCACTGTCAAAAAGTCGCATTTTTTCTGGGTTATTATATAGTAAAAGGTCATACCTGTTATTATGCAGAACTTAGCCAAAGGTAATGTTTGCCACGAACATGCACAAATTTGGAACCCTAATGGATGCAGAATGAAGTGTTCTGAGCTTCTGTGAACCACAGTTACTTACCCGAATGAGTTCTTTGTTAAACTTGAAGTACAAAAATATGACAGCAGCCACTATGACGATTATGATGACAAATATGAATATGAACAGGTACGTCAGTAACGGACTTCTGTGACTTGCAGAGTTCTCTGTAAATGGTAAAATATTCATATACATGCAATATTACATATATAGAGACGTTAATATATAGGTGTTGATTGAAACTTAAAACAAATAATTCTACATTATATAGACGGAGGATATACTGGTCGAGAAGTAACAATATAGTGGATTACGTATTTATCAAATATCGTATATAAGTGCATGGGCTAATGTCTCAGTTGCTTCTCTAAAAAAACTTGTTTGTGTTTGAAACATATACGGTACCTTCAAACATCCAACTATAGGTAGATCTATTCTCCACTTCTGACTCAGCTAAAAGTATTTCAAAGACCTTCGCTTCATCCCTTTGCATTATATTTCACCTATGCAGCCGTTATCATTTTAGGCTAGCCAGTTCATTTTGTCAGGTTCGATGGTATCGTGTAATCTGATACCCTAGACATGATGGGTCGTTGGGTCAGAAGTCTACGGTAATCAAGAAAGCTGCATGGGGAGGGGGGAGGGTGTTCTCTTCACTTATCACTTATTTTATACATCGTTGTATGTAGTACGCCTGTCTTAACGGTAAGTGAATCCTGGGGTTAACCTCCCACCCGTCAATATTTGACTTCATAAATGCTATTTAACAGTTAAATAGGGACTGTCAGAAACAAGACGCACAGCTTGAACTTGTAAGGACAACAAAGTGGAGAAGAGACAGTTGTTAGACAAAATAAACACTTTGTCGCTAAATCCTATTCAATTTCTTTTCTTCACCTGAACCACAATCATCTCCGGTGAAGCCATCATAGCAAATGCATACATATCGGCCATTTTTCTGATGAGTACATGCTCCGTTAGACGAACAAGGGTTGTCCTCACATGGATCAAATTCTGGAAAACACAGATACAAATAAAGGAACAAATGGAGGTTACGTCGAAAGGTCCCTAACAATAGTTCAAAACACAACACAACCATAATGTTAACCGGGCATGAGACAACATTCGAACGCCCTTATATGCCATTGTCCTCGACACTATATGACGGTGATTCCCAATAGGATCTTCACTACTATAACGTTTTATTTTAAAATATGATATAGGCAATATATTTATTCCAAACTCCTTTGACAATAAGTATAATCTTACCACCAATGCAGGATACCACAGAATATGTATCTGGGTCATACAAACTTGAAGCCTCTTCCAAGTCTTCCCCGGATCCGAAAATCTCGTCTGTCACAGTTTTTTCGGAAGTCGATAGCACGAATCCTTCAGATCCTAAACCAAGTCGATGACAAATCTCTGTGGCTATTTCATGATTCAATAAATCTTTATCTCTAAGTTGTTTCCATTTGTACTCCTCTCTTGAAAAGAGTTCGACGACACCCTCTCTACCGGATCCTTTTAATCGCATTTCTGTAACGACAAGGAAATATAATAAGCCTTAGAGAGGGGGGATGTGGGGAGGGGGATTTGAGCGTCTTACGTTTAAAGTTTGTCACAATTAACTTTGTGAATAATTGTTTCAGGATGACTCAGCATATACACAACCAGCTCGACCAATACAAATATCTCCTCCTTCAACCTCTATGATATTTGCAGAAACATGACCCCGTGTTACAGGCACGTATATTTGGAGGTGTGACAACAGGAGGGCGCAATACGTCGAGAGGTTGACGCTCCTGTAAAGATTTTTTTCAGAAGTTTTTTCAGCACTTTCTAGCATTCCGTGGTTGGATGCAAGACTAGTATAAGCATATATATATATATATATATATATATATATATATATATATATATATATATATATATATATATATATATATATATATATATATATATATATATATATATATATATATATATATATAAATGAAAATCGCAATGAGTTGGAAAATCAAGAACAGTGAAAAAAACTCTCAGCCTCCACCGGGACTCGGACCACGGGCCTTCCGCTCTGTACGCGGACACCCCAACCACCAGGTCACGGACGCCGATTGCACGTCCAGAGGCCCGAAATCGGCAAGGAAGGCCGCAACTCCACTGCAGGCGCTACGTCACCTGTATCGAACAGTACTAGTTCTGTTTTTGGTGACATATTTTGCCTTACTCTAGAGATCAAACATGATGCCAACCAACTCGAAATCATTTGTTATTCCTAAAGCCGGATCTCGAAAGAGATACTTTGAACAGACTACATATATATACATTTTCATCTATCTTTCGTTTACTTACCGGGATTACATAAGGTGCGAATTATCGGCGAATCTTCATCACAATCACCTCGATCATGTTTATCATCACAGTCTTCTAATCTCTCTTCTGATCCTCTGCAAATCTTTGTCACCCTGATAGGAGAGGGATTTTTTACGTACCTTTCTCCCTTAACGGGTATGCCAAATAAACCTAAATTCAACTGGCGACAGACTACTGTAGAGTCCTGAATCGTCCAATCTTCATCGCAAATTGGTCTCCAGACATTGTCAGAAGATATCTCTACCCTCCCTGAAGTATCGGTGTCACCATCTCTGAGACGAACATCTGTAAAATAACCTAAATAAATTAAACAAATCTTTCACGGAATTACGGGTGAAAAAAAAGGTTTGTTGGAGAAGGGGTGTTTTGTTTTGTGTATTATTAATAAAGTAAAAAAAAAGTTGGCGGCAACATTTCCGAGTACTTATGTGTTCTTATGCATCTTTACAACAGCGATTGATGTATTCGAACGAAGAATAATGCTAGCCCCTCCCCCTATTCCCCTCCATAATCCACCGCTTAATTGCCCTACCCCATCCCCTTAACTGCCCTCCCTATCACTGCCCCGTCCTGCCTACCCCTCCCGCTTCCCTTTAAGGCGTCGCATTCGACTAAATCCCTGATCACGTTACTCGTGCAAACAACATTTTGTATGATATATGTACGTCATTTAAAAGGAAATTCAAGGTTTGAATTCAAATTCTAAGCGCTTCCGGGTAACATCGTTTGTTTCTTGCCTTGTTTTTGTAGGCTTTTCTACCGAATTTACCGCAAATTTTCTACTCCGAAACTGGAATGACGTCACAACTAAGTTGGAACCTTATCTTATTTAATCCTACCTTAAAACAGTAAAGTCAAAAATTGAAAAAAAATATCAATAATAAAGTTCACTCATGGTATAAACTGAGACTGTTTCTCTTTTCAAATGTGGAAATTGCACACATATTTTACACGGACGCTTAGATTTGTTCCTCTCTCAGCGGCTAAAAAGAAATTTCCACCTAGCCTATCCTTGTTTAAGTTTATTAGATCTATGCTTCATAAAATGTCCTTGTTAGACCACTGGTAACTGACGAAATTACTCACCGGCTTACATGAGCATAAAGGTTCACCTAAGAACAGTGCTCCCGCATGTCTTTTGTTAGATACTTGAAAACTTATACCAATGCAAAGGTTAAATATGAGAAATAAAGCATCCTTTATTCACATTAGAAAATGATAAAATATTTTTCTCAAGTGTGCACCACCCCCCCCCCCCCCCATATAGGTCACACTTACAAACATACACACATACAAATAAAGATAAATGGTCGAATCATTACCACGTAGTGTTATAAATATCAATCAGTTAAGTAACTGTATTACCCCCCCCCCTACCCCTCGCCAGCCAACATCCACCACCTTTACAAACTCATTTCGGCCAGTCTTAACTAAACTGTTTTCATATACTGCCTAAGCTCTTCAAACAAGTCGCAGGATGTTATTTTACTAAAGATTTTAATAATTATTATAAAAAATAATTTGACGGACATGTGAAACAACCATATTTCTTTCCAAAAAAGTCCATATCACTGATGAAATGTATTATTTAGGGAAGGTTATTAGTTCCATGTAATTCTGTTCACATTATTGTTGAAATTTGTTTGTGATTGTATATATAAACTTGATAACGCGAATTTATAGAAATAAAATAAATAGGGGGAAATGGGACAGACAGAATGGGGAAGGGGAGGGGGGGGCAAGAAACTGTTTTATCTTGAGTGTAAGTGGTTTCTCATCTTTTGTAGGTGTGGCAAATCATGACCCTTCACTATTCACTGTCACAAGAGCAACAAAATCAAGGTGGCAGATCTAGTGAGTAAGGGAGGTAACCTCACTATCAAGGGCGTAGGAACCGGGGGGGCTGGGGGGCGCCAGCCCCCAGTGAAAAATGTGGAGGGGCGGAAGTATCATTCCGCCCCCCCCCCCCCGGTTCGCAAGTCAGAAAACCCCTTTTTCATTTCCAAATGAGAAAAAAATCTCATTTGGAGCACCAAATTGCATCTAAGGCCAGGTGAAAATACAAAATTAAGTTTACAAAATGGAGTGGGTGTTGAAGTGTGCTATATTGCACCAAATTGCATCTGAGGCCACCTGGAAATGCAAAAAATTCCAAAGGGGAGGGGGAAACCCCCTCCCCTTAGACCCCTCCCCCAGGCCGGCCATCAGTCTTCAGCCCCCCCCCCCACTCAAAAGTACCTTCCTACGCCACTGCTCACTATAACCACCAGCTAATAAAAAACTCACCAAAATTCCCGGTAGAGACATTGTTTTCATCCGGACGAATTAGCAGAATTTTAGTCATATACTAAGGGGATGATACATCTCAAGGTATACAGGTATAGGAATGGAATGAACGTCTATCCGGTCTATGCCAGTGTGTGTGTAAAATGTGTGGCTAATTTAAAATGAAACTTTTGTACACAGATAATGGAAATTGGAAAGAAATGTCATTCTAGATCACTGATTGGGGAATTTCCTGATGGATCAAGAAGATATCAAAGAGGATAGTCTTAAATACTTCCACATACTTTTGTCGTGATTTTTAATTCTTGATACCATCTGACCCCAAACTAAATTAACAGTGCAATTCAGATAATGGAAATTGGAAGGAAAGGCCTTTCTGGATCACTGATTTGTGAATTTCTTGACGGATCGGAAATATAGCAATGCGGACAGCCTTTAATAATATGTTCTACATACTTATGTGTTGAATTTTAATTCTTATCACTATCTGATCCCAAAATGTATGAATATATTAATGGAAGAAAACTGGAAAAAATACATTGATAATTTCTGATAATCAAAAATATATAATAAGAGTAATGCCCTTCAGGAGCTTGATGATACTCACATATCCAATGTTCTTGAGAATTTCTGATTCTAGGCCTACTTTGTAAGTGATTAATATACTAATATCACAAGTACCGTAGGGACGGCGAAGTTTTCAGAAGACATTAAAATCAATTATATTTCACTTTAGGGAAGGGATGTGGGTCGGGGGTGGGAGGTGTTGGTGTCTAGTAGTTAGATCAATTGATATCTGCTTTACTTTGGGTAACACTCGCAAAGTTCTCGTAAAATTGCCTAACAGTCGCTACCAAATGCAAACAGCTGCATTAAAATGTATAGCTATTTCTATAATGAGAAGTTGTTATTATTTCTTTTATTAAATGCATGTACGACGCGAATTATATTAGTAAAAATATCGAAACAAATTGTCCGTACTTACTGTTCTCATCTGCCAGTACGTAGCTGGCATGATAGAAGCAAATACTTGCAAAAATTACAATATTTATGTCCATTTTTGGTGTCAACTTGTAATGTCGCAAGAGCATCACTTGTGGTATTCCGCCGCTAGCTAACTTGACTCCCCCGACGTTACATGCAGATGTATAATATACATATGTATGACACTGCCTGTAGGTTAGGTTGCACCGGAAACCAGATATTGACACACTGCTCACCCTGTCTTAAATCATGGCATACTCTACTTCCTTCCGTGTATTAAACAAGTTCTTTTTTGCCATCACTGGTGTCTTGATCCAAGATTCCATAATACTTGACAAACTCAGAAATAACACGTTTCACTTCTATATGGAATTCGTTCAAGATCCGGTGGAGTACAGTGTAACAATAACAACTGAGTGGTACATAGAAACTGCACGAAAATACATCGATGTACCTTGTAAGTAACACGAGCATGCAACGATACATTAATGTTCCTATACATCATGACCATGGTCATCGTAATCGTCATTGTCGTCGTCATCATCGTCATATACTTTTAGGGTTGAGTGGAACGATATTGACATCATACTCTGTTGAGACCTCTTTCCTCTCGGGATCTCCCCCCCCCTCCCACCCGCCCTAACACGCTAGCATCCTGTAACCAGGGAGTTATTATGGAATAACATCTACCTGGTTACATTTTTGGAAACCTCTACTTGACGTGTCGGCTCCCTAACCTGTGAATCTAGTGGAAAGTTATTTGGGATGGTTTTCGATGGCGCTGTTCTACAACAATGTTTCGATTCCACGAGTCACATCAGGAGTTCTGTTCAGCCTATTTTTAATTTAAATTTACTTAGTTTGGTCGATAGTCTTTTGTCAAATCTATTGAGTATCAACTTAAATAACATTGCAATTGATAACAATTGGAATGTTTATGAGTAAGTGTTTCATGATTTTTTCTATCCTCAAAATTTTATCCATGCATGGCACTTTTCACAGTAGTGTTAATCACACAGTGGCGGCGGAACCGGGGGGGGGGGGGCTTGGGGGGGCTCAGCCCCCCCAATAAAAAAGTTGAGGGGGCAAATGCATGATAAGCCCCCCCCCCCAATATTTACCAAGGCTCCGAAACGTGCATCTGCCCATTTTTCAATGCATACTTGTCGATCTGTCCGATGCACACGTATACTCTATAGGTGTAATAATTTTAGTAATTGCTGGGGGACCCTCGGCCCGTCCCCTGGCTATAGACCACATTGTCACCCCAACCGCGTCTTCACGCCCCGTGAAAAGTGGAAGCAGTGAGTGTGAGTACCGGTAAGCGTAACACAGCTTCGTCTTAGGCCAATGACTTGCCTCATTTCAGCCAGTTCTCCAACATCCCCTTACTTAGTGGCGGAGCGTCCATATATACAGTCAGGGGGCGGATGCCCCCCCCCCCCTGACGGACTCAAATGGACTGCTGGCGCCCTTTTCAGCTTTTCACTACTTTTTACTTATTCGCGATTTTTGACTATTTTATTGCGCTCTCATATACCTATTGACATTTGTCATATTCTGTTGGTGTAATTTTCCGACAAAATGGCGACGACACCTATTTAGTCTCCGTTTATCTGCAAATTAGCAAGGCCCCGGAAAGGGTCATTTCCTGCAATCTAGGGAGTATCTTTACTCAAAACATTTCTGCACGCTCCGCGCCAACCTGTGGTGGCGCTCCGCTTAGATAGTGTCGAAAGCGCCCCTACAGACCTACAGACCAAAAACATCTTTGCGAGTACACTACGAGTAATAGCTACTCTCTTAAAAAAACATCGAATATACAAATTACAATGTTTTTACAGACTTTTACGTGCAATCTGAGAAATTGCAGGCTTGAGACTCATATTTTAGGGCTAGGTATTCGCAGCATAAAACACTCGGAAAGTGCCGTTTCCGGCCATCTGGGGGTTTGAAAGAACCCAAAATTTTCTTGTACGCTCCGCGCCAACCGATGGTGGCGCTCCGCTTAGATAGTCTCCACACATTAGCCCCCCCAATAATTTTTCCGTTCCGCCGCGCCTGTAATCACATATAAAAGACAAATGTTATGTAATAATGGCGTCATGATCGCATTGTCAGAGGCCACATGGGTAAGACTGTGTGAAGGGGTGGCCAAGAAGACTCAATTGTGAAACTACTATTACTTGGTCAGTCCTCTGATATCAGTGGACTAGAACTGAAATAAAGTCAAGTGAAGTATAATAATAACGTCATGACCAAATGGTCATAGAATCGTGTGTAGGGACTAGGGCTGAAAATGGAGCGAAGTAGACGATGATGACGTCATGGTCACATGATCAGTCATATTGTCAGAAGACTGAAGCTAAAAATGGAGTCTAGTAGGGATAACAGAGATGTCATGACTACATGGTCATCCAAAAACCTTATACATGTGCATGGTATTGTCGTTACTCATCGACAGCATATCACATCCTCAGTTATTTTGATTAAAAAAAAAAAATTGGCCCATGAATGTCATAAATTTCAGATTTCAGGAACCAACGGCCGTGTATAACACAACAGTGTTTAATATAGTTCACTACATGTTTACGCCAATACACTGAGATTCAATTTGCGGGTGGGTGAGGGAGGGGGACTCAAACAAGGGCGGCGGAACCGGGGGGCACAGGGGCACGTGCCCCCCACTTTTCCTCAGGGTTAAAAATGTGCCCTTTTTCTACATAAAAATTGAGGTGTCTCAAGTTAGCAAGAGGCCAGGGAACCAGAATGAACACTCGGGAAGGGCCGTTTCCGGCCATCTGAGGGGTTTGTAAACCAAAAATTTTCTTGTACACTCCGCGCCAACCGATGGTGGCGCTCCGCTCAGAATGTCGTGCATACAACTTTGGATATTGCAGTGCTAGTATGCATTTTTTCCATGAAAGGGGGGGGGGGGCCGTTGATGGAGTGATGTGTATACGCAAAAAAGATAATACAATAAGAGTTATAAAGGTTACTAAATATAAGACTACATCAGTCAAATTGAATTTCTGCAAAGTGCCCTTTGATGTCGGTGCCCCCCCCCCCCCCCAGATTAAAAGTGCTTCCGCCGCCCTTGGACTCAAACTAGAAGAGTAGACTAAACGTAGCCCAGTCCATATACTGTTAAATTGGTAGAAATTTTTAAATCACTCATTATTTCTACGGTTACCAGAACGATTCCATTAATGCAACTCATACAATAATACCACTTTGCTGATAATGACCACGCCTCGAACCGGTCGCCTGCATAACCTTTCCTATATCATACAATATTGGACCTGGGCTCACGGTAGTTGGTCCTGTCGTTGGCAAAGTATGGACCTCAGGCCAGCAATGACATAGATTACCAAAAGAAATGTCACAATTTTGTGGAATCAGGGAAACGTCTGTGTGATGTCCGGGCACGGAGCTGAAAAGCCGACTAAAATTAGATGAAGACGAAAATCCGTAATGTAAAAACACACACTGACGAAAGTCCGTAGTAAAGTAATAAAACAACTTGTATTTACAGAGATATTTACACCGTTCCTCACAAAAAACACGAAAAACAAGGAAACAAAATAACTGCTGAATGATACACTCTAAACGCTATAGAATGGTTATATACTCGAAACGTACTCGTATAAACGTACTTGTAGGTCACAAATGGTGATAATTAAGCTCGTAAATACCGTGTTGGCTTGTAGGCTTTCAACACCCGAAAACATAAAAATAACTTTTCTATGAAAGGCCGAATAAGCAACTCTGCCACTACACCGGCCCCTTAATTGTACAAACTAAGCATGTTTGACAATTACCCTAAGCATTTTCTGATAGAACAATGAATAATACAACATGGATAACAAACTAAACATTTTTAAAAGCAAACTAGCACACTTATTTCCAAACGTGTAGAAAACGCATAGTAAAAAAAAAAAACAAAGTTCTCAAACAAAATAACAGCTCAAAAACTTAATCTTTTGCTTACAAATTACATATTAACTTTGTGTTTACAAAAGAGATAATTAGGTCTTCACGACCTTTACCCAAGGGCGCTTGGCTCACCTTGGTAGCTACATGCATTATTACATTGAACAAAGGAATGCAAAACTTGGCTCAATACTCAACTGAAAGTAAGTCAAAAATGTCAGGTTAACATAACAATAGTAAGAAATTTCACATGGAGAGGTGAATTTAGATCAGATCAGACCTTCACGGTCTTTATCCAAGGGCGCTAGGCTCACCTTGGCACATACATAGAGCAAGCTTTATTCATCAGCCTCTAATAACAGGCACAGTTTGGCTATTGGCCGCTCTAATTCACTGGAAGCAGTTTTTACCTTAACCCGCCTAACCTCTCCCCTTTGATCTGACAATACTGAGGTGATACGTCCCATCAACCAAGAATTTCTCGGGGCGTTATCTTCTACTATCAAAACTATGTCTCCAGGCTCAAAGTTCCTCTTTGGTTTCAGCCACTTTTGACGCTGCTGAAGTTGAGGTAGGTATTCCCGAAGCCATCTCTTCCAAAAGAGGTCGGCAAGAAACTGCGCTTGTCTCCAACGTCGTCGCACGTAGACATCTGTCTTGACGAAGACTCCAGGTGGGAGATTAGGTTTGCCTTTCAGAAGAAGTAAGTGGTTTGGTGTCAGGGGTTCCACATCGTTGAGATCGAGGGACACAGTAGTTAAAGGACGACTGTTTATTGTTGCCTCCACCTCACACAAAAAGGTTTGCAAACTCTCATCACTTAATGTTTGCGACCGCAATAGAACATTTAGGATCTGTCTCACAGTTCTGATTTGACGTTCCCAGACTCCACCATAGTGTGAACCAGTTGGTGGGCTGTATTTCCAGTCAACATTGACTTGTAACATTTCACTTCGAATCTTTGAGTCATTCCATTCTTGAATACTCCGTTTCAACTCTCGATCTGTTGCCACCAAATTGGTTCCATTATCAGACCAAATTTCACCAACTTGTCCTCTCCTAGCGATGAATCTACGGAGTGCATTGATACAGGAATCGGTGTCGAGAGCATGTGCTACCTCCAAGTGTACTGCACGTATTGCAAAACACGTGAAGACCACTCCGTATCTTTTCACTAACGAACGTCCCTGTTTGACATTGAAAGGTCCGAAGAAATCCACGCCCACTCTTGTAAAGGGTGGCTCATCAGGAGTAATACGAGAAGTCGGTAAATCAGCCATCTTTTGTTCACCAGCCTTTGCTCGCAAACGCCGACATGTTACACACTGGTTAATACATTTACGTACCAGTGCATGCGCACTCACAACCCAATACTTTCTTCGCAGATGCGACAGAGTCATGGCTCTTCCTCCATGGTATAACTGTGTATGGATTTCTCTCATTATCATCTCGGATACAATAGATTTCTTGGGAAGGATGTACTGATGTTTCTCACATTCAGGCATGGCTGACCGACTGAGTCGTCCTCCCACTCTCAGCACTCCATCTTTGTATCTCGGATCCAGCTTGTAGATAGGGCTTCTTTTCTTAACTGATCCGCCCTTAGAGTTGTCTCGTAAGGAAGCAATTTCATCAGGAAATGCTTGATTCTGAACAAATTTCACAACTGAAACTTCTGCTTCTTCCAAGTCGGAGACAGACAAATTCATTTTGTATCTCCTTTGTCTGGCATGTCTCATTTTCTCATCTATTTCCATTGGCTCTTGACCCTTCAAACTCTTACGAAGATCACTCAGCTGCTTTAGTACTGACATCAGTTTCAACATCCATGCAATGTGACACTTGAGCTTGAACCAGCTTGAGTACTTGCTGATCAACTCATTCATGGTGTTCTGGGCTACGTTGGTAGACGTAGCAGCAACCGTTGCCGTCTTTTTAACCTCTGGGTCTTTCAAAGATATATCTCTTTCAAATTTCTGTCTTAAGGGCCACTCGTTCTCATGCAGCCAAAGAAAATCTGGTCCAAGGATCCACCTATGGCATCGGATTAGATCGTCTGCATACAGACCTCTCGATGCGTCATCAGCTGGGTTTTCTGAAGATTCCACATACGACCATTGACTTGGCTGGGAAGTGTCAGTAATAATGGCAACCCTGTTGGCTACAAAGGTATGGTATCTCGCTGAACTATTACTGACGTATCGAATTACTGAGGTACTGTCTGTCCAAAATGTCACACTGTCCAGTTTGATATGCAGGTCTCTCTCCAAGGATTTGAAGAGTCTCACAGACACTGTAGCCGCTGTGAGTTCTAACCGTGGGATGGTGATTTGTTTGAGGGGGGCAACCCTTGCCTTCCCCATCACAAATGCGCAATGAATTTGGTTTTCTTCATTCACGAAACGAACATATGCAGCAACACCATAACCGCTTTCACTAGCATCACTGAAAAGGTGTAGCTGGGTGTTTCTGACATTGTCGTAACCATCTGACTTGCGACATCTGTTGACCTTGAAGTCTTTCAACTTTGGCAATTCTAACAGCCATCTTTTCCAACATTTCAGATGCTCGTCTGGAATATCGTCATCCCAAGCCAATTTCATTCTGCAAAGGTCTTGGAGAATTCTTTTTGCAACTAACACAAATGGGGCGAGAAATCCTAACGGGTCATAGATCGAAGCAACTATCGATAGGATCCCCTTTCTAGTGTATGGCCTCTCATTCACTGTCACTCGGAATTGAAACTGATCTGATTCCACACACCATGAGACTCCAAGAGCTCTGTCAATTGGTAGTTTGTCTTTCTCCATATCTAAACTCCTGATCCCTTCTGCTCTTTCACTTTTGGGAATGGTATCCAAGACCAATCTACTGTTGCTGACCCATTTTGTCAAACGGAATCCTCCTCTGCCCAATAATTCTCTCAATTGTTTCATCAGAATAATAGCTTCCTCTTCGGTCCCTACTGATTTCAACATGTCATCAACGTAGAAGTTTTCCTTTACAGCTTCTACGGTTCTTTTATCAAAACCATCTCCAAAGTCATCTGCAGTTTTATGCAACGCATAGTTGGCACAACTCGGTGATGACACCGCACCGAACAAGTGCACCATCATTTTGTATTCTCGTAAGGGTTGGTCAGTATTCCCATCTGGCCACCAAACAAAGCGTAGGAGGTCACGATGTTCCCTTTCATCTATGGTCCGCAAACTGACGTAGTTGACATGAACCTTCATGCCACTCTTTATTGGACCATTCACAGTCCATCCCAGACATGTACGTACAGCATAAGGTCCATCTCCCTGGCTGTTAACCACTTCCCATGGTTCTAATGATTTATGGGCATTTTGTCCAATGAGCAATCCAACTTCCGTTGCCTTCGAGTCTGGTATTGAGACTCTTCTCAAGTAAGGCCATTTTCTCAAATCATCTTGAGTAACAATGTCTTCTTTGTTAACTGGAATCCGTTTTTGGATATACACTGTTGGCAATGGCAAGGAGTTCAGTCCTTGTAGGTCGCACACTTCTAAATTCACAACAAATCGGCTATCCACTAGTCCATCATTCGGCAGTGTACTTAACAGTATTTTGGTCTTAGGTCCACTGACACACAACTGCTTAGCAAGGTTCTCTGAGATAAAGGTGTCAGAGCTACCAGTGTCTAAGAAGGCATAAGTCTCGACATCTTTATTTGTTGACTTAGATTTCACTCGCACTGGCACAACAGGCATGGATGTCTTATTGACTCCGGCCCCCATGCAGATACTAGTCCCTGGTTGGGTGTTAACACAACTCGTCTTGACTGTAGTGGTTGTTTCTCTGGGTGCTTGATTTAAGCAGTCACCCAATTGGCTTGTGGGCTTACGTTCGGGCTGCTTACCATAATGAAGTACTGTAGGGTGCAGTTTCCGACATACTTTACAAATAAGTCTATCCTGCTTGCAATCTTTACTAATATGATTACCATCAAGACATCTGAAGCACAGTCCTTTAGTACGTAGGAAGATCAACTTTTCTTCATGTGTTTTGGAGCCCAATTCTCTGCAGACTTCTAGCATGTGGTTATTTCCACAATACAGGCATTTAGTATATTCCAAACTCTTTCCTTCGTTCTTGGATCTTGATTTCTGCTCCTGTATAATTGTACTGAAACCTTTAAAGGACTTTCTGTTTTGCCTGAATTTACTACAGTCCTTTGAACTCTCCATACTTATGTCACCGTAAATCGAGTCGGTAGCTATCTTCACTTGTTCTCTGACAAACTCAACATAGTCATGGAATCCTGCCAACTTATGACTCTTCCCTTTGATTCTGTAGGCTTGCAAGCGCCATCTTTCTCGTAGTCTATAAGGAAGTTTGCTAACCAACTTCATTATACTCTCTGTCTGGTCCAATTTTCTGAGGATCTCACTTTCATTAATAGCGTTACCAAACACAACACAGAATGTAAGGTAATCTTTCATAGCCGCTGAGTTTTCTCCTTTAATAGGTTGCATCATTTCTATTTCTTTTCTGTAAGAACTCAAGATTCTAAAGTCATCGCCGTACTCCTCCTCTAGCTCTCGTCTAGCCTGCTCATAACCTCTCTTGGGGTCTTTCCCCATACAACTTCTTACTAGCTCTCTAGGCCTACCAGATGTAAACTGCTGTAAGTAGTATAGCCTATCTTGGTTGTTGTCTGTTAGTTGCTCAATGTTGTGTTCAAAAGCAGCAATAAAAGCTCTGTAATCTTGAACTTTACCATCAAAAATTTGCAACTCACGCCTAGGAAGTGAAACAAGCTTTTGCTGGTCTATCATCATTCTTGAGATCTCTGTTTGGGATCGAATCAAGTTGTGTACACCACTGGAATCAACTTTGTCGTCAGACTTTGTCAGCAGGCTTTCTTCGTCACTTGATTCTGGGTTGTCATATTTCTTGAACACATTCGCCTTTGCCTCTGCCAACTTCATTTCAACTTCTAACTCATAATCCTCCCGTTGTTGTTTGAGCAATCTTTCTTTCTCTTCAATTTCTCTTCTTTTCCTCAACATTTCAACCCTAACTTTTAGTCCCTCCAACTTGGCTTCCTCTTTCATACGCTCTGTGGATGCTACAGTCCTTACTGATGAGGCCTTTGAATTTTTGGAACCCTTACTGGAAACCTGAGAAATACTATCTTGAGGTTTTATGTCGACCTCTCTTCCTTTAATCCATTCAGACATTGCCTTGGAAAACTGTTGATATTCTTCCCATTTCGATTGGTAATAGGTGCTGTTCTCCTCTGTGGCCTCTTCCTCATTCAACGTAGCAATGTATGCCTTAATGGGCTTCCGAAAAATCAACAAAGTTTCTGTCATACAAAGACACCTTTTCTCGAATTTTCTCATCCTCAACTGATGGTAGCGTTATAAGACTTGATATCTCATTTTTTAATCGAGTCGAGGTACGTAAGAACTTAGCTCTTTCATTTTTGAGAGCCTCCATGTCGTTGGTTAATGTATCGTATCAAAGTAACGAAATAGTGTCTCTTATAAGATTCCTTAGTGATGGCCCTTATAGGCTTCCGTAGAGAATGTTCAAGAAGCAGCACTCGCGCACTGCTTTCACTGAAACTTGTAGCCCCGTTATACGAGAACTATAACTAACCTAGATATTGTGCGCACTACATATACAGTAGATAGCTTTGCCTACTTCCGTTATAGCCTATCCACATTTCAATCAGTAGCGAGGGGGTCACAAAAAGGTTCGTAATCATAACGTATTGCTAACATATAAAATAAACAGTCCATCGTAAGGTTTCGTAAACACATAACCAAGGTATTTACCATGTGATGTCCGGGCACGGAGCTGAAAAGCCGACTAAAATAAGATGAAGACGAAGACGAAAATCCGTAATGTAAAAACACACACTGACGAAAGTCCGTAGTAAAGTAATAAAACAACGTGTATTTACAGAGATATTTACACCGTTCCTCACAAAAAACACGAAAAACAAGGAAACAAAATAACTGTTGAATGATACACTCTAAACGCTATAGAATGGTTATATACTCGAAACGTACTCGTATAAACGTACTCGTAGGTCACAAATGGTGATAATTAAGCTCGTAAATACCGTGTTGGCTTGTAGGCTTTCAACACCCGAAAACATAAAAATAACTTTTCTATGGAAGGCCGAATAAGCAACTCTGCCACTACAGTCTGTGTATATTGCCGACTGAGGACAAATCGAAACAAGCCTGTCAGTATATATAGCCTTCTATTAGTGATACAATATATCCGGTTACTATATTTTACATTGCACAGAATTTCATGGAAGCCTCAGTAACGTCCATCACGACTGACAACAAAACCAAATGTTACGAAGTCGTATAGCTAAATTTAGGGTTCATTGCCTAGATTAGGTTTACAGACAATCATGAGTGAAATATATACTCTTCGTGAACGTATTTCACTTTCAAAGCCGCTCATTAATTGTACCATATGCATTCTGTGATAGAAGATTGCACAATTTGGAGGGATTTACTCATCACGAAACTTCATTTCCCTTATCGAGAGCAGGAACCGCTAGCACGTTTGGGCGTTGTTATAAACGTTCTGATGAAACGGGACATAATTACGACTCTCAATGCATATAACACGTCTTGTTAAAATAAACACGGACCCAATCAGCATCATCATCTTTAGCTGTGATCCTTGAGATGAACAACTGCCTGAACCAGCAATGAAAAAACTTTAAAACTTGTGTCATTTTTGCAAATCTGTGATGTGGCAGTGCCGCTAGCTGACTAAGATCTAAACCAGCTTACCTTCTCTTTGTCTGTCATATTTTCGAGGTAGAACCTTAACACTCTAGACAAGGGTTCCCCTAACGTACTTTATCTCCCCCTCACGAACCCCCTGTGGATGTCAGAGTGGTCTACGAACCCCCAACTTTTCGAGACACGATCTGAGTCATTATGATACTATAATACGCATAACAGTGCTTCGTAAAAGATAAAATTCATAGTGTAATATTTTAATGGTAAAAAAAACAAAACAAGAGATGTCACTCAACAACAACCTTAGCCAGCCTTTCAGTTACTTTCTCACCTCAAGTTTATCTTAACGACCGTACTGTCATGCGTACACCAACTTCACCAAAGTCATGAGGCCTGTGTCTGTTTCATAATTCGGTTACTTATCAAATGCACGGTACGGTACTACTGTGGCAGCCTATGCGTATGGAATGCGAAAAAAAGTTTGTCGATAGGCACGACTTTCGTACATTACTAAATTACATGATATAGTTCAACAAAAAGTACTGTAGTTTTGACTTTCAGAAACGTCTCACGAACACCCTGGGATGGACTCACTCACGCACCCCCTGGGGGTTCATGCACCCCAGTTAGGCAACCCCTGGTCTAGACACTGAAACCTATGTTATCACTGGGTCATGTCAAGAGAGCTCCAACTTTTAGAAATAGTACTTGCAAACCCCTTCTCCGCCACTACAGTAACCAGAGTGACAACACACTCAATGGGTTACTTGCCAAGTAATCATTTAAAAACATTTAAACCAGCGTTAAAAAAAAGACATTCTAAATTGAATATCGTCTAGTACACCCCACCCATCTCTATAGTATTTTATAGGCCACACATGAATTTACAACAACTATCAACTGGCAGTGACATTTGTGACCTCATTATCTCTCTGAAAAATCACCTTTCAGTGGGTGCAAATAACTTATACTATACAATGTGAGAGTAATCTCCTGGGAATGAAAACAAGTTAGGTTCCTGTAACATATTCCTCTCAGTGAAGAGAATTCAATAGGAATATAATTCATTTCATGTTTTGATGTAAAGGAACAAATCGAGGAAATTAATGAAATTGATTAAAATTGTACCAAACCACAATTGACAAGAAACTGAGTAGTTGTCATAGCTCTAAGCATAGTATGTGGAAAATATCCAATATAGGATTGATTCTTAGAAATTAATAACAATGTAGAATAGGCAAAATTTCATTTTTAACTAACAGAGAGAAAGACTAAGTTTTGAAATTTCAATGTCCTCAAATTGAATATGATTATATGAAGCAGTGCGTATGCAACAAGTTTCTTTTGGAAGGATATGTTGTCCTATATTTTACTTCCTTCTTAATGTTGACGTGAAGGAAAGAAGTTTCAAAGTTCCATTTAAATTACAATGTTACTGAGGGTAACTGAATAACCTTGGTTGGTTTGGTATGAGTGCAAGGAGCTGGCAACCATATCCACAAACTAATATGAGAAACTGTGTACACACTAGCAGACTCAATGTCCACATAAATTATGTGATCAAACTCATTCCAGTTTGCTATGGTAATTATACTAGCCATGGCCAATATTTTCCTTCAATAATGATCCAATTATCTAGTCAATATACTGGTAGTTTTTCTTTGTTTTTTATTTTATTTTCGTTTTTCATTTTCTTTCTTGGTTGTTCCTGGCCTGATCCAATTGTATTATTAGTTTCCTTCTTATTCTCTTTCTTCTCTTCTTTTTGCCTTGAAAGGAGGGTTGGCAGTCTTCAGCCTCAGGTGCAACCTCTACAGCCAATTACTATAAGGTCAGTAAAGGTCAAAGAAGGAATTTCTAGCAAGCACTTACATCTCATTAAGGAAGAGGTTCCGGTCCCATTCATTCATAGGAGAACTCCCCCCCCCCCCCAACACCCATCCCACCGGAAGTTAATATTGACACCCATTACAAGATGATTCCCACTGACCCTAAGAGACATGGTTATGACAGTAGCTAAGGGCACGCTTGATATAACAGCATATTACTACTAGGCTGGTGATCACTTTCTTCATTGGTAATGAGGCAGCAATTTTTTCTATTCAGAAATGGTCTCCTTTCCTAAAGGAGACTCAAATCCAACTGTCATCATTAGCTTTGCCATTGGTAGAGATCTTTGCGATGGACAACTCTGTTATAAGTAGCTAATAGAAATAGGAGATAACCAGAGTGATATATTCCAAATGGAAGATTTGTTCATCAAGTTCCTGGGTTGGATTTGTGACCCCTTAAATATACAGATGTAGCTACAAACAGATATCGTCTGTTCCGTATATTACTTTTATTGAACACAATTGATGTATTCGATGAATTCCCATGCTGCAAATTATTCATACATGAACATAATGCCATAGTACAGCATCCCATCTGTATACGTTCTACAGTTTGACCTATTACTGGCACTGTTAGGTGAGGTACATTCTTTATCTATTTTTGTGATCTCACAGCTGAATATTCAAATTATTAATTGATTTATGAATTTATGAATGATACTACTAGCAAATCCAAACAATGCAAAAAAAAAAGTCTACACAAAAGAAGAGAAAATCACAGACCGCATAAACTGTTGTACAGTCGTACTTACATACAGTGAACGTATCAATTGTAATTCAGAAAGATATCTCACTTTAAGAATGGTACAGAAAAAGGCAAAATGGAATCGTAAAAGGGAACATAACATTATTCAAATCAATCGCCAATCACAAGACAAATGAAAAATGCATCTGTTTCATCGAAAGAACATAAATAATTCATTATTAGATTAACATGAAAAAGTGGCTAACGAAAATAAAAATATGAGAATCGATATGGGTGTACATGCTTTTGTTGAGCTCTTTCATCTTATTCCAGAACACATGGCGTCTATAATCAGCGTTAATTTAGCATATTGAGACATGTGTATGTATCGAATATGCATGCATTGTTAACTGCAGTCGCTCAATTATCGACATCTTCATTCACATATATCTGTAGGAAAATGTTTGTGAAGGATTCATGGCAAGGAAAACACGTTCTTTGTTCATGGAAATGCTACTTTCCTTCTAACATGCCCTTAAAAATTTAGACCCAACTATTACAATAAGAAGTTACCAAATTTGTAAAGGTCACATCGCTACGACTATTTCAAATTAGAGAATATATAAATTTTTTGGGCTTTCATTTACAGAAACAGACTGAACAAAGTACAATATACGGCATACTTGTATCAATAATAAGGAAGGGCTATAAAACATAATATTCATGCAACGTACCATGGTTTTCATATCACATATCAAAAATACCGTTATTTCGATGTTGCTGGTGATATCATGACAGCAAAATGAGATACTTTCATTAATGGAAATACCATCGTTTCTTGAGGCAATTTTTAAGATTATCTTTTAAGAGCAGTGACCAAAGATAGAAGTCTTGGCACCAAAACCAAACGACTTGATTCACTCTTAAATCCAGTCCCCTTACATCATAATTGTAACCTGTATGACGATGTCAAGCGAGTATTAAGAGTCCCTTGGAAGTGGACATATACTACACATGATCAAGTGAAAGGTTAATGGTTGGCTAAAAAGAAATATCACCACGTGGTCTTAGCCATCAGGCTATCAATTGTACTTTCTTGAAGAAAAGTCACATAACATAGAGCCTGGACATGAAAACCAAACGACTTGACCCACTCTTGACCCCTGCAACCGTGTGATCCTGATGGGTGGTCAGTCAAGTCTGCATCTCCAATCCCTTTAAATGGGAAAGCCAGCTACACATGATCGGATTTATTATGAGGTTTGGTCGCCAAGTGCTGGCAAGTATAGCTTATATGCAAATTAGATTTACAATTGATCAACCTAGGACACCCTTGTAGATGTGTTGTTTTTTGCAGCAAAAGAACATTAATGATGAGGAATTAATATATTTATAGGTTCTACATATTGTGTTGTGACGAAACCTTTTCCATATGAAATTAGACATATCATCCAATTTTGGATTTTTGTTTTTACTTTATTAATTATTATCTGATGATCATACGGTTACACTCTCGGTGTTATGGGACTACAATTGACAGTGGATCAAGTTGTTTAGTTTTCGTACTCACTCTATATCTAAGGTTACGTGACTTTTCCTAAAAAGTAACAATATAAAAGTTGGGGAATGCTGCTGTCATTTGTACCTTCCAGTTGTTACTGCATTATAGCAGTCCAATTATTCCAAATGTCTTTATAAAGGACAAGTCTTACATAAACAGACCGTTGGTTGCAGACAGCCGACAGACTTGAGTAGCAGTGGAGATAATAAATACTCTGAGGCTCAAGTGCCTCCCTATAACTAGTGGACTGACAAAGACATAACCACACCTCCACCCATAATCCATCTAAATCTCACATGTTTAATATAAACATTCTAATATTTATGCAATGTACTTTATTATAAACCAGCACTATACACTACTACATGACCCTCAAGTTATACCAGACTGTTGTTGGTTAACCTGTTACCAAGAGAGATGTACTTATTACAGTATTTAAACGAATCAAAGAATAAACACCAGGGTGAAGTCCAAACCAGAGAGAATATAATACACCTGCACACAATACAGATTCTGTTGTATGCAAATTCAACCTCATCCATATTCAGAGCTAAACAAGCATCCCTCCCTTCTACCTCAGTTTCTGGTATTTTAACCATCATTATATTATCAACTATACCCCCCCCCCACCCCTGGTCCCCCTCCTCCTCAAACCATGCAAAATAGCAGAAGATGAAGTAAAGAAAAGTTGCTTTCCAATAAAACATTTAACACATTTACAATTGTCCTGCTCAAATACAATTCTGCCTAAACCTCATAACCGCTTACTCCCAGCAATCGATTTCTATCCTCAAATGTTGATCTAGAAATGTTGAAAGACTTCTCAAGTAACCAAATTTAGTAGGTAAATGTTCAAAGCATGCTTAAATACTCTGAAACACATTAGAGGTAAAGGACATAGGAAGGTTGGTTTAGAAGTTTTGGAATGAGAGAGAGAGGAAAGGAGGGGTTAAACTCTCATCTGACAAAGAACTTTCTAATTTCATAATACAATAGAAAAGAAGTAACCTCCAACTGTATTCATGCAACTACTCAGTATGAATAATTAATATCCAATTATGTTAATCATTTCATATGCAATAGGAACACAAGATCCATTTCAAAGAATAATACTTATTATACGGTAAACAATAGCAAACAAATAGGAACATTAATACACAATTAACAAAGCTTATAATCCTCTTTAAGTCATTTCATGGTATAACTAGTCTAATATCTCCCTATCACTTCCCTTCATACATTACCAAATTTACAAAAAAACAAAACAAGAAACAACAAAATTACGCAAAATATGAACATGGCAGTCAAGCCATTCAATCGATGATACGGAAATTATTGGGTAAAAAGTCTCTGTGAGAGTCAGCCAAATATGATAAATTATCTAAAATATAGGATATATATGCTGGATATCGTCATGATGAAAGATAAAAAAGTCCTCAGAATCTGTATCCATATTGTCTACCAATAAACATCCAAACAGTGTTGTTTTTATGAGTTGTTACTGTCCATTGGCCTGGAATTTCATGAGCAGGGTCCTGACCGGCCACCATGTTATGAAGGCTTATTTCAGTCCCAAGCAGACTCTGTCCTAGACATTTGAGCTCGTGTGAGGTGACGGAGCATCTCATCTGAGCACCAAAAAAAGCTGAATGATAGATGTGTGTGGTGCAATCTGAAGGGATGCTAACGTTGCATACATCAATAAGAAGACCTTCAGTGGCTTTGTTTCAGTCACATTTTACTGAACAAATTTATCAATATTCTGGTTCCTTTAAGTCCAGTCCCTAAAACTAATTTGTTCTTTTTTAATTGCAATATCCATCAAATTATCAGACATCATACAGTGTTGACTGAGTCATTAAATATGATAAACAAAACAAGTATTTCAATTCTTTTCTAAGTTTTCTTTCATCAAAACTTCATACACTGTAATAGTAAACACAAAACGAGATTGGCAGGAATAAAAAATTGTTGACTCTGTCCAGTTGCAACTCAATAAACATCCACTGTGTTTTTTTATGTCCATGTCAGTATTGGCAGACACGAGATTAGTGAAATCATTAATACTCAAATACATGCATAGCCACTGACTTCCATCTGGCAATGTGAACAAGTAACAACCTCTTTTACTCTATAAATATCGCATAGCAATCTTCCTTCTTCATCACACCGATACCAGATGCAAAATGTACAAGCAGGAATATTATGTACATACAGAACATATGTGCACTAATACAAAATACAACCCATTGTTAAATGACTGGCTATGGTTACAGCTTAATTTCTATAATTGTCAGATCTGCTTGCAAATAAAACTACTGAGTCAATCTGAGCCATTACTGCTACAACAGACAACTGAAGTATTCTGAAACTCTGTTGTCATTCAGAACAAAATTTCACTGCTGAAGCTAAAGCAGGCGATCACAATTCTCAGAGCAGAGATACTTACCTAAGCTCCTAGTAGGGTGTAAAGACAAGCAAAAAGTATGTATCTCATGAACATTCATTAACATTCAGTGAAGACTACCTATAAATACTATGCAAACAGGTCATAAACTGTCAAAAATCATCAAAGTTGCATTTAGACCACCTTTAGCATGTCTGATAGTTTTTTTTTTTCTCTTGTTTTGTCACTTTACATTCACAATAAGGATTTTTTCTTTACACAGACCATGGGATGTACTAAATGATAAATAAAAAAAATATTTAAAAAAAGAGAGAGAGCAAGATTTGCATTACTGACCGAGTAACCAATCAAACACAAACTTTCTATAAAATCGAACCACATTTAGAAAACAAGCAAATGTTTACAAAGACTAGACAGGCTACAGTATAATCTGTATGTAAAGAAAGAGTGCAGAAGGCGAGTAATTTATCAGGAAACGCGAGCAGAAAACCAGACCATTGTCAATGGCGTCAACATCAAGTCTCTTAATTTGACCACATTCGTGAGTGACTGGAACATTTTGAAGTTACGAAGATCTGTGCCCATATGTAAGAAGTTTGGAATAAAAGTGAAAAAGACTTTCTGGTTCACTTAAACTGGAGATGTTGTTCAATTGTTAATATAATCAAAACTAATACATATTAAATCATTCCAAAGTCAAACTTTCATTTCAGTACAATCACTAGCAATCTTAATACAATGTAATCTTGTGATCATCAACAACAGCGTTATTCCTGTGCAGTCTCACTCTCGGAAGAAAGCTACTCCTGTACTTCTCATCTTCCTTCAACATCCTCCAAGAAGACATCCTCCCAGTGGTGCTTGCTAGAACAACATCTCATTTACTGCGCTTTGCGTAACACCTACTTTGCCACCATGACTAGAAAAGCCAACTTGCCAGTATAACGTTAGGAGAGAGGAAAGTGGATTTAGATGAAAATATAGAGTTGGAGGGGGGAGGGTGACCAACTAACTTTTATTTAGAACCGTGCACTGCACATTAATCTGGGCATCAGACTTCCGGTCACCATCTTACAGCGTCGTAACATCACATACTTCACTCGTCCATTTTCCTTTTAAATCTTAGTCGATTGCTTTTGCTTGTTGTCTGTAAAGAAACTCCTAAGAACCAAAACCTGAGTTAGTCCTATCCCGAGGATTAGACAAAACTCTCCCAAGGACCACCACTGAATTTTTTCGTTGAGTCTTTCAGCCCTGGCACGACCTTTGGCCTCCCGTAACCGATGGTGCGTCTGATATTCAATGACGGTCTTTAGTGCTTCGTGTATAGTCACACATGATGTCTCCAACTGTGAAAGGACAAACAGAAAAAGAACGTATTTTTAGGCCTCAGTGTCGTAAAAGTGCAAAGTGCACATTTACAAGGAAAAAAATATTCAGGTGAAAATTTGTTCATATGATGCATCATCAGTGCAAGGTTTGGTTATTTTGGGTCAAACAAATTCTTTTCCCTGTGATTTAGCTAATACACACACTCCAATGATGTAGCATCAATGGGGATTTAGCATGTCCATACTACACTGGCATGGTGAGTACAGTAGGAAAGATATTTGAAAAAAAATTTCCTTTAAATTTATCCAACATTGAAGCTCAGGATACAGTGGTCTGTAAAATAGTAATTGCACATACAGTTATTAGCTGCTACAAGATCTACCTGTGTTTCAACCACGACAACCACCTATTTTTCTCTCTGAAATTGGGAGGTTGTCGAGCAGCAGCGTGAGGGTGTGGAGTAGAGGGGAATGAGGAAATTTGATGGAAAGTACACAAATAAAGAAAGATGCTATATAGTGGAAAGAATAAACCACGGCAAATCTTAAACGGTTTGTGCGATCAACCGAGACCACCAAATTTCTGATCATACAAATTCGCACGAATCTCTCCTACAGTGTTCATACATACCGGTCATTCTTCTTTATTTACCTACATGTATTTTTTTCAGACAACCAATTTGTAATTGGACACATCCAAGATGTAAGACCTCTTTGTCCGAGGGACAACCACAAAAATTTGTGAAAAAAATTGCCTGTAAATCTCTTAAAGAGTTTAATTCTACATTTTAATTTGTGATACCTTTACGCCCTTCTCTAGAACTATTTCCTTTTCATGGAATTGCCTGCTTTACCGATATGCTGATTTAAATTTATATAATTAATTATCAAACAATAGAGGACGACAAGAACACACTTACAGTAGTAACTATTAAGGCCTAGATCATATTAAGACAGCAATTACCTGTGTCAATACTGTTATGTGGGCTCCAACATCTCTTGCGAAGGGATCTTCTTCACCCTTTATAAAGTCAAAGTAAACCACTTTATGGGTAAAGGTTGAAAATTCGTTACTAAAGCAGAATTTATATGTTCCCTTCAAATTGGTGGTGTGATCAAAGGCATCATATTGTTTCTTGGTTTCCTTGTAGATGACCTGGCCTTTGGGATCCTCTATGAAGACATCAACATCATATTTTCCACCAGAAATGACCTGTAGTAAAACAATTGGAAATACTTCAAATAAAATGAAAAAGGAACAGCCATCTGTTTTTTTCTTCTGTTTTAAAAACCAAAAGACAAATCAATGATTTCAGTACATTGGTTTTGCCTGGGATGACCATGTTACCAATTGAGGGAGGGACTTCACCTTTTTTCTTTTTTTTCATTTTTTTTTTTTGTGGGGGGGGGGCGGTTGCATATAAAATGATATAAGTAAGAGGGCTTGATATTTTGATCCTAGCAGGATCCTCTTCTAAGGTACACTAAGATGAAGACATAGAAAAACATGTACTGCAGGTTAAACATACAGACAAAATAATTAGAACATTGAACAATGACAAAGGTACTGTATGAAAACAACAGAACACTGGGAAGTGTGACAAAAAGAAGCAAGAGTTGAATGAGCTACTGGAGATAAAAGAACCAAAGGAGATGAACAGAGTAATGAGGCAAATAAGGTCTCCCCATACTAGTGACCTGGCATTGCTAAAATGACGCTTGGATCTGTGGTATCAGTTTTACAGCAAAAACAATGAATTTTTCTTGGTTTTATTATACAGTAGCAATTGTAATTATTGGGGTGTATGTTATGGCTGTGTTCATGACGGTTAAACTAGCAACAAAGTCTGCTTACATACTGCCTATGTAACAGGAAGGAAAAGCTACATAATAAGTTACATTGATAGGCTTGGTCCTAGCACTAGTAGTAGCCTATAATATATAAATAATGTTGGGCCTACATAGCTTGACTTTTAAGTTACCTTGCTCTTGTTCCCATAGATGAATGTGCATCGCTAAATAATAAGACTATTCTGGGCAGGTGGTTATTGTTTACGATGATGAGATGGACTTTGTTGGGTACAGTAGTTGTTAGCTTTGGGCATGCATCGGGACTAGGGGTTCATCATGTATAAAAATTCTTTAGTTTTTTACTAAATAGGGACTTGTGCTTGGGAGGATGTTGTAATGTCTTATTATTTTGAGAATTTAATTCTATATTTTGATTAATAAAAAAAAAAATTATTGGTCTTTGTTAACTGGCACAACCCTTGCTAAATAAATGCAATATATTTTCTTTCATGAGTGACCTATTAAATCAGCTGTGCTACATATAGGCCTTGAAGGCTTGATGCAAAATGTAAGGCGATTGCTGCCAGTGGCGGAGCTGGGGGTATTGGTCACGGGGGGGGGGGGATAATGGTCTGTAGGGGCGCTTTCGATACTACTGTATCTATGAGGAGTGCCACCACAGGTTGGCGCAGAGCGTACAGACATTTTTTTGAGTAAAGACACTCCCTAGATCACCGGAAATGACCCTTTCCGGGCCTTGCTAATTTGCAGATAAACGAAGAATAAATAGGTATCATCGCCATTTTGTCAGAAAATTACACCAACAAAATGTGACAAATGTCAATAGGTATTTGAGAGCACAATACAAAAGTCAATAACCGCGAATAGTAAAATGTGGTAAAAAGCTGAAAAGGGCGCCAGCAGTCCATTTGAGTCCATCAGTGGGGGCTTCCGCCCCTTCTGACTGTATGGACGCTCTGCCACTGATTGCTGCAGCATACATTCAAATCAAATGTAGGCTTTGCCATATGTTAGTCCCTATAGGCCTTGACTGCTACACAGCTAGGAGGCTAAATGAAGTATTGAGTTAGGCCAAACGTTTGGTAGGTAGCGTTAGGCCTGTGTTATAACTTAGTTACTACTTAAGAGTAGACCCAGAGCAGTAACATAACTGGCCTAACTCAAACGTAGTATTACTCTTAAACCTAGGCTAGGCCTTACTATACGTTAGTCAGAGTCGACATAGTTAAACTGAACTTCATGTGAATATGCTATTTCTGTGATACTGTAAAGAAAAAATATATACCTGATATTCTAATGTGATTTCCTCGTCCTTGTCAACATCTTCGTAAAAACATTCTTTTGCATTATCATCAAGTTCGAATGTTAGTTCAATTGCATTAGACAACACTGTCAAACACAGCACCATCAGAAACATCAATATTACAGCATTAGCAGACAACGACATTTTGGTTCGGGGAAGGTCTAACCTCGCCAAAATTCCGATGCAATGAGGAAATTAATGTATCAGTAAAATAATACGCTTTCTTTCTTTATTTCTCCTCAGTTAAATGTTCATTCAGACCACAGACATAACATTACAACTGACTTAACGTTTTAGGTATACTAAATAACGTTAGGCCCGGTATCCTTGACTCTTTGCTTGCACAGCAATTGGCCACATTTAGAAACATCCAACTTGATCTTCCACGTAGGTTATATACGGGTATCAGTTTTGAGAATTAGAGATTCGCAAGTATACTATACATATACAGATAATGCAGTGCAAGAAATTAATTACTGACAAGCATACCTTGCATTTTCTCATTTTTGAAGCTTGGTTTCATACTTAATAGGGAAAAAATAGCGCTTATTTTAAAAAATTAAGTATTTCAATAACTAAATTTAATATAAATGTGTACTTATGATTCAAAAATACGTTTTATGTTGGTTATAAATAATTATATTTTTTTTTGTAATTTGTATATCAGATCTTTGTAGCATAATATCTGTGTTTTAGCCTGCACTTCAGCTAACGCAAGCCAACGTGGCTGTGTAGTAGTAAAGGTGAAAGGTTGCCGAGCTGTATACAACTTACACAAGTAAAACAGTTCACACTCGCCTTAGCACATGCTTTCATATAATAATATTGTATCATAATAATATAATATAAAATACCCACAATAATATTGTTGCATATAGTATAACCCGTTTCACAGAGTAGAATACAATAATATGATGTCATAACAATATAAGATAAAACATCCACAATAATATTGTTGTACATAGTATTACCAGGGAGTTGTTATGGAAACTTCCTGGTGTTACATGGTGCAATTAATGATAAATTATGATAACAACTAAATTGTCATAATAATATAAGATAACACATCCACAATAATATTGTTGCATAGTACATGGTACAATCATTTGTTTATTATGATAACAATTATAATGTTAATTTTTCTTAATATTACAGCAGGCCTACAAAAGTATTGTACAGTATACTAGTAAGTGAATCAGCTGTACACGCTGATCCATTAAAGGGTGTGAAGACTCGCGCACAAAGAAACGTCTCATGCCGGTAATCTGACTTAGTTTCGAATGACTTGTAACAGAAGTGTTATACACCACCATCGATCCCAGAAAATACACACACAGCTTGCTACCGTTGGTAATTAGACACTAGTGTATAGCCAATACATACAGCTACGGTCAATACCCACAACACAGTGTAATGGACATCTCAGGTCTAGATAAAAGATAACAAGGTATCACGTTTCATTGCTGTCTGCATTTTGTAGCGACAAGAAAACTCGACTTGTAAGCAACGGAAAGTTAACTTTCTCAGAGCGTTGCACGCAGTTTGGGGCGAGTCTTCAATACCTCCTGCATGCTTGGCAGAAATGACTTTATCTACGGAATTATTGCAAGGGTTTAAACTCCCGGTGTAGGCAATTTTACCTGTAATACCCTCACATTCTTCTGCGTTCAGGTAAACTTCCTAAGCTTTGGTTACTGAAATTACTTATGTTTCGTTTATCTTTCGTCTTTAGCTAAGTTTCATTATAGCAGTAGAAGGAGACACGGTACATGTAATCCCTCCCCAAAGAAACCAAGGAAAAGACAATGACGAATAAAAGAAGAAGGATAAATGATCGCAAGTATGGGTAAGATCGACGGTGGAAGTTTTATAAATTAAATGGAACTAATTTACTCATAATGTGAATAAAGTAGGAGTGTCTTAGTAGCGGATTGGTCACAAACCATTAACCAAATCATATACAGTTTGCATGTTTTGGAAAGATTGATGGCTATCGGCATCGTTGGGGTTGGGGTTAGTATTGGTACCGTACGTATAGATATATGTATTGGTAACAGTATTAGCAAAACGGTATAAGTACATATGTATTGGTGTTGATATATTGGTGTTAACATTTGTATTTTGGAATAAGTATTGGTAACATTATTAGTAAAACTATATAAGTACGTATTGATATTGATATATTGGTATATTAACATTGGTATTGGTAACAGTATTAGTATAACGGTATAAGTACGCATTGATGTTGTTATAATGGTGTCAACATTGGTATTTTGGTATTACTAGTATTGGTAACAGTATTGATATAACGGTATTGGTAAAAGTAGACTATAGTATTACCGTATAAGTATTAGAAGGATCATGGAGGTAAAACCTCCATGGTAGGGTTACTGTATTGATGTAGGTATTGGTGTTGATAGTGGTGTTGGAATGATATTAGTTTTTGATACAACATAGTATTGTTGTTGGTACAATATTTCACCATGACCCGGGGAGGCGGTTGGTATTAGTATTAGTGTATATATATATAAGTCGTATGTATGGTGTCGGTATTAGTATTGGTGTTGGTAAAGCCGGATCTCGAAAGAAATATACTTTGAACAGACTTTTGTTAATTAAATGGAGGTAAACGACAAAGGCGAATGAATATATGTAATTGAAATCGTAATGAGTTGTAAAATCCAGAACAGTGAATAAACTTCCAGCCTCCACCGGGATTCGAACCCGGGCCTCCCGCTTTATATGCGGACACGTACCCTAACAACCATAGGCTATGGACGCTGGTTGTATGTCCAGAGGTTCGAAAACGGTAAGGACTAAGAAAGGTCATAACATCCATTGTATGCGTTTGTCACCTGTATCGAACAATATACTAGTTCTGTTTTGGTGACATCTTTGCCTCACTTTAGAGATCAAATATGATTACTCGAAGTCATTTGTGGTTCCTAAAGCCGGATCTCGAAAGAGATACTTTGAACAGACTTTTGTTAATGAAATGGAGGAAAACGACACGTCAAATGAATATATATAATTGAAGCCCATGTTTGCCCCTTGTACCTTCCCCCTTCCTTTGGCTACGCCACTGCACCATATTTGACGATAAGGTGGTTGGATGATACAGTCCTATGGCACGGTTTCTACCAGAAAAGTTAATGTTGAAGAGTTACATAAAATACTGATGGTTCAACCTCATGAGTATGAAATACTATGCCCAATATGCTTATTATAACTGAAAAATCTCAACCACCACTATTTCATAATATTATAATGTCACGATATTCCAATATATCACTAAATCAGCCATCATAAGAGTCTTCGGACATGCCAGTTTCACTGAAACTTCTATGTATACTATAGGGTTGCAAAATGAAAATTTTTACTCAGTTCGTTATTCGATGGAGCAATTTTGGTCCGACGCCTTAGCTACTATGAGAATACCCCCTCCCCACCCCCGCCCCATGGCTGTATGTTATTATAATTGTATGAGACTAGTCCTTAGAAAAGCAGACGGATACCACCTTCAACATACGGCTGTAATATGACAAGAGCCCAAAATGAGGGCAGCAGATTAAAAATGTTGCTCACATATTACACATCCAGCACTGTTCTGCATAAACGTCAAAACAAATGTTTCGCAATCGATCAGAATCAAAACAAACCCAAGTCAGCTGCTTTCAAAACTGATCTAGTCAAGTTAGTGAAGTCTCTTTCGCTAAGCTCTTGCTTCTTTCTCAGGTATATTATCAGCCATATTTAATGAACAACGACTTAAACACAGCTAAGTGAAATCCGCGAGGTAAAATGGTTCATGATTGCAATTTCCCAGAGTTGGGTGATAACGCTAGGCCAGCTATACATGTCTTGATATGTGTGTGTGCTCGAACTCCACGTCTTATACGCTGCCGAAGGCGTGTAGCATTCCACCCTCGGGACTGTTTGGCCCAAATGTGTTATAGTGTTTCGTTAAGTCCTTGGCTTAATCTACTCTCTGACCTTAATAGGTCTTGGCTATACGTTACTGGTTCCATTTCCACTAGTTCTAGTGATACAAAGTAAGCCTATACGTTAAAGTATGTTTACACTGTTATGCAAATTCAGACCAGGGTACCCAATAAACAATTTAAGTGTCCAGTGTCTTTGTTGTTGATACTGATAGTGATGCATGAATGTTTAAAACTGTTTTGGGGCAATGAAAGCTATTACCCCACTCAGTATATACATGCTTGAAGTGCAGTTTGGCCCAGTACGTACATCTATAGATTCTGCAAGTTAAGTACTATAAATCCTTCCCCTAAAAGCCAAAAGTACATGTTTTAATGTGGAACGAATGTACTAGCAAACAGTAATAATCGCAAAATTTGACTTTTGCATCAAATTTTCTTTGTCTTTCATTATTTAGAACAATTTGCCAACTTCTTTAGTTACACAGTACGTAGAGCTAAAAGCTTAGTGCATAGTGTACAGGAACACCGGTGTTCGTACAGTAGGCATATTGTTTCACATTCATTATGAACAAATAGGCAAACACAGTAAACTAACCTCATTTGATTTAAACAGGTTTATACAGCAGACATAATACATTTACTGATTGAGAAAAAAAAAAAAAATTGTTGTGATAGGTTGAGTTTAGAACATTTAGCTGTTGTGACGTTTAAAAGTGTATAAAAGATTGTCTCAAAGTTTGTGCTTTATTGGCCCCAATTATAGCACGCTATAGCCAGGATAATTTTTGGGGTTACATAATCGACCTGCCATGGTTCTAGAATGAATTCTGGCCCTACAATTACTGTAGCTTGCATAGCTTCTTCACACCATGAGGCTCTTTGTGTAAACACTGTATGTGGAAATATGTTTATTTCTACAGTTTAATTAATCATACAGCGTTCACACAAGACCTTTCATACAAGAAAAGATATATGGCAGGCGTTGCAGACTAATTTGTAAAAAGAGGTAATCTTACGACCAAGGCAGGTCGATTACTTAATCTGAAGAAATTTTTCCATGATAGCATAATATAGCTGGGGTCTATACAGCAGACCTTTAAATGAAGTTATAAAGGATTTTTTGAGATTTCGACCAGCCATTTTCATTGTATAAACAGTCTTGATGGTAACATAGAGTAGGTAAGCCTGCCTCTCCATGATTGCATTTTTTTTGGCCATTACTTTGATTGTTAGGCTCATTAATGTTACAGTTGTGAGACTAGATCTGATGTTGCGGTAGTGAAAGTCGCTCTTACAATTTAATAGACAAGAAGTTAAGAGAAAAACTGAAAGTAAACATATAGGCCAGACTCAGGTACTGTAACAAATAACAATAAAGAGCCTGATAACCTGAAATATATCATTGCCACAAAGGTAGAAAAGATGATGATGAAATTTTCATCCAAATGCATATAGATATAGAGCAACTGAGTTAATGTTAGACTTTGAAGGCTGCAAACTGTGAATGTTTCTAACTGATTGGTATATACAGTATGCCTAATAAGATGTGATACTAAAGTATCACATCTAAAATCCAGAAATGACTTAACTCTTTCTTTGTGATCCAGTTGATGTTTTTGACTTCTAATTAAACTTCTCTTTATTAATTTCCCCTCCCCAATGAATTAAAAATAATAATTAAAGTTATTAATGTCACTTGTGTTCGACATAGGTGTCAGTCATATTTTGCAAAGCATTCTACTGCAGAAGCAATAACATTTTCCAGTCTGTTATTTCAGTCAACGTTCTGGTACAGTAGTAATAAGAACTTTGCACACTGTATCTCAGTGAACTTTTATCCCTTGTCGAAGGCTAAAGGAATCCAGGTAATTGTGATGTTGTGTGTGTGTACAGTATATGTTGCATACTTGGATTTTCAAAACATGATTACTGAAAAAGTACAGATGGGTTGAACTACACATTCTTCATAAATGGATCCAGCTGAAGGGAATAAAAATTACCTTTCCTTTTGATGGATTTTAACGGTCATCTTGCGGTCAACTGAGGCCAAAGTCATACAATCTTGTAAATGTTTGAAACTACCAAAGTAAACTTGGTGTGTGGATTCACCTTAAGGAGTACAAAACTCTATGGTTTTCTATGAAGGTCAAAGTTAATTTGAGGTTAACAGAGGTCACAGTCTACAAACTCTGTAAACAAGATACCAACAGTAAAAAACTTAATAGAACTTCATACTTGCTTTGTAGATCCACATGTGTACAGTTATAGATATATCTTTTTGTCAATTGAAAACCATGCAGTGTACAATTAAGTGTAACTGTTCACACAGAAAGTGCTTGGCAAGGCCAAATCACTATAGGCGCCTGTACTAGGCTTTCTGGTTCATCTAGTCCCCCTTCAATTCCTTCCAATTCTGAAACAGTATATATTTGCATGAATTTTGACTCTTTTCAGGGTCCAAGATGCAGTTTGGTACGGAGGACGACTATCCGTTATACGATTCGGCAATACATCAAGCAGCTTCCAATGGTGACATCACCATAATTCGTAACCTCCTCGATGGACCAGGTCGCACCCAGAGGGTCAATCTCAAGAACTATTTGGGTTGCACCCCTCTGAGATTGGCTGCCAGTAAGGGTCACTGGGAGTGCGTTCAACTGTTACTCCAATCTGGTGCTAGTATTGAGGAGGGTGACAGGAAAGGTCAAACTGCCCTTTTCATGGCCATAGCTGGAAATCATATTGAATGCGTTAAGCTGTTACTGGCAGCTGGGGCTGATCCCAATGGACGAAGGGAAAATATGTGCACTCCTCTTTACCTAGCTGCTTGTGCTGGGTTTGTCGAATGCATTGATCTCTTACTAGATGCTCACGCAGATGTCAACAGAAAGCACACGGATGTCGACTGGCTGACATTCCTGACCGATCCGTTGTGTGTCAGCATCGAAAAGAATCACCTTGAATGCTTTCGGCTTCTTCTCATGGCAGGGGCTGACATGTCCTGTGGACAGGGTGTCTCTGGATTACGCCACCTAACACTTCAAGCCTTGCAAAAGAATGATCCGCGATATTTACAGATGCTACTGGAATTTGGTTTGTCTCTGCAAATCACAGACTTAAATCACCAGCAATTTACATTACAGAAAGAGAAATTTACTCCTGGAATGTACACATTTTTGCAGATTGCTCTCAGTAAGTATCATCATTAACATAATTTCATGAACTAGGAATATTTACTGAAAGTAATTTCATTGTGTACTTTAACTTAAATAGGCTCATAACTAATTTTGGTATGTTATAGACCATTAAAATACACTGCAGCTTTTAGTCCAGGGTTGTATTTTTCATATTTACCTCTTAATTTTTGAGAAATGGGCCCTGCATAATGTGTTAGCTAGATTCATCAAAAGTGGCTAATTAATCTTCAAACAGTTTCCTCAATAGAAAACCATAAGTCTTCTACACTCATTTAAAATAGTGGTGTTAACTACCATGTACTGTCCCCTCCCCCCCTTTTCTATCCAACACAAAACATTAAAAGTAGTCCTTAGCATTACCTTGCATGTATACCTCATTATGGATGAAATTTACAGCTTAAATGTGCTCCAGAATGCACAATTTCACGTCTGATATTTATTCCTCGCCGGAGGCAAAAGAAATCTATGCAATGGTGATGGCATGTGTGTGCATCTGTGAGTGTGTATGAATGTGAGACTTGCTTGTAAACAAGGTAATTCAAAAAGTGAATGGTGGATAAACTTCATACTTGGTATGTTGACTGGGAAGCGACTGCAGTGGCATAAACAGACATTTGGGGACTAAGGGGTACAGCAAAATGAGAGTCACATGGGTGGGAGGAGGGGGATGGGCACAGAATGCGGGTAATAATAGATTGCGCCAGTATGAATGCAATTTCAGTGTTTCCAAAACACGAATTAGCTTCACAAAGCCTTCACAGAATTTTGGAGGTAGACATATAGGCCAATTATAGTCAGTAGAAGTCAAAGAGTATTGTATCATCCTGCGTATTTCTTCTTTTCAAATTTCATTTTCACCGAGAACTATGGAAATATTGGCTTGATGATTTCCCCAAAATTAAAGTAGTAATAATGAACTTTAAGTTCATGAGAAATTCACATTGCCTTTGTAAGATTGTAAATCCTTTCATTTTGTCTCATATTACAGGCAATGCAAGACCATTGCAGGACCTGTGCCGATTCACAGTTCGAAGAGCCATAGGACTCAGAAATATGTCATGCTTAGTCAAAAAACTTCCTCTCCCAGGGAAGTTACAGGACTTCATCGTGTTTCGATAACCTCAGATTAGTAGATGTCCAATCAGTTATGAAATTTCAATGCAGTGCAAAATTGTCATACTACATGCTGTTTTAACTTTTTATAAATTGATATTTTTGTCATGTAAAAAAACCTTGACACCCTATTTATTGTACAGTCGTAATACTGTTATGTTTCCAATCAGTTATGAAATTTCAAGCAGTGAAAAATTGTCATACGTGCTGTTTTAACTTTTGATAAATTGATATATTTGGTCATGTAAAACCTTGACACCCTATTTATTGTACAGTTGTAAAACTGTTATGTTTTAGATAATAATTCTCTCATATCCTCTCACCTTGATTTTGTAATGACTGTTGTTTGATGAACAACACATTATTCTGCCTCACAGGATCACTAAATGAAAGAAACTGAAACAACTTAAGGGCATTGAAGACTCGCCCCAAACCGTGTGCGGCCATCTGAAAAAGTTAACTTTCCGTTGCTTGCAAGTGAGGTTTTGTTCGTGTCGCTACAAAATACAGACAGTAATGAAACGTGATACCTTGTTATCTTTATTCTTTAGCTGGACCTGAGATGTCCATCGCTGTTTCGTTTGTACACTGTGCTGTGGGTATTGACCGCAGCTGTATGGACTGACTGTACACTAGTGTCTAATTACCAACCGTAGCAAGCTGTGTGTATTTTCTGGGATCGATGGTGGTGTCTAACACTTCTGTTACACCTCATTCGAAACTAGGTCAGATTACCGGCATAAGACGTTTGTTTTGCGCGAGTCTTCACACCCTTTAATCTGCTACTTCAATTTGTCCAGGAGTGGCTTAACTTTAGCCACATTGAATGTGGCTCTCCAGTGTTTCTACATGGGGGCGCTGTCATGTAGGTAACATGATCGGGTGAACGAACATGCCAGATGAACTTGCATACAAACGTGCTGGGTGGTTGACTAGTATAAATTCTAATCATGAAAAACTTGCTTAAAGAAAGCACACAATTGAGGTGCTTAAAACAATTAGTTTGACTTGAAATTTTAATTGAAAAAATGTTTCAAAGATCTCTTCCATATTTACAAAGGAACTAGCATATATCACCAGCTTGTGATCAACTTGCTGTAAAGTTATGATAAGCCGTCAGACAATGCAGGTTGTTAAATTCAAGGAACTAGATGTGACAGGGCCCTTAGTTCTGTTAATTTCGGGTGTGATCTGAGAACTGCTGTAGGTAGAAATTTGAGACCATTGCAAGTAAAGGTAAGGTCTATACAAGATGTCTGTGGAGTTCAAAGTTATATGTAGGTGATCAAATTTAACTTGCTAGTAGGAACATCCAAATGGTTTCTGAGAAGTTTGATAGTTTCAATACATTGAAAATTAAGGCATGTCCGCAGAAGAAAAGGCATTAATATCCTCGGAACATGGAGATGAAGGAATATATTTTTTGCAGTGTCTGTTTTTGAATTTATGAACAATTTAACTCTTTAGGATCAATTTGGATCAAACTATAAAAATGTTTGGTATGCATGTGACACTTGCTTGTAAACACTGTAGCTCAAAAGTTCATAGTGGATTAATTACTTTATACTTGGTATGTGGATCTGTCTTAATGAGTACAAGAATGCTACTAGTTTTTGGGAAGTTCAGTGGTCATTTGGGGTCAACAGAGATCAAAGTCCGAAATTAAACTTTGTAAATATGATAACTTAAAAAGTACATCTTCGTTGAACTTCGTACATGGTATGCAGATCAAGCTTGGCAAGTACAAGGTCTCTATAGAAATTGGTGGAGGTTAAAGGTCACTTGCAGTCAACATTTAAAGGAATTTTTTAGTGAAAAATGGGATCCAGTCTTTCTATCTCCCTAAACCTTGCCCTTTGATGAATTATAGTTTCTGTGATAGAGTGCTGGAAATGTTGGCCCATCCTGCCAGAAAATGACACTGACTTACGTCGAGACGTGACGTCAGTGCGGCACATTGGTCAGAATCGATCAGAATTGATCGGATCTCACTCTAAGCTTGGCCTTGAGTCAATACACAGGAATGTGTAGGCTACAGACTCTATGTGATTCCAAAAAATTTCTCAAATAACAAATATCAGAACAGCATTTTATGAAGAAAACCTAGTTACGGAATTCTGGATCGTTTTAACTCTCCAAAAAGATCGCTAACTTGCAACTTCACTGGGAAATGTTCATCTAAATCGCTATTTAATTTCAGAATTGTTAACTCTCCTCGATACAGTGTAGCTTGCTAATGATAGGGTCCCTGCAGCCCCCAATACGAAGTGCCATGATGACTTTACTATTGCTCATCATTCTCCACTGTTCAAAATATATTAGAATAAGTTTGGCGCAAGGCTCAAAAATTCACTTCTCCTATATCATAGGATGAAAAATCCTGGAACCACTAGTACTGTGGCCATGAAAAAATTATGGAGTTTTCTTCATATACCCATGACTGCCAGTAAAGAATTCCTTTAAGTGAAAGTCTGAAACTCTTGTAAAAACAATAAATCAAGAAGTACATCTTTCTTGAACTTCATACTTAGTATGTAGATCCAGCTTGGTGAGTCCAAGAACCCTATTGAAATTGGTAGAGGTCAAAGGTCACATGACATAAACAGGTGTCAGAGTCTGAAAACCTTTTGAACATGATAACTCCAAAATCAAAGCTGCAGTTAATCTGTGAATTCTCCAATGCTATGATTTGCTTTTGGAGAACATAGTTTGGTCATATTCAGGTCAGTTTAGTTTCATGAAGGGGCCATGCATATATTGGTCTTGAACAAAATATAAAGTCATCCAGGAAATGAAATTTGCTTCAAAGAGTTGATTGTCTTGCTTTAAGCACACTCAACAGCTCTGTTCAGTTTTTACCCTCTGAGCTTCAAGGAGTCACCAGGTTATTTCAGAAGGGGGGGGGGGGGGGGATTAGCTCAAGGAGTCAACTGGTCATCTCAGCTGGTCTCAAAATTGTCCATTTTCTCTGTGATCTATACTAGATGACATTTGCTTTGAAGCAGGTTTGGAAATACTTCACAGTGTAGTAAACAATGTCATGTAACTATCATTCATTAATAGCAATTATTATAGGGATGATTGGTAGCAGAACTAATTTATTAGCTCAAAAAGGGTATAAAAAAAGTCCTACTAGTCCTTTTATTCATACATATATGGGTTTATGTTTTACATAGGAAGATTTTTTATGGATATTGAAACATTATATGGAATATATAAAAAATTGTAGACTGCACAATGGTAACCAGTGAATGAAATGGTTGATGCCCACAAGGAAGTGCTACAAACAAGAGTTGGAAATATCTGATCTTTTCTGGTTCTCACTTAATTCTTGGACAAAATTTACTCACTTACAGTTCCAACTGGCTTTCTAGTTTAACATACCAATAAACATTTGGGGGCAATACATTAAATTGCTAGCCAGGAGATGTAGTTATGTGGTGGCTGCTAGTTTAATATCTTTGTATACACTAGCTGTATTATATTACCTAGTTATTCCACATGATTTCATGAATTGTTGATTCTCAGGCTCAATATATATGTCACTGTTATGTTGTGTTTTTTAATTCTTAAAACTGATTTTTGTTAACATGAGTGTAACATAAAGCACTTATGATAATCTGTGAAAATTAATACAGGCTCGTCAGCATATATATGTTTGAATCTCAAAATGCATGGAAAGAGATATCAATCAGTATGCAAGGCCATGCAGCAGATATTTGTACACAACAGATATTTATGAAATTTTTGCTTCTCTGGGAGTAGCTATAGGCTATTGAAGTGCTGAAAACTTCCAAGAACAAAATCATTGCAGAGGGTACCAAACACAAGAGTGAGTAAAATGATTATCATATTTATCATATGAACCAGGCTTTCTGTAAATAAATTTACAGCTTGATTGACAAAGAAACAACCAGCAAGGATTATCATCTATTACTGGTTGCATGATTTGCTAATGTTTTAAGGTATATCCAGTTGGAAAGATGTTGATGTGAATTGATATTTGCCAAAATCTTTTCAAACTTGCATAGTACGTGCTTCCTCTGCTACGTTGCTTTCTCCTTACATAAATCTGCCGCTTTTCCTGTTGTTAAGTGAACGTTCTGATTGATAAGGGGTTGCAATTTGTTTCTGTATGTGTTACGAACGCACAGCCCGTTTATAGATTCTATGGGATTCAATCGGAAACTAAAACCCACCCACATCCTGTATAGGCGCAGTATTGTTACCGCGTGACTATAGCGAGGACAACAATATTGTGAAGATGGGGAGTTCCCATCGTCATAGAGTCTTCTTTTAGAAAAGTCCGTAAGTAGGCTAACATTATATGCGTTGTGATTGGTTCCCTCTTTCACATGCATCAAATCTCTGTTGCGATTGGTTTATACTGTGTAATGATATGCAGGATCTTACGATTGATGGTGCAATATATTTGAGGCACTCAACCAACGACGGCAGAACAGACGATCTGAACATAGCTTTCGCCAAAAAGCAGGCGAGAGCAAGCGAATTTTCCAGCGGTATCCAACATCGTTACAGCTAAAAGAGCCTTGAAGGTGAATATATGATTTTCCTAAGTTATTGCACCATGATATTCTAATAAAAACTGTGTAGATAAATAATGTAGCAGTAACTCGGTTGTTACTCAGTTTACCGTTACACCCTAACGTAGGGCTAACCAAGAAACAGCCCTAACGTTAGTGCTTATAATATTTCACTGATTTGGAAGCCTACGGTACTAAAGTAAGGGTAACGTTAGATGGTGTTCAGGCTAACGTAATATTTGCCATGAACAAGTGATATACAGGTTTGCACTGGCATACTCAAAGTCATTCGTCCCACCCAATGTTCACATTCAGCCAAGCCTATGAAGAGGAGAAAATAGTAATTTACATTTATTTATATATTTAACAACATTCACTCATAATGACTCCTATGCAAACTCAGGGTTTATTAGTTCATGTGCAACCAGCCAGTGGCATGCGTGACTCTCAAGTGGCATATTTTGCATATTTCCTGGTACTAGTAAGATTTGTGTCATCAGATTCGCACACATTGGCTCTAGTTTCTCAGCATGGTTAGGGGAGGGGGATCTACATTCTAGGATATGATTTTCTTCATTCTGATGGATTAGGAACAAGTTTGCTAGTTCTTTACTTTGAATTTATTAAATTGATTTAAATTTTCAGCTCAGGATATCTATGGTTTTGGAGTTACCTAATATAACCCCCTACAAAAAAGTCACAACCTATGTGACTCGGGGTACACAACTTCCTCGTTACCCATTCTGGCCTTTTAGATCTCTGATCATTCCACGCTATTCGAGTGAGAGTTTGAAGTTTACAGCACAAAGTTTACATTCCTCCCTAAGTGTAATCAGAATTCAAGATATTAATCCAGTTGGTACAAAACATCATCGACATGTTCTTCACAAGATTAAGGTTGTTCAGGAGGAAGACCACAGTCCCACTATCGTGACTAGCACCTACTGCATGGAGGCAAAAACCAACTTGTAAATTAACACATTTCTTAATTTCACAAAAACAGCTGTCAGTAGCAGCCCTCAGATAATCTTTCCAGAGGATTTTTGTTATTTTTGTCAACTTTTAAACATTTGTCAATGATTGTTGTTTCTAGACAGAAAGGTTTACTAATGTTTTAACATTGTATACATGTTTTGTGATCTCATCCCGCTATCAGTAAACAAAGAATCTTGTCAAAGGAAATTTGCCAGGTGGAGTTGGAGATCCATCAGAACTTGGGACAAAATTGTTACTTTGCCATCAGAGTAAAACATGAAAATATTTATTGGCTATTTTACATTGTATGTGGCTTCTATGCTAAATCATCCTTTTTTCTCTCTTTTCAAGAGATTGTCAGATTTTATTTCAGCATCTTCCAAACCTAAATGTATATTTTTCATCACTTGCAGGGTCCAGGATAGACCCCAGGCCTTCTACGACAATTTCATCGTTCAAAATTAATCTGGCTAATTTGGAAAGCTCATTTTCACAATTGAAATGGCAGCCACAGGTTTACGAGGATTACGCGAAGCAGAGGCCACCCCTTTACGAAAGTATTTGCAACCTCCCTCTCGACCCGCATCACAAAAGTATTGTTCCCCGCCTGGAGGATACGGATGTAACCACAATCGACAAGAACAGCGATATATTTAGTTCCTGTGAGTACCAATTTGCTTAAAATTATTAGAAAATCAAAAGAAAATGGCAAAAAGAGAAAGCCATTTTGAAAAAATTGATACATAATGGAAACAAACAATTGAATGACTTGAAAGCTCTAGATTTGTACTTTTGGATTGATTCAATTGTTGAACGTAAAGCACGAAAGGTTAAAGCTGCAAATATGTGTCAGTTTTTAATCACTTGTTATCGTTTATTAATATTAAGAGTATAAAAGATTTATGATGCCCACGTATCCACCCAGAAAAGGGTGCCGGAGGCGTAGTTTTTTATCATTTGTTGTAAGAATGTGCAGTTTTGTGAGGTTATTGTTGTTGTTTTCTTATATTCTTGAGTTTCCAGTAAAGTCACATAATTTTACCATCTACCTGCCCAAAATCTTTTAGTACTCACTTTATTGACCCATTTTTAGAAGCAATATTTGGAAGGAATATGAGGTTGATAAATAGTGTGTATATATATTTTTTTAACAGCATGAAATTGGAATTAAACATACTTTAATTTAAAAGATAACAAAATATGATCAAATATTTGATCTCCCCTTTTTACTTGCGTTCTAGTTCTGAGTGAGACAACCAACAGTAAAACAAGTCAAAGACAAGGCACTGACATGGAGCTTTTGTTTGACCTTTTGGAGGAATTGCCTTTCCAGAGTGTTCCAGGGAGCGAGGTGATGCCCAACACGACTGTCAGCCGACAGCCGCTCGCATCCACCTCCTCTTTCGCCTCTGAAGACAGTTATCTGTCCGACAGTTCGATAAATGCTGGCGCTGGTACAGGCAATATCCTTCTTGATCAGTTTGCTGACATTAACCTATTGTTGGCACAACAGAACCAGGTTTGTCTTTACCCACATAACTTCCCTTATTATCCCAATATTGTACAGCATGGTTATTTCCCCAGCATTATTTTTATCTACTGATATTTTGCTCAGATCCACAACATTCATATGATGCAATGCAAAAAAAGAAAAATGTCCCTATTGTGGTAACTAAAGATTAGTCCAAAAATTGTTAGGCACAGTATGGCTGAAGTCAAATATATTAGCAATTAGAGCCAAATAGGTTTATTTGTGTGCGGTTTCCAGTGGTAACTGTTTTGTCTTAGTTTTGAATGCTAGGCGAAAGCAAACAGTATCAATTGTTTCCTAGCTGGTGTGAAGCAACCAAGGCCTGCTTCAATGAACAATAGAGACTTGCTACCACTTGTCACAAGTGCACCCACGTAAAATCAATAATATCCACCCACTCGGTGGCTGTCAGTGTACTATTTATAGTACATGATGTCATACAAACTATTGCAACATGATGGTGCAATGCTGACTGGTGTAAGTATGAATTAACTGTATACTATTGATGCATACAGTGCTGGGAAGAAAGATATTGACGTTTTGTGTCCTTCTCATGTCCTTCAAGTTTGCTTTCATTTTGTTGTCATACCGATGGCAAAAAAGACACTTTGATGAGTTGTATTATTTATGATATGGCTTGTCCTTTGGAGATTGGTCGCTCATATTTTTTAACTCTACGGTGGGTGGGGTGGTGTCTATTATTGCTGATTTGATAGGTTGGTAGTCAATAAATGGTATACATCACATGTAGCTTGTTGATATCTAGATTGTATGTGAAGGAGGTACATGTTAAAAAAAAAAGGGGGGGATCAAAATCATGCAGATGAGCTGGATAAAAGAGTCAATAGAGATATATGGACACTGAAAAATTAGGAATTAGTTGTTAAAAATTGTCATATGACTTTAATTTTATTCTATCTCTCTTTTATAGGTCAATGCTCAGCCTTTGTCAGCATTGCCAGTCCTCTCTGTTGATGGTGTTGGTTGTCAAAGGAACTATAGTGCACTCAATAACGATGAAATGTGGAATTCTAACCACAGCTCTAGTGGTCCAACCACGGTGGTGGCTTCACAGATGGACGCCAGTGACCGTGCCCCGGTGTTTGCGGATATGGGGAAATCTCCTTCCCCGGACCGAGCTCATGACTCTGGTCCCGCAACCAAGAGGGCACGGTTGTCCTCTGATGGTAGGTTGACAAATATGGAGGCATGGATTGCAATGGGAGCTAGCAGTCACTTTGCAAATTGTCAGAGCCTTGTGTAGCGTTGTTGATAAGAACTGAGTGATTGTCTTTGTCAGAAATTGAGGGATCTAAATGCATGAAGTATAAAAAGTAATAACAAAAGATTATTCTACTAGCAAATATTATACTTTCAACTTAATATGTAAGGAATTCAGATAAATCAGTAAGTTAACTGTTTTTACAGTTCCTATGAGTGCAGTGTAAATTGTATAGTAAATTGTGAAGGAGGCTAACGGAAAATGTGTTTCTAGAAAGTGGTTTTCAGTGACCCAAATGAAGCTATGTGTTTTCATTGGTTGCTCTGAACCAAGTGTATGAAGTATGGCTGGATATATCATGCATTTAAGGGAGCTATGAGGCCCCCTATAGGTATTTGTCTTCTTTCTTTGAAGTAAAATTTGACTGGTAAAATTTAATGAGCCTACCATGATGGCATGTTTCTTATTACAAAGTATTTATTTGAAAAGTTTTATTTATAAACCTACTCAAAAAGTTTTAGATCTTTTGTGTACAACATACCAATGACTCAGTTTTTCGTCACCATTAATACCCTACCATTCTTTATTCACAGATTCCATATCAACCGTGCTCGATGATCTTGAGAGAAGGCGCGAAAAAAATAATGAGGCCTGCCGGAAGGCACGGCATAACAAGAAGACGAAGGAGGTCGAGATGAAAGAGAAAGCGCAGACTCTTGAGAAGGAGAACGAGAAGTTGCGAAAGACTATTGCAAAGTTGGAAAAAAAAGTCAATGAGGAGAAAGCCAAATTTTTGAAAGCTATGACTATGTCGTCATAAGTACTTCAAAATTTGTTGCTGTTCTCTTGTACATATGTAAGATGTACTATTATGTTGTAATCAAAATTCTTTTTGTTTTAAGCGATTTTGTTCTTGTTTTTCCTTAAAAAAATGGTGTGAGTCATATTTTCAAATTCCTTCTCATTACAATAGATCGTAACGTAGTTATCCTAAAGTTCTCAGATAGGTTTGTTAAGCTTCCGTTAGGAACTTGAACAAAAACAATTTAAAACAAAAAGGTTTAAGTTACCTCTACAAGAAATTTTTGTAAAGCCAAATTTTTCACAATTTAAATTTCAAGCAGAAGATCGTGTGCGGTGTTAATGGGTTCGATCCCAGAAACTAGAAGCAGATCATGGCAGTTTAATTAAGTAAGGGCTATATGCAACATGTTCTTCCTGCCATGGTAAATTGACACTGCTTCTTCTTGTGAAAGGCTTATAAATTTCTAAAATTCCATCTATTCTATCCCTATCATTGCAAAAAATTTCTTTTCCGGTATAAATCTAAGGAAAAGGCGCACCATCCCCAACTGACTGTTCAAGATAAGTTGAATTACTGGATACTGTGAGTGAAGGGGCGTGAAATTGGTGGTTTTCCTTTTGCCCACAGACGAGGAAGTCGTACTTTCATACTCAAACTGAAATACCATTGCAGATGCTATCCTTACATGAACATTGAAAATGGCTTCTCTGTGAAAATACTGCTTCTTTGTGAATACTATAAATCCAAGAAACAATATTGTCACCATGGCACTTTGTTTATTACTTTATGCAAAGCAAGTTCAAAACAAGAAAAAAAAACCCACAAAGGTTGTATAAAATCGATACATGATGTGATGGTGCAAAAGGTAGCATTTAAAGATTTTGTAAGTAGATGCTGGAACCTGATTCGTCAATGTGTATATTATCATTATGAGTTACAGTTGTACAGTAGTGATTATTTTGTTGTATATAAATACGTCTGGTATGTTTTAATTTTGATTTGTAAAGGAGAATATTACTTGCAGTGAGTTGAAACAATAAGAGTTAGGTGACCATTGTGTCCAGACAGTATTTTGCTATAATTGTGTATTGCCAATGAACTCACAAAGTTCTGTAATTCACTTTTGGTTGTCCTGTCTGGTAGTTGAAGAATGATCGAAATATTTAAAAGAGACAGGCTTAGTCGAAGGATGATGGAAAGATCAAAAGAGATTAGCCTGTCGGTCCTGCAGGGATATTCATTTCAATAGCAGAATTTTCATTAATGTGAATGGAATCATGGTAGTTTTTTTCTGAATTTGCTCTGATATTCTTGCTGCTCTATGTTGTTTTTTTATGCTAACTTTGGTTATGACACACAAATTATAGATCATCGAGTCAATAGATAGATAGCAACTAAGTTAGTCCTAGAAAACAATATTTCTTAGAGATTCTCACAATTTACTGGCAAGTCTTGTTGTTTATTGAACTCTATTATTGATTATGTGGAGAATGTGTGGAAGTGATGTCTTTCATGTACAGGGTTTGACATAATTAAAAGATCTAAGCAAATTTGCTGCCCATTCTAATCCAACCAAAGATGGTTGCCTGGGCGATTTCTGCACTGCCTCTCACTTTGGTGCATGCTATGTATCAAGCCCTGAGCTGTTAGAGATCTGTGTTGCTAAGGATTCCAAGGAATAGAGAGATGCAAATCAAGTTTACATGGGCAAGCAGTTGGAAATATCTTAAAATATATATATCTAATATCTATATATATATATACTGCCAACTGTGTATTACTGCATAATCATAATAGAAACTTTTATTTTGCTAATGTCAATAAATGAAAATCACAATATCTTCCTTGTTTCTCTGTTGTATTTTATATCAATTGCTAATGTAGCAGTCAAGAACTCAATTTCAGCAGCTGAATATAGAAATGTCTAACAAGTAACTATGAGATCCATCACACAGTCCCTATGTGTACAACCTTCTAACAGCTATTCTTTGTTAATTATTGGCCTACTGTTTAAGTCCCTCCCCGTCCATTCAGCATTTACATTTAGTCTCTCTTCCCACATCCAAAAATGGACTCCCTGAAATGGTTCTAGGGGTTAATCTTCATGACAATTTTTTGACCTGTTTTAGCCACTCCCTTTCCATTTAGCCTCTCCTTTAAAATCTAAAATTGGCTTAGTTAATACTTATAAACTGGGAATGCAGTAATTTCTGAGGGAGTTACTCGACATGTGGCTACCCAATAGCCAACAAAGAGGTTCCATGCATGGCAGAATCTGGAGCTGACCCTGTGCAGCGGGTCAGCAAGATAGGCATGCATTACGGACAACGGCATCCAGCTGACCAAAGGGAATCGCCACTGGCTCAACAATAAGTCTAAGTTTCTTCCCTGAGGTAAACATGTGCCTACAATGAACTATTTGCTGCTTTCAGAAAGCCACAGATATGGATATAGTGCCATCCTTCCCCTCCGACCCACTTCTCCAATGAATGACAGTTCAACATATGTCTAGATCTTTCTGAAGCTTCAGATATTGTCAGGACATATACAGGTGCGTATCCAGGGGGGGGCGTTGGGGGCGCGCGCCCCCCGGGTAAGAAAAAGAGGAGAGAAAAAAAGAGAAGAAAAAGGGAAAAAAGAGGGGAAAAGAGGAGGAGGAGAGGAAGGAAGGGGAAAGAAAAAGAAGAAAGAGAGAAGAAGGAGAAAAGGAGGGAGTAAACGAAAACGCGAAGACACCGGGAGGAGAAAGAAGAACAGTGACATCATTACAGCGCTGAAGGGTAGCCAGTGACGGATCAATAATTTCGTAAAATTGTGCCTCACCCTACCCCTTACACCGACAACTCCATTTTTTGACGTTTCCATTTTCCTCTCTCACTAATGATCTATATATATACTATATATGGTCTATCATAACGCGTGTGTAGAATTGTGCTATGAAACCAACTGTGGCTGGTCTCTAACTCGACCGTGTCGTCGGGGAACATGACGCATTTTGGGATGGGGGCGACCGCCCCCCCCCATTCAGCATTTTTTTAAATGATATCGCTAAGTAATTTCAAAATAGAAAGTGCTTAGATGCAACTTACAAGGCCTGGGAAGTGTCATTTCCAGCGATCTGGGAGACATTTTCGGCCAAAATTTGCTTGTACGCTTCGCGCTAACAAATGGTCCTGGGTAGTGCCATTTCCAGCGATCTGGGAGGCATTATCGGCCAAAATTTTCTTGTACGCTTCGCGCCAACCTATGGTGGCGCTACGCTTAGATAATTTGCCTACAGGCTTCGCCCCTCCCTTGGCAAATTCCTCGCTACACGCCTGTTCGAATTTGTAACGCAAACAGCAGATATCACATCATATCAGTGAGCATGAAAATGGCGTTCCAGGATGAAAATCCTCAAAACTATCCGACTTGCCTGAAAAAATAATCAACGTGTCAATGTCAATATCATATGAGCAAGCATCGGTTATTACATCGCATGCCATCATGTACCGTACGGTCCGTTCAAATTGCGCAGTATACCGCGGGATGCTAATGTAAACAACGACATGTCTCATGTAGATGTATAAAAAGCATGGAGGTCCAATTATGTCAAAAGTTTCTTTTACATTAGTAATGGCGAATTAGGGGTTGCACCCCCGCGGCGCAGTGGCGGAGCGTCCATACGGTCAGGGGGCGGATGCGTCCCCTGATGGACTCAAATGGACTGCTGGCGCCTTTTTCAGCTCTTTACCAGTTTTTACTTATTCTAGATTATTGACTTTTTTTATTGCGCTCTCATCTACTTATTGACATTTGTCACATTTTGTTGGTGTAATTTGGCGATGACACCCTATTCTTCGTTTATCTGCAAATTAGCCAGGCCCTGAAAGGGTCATTTCCGGCGATCTAGGGAGTATCTTTACTCAAAATTTGTCTGTGCGCTGCGCGCCAACCAGTGGTGGCGCTCCGCTTAGATAGTGTCGAAAGCGCCCCTACAGACCATTCTCGCCCCTCCTGACCAATACCCCTAGCTCCGCCACTGCCGCCGCGCCTCCTACGCCTATGTGTGTAGTGTTCGCTTTCGGAAATATCTGCTATTTTTTCATTTCCTTCAATCAAGTTTTATAATAGCCGTTATAAGAGGTTTAATATTTGTACACCAATAAATTAACTGTGTCTGAATTTTCGAAAATTTCTGACCAACATTCTGCATCACACTTCCCTCTACTCGTGCAATTTTGACCGGTCTGTTAGGGGTTGAAGGTAGTTTTTCTATATTGGTTGTCCATAGATGAAATTTTGTACAACATTATGGGTATGCTTTGAAGTGAGTTTATTCACGAGAAATGTGAATTTTCAAATTCTGAACAAATTTGGGGCTTAAAACCTTGAAAAGTGGGGCTTACGGGTATTGTGGGCTGCGACGTAGGATCACCTACAAAAGCAAAGACCCACAGGACATGCGATCAGGTCGAACATGACGTGTGCCGGGTTGACAATCTTCAAAAAGGTTATGGATGGAAAAAAAAATGATTAGGAAATACTTGGGTCTCAGGCCAAAAGTGTACATCTGGTTGGTCATTTCAAGCCCGAGAAGTGCCGTTTCCGGTGATCTGGGGGGTATCAAAACCAGAAATTTTCTTGTACGCTGCGCACCAACCGATGGTGGCGCTCCGCTTAGATAGTAATTCGCGCCCCCCGGGTCAGAAAATCCTGGATACGCGCCTGATATACATATATATAAGATCACTAATGTTATCAACTTGTCAAAGGGTAGCCTAATATTCTCTCTACAGACTACACTCTCGATTCAACATCAGTCCGCTGGATGGCAATTTAGTACCGTAGACAAATTCTTTTGAAATTTGTTTTAATGTTAATGAGGCATGTGTTAGCATTAGCAAGCTTTGGTGATCTAAGCAAAGTTTGAAACTGTTATATCTCCCCACTTCAAGATGCCTCACATAAATTAAAAAATAAACCAGAAAAATGCATAACACAAGCAAAGATTACACGACAATAAATATGCATATATATTCATGAATTTAATATCAACTCCGTCTGATCATGCATATATATCCTGTTGGAAAGACTAAGATTATATTTCTATAATCCACCTATAGAAAAATGACACAATAAAGATACAAAAAGGATTAAACGTGAATATATATTAGTGTTGTCATCTATAATATACTCGGAGGATGTAAATATTATAGTTGAAGGAATGTGATTAATTCTGATTATGTAAAAGGCCATCAAGAAATGTTATTTCATAGCTGGTTTAATACTATGTTGGTAAATCATCTAATTGGTATATAATAGAGTACTAAAAAATGTTGATGAGAACCTTGAAAGTGGTGACCAGAGAAGGCACAGTACCCTGTGTAAGACAATATTAACTTCATTGACAGGAGACCCCCTGCCTTGTCCCAAACGGGGAAAAAAAAGATGTAACCAAGGAGTGCTGGTTTAAATGTAAATTACAAATCATTTTTTTTTTTACCAAATATGGTCTGAAAACGTTCTGGAAACTCCAACGATTTCCTCCTTCCTTCTAAACACATTTCAAGTAGTCAAAACTGCATCTTTTTGTGAAGTATACATCTGATACAGTTTAGCCACTGTGAAGGGGATTATCAATAGAACAGCTAGGGCAGGTGGGAAAAATTAACACATTAATGTAGCATGCAGAACCCAATGACACGGCAAACATGAACATATGAATAGGCCTACTCTGGAGATGAAAGTTTGTATAGAGGGCCTTGGGCCTACTTGTGATACTGTATTATATATACTACATTATACTTTATTATATTTTGATACAACACATGAAGAATGCACCTGTAGATCTCTGTGATCTTTTATTTGATAACATAATGTGAATCTCTCATTTCACCCAAAAACATTCTTAAATTTTCTGGTCTGCGAAATGGGTACAAAATTTCACTTTGGCCTACAAGATCCATTTCCTGCCAACCCCCCCCCCCCCCCGGCTAGGGCAACTACTAAGTGCCTTTAGTACCATGACAGCTGGGGCTGCATTCATGGCTTCTTTCCTGTTCAAGTAATGAAATGCCTCTTAATCATAGCTCATTAATAAATCAAACTTAAACAGCCATAAGAAATAATACTTAAATGTCAATTAATCTGCCAAGGTTACATCCCATGTCATTTCCAATATTTAAGGGTATGGTCAGCAAATGTTCTTTTGTTTGAATGGTTAATTAAAACAGGAGATGAGATCATCCTACTTCTAGACAGTAAGGACCCTTATATTCCATTGAAACTACAATCTGAGAATGCAATATATATGTATGTTACCTGTGGATTATTACAACATATGATAACCTAGTAAACAAGTCGTTTATAAGACTTGAAGACAAACCTAGTTGACAGTGACCCTGAGAATTGCAAACAGGAATTCATTAGCAACCAGAATTTCCAGAGTTCATGAGCATTTCCTGATTGATCCAATTAGGCTAGGATGACAATCAAGTCCCTGGTATGATGTCACTAATTATGTTTCCTATGGATTAATATGGCTGTTACATATGTAGAAAATAATGTTCGCCCACAGACCACATTGAAATGTGGATAACATGACATGACATTGTACTATGCATATAATCACCAAACCTGTCACAAAAGTTGATAAACGTGTACCAAGTGTTGTACACAGAACCTGAACTGTTTTATGGTTGGCAAACTTTAGATTCCATTAAAATTGATATCAAAGGTAATCAACACTTCTTTATGTCTAATCAGAGCCTTAAAGGTCAAGACGAACCATCACTAAACTTGTAAATCTTGCCTCAGTCTCAATATTTCAACTGAATACAAAGGTTACTTTAATATCAGAGTCCCACTGTCTATTCAATAAACCTTTTTTCTGCAGCCCCGTTGGCTATGGGTATGGACAAGAATTTCTTTGACCAATAGATGGCTTCTTATACATCGTAATATTCTTCAACCAGGAAGCCAGTTAGCTTTGTGATTCCTTGCCATATAATTTGCTAAAAATTCAAAATTACTATCTAACTAATGTAGAGCAAGTGAGTTAAATTTGTCCAAGAATTAAGTGAGAACCAGAAAGGGTTTGCAAATTTCATTACCTGGATGCCAGGTATGTTTCGTTGAAGACCTACAGATCCCCTTCACTAAACTGAACTGAATTTGACCAAACTATGTTCACTAAAAGAAAATCATAGCATTGGTGAATTCACAGATTAATTGTAGCTTTAATTTTGAAGTTATGTATTTAAAAGGTTCTCAGGCTTTGATGCCTGTTTACCTCATGTGACCTTTGACCTCTTACAAAATTAACATAAATTACAGGCAATAGATCCTCACATTTGACATGAAGAAGTTAAGCAAATAAGATACAACAGCAAACAAGATAATAACATATATATATATATATAAATATATATATATCTATATATATATATATATATATATATATATCAATCTTTCTTAAAAATATTAATTAAAATCAAAGGAAAGTATGATTTTTTTAAAGTTCTTGATGAGAAAACAGAAGTTACAATTTTATTATAACTACACATTACCTGGATTACTTTTTTATGAGAATGCTAATAAACTTAGCCTGGACTTGATAGAACATAAGACTTACAATACTGTCACTGGTTTGAATCTCATTCTTACCACAAATTTACTTTCCTCATCCAAATTGGGGCGATTTATGTGTAATTTTGCATATGATTTGCCAACTTCAAAACCTTTTTAAGCAGACTTCTATCTGCGTATTTGTCTACACTCAATCATAAATCATATTTATCACTGACACACAAAGTACTTTTACTGTCTTTTGATATACAGAGACCACAAATTAAAAAGAAAAAAATATTTATATCAAAACAACCAATATATTTCTGTTTCTGTATGTAAACAAATGAGGACGTTCAACTACATTACAAGAGTCTCTGTTGTTACATTACAAGAGACATACATTACAGTGTCAAAACATGAAAATTACGATAATAAACTACATTACAAGAATCTCTGTTGTTACATTACAAGAGACATACATTACAGTGTCAAAACATGAAAACTACCATAAATTCCGAGAAAAAAAAAACAGTTCTCCTTTCCTCAAACGAGAGATTGTCTTGTAACGGGAGGAGAGAGAGAGAGTGATGGTCAGGCACAAGTCAAGCTATCCAAACTTGATTGTTTCCATGCTTGGCATGCTTCTCTTCCTTTCATCTGACAGTGATTATTAGAAACTCGTTACAAACCGATGTTAATATTTAGTTAGAAGATAATCCGAGACACTATTTACAAGAGGATGCTGCCACCAGCATTCTTCTCTTTTACCAGACAGTGTAGCCTCCATCCGACCCACCGGTCATCCAGTTACCTTCCCTTTGGGTGATATGAAGATTAGCTCCTTGGGAGGCTGCCATCTGAGCAGCATTGGGTGCACATCCTGGTGGTGGGGGCTGAAAGATTAGAAAAAGGAAGCAAGTCTAGTGTTTAATAGGCCATTATATGTTTAGGTTCCTTTTTCTGTTTTAGTACAGTTTTTTGTAAATCTTAAATAGTATTATATCAATCCATTTATATAAAGTAAAAATTCTCATAAAATTAAAAGTTCTGTTTCAATTTACAGAACCATTAAAACCAGCAAACTAATAAAATTAATGATAACTTGCATTATAATCAATTGCTAATTAACATTCTCTGGGGTGAGTTGTAGGTATTAGCACACTATTAACTTTTTTATTTTATATGTCACAGGGCCAAAGAAAATTACCATGCAAAATGGCTCCACTAAGTTAATTTGTGCAAACTAACCATCCCTATTTGCAAGTACTGTACTTAGATGGCAGAGTATCAACCACACTTACTCTGTAAACAACTCTGGTAAGCAAGATGTAATGATGGCATGCACTGTTTAACAATCCAAAGCTAAAATTGATGGCTTTAATACAGTTCAAAGGTTTCTTCTTATCAACAGATGAGACCATCAAACAAAGAAGTGAGAGAACCACATAATGCTGATGAGACTAGTGTATTTATAGTGCACACTGCTGTGTGTGTTCACTCATTAGTCTCATATAAGCTATTTACAAGGGAACTATGGAAAAAGCAGGAAACCCCTACAACGTACTGGCTTAGGGTATTTACAGCAAGAAGCTTGTGAAATTGTTCCCCATGTGTGGGACAATTCCTGATGGGTCAATGACCCATGCTTACAGAGGATCATCGAACAATAAATGTGTTTGACATGATAAGCAAACTAGCTATTTTACACTCTGTAAAGCAACCGCAAACAAATTGCTCAGTTTTACCAAACTTACCAAGTATTTATCACATAAAGATTACAGTAAATCAAAACTAAAACACACTAAATTTTCTTGACTTGTATTATTCAAAATGAATAGTAATTGACAAGTTACAAACTACTTCATTCAAATCTCAAACTTTTGTCGCCTCGAGACCTTTTTTCATTATTTTCTTAATCACATGAAATAAGTAAACAATATAGGGAAATGGGTGAACAATTTTCAACTTGCAACAATGAAAAGGATGAACAATATGTCACTGCTTTGAAAATGTACCAATTTGTGCAGAGAGTAGAAGCTAATTTCATGGCATATTATATTCACTAAGATTTATCAATCATGTATCATCAGGAGGACAATTAGGACACTGATGATATGGCCTTTCATCCTACTGTAGTCACCAAGGCCTTTGCCATCTGTAGGCTGAATTTCGTTAAATGTGATCGTCGTTAAGGTCATCAGTATCGCTGGTAAGAAATACGCGCAAAGTTAAAACATGGTTAGTACTGCTCAAATATCAAAAATCAAGGTTTTATGATCCTCACAATATGTTTTCCTTGCTGAGTCATTAAATTAGTAAATTGTTCTTGTTTATCTGAGAATGATCTGACAAGTCGGTCTGTACAGGTAAGTACTTTCGAGCAAGTTTTTGGTAAAATTGCAATATTGTACTATAAATTTTAAATTACATTTCAAATGCCTTTATGAACAATAGCAAGACAGTTTACCTGCATTCCCTTTCTTTCATATTGATTTTGTGGCTTTAAGAAAAAGAAGCATTTTTAAAAATCTCCATTTGACTGTGCTTTCTACTTTATACATCTGACATGATGATTTTTCTAATGTCTATACTTTACTTAGGAATGCAGCACTACTGCAGACCTGAACAGTATATTCCAGGATGGTGCACCTCTAAATACTCACAGGAACACTTGGTGGTGAAGTGCCATCAAACCTGGCTCCTGCATCAAATCCTCCCTGTACTACATAGGTAGTGTTTGGTCCAGCTGCTGGTAATGGTTGCCCTGGGTAGGCACTTACTGCTGGTAATGGTTGCCCTGGGTAGGCACTAGCTGGTAATGGTTGCCCTGGGTAGGCACCAGCTGGAGGGTACCCTGCTGTTGGAGCAAATGTTGGTGGTGCCTGCCAATGAACGAAAGATAAATCTGAAACTGCATTTCACGTGAACGAAACACATGTTTAACCATATTTCAAAGCAAGATATGGAGGGCACTTTGATGGAGGATAGGGGGAGGGGGCGGAGGTTACGATGTTGGGTGCTTGGGTATTCTAAAACCAAATTCCCTTGTAGTAGCCAAACATTCCCTGATGATTTGAAATGAATCCAATCCAGTGCTATCTGCATCTAAGCAGGCTGTTGGAGCTAACAGCTGTGGGTAGATTCTTGAGGTTGTATGCTAGCACAACATTATTTCCCTTCTTACAGTATAGAACAGTTGCTTTCCCTCTCCCCCACCCCCCCCAACCCCTTTTTGCTCCACACTGTGTTTAGCATGATTTAATGGCATGAAATGGCATATATGGTCTGTGTTGTGTGTCCTCATTACTATGGTATCCATACATTCTATATGCTATTTCTATTTTTATACAGTACTTTGCCTCAATCCCATGCAAGTTAGAAATATATTTCACTTCCTAAAACTATTCAGCAATCAAACAGATTACAATTACACCATTCTTCCTTTCTGACGTAATACCTGAAGATTTTTTTCCAATTCATTATTAGTTTTTGGTCTGTTAGTTTCTTTTCATGCAACAACCAGACCAAAGGGTTTTCCAGCTATGACAACTGTCATGCTCGTTTACACTGGTGTAGGAAGAACAGGAAGATCCCAACCATGATGTTAGAAATTCAATGCAATAAATGAAACACTAGTACAATCATAGTGTGACTAAGCACACATTACAATTTCTCAAACGGTCCTGTGTGATGGCAGAAACAGGAAATTCCGATAAACACATCCTATTCATGCCGTACGTTTTTCTGGAACATTACTTTACCTGTCCTGGTGGGGCGTATGGTGGTGGCGGTGCAGCATAGCCTCCCATTGCACCTGGAGGGGCGGCGCCCGGAGGGGCGGCGCCTGGAGGGGCGGCATAGCTTGTGTACGCTTGTTGTGGTACTACAGGTTGAGTTGGGTAACCGCCCGTTTGTTGAGTTGGGTATCCGCCTCCCTGTTGAGTTGGATATGCTTTTTTCTCTATAAGACGAAAACAAAAGGGGAAAAACAAAATTAGAGCAATTTGCAATAGACATTGTGATAATGGTACTGATGAAATTTTGCCAGTTTTCTTCAGAAAAGTGTATTGAGGTAGTAAATTTAATTTCAGTAAGTTACTTTCATTACTGAAATTGTATATACAGGTACAGTACTGCGAGAGACTACCAGCATCTTCTTAAGAGATAATTACAGGCAGATTTTGAGATAGATTTGTCTGGGAATATTTTGTAAACTGGGATTAAACCAGATACTTTTTCACTGACCGTCCAGACGATCCAACAGGACAACACATCCGATACAAACCTCCCATATTTCAGAGTTCTGACCTTTGGCATTGTATAGTCTGTGTGTGAGCATGATGGTTTGTACTTATACAGTAGAGTACACCTTGTCAATACAAACATAAATTTTCAGAATTTGACATATTTAATCAACATTTCACCACGGATGAGGAAAGAACTACAGTATCATCAGTTTGTTGTGTTTAGTTGTTTGTGTGTTATGATAACATTTTTTCAAACTACATTGAGGTCTAAATAACATGACGATTGTTAGGTTTGTCACTCAGCTGTCTCATGTAACACTGTGGCCTTTGTCACAGCATCGGTCCTTTGTACACATGCACATCCAATTTGAGAACAGAAACAGTTTATGTCCATACAGAAATAAGCAAGCGGCGGAAACCACAACTGATAAATTCCATGGTATCTTTTACACCCCAAGGCAATAGTTTATTTACATTTGTCAAAGTTTACCCTGGCTTAGCTGTCCTAACCCCACCTCTCATGAGGGGCTTGATCAAGCTCGGGCTTGCCCCGTTCCCAAGCACTAAAAGAGTGGAGCAACTTGCCCTCCCCTTGATAGGTTGATCAAGAGTGAAGCAAGCCCGCATTCGTGGGAACAGGCTTTGTGAGGAGATAGGAGATCTGGGTATGGAAGACAATAGGATACAGATTACAGAAGAGAGTTTCAGACAATCAGTTTGAAGCCCATTGTGTATTTAATTCCATAATTTGCAATAGACACTTGTAACAGAGGCTGACATGATAAGGCTGCCATTTATATTTTTGCTTCTACAGGTAAAACAGTAGAGGTTCCATACAATAGTCAGTTTGTTTACATTGTTGGCAGCTGGCATCTGAGACAAATATAAGGGTACCAGTAAGTAGTAACCATCTTACTTTGCCATTGGCCAAGTCAGTTGTGCCATACACATACAGTATTGGAGAGATACTGCACGAAACTGATACTGTACAGTGTGATGAAGGTGAGAATAATTGGAAACAATGTTTCCAGAATTAATGTTGACAAGTTTGAGTAGGAGTATCAACATGTAAAAGGACATTCTAACATACAAAGTGCAAGAGTGCCTATACAGACAATGTTGTGAAGTTACACATCAAAATTAACATGGAAAAGTTGAAATCATCATTGAAGCTTTCCTTCAGAGGAACATTTATGCTCTTAGTTAAATTAAGGTGACAATCATTTTTTAACAGAAAATTCGGAAACATGATATTGATGTTGACAGTAACCCCCTCCCCCTCCCCCTGGCTACCAAGTTGACATCAATGGTTAGTACCTCCACTTTAGTTTCAAAGGAAGGCATTCTGAGGGTCTCTCAATATTTTTGGTGGTCGTACTTTTCATATGGCCAAGGTTAGAACACCTCATCCACAAAAAAAAGTGTTCTGACATTCAATCAGGGGACAGCACATGTATGAATACTCCTCAGAAATCAGGGACGCCTGGTCCTCCTAGCATCCTAAAGTTACCTTGTACAGTACAATCTTACTATACTATACATGTATACAACTTGGGTTAGCACTAGCATTGAATCAATGATAACAACATACTATACAGTTGAAGCTATGCTATCTATCATTGCTCTGTGTTGTAGTACAGTCATTTGTACAGCAGACAGGGATAGTAAACCTTCACTAATTCAACAACCCACAAAGAAAGGAAAATTAAATTCTGAGTGAATGAAGCTATTGTGCTTTGAGCTACCATATGGACTACCAGGCAAACATACATAAATGAAATAGAAACACTTCTTTATTATTCTGGTGGATATGAAAGAAATTTGAAAACTGAAAGCTCAACAACTCTCCTTGCACTACTGATTTCAACTTTCAGTCCATTACTGATTTAGGTAAAGAGGACATGTTGTGACACCCCAGTTATTGACTGCAATCATCATGTTGAAATTCACGGTGATATATCTTAAATAACTGACAAAAAAGAATCAGAACTTTCAACTTTGGTTTGACACGTTATCTGAATTTTGATGATTCTTCACAGTTCAGGTTAACAAGTATGACAGTAATACACGTATAAGCTTTAAGAGCTTACAGCTACTGTACAGTAACTGTACACTACATACCTAAATGAGAAACAGCTACAGAATGTTGCTCTAAAAGAAGAAGAAGAAGCTATCTATTTATTTAAAATAGTTAAAAATGTCATGTACATGGCAACCAATAAATGGTTGGAAGCATTAACAGTATATAATAAACAGTACTTAGATTATAATACTCACTCTAAACTGGTTAGAGATATACTGTACAGGGAAGAATTAAGTGCTCACATTTTGCTGTTTTATGAAAAATTTCTATTTTCTCATAGAATACTAAAAATATTACGGTTCAGTGTGCAAAACCTGATTCTGTACATATATATTTTATGGAGCAATAGAAGTCTGTTTTCCATAGCATTTTGCAATGTGATACCGGATCTCCCTGTGTTGTACTTTGACAAGTAAAGGACAAAATACAGTAGTATATAGATTACTACAAAACACAACAAAAGGCCCTACTATACACTGTACAGGACCCCACAACCAAATAATTAACAAGATTGCAATCCATGGAGTTGCAAATCTCATCTGCTCCATGGATGACCAGTAAAGTTGTTTCCATTGCTTGCCGGGTGACTTTACTTACAAAGTACAAGCAGGTACTCCCTTATTCTAGTTTGACTTACTGTAAGTATCCTTCATTCATTCAGATAAAGGACACTTTACACGTCATAGTTTTGAATCTGTTAATACACTGAGCACTTCCCATTCTTGTAAGAGGTGAAACAAGTTGTTTACTGTTTTGTAATACCCATGGGCTATTATCTTGAAAGGTTTTTCTAAAAAACGAAACTGACAAATCATGCAACCATACAACCTGTAATACTTTAGAAGCTATTTGTATGTCATATTGTACTCTCTATACTGTACATAAGGAAGGAAATCAACACACATGCTTATGCAATTATTTACAGTTATTGTCGTGTGTGAGGTTCAATGGATATGAATGGTGAAACCTTCAAGGGAATTAAACAGATTTATTTGAAACGAATAACAAAAAGGATTTTTTTTTTCTTCCAGCAAAGGAACGTTTTATCCCACTCAGGCCTTAAAAGTTAAGATATTTAATGGCCAAATGTAAATGCAAGTGGGTTTTGACATTTACTAGTAATAGAATATATGGGCACTTGCATTTTTCTGTCTGTAGATATTAAGATCATAAGCATCAATATCAATACCATTTGCATGATAAGTACAATACTGCAGTGCAGCTCAAGAATAATGCAAGTGAGAATATATGATTCTTAGCATGTAGATTTTTGAAGCACAAGTTTGCATTTGTTAGCAAACTTGTGGCTAAAACCTGGGAAAATATTTTGTGTGTCACTGTAACTGAGACTGGGAACAGTCTTTTATACTTGATTTCACTAAGTGCAGCATACATGAACAGTACAGAATGTCTGTCCCTCCAACCAATTCAGATAAAACATACAATTTGCATGCCCATTAAATCCCATGCCTTTTTACATGTACAGTATCTATATCATGGTAATGTTGTGCAGTCCAAGTACTGTAGTAAACTCTCAATCATTTGAAAATAGTTTATACTCCAAGATGCCCAAAATAGAATTGTTTCCAAGCTTTAATATACTTACAAATCGATTCCAAATTTTCTCGGCATTCACAGTACTGTAGGCTATAAAATGTCACAGAGTTGTACAGTGGTACACGCCTAGAAATTCCAAAACTTACTGGTTTGGAGTGACAAGCTTACCTGTCTCCCCACATCCTTTATCACTCTTGTTCTACCATGCCTTGAATGAACTGGTTACCTTTTAACAGTGCGCCCACCCTTTCTACAACCGGCCCCTCCAGGCAATGTCCTTCCTTCTCATTCTACTACCTAAAGGTCCTACATCGTTCATATTTTGGGTGGATTATTTTTCGGCTTAATTAGATCAGAATGGTTCCAATAGGATCTTTGTTTGCCTTCATGGGAAACAGGACTCACAGGAGCACCCTTTTTTTTGGCCAGGGGAGGGTATTTGAGACTGTTTAGGGAGCAGTTTCCACCACATTCATTTTCATAGTTTTCAGTACGGGTAGCAGTTCTGCGAATTGCTTTATGTTAATTTTCCCGCCCATTTTCCCTCCATATATAGCATGTTATAGTTCACTGTTATTGCATGTAGACTATGTAGTTTTATTTTTCTGTCTTCTCTACTTGCCTTTGGTTAAATCAAGGAGTTTTAGCTAACATATATTGTGAGATGAAAAATCCTTTTCAGTTTAAGAGATGTGAGCTTCCCACTATTCATAAATTGTCGAAACTTATAACATTTTGTGATTAAAACAATGATTCAAATATATGTGATATTCTTAGAAACAATCCAACGACAACTTCCTACCATGAGCGCTTCTTGTCAAAATGTGTCAACAAGGTCTAATGTTATGTTATGTTTATTTAAGTGCACATATGATAGCCTATAGCACAAACTTCGCTCTCTATACAGGGAACAGAAATTTAGTTGCAATTAAACATTATACTTTGTGTTTGGTGAGCACAATAGATCTATGCAAGAATGTTTATGCACAATGGTAAGGGATAATTAATTAGCCAATCCAATCACAGGAATTTTGGAAATGCCCCATTGACTATTTATAGCATGAAAATCACTGTAATAGAAATGTTGTGAACTCTGTCCTTTGCGGTTAATTGTTATGATTTATTTGTTTTTAAACAAATTCAATCATCTGTACAAAGGATTGGAAGAAATTTTGGCTCTTTTTAGAAGTTGTGGTTTTTGAAAAGAAAGAAGGAAATATATTCATTCAAAAACGTGTTCATTATGTTTTGTTAAGGCCAAGCTGTGAGTGTGTGCGCTTGGGGTGTGTGTGTGTGTACTTGGGGTTTGTTTCCCGTGAAAAAGTGTGCGTTCGCTGGACACAAGCAATTTAAAGATTTGCATCTCTGGCTAAAATATTACATCCCAGACTCAGAATCCTTGCGTTCATAACAATGCTGAGCATGTGATTTAGCAACATTGGCATTGTTACCTGCATTATAAATATTACCATGCATACACTAATACTGTAGAAGACTTTTTAATTTAATGCTATAATCCAGCCAATCCTATAAAGTATCGACCTATATTAACCATTCATCAAGTTGGATAGTATACATGTACTATATTAATGACTATCTTAGAAGCCATGCAGATGACAACGATTGTAGCTACAGTATGTGCACAGTTGAATCCGAGTTTATCTCTCACACATGGTTACTGATAAATGTTTACAGAACAAGGACATAACTGTTTCTTATTCCTAGGTAGTCGATGAATAAAAATCTGGAATTACACACAGCGATCAACTCTTAGCTTTTTGTCAATAACAACAAGAAGGTTTAATATGCAACAACCATGGTTACAACTTAGGTTGAGTCTAAAGCTATTTAAAACATCAGTCTGTGTATCTTTGCAAAGTCAGGTCAACTGTAGGACTCTTGTTTTTACTTGTTCACCATGTGTAACTGTGATGTAAACTTTACCATTCGAGCCAACTCTTTAGTACTTAGTTTGTATATGAGACAGGTTTCAAAGTCGTACTGTAGGATCCTCCACTCAAAACAGAGAGGACAAAATTGTGACAAATTATTGGAGCAACTATCTTTATACAGGGCCACTTCAGTGGCCCTACTGTATCCTTCAGTAGCATCCAGATAAGTGGATGTCAGGACTGGCCCCTGAGTCAACTCATTAAGGATTCTACCTTAAGTCATTACAGTGGATCTTAATAGTACTTTATTTCTGAGCTAGACTTTATTGCCATGATATCCCAAGTCCTAGGCTTCCTATTTAGAAGAAAATTGAAATAGATGTGACAACCCTATAAATGTTACAAACTTACAAGACTACTTTACTGAAGTGGATGCATAGATGTTCTGATGTGGAGTTAGGGCAGTCTAGGTCCAAGAATTCAATTTGAGATCGACCCAACATTGTGCTTAATTGTAATATTTCCTCCATATAATTATTCAAAGAATCTTATTCAAATTTAAGACCAATATCCTGAAATGGGTGCACAGATGCAGAGTGGTGACAAATCAGACTAATTAAACCTGGGATGGATGCGGGCATGTTTGAATGCGAAGTGAAGAAAAGATCAGATAAAAAAAAAACAATCTGCTGGAGAGTTTTCTATCAAAGTGTATATTTAAAAGGATTTGTCTGGTAGCCCTTAGAAGTTACGTTAAAATAAGATAAAACAATTTTCCAAACATGTTTTCAAAGTACTGAGAACGCTAATATTGCGTTTGACAGAGAAACAATTTTTTAACCGTTTAGGATGGCTATTTCAAATATACTTTTAACTGTAGCAAACGTGACATGATCTGACATCATCTGGGCAAATGCAGATTGCGGCATAACCCACGCTGCATACAGTTTAGGGCTGTAACGGTTAAACGGTTAACCGGTTAACCGACCGAACGGCCGGATAAACGTCCGCCGTAATCGTATAAGTTTAACCGTTTTTGTAATGCCAATTACGCAGTCGCAACGGCGCGTCTTCACGTCACTTTATTCCCGAAATAGACCGCAACATTTGCTTGCCGAAAATCACGTAACAATTGCAAACTTTATCACGTATCCATACAAAAGATTTTTAAGATTGGCGGTACGATTGAAGGGATTACCAAGCGGTATGCGGCCCGTGAAGCGCCTATTGTTACCCCGTTCGACAACGTGGCGAGTCTGCATCTAATCCTTTCAAATTTATATTGTATTTAAGCAGTAAACGTTTTCTTTATTATGATGTAATTTCAGTTCAGTGTTCCCTCTAAGGTGCGGGATTCCATTCAACAGACTCAGTAATCCCACAAAGAAAACATTTGTCTGCTGGAAATCCCCGCATGGTTTTCTTGCATTCGCGATAAGTTTATACTCAATGCACAACGTATACACTTGACTGTAAAAAAACTCTGAAAATCAGTAGAGAAATAACCAATTGTGTACGAAAAGTAAGTTGGTACACCTTTCAAATTTTACGAAAGATCGAGCAAAAACTTTCGAAAAATTCACGCGAAACTGGCATATCGTGCTAAATGCAACTGTCATGTAAACAAGGCTCTAGTGCACCCAATTATGAATACAACGTAAGAACACACCTGGTGTTAAGCGGCGAAAAAGTATTTTCTAAAATTTCCAAAATTACGGAGAAAATAATATCCTACCATAGTTTAGTGTATAGCAAATAGCCTAACCACCTCGTCGGTTACGGATCTCACGTAACGACAAAAACACAGCTAATTGTATATTGCGAAGTTTACGTTTTCTACAAGAACATGGAAACAATATTAAGCATTTAGATAATAATGCCAAGTGGCCTTAAACATGTGATTACAAGGTTTACTTTCATGTTTCATGTGGAATATATTGTCTTGTTCATGCGGAGGAGTCACTTGCCTGTTTTACTTACCTAGCTGTTACGGGGATCATATTTTACTTACTTTTCTTAAACGTCTAAGATAATAATTCTCATAACTTAACCGAACCTTTACTGACTGACCTTATTAATTCTAGACCATGAAACGTTCCTTGGCAACATGCCAAAAAAATTGTTAACAACAGGTGTTAGACAGGGGATGAGCTCACAGTTGTTTGGCAAGGTAACTTGGAAAATGTAGCCTACCGTAGTTGTAGTATAGTGCAAGCTATTGTTAGGCAGTCTAGGAATGGGGCTTTGCCGAACGTTGTTTCATAAAATCGCATGTTTTTTTAAGTTAAACTTTTTAATGATTGTAAGACAGATAGATCTCTTTTCATTCTATAACAAAATGTGGCTACTCTAACTTGTCATTTCAAAATTTTCATCAGTTTCGTGACAATTTAAATTAAAAAAGTTGTCAGTATTTTGCATCCACAGCTGCGAATATTTTATCGCCAGACGCGCCAAATTTTCCGAGGCGTTAACCCCTGGACCCCCACAAGGGGTTCCACCACATGACCCCACCGGGGGACTACCCCACGCCATTATGCTACGTGTGCTAATTGTGTTTGCTGCGCGAACTCCGGCGGGAAATCGACAGGGTGTTCGCGGGAAATTTTACAATGTTTTCCACACTTCCCCCCTACCCTCTGCCTACCCCGCCACAATGCACAAATTCAATATATCTGTGACCCATTGTTGTACTTGTAATTGCGTAGGCCTAGCCCTACTACCGTACACTTCTGTAGTAATCGCTTCCTAACAACCGACTTTCCTAACCTTGGCCTAGCTAGTGAAAGCCTTGTAGTCTAACACTCCATATGATCGCGAACTTCAATACACAATGCCAATATTAAGTAGGCCTAGTAATATTAGGCTTATAACTGCCATACAATGCCTGCGCTATTACAGTAGGGGCTACGCAATTAACGAAGAAATATTTGCTTCAAATATCTCTGTAACAGTTACCGATGAACTGAAAGAGAAACAAAAATCTGTTTAAAACTTTATGAAAACGCGCGATTCGTCTTTTTCAATGCAACGATCGTCAAAACTAAGCAAATACAACCAAATTCTTGACATACGCGTTACGGAAAAACGATACTTGCAGCGCTAATTTGAGAATGTACTTCCGCATCAAAGTGATGGCGCTCTTTCGGAATTATAATCTGAGCTATATAACTCTGATTTTCGGCTCTTGTTTTGAGGCAACAACACGGGTTACGTTTAAACGTTAACCGTTCGGTTAATAGAAACGGTTAACCGGTTAGTGAATTAACCGGAATGACACAGCCCTAATACAGTTCCTACAGTAGTCACAACAAAAACCGTGTTAGAACACAGATTAATTCCTTCCTTGTATTTCGGTGAAATTTCTTATAAAGGAGATACGTTTTAAATCGTTAAGCCATCATATGTAGTGCATCAGTGATTTCTTGGTTGTTGTGTCACACAAGATAAGTTTGAACAGCAGACAATTCGTTGTTTCCAGTAGTTTCTATAGTTTGACTGTTAACTTAAATGTGTACCTGATATTAAATGAGGACTAGTGTAATGACTACGCTACCAAATATTAATTTCGTCAGCAAGAACTGGATTTAGGCAACCTGCACCCAACTCTTAGGCCTTAGTAAAGACTGGTCTAGTTAGGCTGAACTTTGTTGGTTTCAGTTGTTTTCCGCACATGTTACTTTCCGCACATTACTTTCCGCTGAAAAAATTCATGTGCGGAAAACAACTTTTTTTTCCACTTACCACACTATATTTTCCCTCAAAGATACCAAATTCAGGCAGGATGATGAAAATAACATGAGAAAGTATCAAAGAACGTCGATAAACAATGGTAGCGAAAATCACTCTCGGTTTGCTCTGTAATTTAGTTCTATCCATGTCCCAGGCATGCTAAAAGGTCTTTAGTCAAAGCAATAGAAGAAAGCAAAAATGTCCTTACACAGTGTAGTGTAGGCCTACTTTGTTATTCTGGCTTGTATAGCCTATAGGACTAGCCTAGAAAAAATCAGTCATAACATTAACAGTGCCTCAAAATACAAGATTGATGTCTTTTTTCTTTAGTTTGGGTACTAACTAGGTGTGATGAACCCGCAGTGAGGTTGAAAAGAACTGAACAGTTTAACGTGCAATCTCAAGTTGACTTTATTTGTAACACACACTCGCTGTATACACGTTCAGCATAACAAACACGATAGATTCCTTGATTTGCATGCATTAAATGAGTATTAAGATATCACAGTTTTCACACTAGGTCCTATCAAATTTTAGCTGTTTCAAGAAGGTTGTGACTTGTGAAGCCTTGATAAAGGATATATATGTTCGAAAAAGTTGTTATAATTTTCCTTTCAAATACGGCGTCTATCAAGTCCACCCTATGTATACCTTATTGTTCATACGCCTAAGTTATACCTATGATAGGCTTACCGTAACATTCAGCCCAACACTCTGGCGCTAACTTAGGCTAAGCCTAAAATACCCTAACATTCGTAAACGTTATTGTACTGGTACTAGGCCTAGGAATGCATTTATGTTACTTGTTAGCCTCCATCAAGTTAGTTTACCTGAAGAATCATCTTTCTTCTTCCCAAAGAGAGGCATTTTGCAGAGTTTCTGTGTGAAGATGTGAAGTGCAAAACGGAAATGTCTATCTAACTATGACGTTAGAGAATAATAAGGACGTATTCAGTCACGGGTGTATTGATGTAGTATTACTGTACGTTTTCTTGCTAAATATATCTATGTCATTCCTAAATCCAGTGCGTGTAAACAATGTTACGTAAGAAACCTGATGACGTAATTAGTGGCGCTATGTCGAATTCCATGGTCGAATCAGATCAGTGATTATTACAGCTGATCGATATAAACACAACCAGTGAGCATGAACTTACCGTGCACAAACGTATCTAAGCAAGTTTCATGAAGTTTCAACTTGAGAGAGCAACGTAATACCGAAAATTAATCGTAATCTAGTAAGTAGAAGTGAAATACCTTTTTCAATCTTATTTTTGGTATGAACTATGATGGCAGATATCGCACTGTAGTGAAAACTGTAAACAAGAACAATATCGTCTAGCCTTAGTTAGTGAGTTAAAAGTTACGCAACCTTGGCTTAGTCCTATAGTACTGTACCTATCGGCCAGGCTATAGTCACTAGCTATGGCGATAATGTAATCTGTGAATTATAAGTAGTTATCTGTCTGTACTACTATTAGTACTCAAGGTAAGTGATAGAAAATTGGCATTGAATTTATTCTTATGTTGAGACACCTGGATCCAGACTCCTCTTTCCCTGGTTGGATTGTTTCATTTATTTTGTAGGGGTAGGTACAGGTAGTCCTTACCAAAGCTCATAATCACATGTGATGCACCACAAATTTATCACAAAAATGAAAAGTCCACCACAACAGAAGGCTTAGCACAGTACAGTATATAAAAGGATAAAATAAGTAATTACTTGCTAACCTTTATTTCGTTTTCCTATCGCCTCAAGGCAATGTTCTCCCCATTCCTGATAAATGTAAACATAAGGAGCTCCTTGATATGAAGCTTTAACTCCCAGAAGATCAGAAGCTCAAAATACTTTGACCATTGTTTTCTTGATGTAAATATATACTAGCAAAAAGTGTGACTCATAAAATTTAAGTAAACAAATAAAGATTGCACACTTTCAAAAGTAACTTTTAGGTGCTAGTGATGAGTTGCCACTCAGACTCTGATGGAAAGGATGAAATATCTACAAATTAGGCAAAAAATTACAAAGAACTGGTGATGAAAAGACAAAACATTACAATAAAAGAGTGGGATAAAAAATTCTTGTGTTGGTCTTAGCAGAACTGTACAGTAATTATGGAGTGAACCAATTGTTCAAGATCACATAAACCTCTTGGTTCAAAGTTGATTAGAATGAGGGATGTCCTATTATGTGTACAATTGGTCAGAAGAAACGAAAATTATGCCTGCAAATCCTGCAATGCAGAATACTGTTCAAATAAAAATCATATAGACCTTAACTATTTCTAGGTCTGTCATTTTATTGCATCGGCATTACGCTTAAGTTTGATCAACTGTTGTAACAGCACATACTTGTGAATTTTGTTGCAGACATGCACCCTACTTGATTGTTTCTTTTGTATACAATAGGTAGACGATGGATTCCTTGTTAAAGACAGATGTCATCACAGGAGTTAGAAGACTCTTTTATATGGTAACACCGAATGAGACTTCTGCAGAACATGTGGCTGATGTCCCAAACTATATGCAAGAGGTACAACTACAATACACATGACAAAGACTTAACTACTATACTTTTGCTAACAAATCACTAATATTGTGTTTGTAGCACAAGTAAACCAAGACAGTAACAAGTTAACAACACAATATACATCAGTAAGAGTTTTGTGAAGTTTATTCTTCTCTGACTGAAACACCCTCTGTTTCACTCTTTCTTCTTCCTGAGCTTATATCGGTACAGCACATTTGCATGAGTCCTGGTAAGTTACAACTTCTAAGAAAAGTATCAGCAGGGTAGGAGATAACATACATAGTAATATAGTTAAACCGGATGTAATGACAAATTATACGTTTGTTTCAATACACAACAACATAAGGTCCCCTGTTCGAGTCACTCCCAGATTAATGTATGTCGTTCAGTTAAAGAGTTGTTGGTCACAATTAACAATTCATAATCATGGACGTTAAATATGAATGTGAGAGACTGACTTCGGTCAGCTTGCGGCTTTGGTAAGCCAATGAGGCTTCTTCCCGAGTTCCTGCTTGCAGGAGGATCTAATATACATACATACATACATACATACATACATACATACATACATACATACATACATACATACATACATACATACATACATACATACATACATACATACATACATACATACATACATACATACATACATACATACATACATACATACATACATACATACATACATACATACATACATACATACATACATACATACATACATACATACATACATACATACATACATACATACATACATACATACATACATACATACATACATACATACATACATACATACATACATATAAATGCAATTAGCTTTATGTTTATAATTCATGGCTGAACACCATATTTTGATGGGGAAGACACCGTTCAGACTTTGAGATTAAGGTTAACCTGAAAACATTTGTGAGAGCCTGAAACAGATGGCATAAGACTTTCTTTTCATGGACTATGATTTATTTGGACTAAAGTTCTTCCTTAAGCCAATCCTTTAAAGATTTTACATCCCTAATGCCTCACATGTAACAGATCAATTGCCAAATATTGTCATATAAATGTACACCAATGTATCAATACCTATTAGTGGAATGTGACTTTGTTTCTGATTTATGGGGTTTTCAAAGGTGTGGGGTGGGAGTTCATTGTGGTTTATACAAAGAACTGCCAGTTTTATCACGGTTTGCATATTTAGAAATGAGAGGGTGTTGTTGGGGTAGGGATGAATAAGAGTGAAGATAGTGCCTTTTTCCCCCATTCCCACTCTTTCATCTCAATTGCCTCCTTCCCTTCTAAATTAGCTAATGATTAAGTTAGTGTACAGTATAGCTCTTTAATTCTATGTGTACAGAACCAAATGACAACCGTTTATTTGGGTAACTTCACCCATACCAGAGTACATAAGTTTTATTAAAACTTCTTAAAATATTAAATGACAATTATGGGATACAATGAATTTTCGATATGACAACTTTAGCAGTTTCTCGTTTTGTTTGTTGTGTGTGTCTTGCGCTGATGGAATTGATCTGTTGTTCAAACTCTCTTCACGTAAATGTCTTTTCTGTTCTACAGTCAGCTGTGTTCTTTTTTGTCGCAATTCTGTTGGAGGTCGCTGTCGTTCTCATCCAAGGTAGAGAGAATGTCGTTCGGTTGGCAGATGGTATCTCGTCAATGACGGCTGGCATGTTCATGATGTTAACTGCGTAAGTACTGAATCCGAAAGAAGATAATTGAAAACAAGTCATACAGTACAAGGTGCAAAACAGTTTAATTAGTTCATACACTGGAGCCTCGCAAGCAGAAGTCCTCTGATTTACACTGTGGGACAGCTCTCATTTCTGTTGTTAAGTAGTACCGTTTGATTAAATCATTGTGCTATACGTGTACATTAATTTGTGTATACAGTTGCTGGTCACTAAATTCATATCCTTTAAACAAGATACTCGACAGAGGTAGGTTTTGCCAAATGTACTCTTAAAGAAATGTGCATGTTTTGTTGTTTGTTTCTTTTCCCCCCTGTAGTGTGTGTTACAGATTACAGCGAGAGGCTTATGGTATCATTAGGCAGAATTAGTGTTGTATTAACAGCACTTAAGAAAGATAACCCTTATAAACATATACTAGAAGGATGGACTTTGACTCTCAAACTGACAGATGACTTTATTTTAGGATGATGTTATCTTCTGGTGGTTAAGATTGGGTAATTGTATATCTAAATGTCTACAGAACTGATGTACTTTGATGCAGCATGCTACTGGATGTTTAAGTGCATTGTACTAAGGTAATTGTATGAGGAAAACATAAACACCAGTGACCTTTGATCATTTGAATTTAAACTGCTCTGTCTATTTACAACATTAAAACTGTTACCATGCAAACACAGGTGACAAGGTTTGCAGGAGGGCATTGTGGTCAAGTGGTTAAGGCAGTGGACTTGTGATCTAAGGATTACAGGTTCGAGCCCTGGCCAGATCATTGCGTTGTGTCCTTGGGGCTTGGGCAAGGCACTTTATCTCCATTTGCCTCTCTTCACCCAGGTGTATAAATGGGGACTTGCGAGATGACTTGTAAATATAGTTGCATGCGCTGGTTTGTGGCTGCACCCTATGGGAAGTCCCCCAGGGGAGACGTGGCTGTGGTGCACTGTGGTGCCCCAGGAGAGATTGTTTGAATTGTGCACACTTTGGTGTGTAGGTGTGACAAGTTACCAAGTTAAGTACAGCGCGGCAAGACTTTATTGTAAGTTGCGCTATATAAGAACTGTAAATTATTATTATTATTATTAAGTGAGTTGCAGTAAAAGTAAATAAAAGTAAATACATACTTGAAGAAGAAAGTCCATTACCACACAACTACCTGACTTGTTTTACAGCGCTTCAGGTTTTTTATGATATCCCTCACTTCCAAACCCACCTGCATATATACGCACACACACAAACACGCACTCTGCATACACATCCACAGACTCAAGGAAAATAAGATTGATGTGCTGTATATTATGTGGGTTCATTTCCTTCAACCTATTACCTTCAACCTTTTACCTACCAGAAAAGGTACATACAGAATCAAAGTGAATTTCTATCATACTGTCCGAAACTGTATATGCTGCTGAAGACAGTGAAGAGAAGATTAAAGTTCTTTATTCTATGAAGTCATCGTAGTACTGTAACTCTTAAAGCAGTGTTTTGAATTGATTTTGACTATTTTATGGATGCTATAATATACCAAATTTCTGTGACAATGTGTAGGTCATCAGCCTAACTATAGTCAAATTGAATTTTAAAATAATGAAGCCAAACAGTTTAATAATTTCTATCCTAATTTTTTACATGTGATAGATATCAATCATGCAAAGTGTTTGGGCCATGAATTTTTAAGACTTGGTTTGAATTCATTAATTACTTAGTCAATCAGCCTTCTGTTTAGTGAAAAACTACACCTAGGAGTCTGTCTCAACTTGATCAATTGTGATCTTTGCAGTAATATATACTTAAAATATTAATAAAAATTGCTGACAAAAGATCAAATAATGCAGAATGGACCCAAACTGTCCTGGAAGTCACATGGATTAATTAACTGACCGGTAGTAACAATTATTCTCTCCTTGTTTTTTACCAGGATATTCATCAAAGGGTTTGACTTTGCTGTCTTTGGTTGGCTTCACCAGACATTCCGTTCGGTCAATCTGGTTTGGGACAGTCCTACAGCCTGGTTCCTGTGTTTCTTTGGAGTGGATTTATGCTATTACTGGTTTCACCGTATGGCACATGGTAAGAATTAGATCATTTGTGTTGCTTTATTTTTATGTTTTGGGAAAGAACTCACTGCACCAATCACCTTTCTTCTACGTACACATTTTTTTTGGGCTTACATATAAGTTTTATTGAAAATGTCTATAGGTCTTCTAAGTTGTTGGTATCTTTTTGATATATCATTTTCAGGTATTTTCAGCTAAACTATGTTTGTTTGTTTGTTTATGATCTTCAATATTTAATATTGATTGTTGGGAATGGGTGGAAGGGGGGGGGGGGTTGATGGTTGAGGAAAACATTTATAAATGTGGCATGACCCTCATACAATTTGTTGCCTGTACTGTTGATTATTTTCAACTGTTTTCTGTGTTTTTTTGTGGTATTATTATTTGAAAGTTAATAACTGTCTAGTTAATGTTGTGGTGCATTACATAAGAGTGATTGTGCATCTGTTTTGTTCCATTTTCGTTTGCATTCCAGAGGTGAATATTTTATGGGCAGCTCATCAGGTCCATCACAGCTCTGAAGATTATAATCTGACCACCGCCCTCAGACAAAGCATTCTACAAAGATTGACCTCTTGGGTAAGAACACACGGCTTAATGATTGGTATTTCTCATCCCAATTATCTGTAATATAAGGTCTTATTGAGTTATATGGTAGGTTGGAAACACATCAAAAGGCAGGGAGAGGGTGTAGGTGACATTAATAAAGCAGGCAGGGAATAGTCATGCAGTTTGTAGACTCCATCTGCATAAGTCGCCTGCATGCCAAATTGAGATCCTTACGGGTATGTTGGTGTGGGGAGGGGGAGGAGGGGAGGGGAAACCTGGTCATTCTCTACGTGATCAGTTACCAGCCACATTATCATACCGATGCTACATATGGTGCACGCACTCCGATATTCCTCTTCCTGGGTGCCATAAGTATTTTGGTATATTTTTAGGTAATTTTAGATATACTTACTTTTGTATTTTAAATTTTTCTTGTTTTTATATTTCTTTTTTTTTAATGCCTTTGATTGATTCAGCTATACCTCTTCATATTGTAACTTTAGTTAATAAATTTTCCAAAATAAAATGGAACTGTAAGCAAACTGCTTATCCACTTAAGAGCCTGTGTAAGAGAATGTGTAAAAGTAAGTTGGCCTGATGTTGGGATCCTAGCAGGATCTTCTTCAGAGGCTAAAAAGAAGATCCTGCTAGGATCCAGAGGTCAGGCTAACTTATTTTGACACAATAAATTTAACAGCAGATATGCAATATCCGCATTGGGAGTTACCATAGTAACAGACATGTTACAAATCACAATGACTTTTGAAAGCATCTGTGAATGGAGCATATTCCTTTCTAGTGGAAGCTCACTGACATTACCAACTTTATAATTCTGCTCTCTTCTCTGGCAGGTGTAAGTTTAGGCCTGAAAGCATTGCCTTTATTATGAACAAAAAATTCAAAAAGTCAAATGAAGATAAAATGAAAGATTTGAGCGAAATGTATTGATACAGCTTGTTTGAAAATTGTCAAGATTTGAAACATTTCTTGTTTAAGATTCCCAGAATGGGGTTGCATCAGTTTATCTGTATTAATCACTTTCAGTGTTTCCATTGTAGAAATAAGACCATTTAGGCTTCTGGCATTGCTTAATACTCATAACTTTAAACACAATATGCTCTGTTCAAAGATTACTTTTAATATGCACAAAATTATACAAAAATGTCATAAGTGGATAAAAAACATTGCTATCTGTCCCAGTTGTAATTGTATAACACTTTAAAAGTAAATGACCCTTTAAACAGGTGAGAAATGACCCTTTTAACAGCTGAGTGTCATCAGTTTAAGTGACTGGACTATTTAGTCTAACAAAACAACAAAAGCGATGGAAAAACAGAGACTTTCATGGCCTCAAATGACATGTTTCCAATTTGTTGCAAAGTTTTCAAGGACATACGGTTTCCAAAGTCATCCAAGGGTGCTCTGTTGTCCATTTGAAGTCAAACCAACGTAGTAGATTGAGTTATTAGAATTTATAAAATTATGGATTAACATTAACTTTTCCATCCGCACTGCATGCAAAGCCAAGGTCAACATCAAGAAAGTCTAAAAGGAGCATTCGGTAGATAAAAGCACTTGCATTTATTTCTACTGTAGGTGTGTTGATACAAAATCTTATCAATTGCAATATAATATACAATAAAACTAACAAGAGACAAATTTTGCATTCCAAACCCTTCCACCATTCTTTTCCTCAAATACCTTTTAACACTTTCTTTAAAAATAACATGGATATTTTAAACAGGAAAAAAAGGCTCTTTCAAAGAACAAAGATGATGCTAGTTGTTTATCTGTTTGTTTTTCTTTTCATTATTTGATATTTAAGCTTAATAATTGTTGAATTCCTTATTACAGACCTTCTACATTCCGTTGGCTCCGTTCATTCCTCCATCACTTATCTTAGTGCACAGCCAATTCAATACTTTGTACCAGTTCTGGATACACACAGAGGTATGTATATTTAATGCTTTGCAAAGAGTTGCTGAAAAGGCATGATATACAGCAGTCCTGAATCAGGGTGGATTCAACTGGGGTATATATTGCTACCAGATTATTGCTCAACTGGCTGTGCCTTAATCAGGGTGGATTAGACTGAATCAGGGATTATTCATTCAACTGGCTGTGCCTGAATCGGGTGGATTAGACTGGGTTATATATGGCTACAGGCCTATTGATTCAACTGGTGACGCCTGAATCAGGGTGAATTCCACCGGGGTATAAATGGCTACCGGATTATTGATTCATCTGGCTGTGCCTAAATCAGGGTGTATTAGACTGGGGTATAAATGACTACTAACTTATTGATTCAAGTGGCTGTGCCTGAATCGGGGTGGATTAGACTGGGGTATAAATGGCTACCGGATGATTGATTCAACTGGCGTAAAGTAAGTGCTGCATTATTGGCCTCATTCCCCCGCAGCGCACCGGTTCAGAGGTGGTATCCTGGTTGGTCAATTTGCCTTTGGTCTTTGGGAATTAAGTAATGTGCCGGGCATACTTGAGTCATTTCACTCCTTTCTGCTTTCATTAATGTGATTCTGGCATGTATCTATCTCTTGACACCAGAAGCCAATAGATCCTTGTTTTCAGTCACTTTCAAGTAGGAAACATGTTGGTAAATTCACATTCAGCTTTGCTAATTGATGACACTGTCTTAATTAGCCAATTTGTTTTATGTTTCATCTGTCTCTGATAGAGCATGTCAGAGGCCACAAGCTTTTTCAGTGAAGGCAGGTGGAGTGCCAAAAAGCTGTTTCACATAAAGTGCCCTGATTCACTTTAATACTAAGTTTCCTAGAATTGATCCATTTTGCAATTTTGGATCGATTTTGAGTATTTAACTGATCTTTTTTGTCAGCTTATCGACACACTTGGACCTTTGGAGTACATATTAAACACACCAAGTCATCATAGAGTCCATCATGGTAAGAGATAATATTTGATGTTACATTTTACTGTTTTTTTGTGGGTTTCTTTGCTCTTTCATGATTGATATGAGACATTGTGTTTGCAGTAGAGGATTGTCTTGCGATGAAATGACAGCATAGCTGAAAATGTCTGTTTCTGTGTTACACAAACAGTTTGTTTAACATTCTTGAGAAAACAAAATGCATTTGCCTCTGTATGCATTTAGATACACTGATAGCTAAGTGCTCTACAGTTCGACTGATTGAACAGAAGTCAACAGCAGAATTATAAAAGAAAACTTGAGAGCCCTTTGAGAATATCTGTGATAATTACCAAAAATTACCCACTATGATTCATTTTTTTGGAGTAAGGAAGGCTTTTGTCTTTTTTTTGGATGATTTTCTTGTGAAAATCTAAATTATTCTCAATAATTACATATAAAGTTTTCAGTAACAGTTTGGAACATTTTTTCTTCTAATTCAAAGTATCATATTGTCTGTCATAAGTATATCCCTTTGACAAATTAAAAAAACAAAAAATTAAACAAAAGAAAAAAAAACTAACAAAAAATCTACAATGATGAATTCTTGTGCAGAGTACAGCTTTGTTGCCATCTGCTCATTGGTGCTGTCGTGTTTATATTCCAAGTGATGATTTTGAGCAGAGTTTGTCTGCATGCAGCTAGATAATTTGGTGTTTGAAGAAAAAAATGACCAGTAGCCTGACAATGTCTTCCTTACTCTGTCATTGTTAACTTTCAGTGAATATGAATAATGAATGATTTAACTTTCCATTGTTTTAGGTCGCAACAGATACTGCATCGACAAAAATTACGCTGGCACTCTGATAATATTTGACAGAATGTTTGGTAGGTCCACTTTTTAGTGAGCATTTTGGCCATATATATGTTAATACACCCACAGTCATACATTTCTTGGCTGTGTAAGAATGATATTATTCAATGTTGAGCATGTATGAGTCATTGGCCCACTGTACAGAGAGAGAGAGAAGGCAGTTTCAACATGACTAAACCACTTGATTAAACTACCTGACTAAACCACCTGACTGAACCACCTGACTAAACCACCTGACTGAACCACCTGACTAAACCACCTGACTAAACCACTTGACTAAACCACCTGACTAAACCACCTGACTAAACCACCTGACTAAACCACCTGACTAACCACCTGACTAAACCACCTGACTAAACCAGTCTCCAAGTCATTTCGGAGAAGCTCAGAATGTGCAGGCAGTTTTCAGTAGTAACAGAATAGGAATATATCACAGGACAGTTTTGTCTTTTTTCACGACCAAGAGCAATTATATTGTCTGCACCAATGTAAAGTCTGTTAGGTTTGTGCGATGATGTGTGAAAATAATTGCTTGTGAAAACTACCAGCGTGAATGCAGAGAGATCAACTGCATCAGCCAGAGTTGCATGCACAGCTTTTGTGGTTGCCAATAGTAACTGATGAAATTTGGTGAACTCCTGTATTTTGAAGTATATTCTGAGTTTCTTGTCATGTCCTTTCAGACCAGACTGATTTAAAATAATGAATGCATTTTAGTAGCAGACATTGAGTGTTATTTGCATTGATGGAAAGAAGCAGGTTGCTCGAAAGTAACAGATTGAATAGAATGCAATGCAAGTGGAGGACCTGAACTATACATAACAGCACACTAAAAGAGTCAAGAATACCTATTTCTAGCTCTGATTGTAGGTTGTAGTTCTTTGTCTTTGCTTCAGATGTATCAGATACTACATTGATTGTTTCTGTTTATTCTATCCAGGTACCTTTGAGGCTGAGAAACGGGATGATAAGGTGGTCTATGGACTTGTCCATCCCCTGGAATCCTATAATCCTCTCTACACACAGGTAATGATGTCACACATGTCTTTGTGTTAAGCATCTGTACATAAATCTCTATATAGAAAATAGATTGTAGCAGAAAAATACATTACATTGGAAATAGCATGCTCTCAGACCTATGTATATTAATGTATACATGCTTTTCGAGGCAGATAAGCAGTTAATGTCTTTCTACAATGTTAGAAAGGATCCGCTTTAAGTCATTCTGGTCCTCTAAGGAAATGTCACATATGAGATTACTGTGACTTTATGTTCATAAAAATTAACATGATAATAATAATAATAAGACTTATAATGCGCACACACCACTCAAAGAATGTTCATGGCGCATGATTAGAACCTTGTTTAACATCTGACTGTGCCATTTATATTGGACTGGTCAATCAAATGATGTTTCTGCTTAGTTATCTCACAGTCACCTTTAGTTCACACACTGATTGTGCATGACCAGTGGAAAGGAAAAGAAACATCTCTGTTTGTTCTTGAAGTATAATAAATCGACACCTGTTTTATAGAGGAGGAGATAACACCCATTAAATGGTGGGATTCCGACAACAGATTGTTAGTCCTTGAATTAATATAAGATACTGCTGCTTTCCAGTTACATATGAAAATCATTAGTAATTGCCATAAATTTTCTTTCCGATCCAGTTCTTCTCTACAGTGTTGTTTTAACCCGCAGTTTGTCTATTTCCTGTTTATGATTTATTTACTCTTATTTCGGTCAATTTTAGTTTTGTCACCTTCAGTGGATGTGGCAGAGGGTCTGGGAGGTTGATGGTATCAGCAACAAACTCTCTGTCGTCTTTAAAGGACCTGGCTGGGATCAAGGGAAGCCAAGGACGGGGTTAATCCAAGACATTCCTGACGTAAGTCTGTAGACACTGTAAACCATTCTGTGATTCAGTACAACTGATGTGAGTCGTAGATCTAGGCTGGCTCAAGAGATACAATCACAAAGCAAATTGTCTTATTTTGTACATAGATTACTGTGTATTTAAGAAAAGTAATGGAGAAAATGGCCATTGAATTTCTGTCGTACCCCACATAATTCATCAATTAGGAAGATATGTTTATCCTGATCACTGCAGCAGACATGTGGAGAAGTTTCTTATGAATCTCCTCAGTGATTTCACTGTGTGAACTGTTCACATGAAATCATGGGGAGAGTTTATTCCTGTACCCCCCCCCCATCCCCCCTCCTTCCATCATTTGTATAACCTGAGCCTGAGAGTTACCATACCTGTAGATTTCAACTGACATGTCCTCTTCTTTCTGTTGTATGTGAGTGTACAGTGAAGTTTAGAAAACTTTTAAAAATGTATGGAATTTTATCCAGTTTTGACAAAGTTGTAATAAATACTGTGATATTTCCATCTAGCTGCTCATATTTCAGCACAGAAAAGGCAAATTGTTAATAGTAACAAGTTAATGAACCAATTCAAATCTTACATTAAGATTTAACTTTGTTATTTTAAATCTGGTAATATTGTAGGTACCTCAAAATATCATATTTTTCCCCAACAAAGGATAGGGGGGAACTCCTCAACTGAAACTTTATCACAGAGGGTGAGAACTTGTCCTCCTGTCTTATGATGAGATATATACTAAATGCTATAATGGACAGTAAAATATACCTGGGAAAATATTTGGGTAAATTGGAAATGTAACAGCATTGTTTTTAATTCTAATATGCAACCATTTACCTTTCTTAAGTCCGATATTTAGTTTGTTTCATGATAACACAGTTCTTGCTTTGAAGGACTTGACAGCATTTCAATATCAATTTTAGTTGGAACTAAAGACACATTTTCGAACAAAAGGCAGCTTGTTTTTTTGAAAGACAGTGTGGTTTTACGCTTGGTAGCTCATATCTTATGTTTTTTGTCTTCTCTCTGATAGATACACCATCCTCAACCAAAGTATGACCCTAAACTACCTCTGTGGGGGTCGGTCTACATCTGTGCTCACTTTTTAATCAATTTCCTGGTGTTTCATTTCTACTCAGAGGGAAGTGGGGTAAGTAGAAACCATTGAGCCCTGTTTAAATTATGAGGAACTTCCAGGCGATCTGAAAACTGCCAATTTTAGCGGTTGGTCGGTCAAGAACAGTAAATAGGGTCACCGTCTTCTCTCCCCTGCTCTCAGACCACCCCATCACATCCCAACTGAAAGTAGAAATGTCCCACAAGTAAAACCTTTGAAGAAATTGAGCTTCTGCTATCTTGATCCTATACAGGAGATTTTTTTGTTTTATTTTCTTCCTTATCACGTCAGAATCTGAATCAGCTATCAGCACTGCTGGGCATGGTTTACATGATTTATTCATTCACATGTGTAGGAGCTATTTGTGATTTGAAGTAAGTAAAGCCTTTATTTTATTTTATTTTATTTTATGTTATTTTATTTTACACTATTATTATAATTTTTTTTGTGGAAATTTTAGTATAGAAATATGGTTCAAAGATGAGCTGTTGGTCGGTGTCATGGAATATAATGTCTTGCAACAACGTTCTATTTAGTATGGTTCACTACCCAAAAGTGGTCTGAGAATTTGCTTTTAATGGTGAATAGTGCAATGTTTTTCCCCTACTGTACATGCAGTTATTAGAACTTGCCAGGGGAGATGGATTAAATACTTTTGTAACATCAAGTACTTTGAGCAGCCATTATGAGGTGTAGAGGTATGTCTAGTGCATCAGTCTTCATGGATGGTTGCGGACTACTGTCTTAAAATATGGACTTCTTGTAATTCATGCTACCTTTACAAAAACGAAAGCAGTTAAAAAGGTTGCAAAAGTGGTCGAATGAAACATCCTTTTTGCACCCAGCTTACATATGAATGATGAACCAGAGGTTGTATTGTATGATGCTTTAATTATCATATCTGTTTCCTGACAGGTGGTATGCACCTCTTCTGGAGAGCGCTAGATGCTTAGTAGTATTAGCTACGTTGACTGTCTTTGACGATTCCATGGTTGCGTTCACCAAGTTAGACTCGGTCATTTTCACAGCTGTGAGAGCAGTGTTTCTGTTATCGGCCTTCATGTGGTTACCACAGTGTATTCAACGATTTGCCAACGGTAAAAGTAAACGAGAGTAAAGTTTCTTCTTAGTCAAAGGAAAATATTTAGAAATCATTTCAGCCTTTATTTGGTTGATGCCTTTATTCTTCCGTCTTAATGGAATTACAAAAGTACCAAGAAATATGACCAGACTCTCTCCACTAATCACATAAAGAAACATTAGCCAATTGAGAAATATGAACTTAATTGATGGGTTGTAGAAGAGGGTTGTAGAGGGGTAGTAGAGGGTTGTAGAGGGGTAGTAGATGGTAGAAGGGGGTTGTAGAGGGGTTGTAGAGGGGTAGTAGAGGGTTGTAGAGGGTTAGCAGAGGGTTGTAGAGGGGTAGTAGGGGGTTGTAGAGGGTTGTAGAGGGGTAGTAGAGGACTAGAGGGGTAGTAGAGGGCTGTAGAGGGGTAGTAGAGGGTTGTAGAGGGGTAGTAGAGGACTAGAGGGGTAGTAGAGGGTTGTAGAGGGGTAGTAGAGGGTTGTAGAGGGGTAGTAAGGGGTTGTAGAGGGGTAGTAGAGGGTTGGATCTTAGAGTCAGATGCAAAGATGCATATGATGCTATTAGGACAGGAGTCATTACAGACTGAAAATGGCAGCATATTCATTTCACTCTGTTAGCAATTATTGGATGAGGGCTTGGTGGTCAGTCTGGAAGGGTTTCTACCAGTTATTGTTTGGTGGTTGCTTGGGGTCAGTTATGATGGGTACACCATTAATTGATTGGTGGGTGCAATGGGTCGGTCTTGCAGGGTACTATATCAGGGTTCAGTCTTGATGGATGGTACCAGTTATTGTTTGGTAGTTGCATGGGGTCAGTCTTGAATGGTACACCATTGATTGGTGGGTGCAATGGGTCAGTCCTGAAGGGTACTAAATCCTGGGGTCAGTCTTGATGGATGGTACCAGTAATTGCTTGGTGGATGCATGGGGTCAGTCTTGCAGGGTACATTACATGTACTGTCTGTTGTGTTAAGACAGGGTTGTCCAACCTACGGCCCGCGGGCCACAGTCCGGCCCGCCGCAGGGTTGCGTCCGGCCCGCCAGAGATGCTCTACGGTGAGAAATTTTAGTGAGCAGATTTATTGATAACAATTTGAAGCTATATAATCAATCATTCGAGCCTTCTGGGTCCAAAAAAACTGCATACAGGTCAGTTTGTGTGACACTCTCAGCGGAGGGGGGGGGGGCAGCTGGACTTTATTCATCTGTTTTATCAGGAAGGAAAATAAATCAGTGCGCTCCGCGCGCAGTGCTCACATTTTGTTGCCCTGGGCTTCGGGCAAAAAATAGAAAAATCGAGCGTAGGGTTCATGCGGCCCCCTCCTTCATCATAATCATTCCATGTGGCCCTCCTCTGCAAAAGGTTGGACAACCCTGTGTAAAGACATCTAATGATGGCACAGTGGGGCAAACTCCTTCCATTTTTGTATGTCATTGCTCACATATTTAATCTTTTTTATGTGTATTAATGACTGTTTTAATAAATGATGAACTTAAACCTTTGCAGTTGTGATGTAATATATTTGAAATAAAATAATCCCATTTGCTGGATCAAATTAATACATATATATATACAGATATCTTTATATTTTTATGATTCATATATATGCAAAATTTTAACTTTTGAAATTTAAATTTTTTTTTAAAGTATTTATCAGTTATAATTATGAACCATTACCTTAATTCATACAACCAAAGTTATTAAAGCAGCTGATGAAATGTTTCTAAGGAAAAGCATTAGATTTGCATTTTGTGTTACAATTTTTGTCAAATTTGTAAGACCTTGTTGTCTGAGGACCAACCGCAAAAACAAAATCCTTATAAATGTGATTAAGCACTGAATCATATGTTACACTCTGCAAAGATGAATGTGTTAAATAACAAAAGTTAAGTTTATATTTGTAATGTAGTGTTTGTGTAATTTCAGTATTTGTTAGTTCCTCCAGTGTATCACCAATAGTAATCTCTCTGTGTGAGCTGTGGATGCTAAATGAAACTATGATATTTTAAAGACATTTGAAAACAGACTCTTCTGAGCTTTCAATTTTTTGTTGGCATCAATTGCCAATGCATCTAATTTTTGCATCCATTCTTCATGGGTGAAAGTGTCTGTGATAAAAAAAAAAAAATCAATTTTATACTGGTATCATTATTCTATCATTAGACATAACAGAATACGTTATAGTAGCCTTGTGAAGTGCTTCAGGCTTCTCTAAAACTTTGGATATATATATGGATTAGTCAGCAATTGCTAAATTTCACCTGCTTGAGCTGATATCAGGAAATTACCAATGTCGAGAAGACATTTATTGAGCAGATCCTTCTCTATACAGGTAACATCTATCAATGCATGTTTGCATACATGGTATACCATAGACAAACACCAACAAAGACAAAACGTAATAGTTCTTTTATCAACTACATTATAGAAAAACATTTGACTGTAGACATTTTAACAGTGTTGTTACATGGTAAAGCCATAGTTTTATGTGTATGTATATGTGTGTCTTTTTTATGTGTGTGTATTTAGTCTGTGTGTGCGTATGCATTTATTTATGTGTGTACAGTGTATGTATATACATGATAAAGTCCTGTGATGTCTACTACTCCCCTATGAAAAGTAGTAAGGTTTTAGTTTTTATCTCTGCATGAGTGTGTTGTCAAAACTGTGTCAATTGTTGCATTTCATCATTGTTTTTGTGGTATTTTTGTTCATTTTTTCATATTTGTATCAGTGTATCTCTCTGTGTGTCTGTATTGTAAAAGATATCAGTGTTATTTTGTTTGTCATTGTTTGCAACACTTGCAGTGTATGTGATCATGTTCTGTCTGCGTGTTTGTGTGTGTGTTTTCTGAAGACTTCATATCAATATAATCCTTTTGTTATTCTTGTGTCACTTGGGCTGCATGAGCAGTGTGTGTGTGTGCATGTGTGCTGTGAACATTCTGTCTGATTTGGACTTTTATTATTTTTCTTACATTTTTCTAAATTTTGATTTGCCATGAACTTAAGTTTTTTTCATAGTGTGTATCTAATTGTAGTGCAATTTTACATTTCGTAATGTGTTATTTCTAATTCCATTTTAATTCTATAGTAATTCATAAAGTGTACTTCAAATTTTACTCAGGTGCTATATTATTATCATTATTAATAAAGTTTAAGAACAACACAATAGTGCATCATGGTTTATAAGCTTCTGATGTTATATGGCTTGCAGCTGTTTTATGATTTAATAATTGGTTTATAGGCCAAGACTGGATTAATGGAAACGTAACTATTGTATAAGTGAGAAACTTATGAGAAACAAAGGTACTGGTAGTACTTCAAACATGGTTGAGGTTACAAGTTATATTTAATTGCAGAAATGTGTTTAATTCCAGTACTATGCAATAAAGAGAAATCATCCTAAAAGTATTTGTGTTCTCCTTCCTTTTATCATAAAAATGTGTTTATCATTTCTCAATTCTAATAAACTGCATTTCGTTTTCAGAGTAAAGTGTGGTTCCACTTTTGCACATGCTGTTTCTAATTTTATTTCAATAAATATATATATATATATATATATATATATATATATATATATATATATATATATATATATATATATATATATATATATATATATATATATATATATATATATATATATATATCATTGCCAAGTATGACCTTAGGAACAAAATGGAACAGACAAATATCTGTGATATCCTGTTTGGCTGTGAAAGCAGCACAACTTGAAGTCACCTGTCATCATTTACCAGACGATATATTCAGCTGTTAAAGTAGCCTGTTGTCCTATATATGAAAATATCATCCCACTCTTTATATGCAAATAAGCCTTATGAAAGTGGTTAGCTAATAGTGTTGTTGAATTGAATGGACTTGCTGCAGGATCACCAGTATCACCTTCAAATATATTTAATATCTTAAAAGTTACTATATTTTCTTTAAAAAAAAACAGTACTTTCTTTCAGCTCTTGAATCGCTAATGTCATCCCAGACATCGTATATATCGATAGACAATACATTGGGACTCGTTGCCATGGTGAAGTGTTTTGGCAATAGTCGCTTGTTGAAGTTTAAACCCGATTCGGGAGTGATTATTGCTTGGCTATTTACTTTGTAATTGGGGGCAGCTTGGTAGTGGGTCCTTACTTGTACACGACGGTATACTACCATATCATCTTATCTCAACTCGTATAGGGCCTACTATAGCGCTGCTGGATATGTACTCGTGGTTATGGGCATAGTTGGAATCTAATAGCACTGATCTTATACCCAGCTCGTACTCGGGCCTACGAATACGAGGCTCTATAATTATAGAGCCTCGTACTCGTTCTCTTACTCATATAACTGAGGGAAATTCGACGTGTACTCGTATGCTCACTGTGGTGTCGTTTACCCTAACACATATTGGCATATATAGCCTAATCCTGCACGTTTGCCTTTGATATATCAGCTGGAGTACTCTGTCAATATAGGTACTCGGTACATAGGCCTACAAGCTAGCTAAGTATCTACCTGCTCAGGTATTCGTAAACCTGAACTCCGGCATTAGCCATTAGTATAATTAATGTATGTTGTTTATTTGTGCTTATGTATTCACATTGCATGCCCCGCTTTAATTTATGATATATCTGAGGTTATATATATCTGCTATGCAAGTCTCTCTTTTAACGGAGGTTTCTAATTAAGAAACATTATACGACTTCCTTCGTTGCGAAGTAGCATTCCTATATATGAATTGTTATGATTTAAACATGGATGATGTAATTGGGAAGTTACGAGTCGACTGCATACAATTTAGTCGGTTAGTGACAGGTCTTTTTTTTTTCTTTCTTCTTTTTGGAAAGCCTTCATTACGCATGGTAACGAATGTTCCATTTCCGTTGAAATGTTACTCTTGACATTAATTTTAGATCATGGACTGTTTGGTGATTTTGGTTATCGGCGTGATTGGGGTTTAGCGTGTTCCATTGTGTTATTGAGGTCATCTGCCTAAAGTTGCCCGATAGAACTGTATTCGCGACTGATTTCTTGTAGTAACCATTCTGAACGGCGTTATAAGATGACGGTGATTGAAGACCGAGAAGAACTAGTAAGTAAAACGTTAAAAACATATCTTAATGAGTATTTTCAGATTATTTTGTAGCAAGCGTTCTGCAATGGTATTGCAATACATTAGGATCGGTGGTAGTTTTATATAACGGTATGTAAAATAGTGGATTTGTAGCCAAAAATGTCATTTAAACTTGTATAATGGGTTGAGCTGTTGCTATAGTTACTGCAGACCGAATCATGACTCGGTCTAGCCAATGCACTTAAAGGGAAAGTTCCAACTATATCATATATAGGCCTATCGGAATCATTGTAGCGAAGAAGGCGACATTTACACTAGCAATATCACACCTATTTACTATGGCTTGTTACCAAAGAATATAATTATTTACACATCAACCGGACTTTCTCTTGCTTCTCATATTTCTCATCCCAATGAAATATGTATCATAATTTTCACACTATAACTGTAATGGAATTTAGGAAAATGTCTTAATATATAATTTAGGAGATGTTTGGCCACCTCAAGTGTTTTGGTATTCTGACATGTACGAAACATTTTTTTCCTACAAGTTGTTGTGTTAACGAACCCAATTTTATCCTACCGTTGCTGACCTATAGACTAGATAAAATTGCCCATATGCCTAACCAGGTTTGTTCGAGTTGTCTCATAATCATAAACGTGACGAAAGTCGAACGTTACTTTTAAGGCCTATCTATGCTGAAACTGGTGGAAGAGACTACACAACTTGAGGTCAACAGCCGATCCAGGCACAGCTCGTGAATTCACTGCCAAACTAACACCATTTTACACAATTAATTCGCAATGAGAGTGGTCATTGATAAAAATCTTACTACGCGACGGTTCATTTTCGTAATCGGCGACTGGTCATTTCCCCAACGTAACTACATCCAAACATGAAATTTTTATTTGGCACTGAATCTCGAAAATTGCAAAATACCACGGAAAACTTCAACAACGGAAGCAAAATATAATACCTTGATTCACAACGATATCGTTCATTCCAATCATAACGTTATATGTACACTTTTGTGTACGGGCGCTAGGCATGTATATGCAACGACGTATTCAGTTAGAAACACAGTTAATCCAATGGCCGTTTGTTCGTCTGAATTCTGAATTCAGATTCTACATGTGCCGATAAGCTCATTTCCAATTGCCAACAGCCTCTCCTACTCTTATAAGGAGTAACGCACATGTTATCTAATAGGCTGGACGGTGGGAGGTACGATAGCTAATGAAACAAGGTTTCCACAATTTGAACTCCAGTGACTCCAAATGACCTTTGACATCCACAAGAAACAACAGGCTTCTTGTACTTAACGTGTTACAACTACATACTAAATGTGATATTGGTCCAAGCAAGTTCCCTTCTTGGGATATCGTGTTAACAATGTTTTCACAATGTGACTCCTAGTAACCCCAAGTGACCTTTGACCTCCACCAAAAACAATAAGGATCTTGAACTCAACGTTCACAACTACATACTATATATGAGACTGGTGCAGGCTTTCCTTCTTGAGATATCTATTTACAATGTTAACTAAACCCCTGGTGACCCCAGAGACCCTTGACCTCCACCAAAAACAATAGGGTTCTTCTACTCAATGTGGTACACCTACTCTAGTCAATGTGGTACACCTTCTCACCAAATATGAGATTGGTCCAAGCTTCCCTCCTTGAGATATCATGTTCCCCACAAACAAATCCGAACGACATTGTCAATCGCACCGACGGAAATGGTAAACTATACGCTCTCTGGTTGCACTGCCAGCCTGACCGTAACTGAGGCTCTAAAATAGCTATAGGGTCGACCCTGAACTAGGAATATTCTGGAGTGCACACCCGACATGGATTAGAAGTGTCAATTAAGGACTCGAATAGGATCATTATGGTTGCATGACTGCTGTAGTCCTTTGCCGAAACAGCACGTATTGTATATGCCTATTTAGGAAACAATCTTGTAAAGGCATAACAGTTTCTCCGGACCTATGGCAAGCCGTTGAAGTTACTTTTTTATTAAGTATTTAATGATGTCAGCAAATATTCAATGATATCATTAAACCAACTGATAATGTCAATAAATATGATACCTATAATAAATTTGATGATGATCTCATCGTTTATTGGTGCAGGATAATTGCTGATATCACTAATGGAACTTATTGAAATGCACGAATTTAATTGTTGGTATTTTACATAGACGACATATTCAAGATATCATCAATTTAAATTAGGCCTATTTCAATATGTCGTGAACTCATTTACAGGTATCTTTACATAATATCAATGATATCAATACGTATGACGTATATATCAACTAATTCAGCCGTATTTATAAGAATAGCGACATGTGATTAAATATAGTTGAATTCGTGATATGTGCGTCATATTTGTATCATTAATGATACTTTAATGGTTTGAAAAATTCGAATTAAAGATATCACTAACTACTTGGTATTTATAATGATATCAACAAAGAATTTTTGAAATAATATAATTATTTGGCCATCATAAAATTATTTAATGATATTAAAATCATTTTCAGAATGTAAATGAATACACATTTCATATCACTAGTTCGGTTTATTTAAAGATATATATATATATATAATTTATTTTATTACTTTAGTGCACACGCGAGCTACGATATCCATTATCTACATAGCTGGCTTGTGAATGCCAGCGAAACGTACACTCTTCATAGCAATCTCAAATTCACAGGTTAGGTTGGCTCCGCAGAAAAAATCCAGACCCAGATTTGCAAAGAAAAAGACCATTCCCTCCAATGCTAATTATGCGCCATTGTAGGTGTAACTGAAGGCGAAACCACGCCTACCACACATATAAGGCTAAGGAATTTCATTGACGTATAAATTGTAAGGAAGCTATGTAGTACTATATCTCAAAGTAGACAAATGCAATAGTTTTAGGAATTATACGATATTAGATATTACTACAACGTATATGAGTTTCCGTCCATTTACAGTTTATCAAGGGACTTCATAAACTACCTTTTTGTAAACATGTATGTGAGAACTACCTAAATGGAGTTTTTGTTTAGCCGTACAACTTAAGTGTACATGTGCCTTACATGTGGTAACCGTCTGCTCTATTCATACCCGGTATTTTTTGTTCGTATGTATATAACGGAACGTTTTACTATAGCATGTGTACTTGAAATACGCACTACACCTGCGCCTGGCGTGGGAATTTGGTGCATATGGTCGTTAGGCCGTTAGTTGCATACGACAAATCGTAACCCTTCAAGATCCGACTTCCAGCTGTTTCCCAGATCCTTGCCTGGATAGCTGTTGTTGATCTTGTTGAAATTAAGCAGATTAACTATCTCCATATGGTGGATGGGATAAGTAGTGCTGGCGACGAGGATCAGCAATGTTCAGACCCCTTGTTGTCGCCGGGTGGTGGCAAGAATACTTTTCATAATAATCAATTTGACGTTAGGATATTCCCGACGCCGGTTAGTGAAAGCTCCTCACCGAGGGTGAGTTATGCCCGGTTTGCCCCATTACCTCTCTTCCTTTGATTTTGATTATAGAGATATAAGCAAACACTTCCACACCAATTACTAGGCACACTGCAAATAAACTACTTGAATCATTCTTAATTGTAGGCTTCGCTACAATAACTTCAGATTAAGAATTGCGCCAAAATTCGTAACCATATAACTAAGTACAATTAATAGTATTAAGTAAGGCCCTCACAAGTAACAATGAGTCTGACCAGGCCCAAGTTGAGCTAGAACTGTGGGTGGACATTCGCCTAGGGAAGGCCAAGACTGACAAGAGCATAGCCTAGGTCAGAGCATATTTAGACATTCAATCAAGTTTGCTACATTCCTTTTTTTTAACATTTTGAGCAATATAGGATAAATATAAATGGTATCAAATACAGTACACAGTAAATATAGAGTATTATAGAGTATCAAAATAATATATGTGAGATGGCAGTAGAGGAACCAGAAATAAGTGGATATTTTTCTGGTCTGGTCCCTTTGTAACATTACAAATGCCGGTGCCTTCCAATCATAAGGTCCCCAGTTCCAGTCACTCAAAGATGTAATGCATGTCGTCCAGTTACAGAGTTGTTGACACACAACAATTCATAATCATGGACATTAAATATGAGACTGACTTCGGTCAGCTTGCGGCTTTGATAAGCTAATGATGGCTTCTTCCCGAGTTCCTGCTTGCAGGAGGATCTAAAATACATAGGCCCTACATACATTACTAGGCTTTAGACTAGAGTTCAAGTTTATATGCTACATTCCATTTTTACAGTTCGTACATTATAGGATATATAAAAAGATGGTACCAAATACAGTTAACAGTAAATAAAGAGTATCGAAATAATATATGTGAGATGGCCGGAAGTAGAGGAACCAGAAATACTTTTCTGGCTTGGTCCCTTTGTAACAATGATAGTGCAATGTACAACACCCACCCCCCTCCCCTCCCCCCAGGCTTGGAAGTTCACTCTGACACTATAGTAGTACCAGTCCCACACCTGTATTCCACGACTGCATGAACTGATGGCACTTATTTTATGATTAAGAATTGGGTAGCCTAGCACCACGATCAAGTATATATCAGGGTAAAAACTCCCAGATGTAAACAAACTGAATAAGGTAGCCTGCCTCTGATGACATCTGTGCATGGACACATTTCTATTTGATCTAGGGTTTACATCACAGGTGATTCTACAATTTCCTTAATATCTTCATACGCCAAAGTGCCTCATCATGTTTGCCTTAAGTTTTGTTATTATTGTGTAGGCTACTGCCTGCACATTAAATGATTTCCAAAACAAGATGGTTCAGACTGTCGAGATCCATTTGGTTTTGATGGTGTAAGTTATGGAATGCACTATGCAGGGCTCTTCAAGAGTATGTAAAACTAAGTAGCCTAGTTGTTCTGCTAGGCTAGAAAATTTAAAGTTTTGAAATGAGTAAGGAATAATTTGCTTCTTAAGAACCCACTATCTCGAACTCTAGCCTTACTTCAGGGCACAAGGCATAGTAACAGAGTCATAATTTCTGGTGACCTAGCTCGACCCAAGACAGATATTGAGATTGTGAAAGTTAGGTGTGTACATTGCAGTACGGTCACTTGAAATCATTAACAAACCATAACTGTTACTACTGTGGGGTTCAAGCATGGATTTTAAGCAGTTAATAAGCCTAGCCTGTTTTGATAATGTGTCAGACCAGGTTACCCTCTGTGTAAGTGTACAAACTGTAAAAAGTGTAATATTTAATATAATTTAGTTAATAAATAGTTATTTCCTGTTTGACAGTTTCAGAAGAAACATTCAATTTGGTTGGCTAATTATGTTTTATAAGAAAGTAATCTGTAACTTGTGTTTAACCATATATATTGTCTGAGTACAATCGTTCAATTTTTGTTGTGAAATTACAATAATGGCTTGTCATGTGCCAAACCAGCCTCTAGAGTGACATCACAATCTATTTTAGCTGGTAATCACAAACACCACAACGAGATGTTCAACAAAATAGAGTCAGAGTACAGTTAATGTAATTAGTTCAATGTATTTGCTGCCAACCAAATGAAATAAGTAACTTTGTTTGCAGCATAAAGGTGGGGCTGAGATTTTGTATGTAATGGTTGTGATGTTTTTAACTATAAGTGTTGTTCTTCTGTTGGTTTGTTGTAAAATGGATGTTGACAAATTAATGCTTTGTTGAAAATGGGCTTATTCCTTATCGCACAAGATATCATGATATGAAATGTTTTGGGGAGAGCAACAACTACAATACATCGATATGCAAAATCTTTATTGCAGGGTCAACCTTTACTGAGCAGCAATCATGATTTTCTATGTTGATATTAAATTAATTTGCATAAAAGAAAGAAATTGTATCTAGACTTCTTCTTTTTCTTCTCTCAAAACTAGGTTGATGTGGAGTTGCAAGATGGTGAAGACTGCACAGATCTCAAAGAAACCAGCAATGGAACTAAACCTAAAGAAGAGAGAAAGAGGGATACCTTGCTGGCCAAGGAATGTCAAGAATGGCCAGAGGATACTGAAGACGAAGAGGAGGATCCTTGGGCATTATTGGAGATGGACACCAGCAATTCAAAGATGTGGAGTGGTTAGCACTTTTCATTAGATCAATTCAGCAAGTTTTGTTTTACTGTACATGGTTGTGAATTGTGAAGGGGAGAAAGTGGATATGGACTTTGCAGCCTGGGCATCAGTTAGGCTTAATTTAGTGTTAGCACTATTCACACTTATTATTGAGGTTTCTGAGCTTTTCAATAGAGATAAATAATATAAGTTTCTGTTTGTGAATGGTAGGGTACTCATTTGCATAAATTTGAAGTAATTGTCTATTTCTGTATGTACTTCATATTGCAGTACTATTGTACTTTCTGATCGTATGAGTGTACATTTCTTCAGTGAAAAAGTGATGAAATGAAATGAAAAAAATAATAATCATAATACCTTCAAATTTTATGTTCTACACAATTCAAGTGTCTTGTAATGTACAAATTGGAGAGTATTAAAGCTGTTTTCTTGAACCATCAGGGCACCCTTAAAAACCAGCTCTGTAATATAACATTATATGAAGACATGAAACAAGATTTACAAGGTCCAAGCTGTGTTTGATAGAAAGTTGAAATATTGATTGGTGTACCTATCCTTTGCATGTATTTGTTAATATTGTGTACTTCTGGCAATTAAGCATTTTTTCCTTTATTAGCAAAACTCATCACTGTAATATAAATTGACCCTCTCTGTCTTTTCAGAAATGACCTTGAAGGAACGATTACATAGACTCTTCATCACATTCCTCCTCAAGCCGATCTCCGTCCTATTTTTCCTTTATTTCTTCATCTGCTCCCTTGACTTGATGAGTTCTTCTTTCCGACTTCTCGGTGGTCGAGAGGCGGGGGAGGTTCTGGGAGAGAACGAGTTACTCAATAATCCAGTCTGTGGGCTGATGTTGGGTATCCTAGCAACAGTCCTTGTACAGAGCTCCAGCACATCTACGTCAATTGTTGTTTCCATTGTCTCTGCTGGTCGTAAGTATTACTGTGGTGGTTAGTACATACCGCCATCTGTTGTATGCTAAAAGAGGATTTAGAGCAGGGGTAGGCAACCTTTTTGAATGAATGGGCCAGATATAAGGAGTGAAAAATTGACTGGGCCGCACCTAACCAACGACCTGCTGTTGATTTCAATCCTTTGATTCTGAGGACTTTCAAGCAATAAGTGTGTGTACTTAATCTGTATTCATAAAACACAATGTCAATACAGTACAGTTGATAATTTATGGGGATAATAGGCCTAACTGACAGCATCATTAGTGCCGATAAATTCTAAGCAGCTACCTCGTTTTTTGTAATGATGTAAAATAGATTAATTTTTGTTTTCTTTTTCTTGAGACATCTCACAGGCCACAAAAAAAGTCACTGGTGGGCCGCATGTAGCCCGCGGGCCGTAGGTTGCCCACCCCAGATTCAGAGGAAGGCAAGATGACAGGATTCATACTTTCACAGTTTTTCCATTGACACTAACTGATCCATCTAGGAATAATTAAAGGAACATTTGACAAGGAAACTGTGACAAGTACATTATATTTACAGTTGACACATAGGTGATATATGATAGGCTAAATGCAACCTCTTCACTGTAAATGTTAAACATTGACAGAGTCTGAAGATCTGCTGATAATATTCTGTCACTAAGTAATATGGAACACGCTGGAGAGTTTAGACCAATCAAATCATCAGGGAAGATTTGTTGATTACTTGATTTCGGACATTACACTGAATGTACTGTATGCGTAAACAAGTGTACAAAACGTTAACAGAATACACTTAGAAGGAATTAATCACTACCAACTGATAATTCAAATTTCAAATTATATCAGGCCATGTACATCCTGGTGTTCTCAAATGTGGGGGTGGGGGATGGGGGGGGTGGGGCTATGGTGAGGTGGGGTAGTGCAGGTAGGATGAGGAAAAGTTAGTGAAAATTGCTTGCTTTACATAGAGGCTAAGACTCCAAGAGCTCTGCTCTAATGTATATTTGGTGGTCTCAGTTTCTAACATCTTACATACAGCATTGTTAAAAGTGCAACTTTAATTTAAAAGAAACATGTCATCCTAGTACTTTTACAGAACATTGAACATGAGGTAGGAGAAGAGATCTGTGATTAAATGCAGCCAGTATAAAGTAACATTTGATTTCTCTTACCCATCACAAGTTAAGCTTTACCCTGCTGATTGATCTTTTGCAAGCCATACATAGTTTTACTATCTAAAATCAGGACCATTTCAGGTCAACTCTCGCCTGGAGAATGGACTCTACGAAAGTTTTTTAGTTTACCCTGCTTTCTGAATATGTAACCGACATGTCACTTAAGTTGTGTACCTGCTGTGTCTGTATCTCCACAGTGCTCAATGTTCAGCAAGCAATTTACATCATAATGGGCGCCAACATTGGTACCTCTGTCACAAACACCATAGTATCTCTGGCCCAGGTTGGCAAGAAAAATGAATTCAGAAGAGCTTTTGGTGCTGCAACCGTCCATGACATGTTTAACTGGCTGGGAGTTTTAATCTTGTTACCAGTGGAAGTATTCACCGGATACTTATATCGCACCACCAGTGTCATTCTCAAGAGTATGAACGTTAAATCCAATGAAGAAGTCAAAATTGAACTTCTCAAGAAGCTTACAAAACCACTGACATCTCGTATCATTCAGGTAAGAGCTGATTGTTTCATTCTCTGGTGTGAAAGTTGTTTACATATGCATACATGCATAGTCAGGTATTATCACCAGACGTTGGAAAACCCGCTTTGTCATGTTTCCCCTAATTATAACCTGCTATCAATTCATAACTGTATCAGAGTATCGGGAATGTGTCTATGCATTTCTCAAATTCTTCTACTGATTGTGCAATGAATCCCGACGTGACATTTGACGAAAGAAGAAGTCGTCGGTGTTTGTTTTATTTAAGTTTGGTGCTAACACCAGGAGACAAAAACAAGTATTTTGGTTTGCTATAGAATCTGTGCAGTCGTTACTTGTTGTATCAGCTGAGATGCATAGTGCAGGAAATGCATCAATGAGGACTTCTTTAGCATCATCAATGGGAATCTCCCCCCTACCCCCCCCCCCCCCCCCTTGACAACCTGTTCAGTCTTTGAGGGTTTTGGTACAGTTGTCCAACAAAAGTAGTTCATGAATAATTTAAACTCTGACAGAGTGTTTGAACAGTAGAAAACTAAATTACTTCATGCGTTTTTATTTCTTTCACAGATTGATAGAAATATCATCACTTTAATTGCTGTCAGTGAAATAGATTCCTCAGACAAGAGCCTCTTGAAGATTTGGTGTAAAAAGGAAAAAATTCATTCAATCGTTAATGGGACCCAAGAGATCCTTTATAGAAGTGGCAATGCAACACAGTTGGCCACTGAAATAGTTCCAGTTACCCAAATTGAGGAAGTGGGTATTGAAAAATGTGAGTAAATATAGATAGAATACTTTGATGCATGATCGAAATACTATTTAAAAGCAGTTTTTCTCTCTAACTTGATGATCAGTTTTGGAGGGCACAGATTGTACACATTTATCTATCAAAGCCAGTATTAAAATAATCCTTTAAAAGTACATGCACTATATTTCTGCGAATAATTAATGACCTTAAAACTAGAAACAATCAGAACACTGCCCACACTTGTCGGCTCGTTTGATTTACCGTTGCATTGAATGTAATCCTAGCCCACAAAATTGGTTGGCAGGGGATTATGTTTGCTGCATCGTAGATTCATTTATAATTCTGGACTGTGCAAAATATTGTGAAGGCCTTCTTTGCTAGGGCCTGTTTGTAATAATGCACCAAGCCATTACAGTGAAGTGACCTCGGACTGTTCACCCTCATATTTTATATGAATAATATATTATAGGACTGTGATTAATGAAAAGCATTAGAGAAGTGAGGCTGGGTATAATGAGATTTGTCAGTGCTAAAAGCCAGTAGTGAATAATAGATGGGGCGGTATGACTTGCTCTATTTTCAATTGGATTTGTAGGTATTTTGAAGTTTTAAAGGCTCGTTAGAACATGTGTTGTTTAAGAACATGGAAGTTTGTGTAGTGTGTAAAATTTAAATGTGAGGCCAAAGTAAATCTGTAACCATTTTGTTTAAACTGATAATTTGGGTTGTTGGGTTGATACCAAACTGATGAGCATCTAGCTTTAGGGTTGTCTTGTTTTTTTATGGTATTCTAGATTATATGCTATAAATATGACAAACCTCGGAAGCGTTCCTTTCACAACAAGTATTGTGTCCCTGAACAATGTTCACTTAAGGAAGTATTCATGGTGCTGACTTGCATGAGTTGAACATTTGAATTGTTTCAAGATTTTAGAAGGAAAGGAACCACTGTAGAAAATGAACCAGTATCAACTGAGGTTTTTTTTTCCGCCCCAAGTATTTTATATTTGTGATGTTTGATCCAATGTATGTGCAATTATTCTGATAACCAACAAAACTATAATATATCCCTATCGAGACACTAATGAGACACTCCCTGGACATCCTCCAAAGTGATACCAGCATAATCCATTTTACAGTGAAATTATAAACATTTTCAATAAGTTCAAAGTCAAAACTTTTCCTTCTAAGCCAATAAAAGTAGCAAACTGCTGTTGTGGCATCTGCCATGAATAAGAGTTGAGATCTTATCATGCTCAGCAGTGGTATGAAACAGCATGTATATATAGTTTACAATGGTGATATATATGTGTGTGTGTATATATTTGACACCGTTCTCTGTTGATATCTCCAGGTAATCATCTGTTTGTTAACACCAACCTCTCAGAACGTGCAGTGGGTGGCATCCTCCTCCTGGCATCGCTGGTCATGCTCTGTCTCTGTCTCATATTCCTCGTCAAAATTCTTCACTCGCTCATGAAGGGTCGGATAGCTTTCGTCATCAGGAAGACCATCAATGCGGACTTTCCCGGCTGCCTACGGCATCTGACAGGTTACGTCGCCATCCTGGTGGGTGCCGGCATCACCTTTCTGGTTCAAAGTAGCTCCGTGTTTACCTCGGCGATGACACCCCTGGTAGGGGTGGGGGTCATCACGTTAGAGAGGATGTACCCTCTCACGTTGGGTTCGAACATAGGGACGACTGCGACGGGACTCTTAGCGGCCCTGGCCAGTTCCGAGGGACATTTAAAGGAGGCCATTCAGATCGCCCTCTGTCATTTACTATTTAATATCACAGCAATAACAATATGGTTCCCAGTTACGTTCATGCGTAAGGTCCCCATCTACCTAGCCAAGACTCTGGGTAACACTACGGCTGATTATCGGTGGTTTGCTATAATGTATCTTATTTGTATGTTCTTCATCTTACCCTTAGTGGTGTTCTCCTTGTCTGTTATAAGTATATGGCTTCTGGTAGCAGTAGGTATACCATTTGTTATTTTAATGACGTTCATAGTCGTAGTCAATATCTTGCAGAGAAAAAAGCCAAATTTATTACCCAAGAAATTTCAGACATGGACTTTCTTGCCGTTATTTCTACGGTCCTTGGAACCGATGGATATGTTGATATGCAAGATATTTTCCCATATACAATGTTGGGGGAGGTTGTCTGCTCTTAAGAAAACTAGAAAGAGTTTGAAAAAGGAACAGGCTGTCTCTGTGATATCTTACAACGAACAGACTGTAAACACAGACAGTCAAGTTTGATTTCCAATTTGATTTAAAAGGTGAACACAGCAAGTTGTGAACCTTTGAATGGCGTCAAAATGAAGCTGATTGGTCTTAAACTGCCCTAAATCATTTAACCCAGAGGAGTTAAACTTTGTAGATCTCGAGGCCTGTTAAATGAGGAATATTGCTGGTTGTCTTTTGATAACAGCTACCGAAATAAGATCAATGAAAATTCAACAGCAACAGTGTAAATAAGTATGTCCTGTCAGCTAACAATTGCAGTAGACTTGTGACAAATTTCTGCTGGTTTGAATGGATTCTGATTAGTGACCATGTTAAACTGTGCTCTTAGACCATATTCCCTCTACCTAGATAGGCTTTTTGTAGACTGTTTACATCATTGCACACAGTGAAGTTGATGTTTGTCAATATTCCCATTGCAAGATTAAAAGAGTTTATTTGGTATGCCTGATTATACATTCTTTACTGCAAAGCTAGCTAAAACTAAATTGGATAAACACCCTATGTGTACTCTGTTACTCTGTTACAAGCCGTTCGGCTTCTTCCGTGTACACATGCGGCTGCTTTGCGTCATAAAATAACTGCCTTCCGAAGTTCCGGGGCCAATTTACTTTTGTTTTTTTTTCGGTAGATGTATCTCTTAACATGTTTTTTTATCCTATGAGTTTGGCTAGAACGTGCTATGGATGTGCAATATTTTGAACTATTGGGTCACAATTTTTATGAAGGAATGACACAAATGAATTTGTAAAAAAAGTGTTTGGTGTAAACTACCTCTTTGTGTCCAAATATGTATTATTCTAGTACAATTCATGCAGGCTAGCTTTGTATCTAGCTCTCGGGATGTATGCATTGTTATGAGTTTTGTTTTCCGTATATGGCTCGTAATCTGGGCCTGCAGATCTGAACATTTCAAAACATTTGACATACGTAGGCTTTAACAGAAAGTTATTCTTAAGACTATTTATTTACTCTGACATCCATCTTTTATTTCAGGAAAAGGGTGAATGGTAATAACTTTCTTTTATATTACATTTTTTTTGAGTGCAATTCCAAACAAAGGCTGGTAATAATAACTAAAGTATGTGAAGGTTAGACACAAATTCACACAATGTGAGCTAAACTCTTAGAAACATCAGCATCTAATCAACACACATTAAGGCATATCTACCGTGCAATTATTTTCATAAACAACCTTGAATTCTAGTTTATATTGCTTTATGATAATCCAGTTTGCCATAATGTATTGTAAACACTCTGCAGTCATAAAACTTTGTGCTTGAAGCCTTGCTTTTCTGAGGGAGAAAATACCTAGATTATAAGCTGTGTGTAATAGAAAAAAATCATCAATCGCATTATTATCATTTCACTTGATCATTACCAAAAATTCAACTATTTGAGCCCTTTACGTTACTGACTTTTATCATCAAAGTATTAGGAGTCATATGAAATATGACAAATTGATAATAGATGGTTTTTTATCACATATAAAATCAACAGGATATTACCATTCTGAGTAGTAGTCTGCTAAGTTTCAAAAGGAAACTTTTACACTTTGCCTACTGCCGATGGTACTGCATTATACTACTGTAATCGAAGTAATGAAATTGAGTGAGTGGACTGGTAGGTATTTAGTACATAAGGATTGAAATTACAGAACTGAAAAACAATCAGCTGAGGAAGTTAAAAAATACAAGGGAAAAAAAAATTGGAAAAACAAAAAAGAACTGATTCCTAGAGCCAAGAGTCTGTCCATCCATCTTATTTAATTGATCATCATGTGAGTTAATTGTTTTCATTTAACCTTGTTTAAGTTTTTCGTGCCATTTTCATGCTTTTCGCAAGTCTGTCATAAAAGCAAACTATTTATTTTATATGTGTTGTTTGTATGACCTGTTTGATGTTGTTCTTCACTTCACTTATGATGAAGGAGATATGCTCATTATAGAAGGAGATAGTTGGTTTTCCTTTCACTCTCAAATAAGTCAGTAATCAAATGTTTAATCAAAAAGTGTTGCTGTACCTTGGTCCCAATCATGTCCAAGATTTAATCTCAGCCTGCACATCCACTTTTACAATTTCAGGTTTTCTTTATAAAAAATAAGAAAAAAATAAAAAGGGGGAGGGAGGGTGGATGGGGGGGGGGCAATGTAGCTGACAAATTTAAGAAGATGGAAAATAGCAAAGAATTTTTTTAGCTCGGACTTGATTGCAACCCATCACTGGTTCAAATCCCGTCCTATCCATAAATTTCTTGGCTCTTTTCCATTGTAATTTTCCTGTCAGTTTTCCATTGTTCATTAACTTGTATCAATTAAAAAAACAATAGCAAGTCACTGAACACCTTGCATAAATCTGTTCGTCCATTTGAGTGGTAGGGGAGAGAGTGAAGGTTGATGAATAAGTTAGGAATGTTTTTCTCTCTCAAAGTAAACATCATTGCTAGGAAGGTTGAGTTGGTGTCAAGCAGCTTGGCAGTATATATTATCCTCCGCCTGTAACAGCAGTTTTACTGTAGAGTTTGGAATGGAAGCAAAGATAATTTCAGAGAATATTTAAAGGCTTTTATTTTGTATTTATAATTTTTTTATGATTTTATGAAATGTATATTTTTAGCTCTTTACTATCTACAGACCCTCATCCTGTATATCATTTACATGACATGCATGTGTCCTACTTTGACTAAAATTAGGAAATTATTTCAGCTTTGTAAGAAAGTATGCATATATTAACCTAATACTAATCATATTAAGATAGTTTCTTGTGAACTGTAGATTAGGAATTTAACCGTAGCCGAAGTCCCATTCTGCTGTTATATTGGACATGTATTGAAATGTCATCTCCAACTCAGTCTCTCTAAGATCTATTACTTAAAACTTCATATCTGATGTTTGACCTTTTTGATATCGTTGTTGCTGTTTTTTTTACTATATGCCTGGCTTGGTTCCAATCGTTCCTGGTTTAGTTTTAATGATGATGATTATGCAATAGTCCACCTTTGTACTTGAAATAGTGCTTCAGGTGTTTAGAGGCTTCCGTTGGTCTTTTTTGACCATCTTGCGACTTTACATTCCACATGAGTTTGATTGAAGTGTTCTGTGTGCAGTATTTATAGTTCGTCATTTTATAAAAGTCAGGTGCAATATCATAAAACAGAAGAGATATCCTCCTAATTGGGGGACATTTAATATATGGATTAACCCTAGACAGACTAATGAGTCTATAGGGGAAATATTTACATTTTTATTTTCAAGATATTTTCCTTTGGTTAAGGCCTAACTGGTTATTATTGAGAGCGTGGTGGCCAATTGGCTATAAGGCGTCGGACTCGTGATCCAAGGATTGCTGGTTCGATTCATGCCTAGTTCATTACGTTGTGTCCTTGGGCAAGATGCTTTATCTTACTTGCCTCTCTCCACCCAGGGGTTAAATGGGTACCTGTGAGGTAACTTGTCATTAGGCGCAGTATATAACTGCTGCCGACTGGAGGGGTTGTCTCTGAGACAGGTTATCATAGAACAGGGGTAATATAACGTCTGTAAAGCGCTTTGAGACCTATCGCTGGTGTAAAGCGCTATATAAAAAGCAAATAATATTATGATTATGATTATTATTACTTACTTTATAACTATTATCTCAGTCAAGCTGCATATGCTAAGCCCTCTGTGCTTTTAGTTGTAAACCAACCCAAACAAGCCGTCTTTCTCTTCATGCATATACCATAAAGGAAGTGGTATTGCATCCCGCATTAGTACCCGTCATTAATTATTTGGACACATTGTTCTTGTTCTAGATCTAACGTTCTAGAGCTAACGTTCCGGTTTGAAGTAACCTTGCTAAAGGAGGTACCCATGGTAGTGCAGTCACTCCTGTTGATGAGCCTTGTATAATAATGGAGCCATTAATGGTGATGAACCACCATATTTGTACTGGGAGGGGGGGGGGGGCCTTAGATTTATGTCATACAGTTGGTAAAATGGAGGGCGTTTTAGTTTGTATGTAAATGGTGCTATATTTTGCAACTTTGAAACGAAGTTGAAGAATTTTCAACTGCTGGTTGTACCTCACATACATGTTATATATTTATGAACTAGACTGATTTTGTTGTAACATTCTGTCTGCTGGTGGTGGGCGGGGGCTAGTGAGCACTCCTTGACTTTATTCTGGGGTGGGGGCTAAGTGCGCCCAGAAGTATACATGGTTGAATCCCTGTCCATTAATAAGGGAACAGCCAGTAGTGATTTCCTGAAAACTGTAAACTTGCTACTGCAGTGCAACTTACTTAAGCACAAGTCGTGCGTCGTCTTCTCTCGAGAGAGTCTACTTCCATATTCATTGTGAATTTGATGCGCATTTGACTGTTTTGCGGCGATTTAAACAGTAAAATGTGTTTAAGCAACGGTTGAAATCAAAGAAATATTATGACCTGAAGCACGAATTATTCGTATTATGGTGTCCTTTTGTCATGGTACCGACTACGATACAAGACGTTACAGATCTTTGGCATTAAATTACTGACAAGTGAAAAATTAATTATTTCTTATAAACAATTAATAATTGTGTAGTAACAAAGAGAGGGGAAGGAGGACGAGAGCATTGAGAGTGACAAACATTCATATTGACAGCTGATGACCGAAGCAGACCCTTACAGTCTGTACTCAGCATACAGATGTTGTGTTTACAAATGTTTCACAATTTGACCCCTGTTGACAAGAAAATTTCCTTTAACCTCCACCAAAAGCAAAAGACTCCTTGTACCTAATATAGGATTTTTTGTCACCTCTGAAATTGATGGTGATAATGACTTCTATATATTTGATGTATGCATGATAAAGTAAAGTAAAGTAAAATTTCTTGATATCAATCATAAAATGAAGATATAATAAAATGGATTCCGCAGCTTAAAAATATGCAAAATATATATACAAAAATATGATAAAAATATCATCTAGTTATATGACAGTTCAAAAGCTTTATACTCCTCGGTAAAAAAGAATGTCTAAAGCGTTCAGTACGCATACGAGGTAGGGTATACAACCTACGTGGAGTGGTGTAATACTTATGGAGAGGATGGTCAGGATCAGTCAAAATCCCTCTTACATAATGAAGTACTTTTTCTTCAATGTATTGATCATCTATAGAATAATACTTTCTGAAATGTCTGTTAATCAAATTGAGATGAGTCTTGAAACAGGAAGAGAGCCACACAGGAGCACAATAGACCATGAGTGAAAGCACCATGGAGCGGAAGAGCCAAAGCTGTTTCTCATATTCTAGACCAAATCCTCCCAACCTATAAATACAATATAGCCGCTGCTTTACTTTCGCAAGTGTTAAGCCTATATGAGAGTCCCAAGTGAGAGTATGATTAAAAATGAGTCCTAAATATTTAAAATCTGACACAACCTCAACCTCACTATCCTTAATTATAACTGGATCATGCATCTGAACTGAACGGAAATCAACAATTAATTCCTTGGTTTTGGAGCTGTTAATAAAAAGGTAATTGGTTTCACACCACGCTACAGTCTCCGCAATAGCTGTGTGGTAATTGACAATGCTCTGTGGATATTTATCATTACACAAACCAACAATAGCCGTATCATCTGCATAGTTTATAATGTAAACATTTTCATAAAGTGTGGACAAGGAATCAGTATAAACGGCAAACAGCAATGGTGATAAACAACACCCTTGTGAGACACCAGTATTAGTGACAATACCTTCACTGCTGACCCCATCACAGTATACATATTGAGTTCTGTTGAATAAAAAGTGATACAGCAATGAAATGATGTTCTGGTTTACATGAGCATCTAAAGTACGAAGTAAGCTCGAATTGCTAAGAGTGTTAAATGCGGAGCTAAAGTCCATAAAACAAACCCTGGCAAAATTACCGACATTGTCCACATGTTGGCGTAGAACTGTATACGTAAATGATGTTACGTAAATGTTATAGTGCCGCACAATGTTTTTCTATGTAGCCTATATACATTATAACATCAATGGTACATTTGGGAGACATCAAAAAAAGAAAAAGACATACCATGGCTATAAAATGTACATTTGGGAAGCCAATACAATGGTATATATTTAGCCATATAAACAAATCATTGAAGATATGAATGATAAACATTCGCTTAAAGTTCGCTTAAAGTGGAAAATTTCTCATTTATCTGGAATTAATATACAACATATTACATACATACATACACACATACAAACGCACGCTCATCCACACACTCATAAATACACACATTCGCCATCATGAATGCAAAGGTTACGATTATCATCGAAAATAAAATGTTTAATATAACGATACTCCAGGGCCATATACCCTGTGTAGAATTCGTAGGGTGCAGTTAAGGAACAGCGAGAACATTATGTATCGTCCAAATGTTACATAGTGTTGCTTCTTGATGTGAATATATACCAGGGCCTTTTTAAAGATATTTTTAGTGGGTGGGCCATTTCCCAAAAGGGACCATCATTACACTATCTAAGCGGAGCGCCACCATCAGTTGGCGCGTAGTAAGAAACTTATTGCCATAAATGCCTCCCATATTGCCAAAAATGGTACTTCCCATGCCTTGTATTTGCATCTAAACGTACTTAATTTTGAGATCTCATGTTTTAAAAATTAACATTTCCAAAAAGAGGTAAACTAAAAACTTTATATGTGGTAAAATCACTTTGTAGGGGAAAAAATAGGACTTGACGTTATTTTATAAGCACTGCATTATTCATCGTTTTACACACTTGAAGATATAAAAGCACGCTAGGGCATTCTGATTTCGTCCGTAACCTATACATGATGAGGGGAAGCCATATGGGGAATTTAGGTCTAAATTAATGTTTAGGTTTGTGTTATCATTATTTTTTTTGCATGCCAAAAGGGACTTACCGAGGGGGGGGGGGGTGGTGAGCTGAGTGGGTGGGCCGTATAAGGGACTGTCCCTCAATATATGGCTAACAATTAAACTGATAGGCCTATATAAAACACGTAGACGTAATAAATACATTTATGAGCTGTAGTTTCACATTAGACTGCTACACTGTTCACGCAGGTTAAATCTTAGAAGCTCTCTACGTTTATTATTATTCTAGCCAAACTCATGAAAACCAAAACAAACGCACGTTCATCGTTTCCGCGATCGTGTATAGAGGTGTTGCAGTGACGTCATATTTTGGGACATAGCGTGAATCATGCTCAGTGACTGGAGGGAAAGAGAGCCTCTCTATATCGTTACGTTCAATAGGCTAGTTTTCTTTAATTTGCTCCTTTTTTTTCATTTGCGAAAAGATTCAAATTATATTTATTTTTTGGGTTTGTTTGATTTTTGTAGAATAACATATGGCAAGGTTTACTCAAAATATTCACCAGTCATTTAGAAATCATCCTTTGAATTTAGGGCTACATAGAAAGTCAGTGTGAGAAGAAGCGATTTTTCACTCCAGAAAAATTGATCACGTGGTGTGAAAACCAGTGAATGACGTCATGTGCAAGACCTCTATATACGTGATAAGCATCTCGATAGAAAGCCAAGTCAAATATTATCCAAAAAACACTCTAATGCAGATTAGTCCAGAGTTTATTTCGACATTTGCTCATGAGTCTTTGAATAGTTGATGTTGATAGTTCCATGTTTCCATAACAACCATTAAAAAGATTGGCAAATGCGCACTTAATGACCGTTCTGACCCTGTGAACCTTTAGAGCTTGCCATGAGCACTTTTAGCTGCAACGAAACAAAACACAAAAGTTGAATTAAAATTGAATTGTGAAATTAACCAATTTCAGCAACTTCAGAAACATCATAGTAATACGATAACGTTAGTCAACTTTGTTATTGCATAATTTAAAGAATTTCGATGTACATTATTAGATTCTTAGTAACCAGAATTGATTAAAAAATTATTTAATAATTATACTAATTTGGCAGTAATTATACTAATTTGGCAGTAAGAAATGTATGTATGCATTATCAAGTAATTTCATTACCAAATAGCCATTTCAATTACATTTCAACAAAATCAAGTAGGCTATAATGCATTATTTAAATCAATCTGCAATATTGCTTCAAAAATAGACCTTTGCAACCTACCATGATGGCAAAGTAAGTTACATAATTTTCATAAATCTTAACCTTAGTCTCAAAAACTTAAATTTATCTTCCTTCATAACGGTATCATTTATTTTCAACTTTTGTCGGCTAAATTTTGTTTTCTTTAATGATCTCTTTTAAGCAGCGTTTTGCGATTAGAATCCAATTGACCACCCTATATCACAATTTATTCAAATAATATCGCTATATGGATCCAGTTTAGACAGGGCTGCAACCACTTTTTTTGTACTATAGAGAGGGGGGTGGGGTCTAAGGTGGCACCCATCCCCTTTGGATAATTTTGGTGAAAGGGAGGGTGCTTAGATATCAATGGGTATATTTGCAAACTTTTGGAAACAACGACTCAGTTTGACCTAATACCGCATATACATAGGCCTATTTATGTTACTGTATACATTATGGATTTTTGTAATGTTCTGTCTGTGTCTGCCAGAATGGGGGTGGGGGTGGGTGGTTTACGTGGTTGCACCCATGAGAGACCCTCCTGATTTGTGACTATTCATCAAGGTTCATAAATGGTTTTATTCAGATCTCGTGCATGATAAACACAATACTTCAACTTTTACTTTTTTATGTCACATAAAACGTGGCTAGCCGAGCTAATTAACTTCACTGTTAACTGGTATTTATATGCATCACCAGCAATCACCCATCGCCGCAACTCGCAATGATTAATATTACAACTATGAAGGTAACTATATCGTTTCACCGTTACCTGATCTTCAATCTTTGATAAACGGTCATCCACATGTTTTAAATTGTAATTCTTCATAGCCGCAAGGTCTTGATTAATCTTATCAAATCTGTATTTGACGAATAAGAAGGAAATGTTATAGTAGTATCAGTAAGAACACCCCATGCCCTTCTCAGTCTGCTATAGTTCTTTGTTATTCTCACCCTTCAGAACATGTGTGCGTCGTCTTGTTTCCAAGTTAACCACGTTCCACCCCCCCCCCCGCCCACCCACCCACATGTCAACTAGAAATAGCTTTGATGTCATGCTTCTCTCTGATATGACGGTCAACATTCTTTCTTTGTACAGTTCTTCCTATTTATTTAAGACACTATTCATTTATTCATCTATTCATTTATTCATCTATTCATCTATTCATTTATTCATTTATTCATCTATTCATTTATTCATCTATTCATTTATTCATCTATTCATTTATTCATCTATTCATCTATTCATTTATTCATTTATTCATCTATTCATTTATTCTTTTATTCATCTATTCAGAATCTATTCATTTAAGAAACTGTCATGTAAGACAAGGGCATATTAGCAACACACCAAGGGACAACAGGGGCCGCGGAGGAGTCTTTCAGCTCCCTTTTCTAGCTGTCACTTTCCTTTTACTCTACTCTGCAGGTATACCCTTCGCTGATTGCCCAAACTTAAAACCTATTATGTTTTTGACATTTGAAATGAAAACCATTTGAACAGTATCATTCTGAAAAGTTTCATTCATAAAGAGTAAAGTTTCAAAGTCGGTTTCGATAGTTAAACTATGCGGAAACTAATTTTGAACTTATCCGTATAGGCCCGCCGATGTCTACGATCAGTATTCAAACTTCACCAAAAACTATAGAGATCAATAAGAAATAAATATATATCCGAACCTGTCATTGGTCAGCTTGTATACATCGATTGCCTCTGACCGTAGTTTCTGACGTGCCTTAATGACGAAATCCTGACCTTTGACAGATTCCCACGTGGCAATTTCTTCGTTTAAGTCCTCGTCAAGTTGTCGTTCTATAAAAATAGACCAAGATAAAGATTACTTGAAAATAGGAAAAGCTATACTTTAGCCACACCCACAGGAAATACACTGAAGAACGCAGAAATGTGTCCCTGCAGGGGTAAGAGGGAGGTACGTCGGATCGTCTTGATTTTTTATCTTTGTTATCTTGGAAAGGGTGGTTTTCAATTTACCTAAGTTTTTCACCGGAATTTCACACTTAGTACGGCTTTATTGGCATAATAGTTTTGTATGTTGACTACACTGACGTCACCGGCTACTTCAACGAGAGTTCGAATGACGTCAAGTCACCTTAAGGAGGACGTCGTAGAGTCTCGAATGCTGTTGGTCGGTCATCCGGGATTTTCGTGACCCTGGGTCAAAGCGCGGCGAGTTAAGTGAACACGTTCGTATTATTAGCACACACATATTAAACGGTATTGAACTGCAAAATTGTCCCTAAACATTGCGAATCAGCGAGATAACCTATTCTTTCAGAACGCATTAGGAAATGAACAAGAAAGCAAAAGTCACATTTCTGTGAAACGACTAGATAAAGACTACGCCTCTAACAATCTCCGGCATGATTTATGAGACTTATATGCTCCTTCAAAACTTCACCTAGACAGGAAATAAAGTGTTCCAATATATACATGACATGAACCGAAACTTCCCTTCCAAAACTACAGAGGCCTATGCAGTGGTTTTCACTTTCTGAGTATATTCCTTACGACAAAGATCACACAAATATATTTGCTTCAAGTTCACTGACCAGTACCAAAGTCATTTCTCCATAGGGAAGCAATACAATGGTATAGCACGATGACTGCAGTACTAAATATTTGAAAACGTATTGGGTATGCGTGTGTGTATTTGGGGTGGGGTGGGGGAGGTGTATTTCAATTTTACGTGTCACATTTAATTTGCGAATATTTGAACTAAAGTATATGAAGTACTAACTAAATGATTTTGTGCGCTGACAGGCAGAACATCCATTACAACATTTTCCGAACGTTTTACGCCAGATATAGCACATCAGATCTGTGATTTGGAAGAGGATGATAAAGGGCGGTGGTAGTGGAGGGCGAGAGTAGTACTCTTGCAGTAGACCAAGTCTTTGAAACTTCCATAACACGTCGCAGTTATCCTGGATTGCTTGAAAGGTGAAACTATAAAAACAAAATGTAAATACAAAAATAATATCCATTTAATGGAGGGACTGTAACCGTGCAAAAACATTGCATATGAATTGTATCTGTATTGGAACATTTCTTGTATTATTACTATTCTCATTATTATGATCATCATTCTCATTATTATGATCATCATCATCATCGCCATCGCCATCGCCATCGTCATCGTCATCGTCACCGTCACCGTCACCGTCACCGTCACCGTCACCGTCACCGTCACCGTCATCGTCATCGTCATCGTCATCGTCATCGTCATCGTCATCGTCATCGTCATCGTCATCGTCATCATCATCATCATCATCATCATCATCATCATCATCATCATCATCATCATCATCATCATCACCATCATCATCATCATCATCATCATCATATATATATTGGTCAAAGAGATTGTGACGTAGTCGGAGTCTATAGATAAACTAACTTAATTTGATCGATAGCGAGATATACTCACTTCAGCATGGCGATAAGAAGGTTCAGGAGAAGAATGTTACTCAAGAATAGATAGAACGCCAACGCTAGCATTCCAAACCATGTATTTTCTGGACAAGGCATCATTCCTAAAGTTTGTTCGGTAATATTAGTTGTGCAGATTACATCTGAAGATATGCAACAGGTAGCAAAACATTACATAAATTTATTATGAAGTTCAAACTCACCACACATTCAGGGATCTAAAAGTACATTCACGTGAAGATGTTTTATACTGTTTGTTTGTTGCTCGTGCTTATGTTCAGGGAAGTTAATGTATGGCACATTACCAAAACTTGAACAATCTTTTTACTATAGTTGCTCATATCGTGTGAGTGTAATGACTGCGTACAATGTGTCCGTGTTAGCACTGATTAAACGGATAATATACGTAACATATGCAAGATATTAAGCAATCAATGGATAATAATTATTGTACCACTTCAAAATGTCGTGATGATCAAAAATATGATATTGCTTTTAGTTGACATCAAGGAAGCATTCCGAAAAAATGAGTCTGATCAGGGAGGTGTCATCAAAAGTCCATCTGGATTGACATTGACCGGATCACCTCGTGTCACAGTCTTTGATATTTATCAAACAGTTATGGCGTCGCGGCTCGCGATACTCGTTTTAATATGGTTGTGAGGGCGCTAGGCTGGCATTTGGACATAGCAAGGGCACAGAGAGAGAGTCCCTAATTGTTCTCATATCCGATTACAGTGCTCTTGTATCAATATGAAACAATACCAACTATTACATTTGGGTCAATACTTTGCTGTTTCTCCTTCTCTATATAAACAAATCTCTAGTCTGATATGCTAAACTCTTTACCTTTGCCCATATCGTCCAGGAAGAGTTCCCCAAAAATCTGGAAGTACGCACGTTCGATGATGCTAAGAAGGACCGTGAAAGGTCTGGGAGTGTTCGGATAGAGAATAATCTCGACAGAAATTCCATAGGCCAGGAGAAAGACAACCAGTATGCAGACAAAAATAATGAGATCGACAAACTGAAAGAGAAAACCAGAGGAAACGGATACATTACACACACACCCATACAAAACCTATCAGTTATGGTAGACATTATTCGTTAATTCATAATTGTTTTTATACATATTCTTAATAAAAACTAAACGCTTCAAATCTTTGAGCATCCAATCAGATCGAAATGACGTCATATTGTGTTACGTAACCTGTTACTGAAACAGTTTGATACTGTACTGAATTGAGCAGATTAACAATGTCAAAGGACTACTGTGAAATAACAAGTGTAGTAAGTAAAGTTCTTTTTTTTCAGGGAGTGTCACTATACCCGACAAGCCCTATAGGGTTTTTTGGTACACTTCCTTTCACAAGTTTTGTTTCTTTTCTCCTTCTATGTCATACTTATGTTGTGATAGAAAAAATAGCCTATAAATAAATGAAATGAAATGAAGTAGAAAAAACAGCCACTGTTTTTACCATTCGTATTATCATTATCAACTTTGGTCCAAGGTGACGACTCGTTGAAAAGATGTGAAGACTTCGGAGCAAGAAAACTACCAAATCCAGAGCCAAGAATACTCTGGCTGCATCTCTAGTCGGTTGGTAGTGTCGAAGACCAATTCCAATCGAGAATAATATGATAGAGACCATATCTACGATATTCCAATATCCAGTCAACCAGGCGAAAATACGTTTCCTCAACTTAGGAGATGGGTCTCCCTGAATCTGTGTGCAAGATGGAGATAAAAATTACAGGGAACGTAGTGGACAGAAACACGATCAATCGTCACGAAGATCAATGTATAAAAGACATACTTTGTTGGTCAAGACGGACACCCCGTGGTTAGTTAGGACATATTTGGGAAAGCTAGCGCAGACGCATGAGAAATGAATCTGGTGAAAATGAAGAATCCAAAGTTTCATTTTAAGGATAACCCCCATGGACGTCTAGACTACATATTATCTGTGAGAACACATGTATGTGTCTATTATCACTGTAGACTTATTTCAGGGGGTGCAAGGCTGTAAATGTTTACCTGTCTGACTTCATCTAAGGCCAGAGTTCCCAACCAAAATGTCAGAACGTATTCTAACTTCGATGGTTCGTCTCGGAATTCATACAAGAGCATATATGTGAAAAGGGCACAGAATGTTAGGTAGGAAATCTTAAAAACAAGAGGAGAAAAAGGAGACATTTTGATATAAGAACATTTTTATAGTAGAAGGGGCAGGAACAAGGAGGCAAATAGTCAGGACTTCAGAGTCGAGGTGGCAAAATATTGTTTTCTTGTTAACTTATGATGTCATAGCCGATAACGTGTTACATTGATCTACGTGTCTAGCTATATACTGCATGACTGATATATAATTGTGCTATGGATAGGTAGGCTATTTCTATGGCTTGTAGCTATAGTCTGTGCGGTTATTACCACCAGCAAGGTATACTGTATACCTGCACCTTCGTTACACATGCAATATTGGGAAGCACAGCTTCATTGGCAAATAGGGAAAAGGGTGGGGGAGTACATATTAAACATGTCCTAACTGATTATTGACCTGGATGCCTGAGCACATCTTCCATGCTGGCAATACTCATTTCTATTATATTATTAGCCAAAGAAATGAATTGTTTAACTTTGAAAACGAAACAAATGATAATTAATGGAGAACCTCAATTATGTGAGAACCTATATATATTAGCGCTTATTTTACGTTCACATCACGTTTGTCACTACAAATGGTATTGAGTTGTCAACAACACATATGAAGGTGGTTCCCTTAGAATAAAGTGCTTTCGATGAACCCGATTATACTGGCATGTTTTGAAGCTTTTCCTTGACGAGTAAACATATAAATATGATAATGACAACTTACAACATCATAGCGAAAGATGATGAAAGGGGCAGTTATGAAAAATCCAACTTTCCTGAGTCGTGAATAGTTGCCATCCCAACCGTTCGAATTCGATTTTGTTGATGAAGAACGACCGCCATACCCTCTCACTTTGTCTATAGCTCCAAATGTCAGCTTGCTGGAAATGAAAAGCAACACATAAACCAGTCAACTAATCAATTGAAGGTATTGAATTAACACCTAGGCAGCCTGCACCTCTGGAATTTTAGTCGAAAAAAAGTCGTTTTCTGTGTCATATCTATGCGCATAACATAAAAACCAAAGTCTTAGTATAGTCGTGCAGCTTTCTTGATGACAGAGGGGTAGAGTGAGGGAGAGGGGGGCATGGGGACGACAGGGTGCAGGCAAACTGAACACGTGGGATCGTTTGCTTATACTCCAATCAGCTAGCTTTGATTATCGATATTTCGGAGAACATTTAAGTACGTTGCCAATGAAATGAAAACAAATCTCTGTACCAACCCCTTTCCCTCCCTGCCCATGCATGCCACCGTTTGCAAGCACGGATTCCAACCTGTTTACCTCTCTGGATTTCAACGGTGTACTTTTGATTTGTAATGTCACACATGCAGTTATACTGTGCCTTTACTCGGTATATTGCAGTATATTTCTGTGTTCAGTCAAAGCATATGATTATTTGCACCCACGAGAGTGTTAACACAGCTATATACAGTTGTAAAGTTATAGCTGTCTCTTGTAGTAATCACATAGCTAGAAGAATTATGAATAATTTGATCATTTGAGTGTCAATGACGTTCTACACGTTATGTATGATTCACTGTCTTTGCGTCTTGCAAGCCCTAAGCTTGTTTCACCAAGTATATAGTTTTTAACAGTAACAGTGTTGATATTGTTTCACTGCTGTATCGTACGCTAATGTGAACAATTAAATACATCTTCCTTGAGGATATATTCAATTAAAGGGAAACACATAGAACTTTACTATATACTGATTTGTACAACACGCACCGATCACTAAATCTTGGCTGAAACCAGTTCCACTATCAGATCTGCATATCATGTTTCAAGTTTGCAAATAAACCACTGGTCAGAATTTGCTATTTCCATGTAGAGTAATCTGACCAAGTATTGGCAATTTACACCAGAAGAATTAAGAGGGGTGTTCGGAGGGGACAATGGTTTCATTGCTTTAGTAAATGTGGACGGATATTGTGGGAACTTCAAAAAGTTTAATATACAGTGAAGTTTAGTTACGCAATAAAACCCATGCAATTCCTTTTAGAGTTTTCTTAAGATTAATGGTATATTTTATTCCTGTTTATATAAGTTTATGAGGAAAACATCCAAGCATAGATTAATTATTGCAATGAATCGTGTCACTGGTAAAAACAAATGAGATAGTGCTGCACAGTGAGGACATGCAGAATATGGCCAGTAAAGTTTAAAGGTACCGTGTAGTTGTGTCTATGGATAGGCTACTTACGAAAGGTGCCATGCTGGGCGACTGTTGTAGTCACCAACGGAATTTTGGGATTGCAGCCCACTGGTTGCGAACGCCGATGTGTCAGGGGTATCGTTTCCCGTGGACTTCTGCTTCTTTAAATGCTGAAGGTGATCACAATGATTGCCACAGATTTAGCAAGATGTAACGAAAATATATCAAGTAGTTTATGAGTAATTCCTCACAGTAAAATTAATTCATTTCATAAACAGCAAGTAAACACTAGAAGGCTTCAAATAACAATGAATATTAAAGTCACAAACGAAGTGCATGCTCTTGGCCATCCTTGTCAGGTATGGACGTTATACAAATGTATTTTCATTCCCGATTGTCACGCCTTAAAAATAACAACTTAAAAACAAGCTAACTAGAAGCTTTAAAGTTAGTTTTATACCTGAACTGCCACACCGTGCATGTCAATGGGTCGTCTGTAGTGGAGCAGAAAAGGACTTAGGAAAGGTAACATCAAGCAGGCTATATGCTGAAAAGCAAAGACATTATGTAAATCAGTATATGACATCACAGTCATTATATAAACGTCAGCTACGACGTCGGGTGCTTTGATCTTAGTCGTATGACAGAGTATAGTAAAGGCCAGCTTACGTAATTCTGCTAAGCAAATAACATTAGTGGGAAATTTAGGAGTGGATGTTGATGTATAACGCGTATATATCTGTTCACTTTGTTTTGTTGTCTATTATCGTTTCTTACCTTGATCTCAGAGTTGCTTTTAATTTTTCCTGACCATATTTCATCCAGGAGGTTTTGAACCGCTGGATGAGCGATAATCCGTTTCATTCTTCCCGATGAGGCAAGGCAGAGACAAGAAACCCGACCCCAGTCTTCAAGTTCCCGGATGATGGACAAGGACGTTTTCCGTCGATCTTCTTTATAATAATCGTCTAAGATTTCAACCGCCCAACGTTCATATTCGCTAAGAAGTATAATTGGAATCAGAGACGTCAATAACGCATGAAAATTGATATGATCATGCCCTTATAATATATTGATATGATCATGCCCTGACTATATATGACCCTAAAGCTCGATACATTTAGATGCACACCACAGCAATCAGCTGATGGGGGGGGGGGGGGCGGAGGTTCGGTTTTTTTTTAAAACCAAAAAGGCTTTCACGAGAAACCCCTTGTATAAGCAGGACCATTTGTTCAACTTGTTGTGGTCATGTTCGTATTCCGACATTTAAAGTCTCAGCTCACCCCCCACCCCCCCCCCCCACCTACACGGAAAAACTATCTTCAAGCTAGAGATGCATTTCAATTCCAACCTATGCGACTTTCAAAGTTGAAAGGTACAGCAGTGGCATGTGGAAAGAGGCCGGGAAGGAGGGGGCGCGAGAACAGCTCTGGTCGTTAGTGGAGGGAAATGGCGCAGTCAAGGAATATTTTAATTCTGCGGGGTAAGAATTGGATTAGAAAGATTGCCGGGGAGGAACCCCATATTCCCTATACACGGGAGTCCGCTTCAATGGCCACATAACAGCATACCTCCTATATAAAACACTTCATTCGTTAATTTGCATCTGGCAATCTCATAAAGATTCAAGTCACTACCTAAATAGGTCGGGGGAATTCACAATATTGTGTTTACAGCTACTTACATAGAGAATTATAGTCTAAAATGCCTCAGAATGCACAATTTGCTCTCTTTTATATTATTATTATTGAGGAGGACCTCTGCATAGCAGTGTGTTTAATGACTCCAGGGCAGCACCTTATCCTTTATAAAATCCTTCATTCCCCTTTGTATGGAACGCGAAAAGGGCAAACTTATTTCGTTGTCTAAAGTAAGTTTGTTGACTAAACTAAAGTTGTTGCTGCTGTTTTACCACGCTCAAACTCACGTTGATGTCTAAACTTCCGTTGTCTAAACTTACGTCGTTGTATAAACTTATGTTAAACTTAGCAACGAAGTAGGTTTTCCCTTTTCGCGTTCCATACCTTTGGACCTTCCACGAAAGTTCATCCCCCTACTTAGATCAGCAGGGGGAAATTTTAATGTAACCACGGGATCATACTGCACGCCACTGTAAAGGTGTGGTTGATAGTGTTTTATAATTTTCTTTTTAGAATAAAAATAAACAAAACAATTGCTACTGAACCAACCATGCAAGAGTTTCCATTTGGTCAATCTGTTGTGGATCTTGTTCGTATTCAGACATTGCTTTCATCATTTTACAGGCTAATAAGGCGCCTCCGAGAGGGGATTTGTCTTCAAACCAGAACAGTTTTGCGGTTTTAATCCGCATTTGTAAAACAGCCCATATGAAGAGCTCCCTCATTGGATTGTCAAATGTGTAATCTTTGAAAAGAAGAAGAAGATGATTATAACATATTGCTTCAATGTAAAGGTAATAAGGACAGTTCTTCCGGACGAAATTAAACATTAGGGCAACATGAAACAATTATCCTACAAGTAAATCTTATTTATTTAACATTTGGACGGCGACGGGTATATATGTTGATATTGCTATATATCCGAAGAAAAGCCTCAGTTTAAACACATCATATTTACCTTCATGCCTGTCATAGAGTGGCTGGTATCCTGGCAAGCAGAATTTCATGATGACACGTGCTACCACTTTAAGTGTCATCGCCGTGCCCAGCTGAGAAGAAAGACGTAGCGTAAAATAATCACATCTCAACATGCATGTAATACCTGTACGAGGCTTTGACTAATAATAGAACACGTGACAATATATATATATATATATATATATATATATATATATATATATATATATATATATATATATATATATATATATATATATATATATATATATATATATATATATATATATATATATATATATAAAAGGTCACAAGGTCAACACTGTCATACAAAGTCAATACAGACAGTATAGTACTAGTATAGTAAAGAACAAGTTTAACCCCAATACAATTAACTATCCAGAACTATAGTACATTTTATCTAGATGAAATACTAAAACGTTATTGCAAAGTAAATATGATTTTACAAACCTGAAATCTCTTTTCTTCTAACATGTCTTTCAATAAGCAATCGTCCACGATCTATATGCACAAAACATAGGGAGAAATTTACAGACTTGTCAGGCTTACAAAGGGGGGGGGGGGTGTGACAAAGTGTTACGGTTCTTCAAAGATCCATTGGGTATGTAATCATGGTTATGCAGTGGTCATCAGAACATGAATATTGAAATCCAAAATATGCTCTAAAAGCAAAAGAAAAGAAGACATTGATGTAAATCAATTGATTTCGATTACAATGCACTCTCGCCTGTATGGCACATAACCATAGGAACATACATAATCTAGAAGTAGAACTCTAGAAAATCACCAACCTCATTTGTAGACATCAGTTTGAAACATGTGTCTACACGAGATATACCTGGCTATACTAGTACTAGTCTACTGCGCATGTTAACAACTATAGTTGTGAAGTATTTTATTGTCATTTTTGCAGGTAATATTTTTTACAGGTGACTAAAATATGTACATACTGAATATTATTTTATTTACTTGAAGAAAACGGCTCACTGTATTAAAATACTGCCATAGTGTGATGATATTTTAAATAACCAAATTTTCACAACATGCAGGGATCGTGTGTTTGGATCACCTAGTTTTTGCACAGCGCCATCTGCTAAGGGAAGTCAATAAACCATTATTCCGTTGTGAAGTTGTAATCATTTGATCTCTTAGTCCAGTCTACTATTTACCTAAATATATTCCCATTAAAATGAAGGAAAAAAATGTTCAACCCTAGTTACAATCTTTAAGTTCATCGACCAACCTTTGCATATAATGAAGCTAATTTAGACTGGTTTAAGAAGTCCTGAACGTTGATACCGTGTTGAAGAAACTGATCAATGATATCAGTTTGGTCATTACAGAGAGCAAACTCGAAACTACGATGCAGATCATCATCCTGTGTAAAATAGAGTAAATGTAAACAAAGATGGAGAATCAAAAGGAAAAAACAAAAGGGCAAAAAACAACATGTAATTGATGATCATTTACACAGTAGTGATAATCACCTAGTAGTTATATCTTTCAAGTATATAGGTCACACTGTTCAAATTGAATTTAATAGAAAGTACATATAAAATAGGAATTTTGTCCTCTTCGTTATAGTCATAACTTTGTGCAGAGGCAGGTAATCATTCAGGCTATAATTGTATTTTTCGGATTCCTTTAGCAAAATTCATGTTCTTATCATTGGTTTGGTCTTGAAGAAGTAAACAAATTTATAGTCTTGCTTTCAGCATTCTGCAATCATCACCAAGCAAAGCAGGCGGTGACCTGAGTGGAGAGGAGGGCGAGGCTCTGGCTCCGTAGTCCAGTAGGGAAATATTTGGATAAATTATTAAATGTACATTCTTTATTTCTCTCCAGAACCAGACCTAGCTCTCGATGTCTCTCAGAATAACAGCGCTTTATGTGTGTGACAACGCCGTATAACAAATAGTGTTCCTTTCTGGGACCGAGGGATATATCACTTACCTTCCACGATCTGTTTTCCTTTAAATATCTTTTAACAAGTTCTAAAAGATTCCAAACCACGGCCAGGTGAAGCTGATTACCTTTCTCACCTGTGAAAGTGAATTAAGAACCAGAAATGAAAAACAAGTATATTGAGATTTCGATGATGCAACGATCTGACTTTTTTATAGGATAATTATACCATTTAAAATAACCGTAATATATATATATATATATATATATATATATAATTATTTTTACGACGGTATATATATAGCACACTAATTCTTACATTTTGGTTTTCAACCCCTCCCCCACGCACGACGTATAACATCTTAGCCCTTCCCCTCACATAACATAAATGGTGGTTGAGGCTTTGACTTGTTCATGATGGTGACCATTAATGACTGAGTTTTTCCTTCCTTAAGTTTTGACAAGCTCCTGATATCGAGATGATCACCACCCTTGTGACGATAACCACGATGTTACGTCACGTGAGTAATTACGAGTCCCTTCAAAAGGGATAGACGGTACATATGACCTCTGCATGTAGGAGGTTGGTGAGCGATCCACCATTTATCTGAAAAGAACAAATCCTGCATAATAATCTTAGCAAAATGTACCGAGAAGCATATCGTAGATATAACTAACGTTTAGAGTATGCTAGTCTTACAGAACCTGCACAATGTATGTGTTTGTTACTACACCTTTGTCATACGTTTACCTTTCGGTAGAGAAGCTATGATTGCTTCCACGATATCTTCATGAACAGGACACAGAGACAAACCGGTTGGTATACTGGTGCCATGGAGATGATATATCGCCACATTGTATTTCCGACGGACCATGTCTTTGCATTTTGCTAAAAGTTCTACTCTGTCCTCAGGCCCACAGGAAGATTGAAGTCGAGCGTTGAGACCACTTGTGAACTTGATCTCATCCTCTCGTCTGCAGGAAAACATTAATAAGATTGCCCCAAGTAAGAAAGGTAAGTGGAGATTGGGTTTCATCGGTAAACGATTGAATGAGGTTAAATTGAAGGGCATTAGTTGACCCAATCTTCCCAAGAAAATATTTTCTGTTAACATGCAATCCTTAAGAGAAATATAGGTTTGAGCATAATTCTGTTTCAATTTCTCAAGAAACAAGTAAATTATTCAACGCCTAATATTAACTCATTTCTATCACAAATCTTAACTGACATTTGTGTTTCCGGCAGTATGACCTTAAGGAGATGTGTCGTCAACCACGGCAGTTCAAAACACATGCATGATTTTTTCTTTTTGGATTTCGTCAATATCAGGAATGTATTATATGTTAAAATGATGTTGTATACAGGGGCGTATCCAGGATTTTCTAACCCGGGGGCGCGAATTACTATCTAAGCGGAGCGCCACCATCGGTTGGCGCGGAGCGTCCAAGAAAATTTCAGGTTTTGATACCCCCTAGATCACCGGAAATGGCACTTCTCGGGCTTGAAAATGAGCAACCAGATGTACACTTTTGCCTGAGAACCAAGTATTTCCCAATATTTTTTTTTCATCCATAACCTTTTTGAAGATTGTAACCAGTCACACATCATGTTCGACCTCATTGCATGTCCTGTGGATCATTGCTTTTGTAGGTGATTCTACGTCACGGCCCACAATATCCGAAAGCCCCACTTTTCAAAGTTTAAAGCCCATTATTTGTTGAGAATTTGAAAATTCACATTTCTCGTGAAGAAAATCACTTGAAAACATATACATAATGTTGCACAAAATTCAATATATGGACAACCAATATAGAAAAACCTCCTTGAACCCCTAACAGACAGGTCAAAATTGCTTCGAGTAGAGGGAAGTATGATGAAGAATGTTGGTCAGGAAGTTTTCGAAAATTCCGACACAGTTAATTTATTGGTGTAGAAATATTACAACCTCTTATAACGGCAATTATAAAACTTGGTTGAAGGAAATGAAAAATAGCAGATATTTCCGATATCAGATATTTCGAAACCGAACACTACACACATAGGCGTAGGAGGCGGGGGGCTGCAGCCCCCCCCCCCCAACCAAACTTGTTCCCCTGAAAATTCGGGCAATATGCTGAGAATAAATGAATAGTTTAAAAATGATCTCCTTGGTAATTAAAATAAAGTTCTAAGCTTGGCAGACTAATTCGCCATTACTACTGTAAAAGAGAGTTTTGACATAATTGGACCTGTATGCTTTTTCTCCATCTACATAAGACATTTCGTTGTTTTACATTAGCATCCTGCGGGTGACTGCGCAACTTTCACGGACCGTACGGCACACGATGCCATGCGATGTAATGACCTATGCTTGCTTATATGATATTGACATCAACATGTTGAATGCGCGCTTTGCGCGCGAAAAATTTTGGTTATATTTTTCGGGCAAGTCGTTACAGCCCCGCAAATCCAATTGGGCTCCTACGCCTTTGACTACACACATAGACAGTTTTGAGGCTGTTCATTTTTGAACATGCATTTTCATGCTCACTGATATTATGTGATGTCTGCTCTTTGCTTTACAAATTCGAACAGGCGTGTAGCGAGTAATTTGCCAACGGAAGGGCGAAGCCTGTAGGCAAACTATCTAAACGAAGCGCCACCATGAGTTGGCGCGAAGCGTACAAGAAAATTTTGGCCGAAAATGCCTCCCAGATCGCTGGAAATGACACTTCCCAGGCCTTGTAAGTTGCATCTAAGCATTGTCTATTTTTAAATTACTAGCGATATCGTAGAGAAAATTTGCTCGGGGGGGGGGGCGGTCGCCCCTCCCCGAAATGCGTCATGTTCCCCGACGACTCGGTCGAGTTCAAGACCAGCCACAGTTGGTTCCATTGCACAATTGAACAATTGTTCAAGGCGTCCATACACACACACACGCGTTATGCTAGACCATATATAGTACATATATATAGATACATTAGTGAGAGAGGAAAAATGGAAACGTCAACTAGAGCACCAATGGTGCAGAAGCTCATACCTTTTCGAGCTTAAAAATGTAGGGCCCACAAAACTTTATGGCCCACCAAATTTCAGGCCATTTTTCAGATTCCACCAATTTTGGGCCCATGAGGGATACCCCCCCCCCCCTCCGTTAGCAGAATACTGGCCACACCACTGGCTATAATTCCTATTTTCCCCCTTTAAATCCTGTTTTACCCACTCTCTCAAACAATACCACTGACCTACCCTATTAAACTTTCTCCCCTCTACCTGAGCAGACCTGAAGTATGGAACGCGAAAAGGGCAACCGTATTTCGTTGCCTAAACTAAGTTTGTTTCGTTGCCTAAACTAAGTTTGTTGCTGTCTAAACTAAAGCTGTTGCTGCTAGTTTACCATGTTGCTGTTGTTCGTTGATGTCTAAACTTACGTTGATGTCTAAAGTCACGTTGACGACTGAACGCGCCTTAATGTCTAAACTCACGTTGATTTATAAACCTTACGGTTGATGTCTAAACTCACGTTGATGTCTAAAACTTTCGTTGCTAAGTTATCTTACGGTTGATGTCTAAACTCACGTTGATGTCTACACTTTCGTTGCTATCTAAAGTTCCGTTGTGAACACATTGTGAACGAACATCATTCTTTCTTTTCAAAAAAATTATAACAATCAACCGCAAGTTGCTTACGTGCAGTACTAACAACATATCTATTACAGAGATTTTCATGCTAAATACAGCCAATGATGTTTTCTCAAATTTCCCGAGATTTGTTTGGTTAATAGTCCCTTACCCATTGTCTGCAAACATGCTTGCATCTTCAGTGCTCAATGAACGCAAGGTATGATGGTTTAACTATGTAACGCGAAAAGGGGGGGGGGGGGGTAATCGTTAATGTCATGCCGGATTTGTAGCAACAGCCATGTAAATATCCTTAACAACATGATTTGTCGAACAAAATCACGTTGTTAACGATATTTACATGATAGTTGATACAACTCCGAGGACGTTATTTACATTTATATTGTTAATGTCATATTTGAATAATTGTGTTATCACAGAAAGTTATGAGTTGAGACAATGAATTTTGCGGGAAGCTACCACAACATCTCTGATACTGAAAAGGACTTTAAATCTCACAGTATGTTATGTTCTCTCCCTTTTGAGAGTTGATAATGTAAAATGTGCATTTATACCACAGTTATTTCTTCGTTGCAAACTTGCGTAAAGTTTTGCGGTCCCTTTGACCACGTGCTTCAAGTCATGATTCTGGTGCAACACTAATTCGTGTTCATAAACTACTGCAGTCATACATCGTCAAAAGTAGTCATTGAAGTTTCGACATTGCGTAAAAATGTTATTTAAATACTATAATTTTCGTGGAGTTGGTTGTTTCCAAATACTGAAAAGCATCCAGGGTAAATGTTGGATCAGTTGCTCTATGGTTGGATGTAGTCTGCGCTTCGTGAGTAACAAGAGGGGCACAGTATTGAAGTACGTAGGCAATATGACTCACAGAACTAGTTTACTAAACCCGCCAAGCAAGTTCATTCGTAACACCAATCCAGTTCGGAGTTTCGATTTGCGAAAGGGATTGTGTTGTAAATGGAATATACACAAACCTCGCTCCGCATTGTTAAGAATTTTAGACCAAAAAACCCGCTAACATGTTATGCAAGAAACGAATCATCCAAGATACACTCGAGTTTTGACTAAGGCTATGTGTTGTAGGTAAGGTGATATGATCTTTTCTCCACAAATTTTCAGGATATGCGCATGTGCAGTTGAAACTCCGAAGTTTGAACAGGCCTAATACAAATTGCGTGGAATTTAGCGAGATATGCACACTACATTTGCGGGGATATTTGAAGAGTTGGGGTAGCTGGTGAAATCGCTGCAGGTCAAAGCATCGAGGTACTATATACGGAGTTGGAGAGGAGGAAAGAGTGGCAGGGCAGGCGAAATGAAGGTCGGACGGCCGCCCTTGTAAAACAGCGAAACTAGGGCACTGGATGGCATCCGCCATATATATATTGTGTAGAGCATTCACAAAGTACAGGCAGTGATAAGATCGCATCTTCTCAACTATAAACACTAGTAAAAGTATAGGTCATATAATAAACGCAATTGGTGTTCGATCGGGACGAAAACATTTGTCTTTAGTAATATTACTGTCATTCGTTTTACTTGATTGCCGACATTCACAACATATCCAGACATCATGTAATGGTTCAATAATTCAATTTTAAGTACAGTATTTTATGCTGGCATTTTGTCTCGATACTCGTTTTACTTGATTACCGACATTCCCAGATTATCTCTACACATTGTTGGAGGGGCTCAATGAAATCAGTTTAAAAGTGCAGTATTTTTATGCTGGTACTTTGTCTAGACACTCGACGTTGTACTTGATTTCCGACATTCACAGCGTATATGCATAGCCTATAAGTATAACATTATAACATTTTAAAAGTTGTTTACCGTGCAGCCTCCTATTCGTATGAGTTGTACTAACGCACATGTTATCTGATAGGCTGGCTGTGGGAGATACGGTAGCTTATAAAACAAGGTTTCCACAAGTTTGCGTTTGGTGACTCCAAATGGACTTGGACCTCCAAGACCCCTATTGTTTTTGGTGCAGGTGTGTATAGCCACGTACAGTAGACTGACCTGTGTTTATTTAATGTATCAAAATGGTGGTTCGGGCCATTTCTATAGTAACAGCTAGTTCTGCTTATACTAACACCTTTCTAGTGTACTGAAGTCATCGAAACCTCAATGCATTTCGCATTCTGGTTTACATTACGCGGTTGAGCAATTTTGAACAGCGCCGATAGCAACAACGTAAGTTTAGACAACGACGTATGTTTAGACAACGGAAGTTAAAATAAAAACGTGAGTTTGAGCAACAACGTGGTAAAACAGCAGCAACAACTTTAGTTTTAGACTGCAACAAACTTAGTTTAGACAACGAAATATGGTTGCCCTTTTCGCGTTCCATACTGAAGCACTCCTTGCCAAAATTTTGGCTGGCTGCCTACATACCTCAGGCTCAAAGACTTCTAAGAATCGGCAAGTGCTGATTGGCTATAGGGCTCTCATGCTTACAGTTCAACAGTTAATAACAACTCCCAGTCCTGCTTTAATTCCACTAACAGCCTCTGCAGAGCTTAACCACAAATGTAAACAAACACTGCAGAGACTGGGAGACAAATTAAAGGAGCTTTGGCAAAAGGTGAAGGCTCAGATTTTTTTAAACATTGGGGATTAATTGTAATTAATTAACTTTTGACCAAAAATTATTAGGCATCATCTTATTCATACACAATCCAACAATCATCAGTTCAACTTTGAATATGATCCATCAAAATCTTGAGGAGATTGAGATATTTGAAAATATTACAAAGAATGACCCCTGATGACCCCCTAAATGACATTTGACCTCAATTTTCCGAACACCCCTCATAACCCTCATCCCGAGGAACGTTGTGACCAAGTTTCATTATAACTGGCCATACACTGTACGAACAGGAGCAATTTGAAAATATAGGGCGGCGGCCCGGGCCACAAAAGACCCCTAGTTGATCTTTGATCTCAAATTCATGAACACCCTGAAGGTAAAACTTCCATAGTACTATCGTGACAAACCCTCAACATTGTACCATGGAATCTGTAGGAGAAGCATTTTGCGTATTTCCACAAAATGGCCCATTACGGCCCACAGGTGACCATTGACCCCAAATTTCGGACCATCTCTGATGGCCCTATACCCAATGGTCCTTGTGTCCAAGTTTCATGAAATTCCATTAAATACTGTGTGAGTGGGAGCGGTTTTACCAATTGTTGACGGATAGAGTGACAGACGCCGCACTGTAACAATAGCTCACACCAGCATGCTGGTATGAGCTAAAAATGGAGTTGTCGGTGTAAGGGGTAGGGTGAGGCACACGTCCCCTCTGTAATCTTCGATCTGTCACTGGCTACCCTGTGTATATAATAGGGATCAGCGCTGTAATTATGACTGTTCCTCTTTCTCTTCCCGAGGTCTTGGCGTTTATCTTCTACTTCCTCCTTTTCTCCTTTTTCTCTCTTTCTTCTTTTTCTTTTCCCTTCCTTCCTCTCCTCCTTTTCTTTTTTTCTCCCTCTTTTTCCCTTTTTTCTTCTCTTTTTTTCTCTCCTCTTTTCCTTACCCGGGGGCGCGCGCCCCCAACGCCCCCCCTGGATACGCGCCTGGTATAGTTCCCTGTGTAACCATGTACTACTAGCACGACAGAGATGCTGCACAAAAAAAAACATGGAGCTACAACGAGATAACACATCACTAAACACAGGACACAAATAACCTCGGGCCGTGCATGCTAATCGAAAGAAGAAAACCCATCTGTGTTTTGGGTAGAAATTCAAAGAATATACTGTTATAATATAGTGATCTAGCTTTCTTTATATGTGCATTATAGTAATGGATTATTTAATCAGAAGGTTCTGACATTACTTGATGCCTCCTCCACTCTGAACGTATCTGTAAGCGAACTCTAGAATATCAGCTGCTCCACCCGATCCCGCCAAAATTACCAATGGTGATCTATTCATGGCGAGACGATGGGCGATATGGATGCTCTGAGCTCCTCCTCCGATCACCAAAGTTACAACTGGAATCGTTGCTGTATAAACAGAGAGAAAATGAAAGATAGGCCTATGGTTTGCTCGATTTTCCAAGAAATCACACATCAGGAGAGATGCTTGTGTCCTTTAATAATCAAATCATACCCGCAATTACAATGTATGTATGTATGTATTTTAGATCCTCCTGCAAGCAGGAACTCGCGAAGAAGCCATCATTGGCTTATCATAGCCGCAAGCTGACCGAAGTCAATCTCTTAGATTCATATTTAACGTCCATGATTATGAATTGTCAATTGTCAACAACTCTGTAACTGGACGACATACATTAATCTTGGTCGAGTGACTTGAACCTGGGACCTTATGATTGAAAGGCACCGGCGTTATTTTTGTAGGTTACTATAGTCTTATCCTCTTAGCTGTTTTATCTGTATATTGTATTTCGTATCTTTTTGAGTTTGCATCTTTTGGTTTCTTAGCCTGGTTTATCTGTTTTTTTTACTTTCTTTTCTCTGTACAGCGCTTCGAGATTTTTGGGAGGCGCTTTATAAGTAGTATTTATTATTATTATTATTAACCACTGAGCTAACTCTCAATACAATACAATAGTATTTGAAAGTGAGTATTTTGTTTTGAGGTATATAGGTTAGTGAGAGCTTTTCATTTCCAGTGCTTACGCGAATAAGTTATTACTCAAAATGTTGATCACTGTTTAATGAATACTTCGGGGAAGGAGAGGGAAAGTAAACATTAATTGTGCACAGGCTCATATACATAGGCCTAGAGGAAATTTATATCAGCATATAAGACATACCGAGAGAAGTGTTGTGAATTGAAGCACAGAATTCGCGTTTCAATGTCAACGATTTAATACCTAAGCTTGCCGGAAGGGAGAGGGAAGGGGAGGGGGGGGGGGGGTAATCACTTACTATTGGTTCCCATTAGCTTCATATTGGATATTTTTTCCATAAAGGTGCATCGAAACTCGTTACATTTGCTCCGTGATTGCTCGCTGTCTGAGTCAACTAGGACAAAGTAGGGATGGTACGGGTTAAGATGTACTGTTGTATCACCGTCGGGATCACTATCGCGGTGCATTGTGTCGTACACAACTTCACATCTGCTATTCTGAAATTAGTAGAAGAAAGAAGTTCCAATACTTATGTCACTGGATTGACGCCTGTGTTCCCGTGGCTACCATTGTGCAATATACACTCTTTGGGCTGTATCGACAGATGAAGACTTGATTACAAGAAATAGTGTGTGTATAAAGGCCTTGTAGCCTCAATGTTTTTGCAATCTGGCGTATCATATCTTTATAGCGTTAAATAACGTTTATCAATATCAGGTATCGATTAACAAATGTCAAGTTGATACAGCGCCTCCATGTAGCATACGATCGACACCACAATTAGGTAATGTATACATCTACTCAAAAGTCGGAAATACCCTATAACGTTATCGAACTTGTTTAAATAACTGACTCTGTAGTTATCATCATTGTTTTCCATACCTCGATGTAACTAAATTACTGACGGTATAGGGAGGGCGGATGGGGGGGGGGGGGACTGAAGATGATTTGGAGCGATCTGAAATTTCTTTGGTGAACTTATTGGAAATTTCTGTAACGAAATCTTGACTCATATAGCATGCGAAGCACATTAGCACTTAACGTTCCCTCTTCTAGCTCAGGATCTAAAAGTTCAATGTATGGAAGTTTGCAAGCGTGCACGTCCAAAACAAACCCAAATCGTCAGCTATCGTATGTTATAGGTAGTTAGGACAATCCAATTCGAACTGTCTATATATCAATTCGCGCAACCGACCTCGGAAAGTGAACAATTTAGTGCGTAAGTCAAAAGAACAATTAATGCTGGTAAGTAGCAAGCGGATTCATTCACATAGCATACTGCAGAACTGCAGAACACAGGGTTTGTTTCCTGGTGATGAAAAAAAGGGGGGTGGGAGAATTTGCTGCTTTCGTTTAAAGAAGTAAACTGTATTAGTTAATATGTTTTCTCGGTTCCTGCTTAGAATCCCGGATAATCGAGGTTTAATTGTCTTCTAAACCTCCATCAAGAAATCAAAACTCCGAACGGATGTGCGTAGACAAAAACTGATGAGATAAGTGCAGTGAGTGTATTACAATCATATATGTTGTGAGAGAGGAAACAAATGTTGCCGTATAGGTGAAAAGTGGGAAGTATACATTAACAGGAAACAGAACAGAGTATCGAAACTGTTTAAAAGGGAATGTGTGTGTGTGTATATTTACCGTTAATCTTTGAAGCAGAAACGAATAATTAACCTATTCACAATGGAAAACTATGTTAAAGTTCCCAGAAATTCATTTAAATGAAGAGCATTCAAAATTCCCTCGACTGGTTAAGGTGATAGGCAGGACTCTTTCATGGATTGAAGACAAATGAAGGATTTTATAGAGGGGAATGAACTATATATATATACTCATCTTTCCTTCATCTTTATATGAGCTCTAAAAGAAAATGAGGTTGTGGTGGAGGGGGGGGGGGGGGGTATGCATACCTTTCTAAGAGGAGGGTGTCTTAATTGAGGCTATACAGCTAATGAGTATCAAATTAACTCAAGTATAGTGTGCAATCAAGGCCAAGTACAAATATCTAAATGAAGATATTGTCGGTCAAACAACTAACTTGCATATTGTAATTAAATATGTAGAACATTAACTTGACAAGTCTATGTTAAGTTAACGTAATGATGGAGCAGTGGAATATGTCACTTTGTGTTTGGCATATCACTAATATGCTTATACGAAAAGATACATGGCAGTGTTTAAGGTACTTCAGCTGCAATACAAAAGAACGGTCTCCAAGAATACACATTAAACACCCATTCGGCAAAATCCTTCACAAAAAAGGCAAAAAAAAAAATAATTACTTTCATATCTAAAATGATTGACTTCTAACACAACTCTCGGCCATATTTTGCGAGCGCACCTTGATCCTTGCCCATTTAATGATGTAACACTGAGCTATACTGCCATCTTCAAGATGGAATGAATATCGGAAAAATGTTACCGAAGACTTCGTCATCCCAAGATTTCGCTCGGCGATACTATACTTTCTATATAGACAAAAAAATGGAGCTTATAAAGTTTATAGCTATATTGAGACATACATAAATTTGGGGATAAATATCTTTTCTACAAAATGAAACTTACCGAATTATGACTTTGACGAAAGCATGAACCGTTTTCAATTGTGTTCAGATCTACGATCCCGATAGGAAATGTATTTTTACCTCGACGATTGGCTGAACTTACAGCAAAATCACGTAACGAACGACCCAGAAACTTCATGACACCGCTATTCAAACCGTTTGTCAAAATCCAAGCATCTTCATATTAAAAACAATGAAAGAAAAAACTCCGATTTAACTAACAAAGAGATTATATTAGATTGGAGAGATTGGGTGAATGGTGGGCCCGAAAAATTGTATGGTGTTGGTTTGGTGGGAAGCTGAGGTAGGGCTGTTTAATCAGGTATATATGAGCCTATGTAATTTTCATTTTAATTATAGCCCAGAGATTCTGACGGATGTAAGTACATGTTTAAACCAAGTACATTGAAAATTAACTTAACTGGGTAATCTTTAGTTTTCAAGTTTTTAACAGATTGCTTGGAATGAAAAATTGATCAAACTGAACGTTATAAACAGTTTAGAAAATAATGATACATGCAACTGAAAGTGGACTGCAATAAACAATAATTAATAGTGTGTTTATACGACTTGCAAAGAGCTTGCGTAGAGTATTATTTATAATGATATTCCAATTTATCAAATTTAAGATACCATTCTTGATGTTATCACTCTGATATGGAACGCCATAAAGTCGTTCATTAATGCTCCTCTTCTAGTACAATTTCGACGTCTATACTTCCTTAATTGAAGTTAAGCTGTCTGAAAACTATTAAGAGTAAAAAATTTCCGTATCAAATAAGTCAGCTAAACGAGAGAAGAAAAAAAAAAGACATCCCGCATTTATATGTCCATTTTCCCATAAGTCTCACCAATAGTGCGAGCAGCATGTAGCAAACTGTGGCGGAATATTTCTTTCAGATGATTGTTCACTTCAAACTTCTCGTCCCCTCCACATATGTTGACCAGAAGTTTCGGTTTCCCTAACTTCCAACCTTTGGTAAACACCTCCAAGACCTTCGTGGTATCAGCGTTATCGTCAACGACCACGAACTATTAAAATGATATGGAAAACAATACGAGAAACTTAAAAGACTAACTTTTCTCTGAACTGTTACATTGGGTAGCCTCTGCAAGCGCGAAGTTGACCTGTGTATAACACAATGGGTACGAGTAATCCACAATGCCTTAAGTAGGAAAACTCAATATTGATGTAGTTTCTACATATACTTACTTTCCCAAATGTCACGGGTACGGGTATATCCACGACGACAAGTTAATTACGAGTACAAAGCGAATATGATATCATAAAGGTGATATGTATTGGGCACATCCAATCTACTTGTTCGAATGACTATATGACCCAGTGTCCGACTGTTCACTGGTCTGTCGACTGTATTAAAAATAATTTTAATTGATGCAGGCAAGTAAAATCTTCTTGCAAAAAAAAAAGTAATAATAATAGTATATCAGCAATATCCTTGTTTTTTCTCTGTATTTATATCAATGCCAGTCGCAGCTACTATACTTACCCGGGCTCTCGGATCGCGATAAACATTCTTCACACCTTTGAATTTGATTGTACCCCTTGTTCTGACCTCGGAAAGTAAACTCCCGGACAGAATAGACCAGACGTCAACTGTTTCTTGTCGCGGTACATGTCGTACGTTCGGATGGTTTGCACCGTTTTTCGCATTATCAATACTTACAGTTATGGAACCAAGAGAGATTCTACGACGGAAATGAATAAAACATTAAAAAAAAGGTCAAAGAAACGATAATTCATAGGTTTGTAACTATTTATTAGTTGCGTTAAGGCTTAGGCATATCTCCTAAAGGATGCCTGTGGCAAAATGTTTATTTCATACAATGGCGGTGACTGTTCAAAACCGGTCTTATCAGTTTTAAGAACCTGTGTCCCCTTAATATCCCCCTTTTCGCATGCGTTTTTTGTTGTTGTAAAATTCAAGGTAGGACTCTTTAAACCTCAGAGGGTCATTTTTCACAGTGGCTGCAACAGCGACTGTTGCGTCAACTACTTAGAACTATCAGAACAAGTCAACAGAGAAACGTATTTGAAGTTGTTCATAGCCTAAAAATTGACAAGGAAAAAAAGTGTTGAAGTTTAGTTGCTTGCAGGTATAATGTCAAGAAAACACAAATTTTCGTTGACTGATCAGAATTTGACCAAACAATTAGTTAACATTAACACCTATAGGCCTTGACTGAGTTTGGTAATAACATTAGGGGATATTACTGCAGACAAGTATACAAAATAAACGGCGAAAAATTAAAAATAAATGCCACCATAGTTGATGTTTGATGGAAACTTACTTTTCCAATCCCTCCGAATTTCTGTTTATCTGTTTCTCTTCATCCATCTTTCTTGCAAAACTTCCTTACTTGTTCCTAAAAATACAACAACAAGACAATTCAGCAATGAGGTCTTCATTCCCCACCTCCCCCAATAAAACAAAACAAGTTCACATGCTCAAAATTTGCTTATGAAATAAATAATTCCCCATCGTATCATGCCTTTCAGTGGGTTCTCGAAAACCAATGAAGTGGTATATAGACAATAATAATCATGATGTCCAGTGATTGAAATTCTTTAGTTTGGCAATTAATGGGGTAAGAAAATTATGAATCATGCATACCATGTTTTGAATCTCTGTACAAACTTATTGGACTAAGTCCATCATGGGCGGCGATCCTGGGGGGGGGGGAGGGGGATATATCCCCCTATGAAAATGGGTGGAGGGGATGTAATACACCATATCCCCCCCCCCACCAAATGCCAGGGATAAGAATATTTTCATGCCTACATTTATGCATCATCGTGAATGTACGGCTCTTTTTTAGCTTCATTTCTCGCCTACCATAAACGCAGTGCGATCTTTTCAAATAAAGCGTCTTTATATAGCAAGTATATTTGACTGTAGGCTTCATTGGCCCTATAACAACAAAATGTATTATTGCGCCCACGGTATTGATATAGTACATATATGCACCCTCATAGTATTCATATAGGCCCTATAGTAGGGATGCACCGGATCCAAATTTTTGGATCCGGCCGGAACCGGATTTTGCCGGATAGTACATGAAATCCGGCCGGATTTTATCCGGCCGGAACCGGATTTTTTCATTACACAAAAGAAAATCATTAATAAGAAGTAGAAGTATGAAACAAGGAGCAAATCTTAGGTGAGGTATACGCATATTATAAAGAAGGTGAAATTAAGACCCCATTTATGAGATTAAATATGACTTGAATGGGTGTAATCTACATTCTTTAATAAAATAACTACAATATTGTTGACAAGCTTGATACAGTATGTAAATTTGTTTGCTGGAAAAATACTGCATACTACCTATGAAGTTTGTTTTTAAACGGGAAGCTACATTTCACAAATCTCATACTTTATACTGAATAAAAAGATGATTTAATTGTTGTAGTAACACTACTATTGTTGTAGTAACACTACTAGTGTTAGCTCAGTGGTTAACGCCGGTGCCTTTCAATCATAAGGTCCCCGGTTCGAGTCACTCCCAGATTAATGTATGTCGTCCAGTTACAGATGAGTTGTTAACAATTCATAATCATGGACGTTAAAGAAGAATGTAAGAGACTGACTTCGGTCAGCTTGCGGCCTTGATAAGCCAATGAGGCTTCTTCGCGAGTTCCTGCTTGCAGGAGGGTCTAATATATACATACATACTATCAGGTTTTAGAATTGTCTTATATTATTCATTATTTGGTAACAAATTTTTACACTGCAATATTATCTGTAAAAAGAAAGAAAAAGCATTGCATCTTTCCAGAAGTGGAAGAAACTTCTTATCTATCTTTTATCTATCCTTTAAAATGGAATTGAATGTTCATTAGAACACTTAATGATTTATGTTTTTCATGAACTTTTAGGAACTTTCATGGTGACAAGAGATATCTCTTTCTGTGAGAAAATTAGATACTGTTTTTTTCTGTGACTGGCACCCCATTTGGTGGAAACTCTTCTAGTCCATTGCTTCATCTATTTATAAAAGTGCCAAGATTACAATTTGCATATTGCCATGACCACAAACAATGAGTAACAATTGACAGCTTTCTAGACAGGAAATGGACTGTAGTGGTCCACAAAAAGATCCATTGTTTTGACTTCTTAAGGTCCTAATGCACATGTTTGGATTTTGGACATTTCATTTCATGCAAGTGTTTCTCTCTGTTCATATTTAAGAGATTGTTTCACACATAAAAATTCAGAGAAAACATGAATGCCAACAATAATGGGAAAGTAAAGATTCAATGGAACAGTATTTTGACTGATAAGTATATGAATGGTCTATTTTAACTGCACAATATTAAACTGATGAAGGCTGCAAGAAATGATTTCACTGCAAACTGTGTTTGTTGTATATAGCTTCATATTATTACAGTAGTTGTATTATTTTGGTTGATCTTTAGAAACAGTCGGTCAGACCATTGAGAAAATTAAATTAAACATGTTAAACCTAATTTTTCCTTACTTTGAATGTTTTTATTAATTTTTGGAAATAGGTTACATTGATTTAAGTTAATACCAAAAGTCCAAAACTATTTAAGGAATAATTCAGGCCAGATTTTGAAAAATATCCGGCCGGATTTTGAAAAATATCCGGCCGGAACCGGAACCGGATAATTTCTCACTATCCGGCCGGATAGTCCGGCCGGACCGGATATCCGGTGCATCCCTACCCTATAGTAGGCCTACACACGTACCTGTTCCCTCGAACAGCTGAGAATCTCATGTTACCAGGGTAATGCTTAATAACACGTTTCACCTGGATGCCCTAGCAATCGGTACCTAGGAATGTAACTATGTGTAATTTTGTATTGCATGTGTATAGGCCTATAATAGCCTGCATGAGGCCATTTTCTTCATCGAATAATATAAAAGAGCTCTCGAACATTCTAACGTAGCGCCTGAAACAAGATTGACAGGGGCAATTTTCCCAAAATAACACCCGAAATTTAAAAAAAAAGTATTTTGGATCCTGATTATGAGATATTTCGGACATGATATCCCTATTTTAAAGTTGGGTATATGCCGCTTGGAACCTCGGGAAGTGCCGTTTCCGGCCATCTAGAGGGTTTGTTAATCCCAAAATTTTCTTGTACGCTTCGCGCCAACTCATGGTGGCGCTACGCTTAGATAGTCAACAAGGTCATATCCCTCCACTCGGAAGTACGGATCGCCGCCCATGAAGTCCATATTGTCTTGCACTTCTCTATTGTCTTCTATAACAGTGAACTATACAGTACAGGTCTACCCACACTCGCCCAGTCATGAATTCAAACTGCATGTTTCGAATTTGTGCGCACGTGTAGCTGCTACCTTAGTCTTGGCCAAGTCGTTTATAATACTCTTTTTCTCGCATGCAAACTGTACATGCAAAGTTTGGCGTTGAATGTACTAGCCAATCACATTTCACTTAAGTGGAATAGACTAGCCAATCACATTCCACTTAAGTGAAATAGACTATCCAATCACATTTCACTTAAGTGGAATGCATTTCCACTTAAGTGGAATTGTATTCCACTAAAGTGAAATAGACAGGACATTCCACTTAAAGTGGAATTGTATTCCACTTCAGTAGAATACAATTCCACTTAAGTGAAATACAATTCCACTTAAGTGGAATGCAATTCCACTTAAGTGAAATAGAATTTAGCTTAAGTAAAATGCAGTGACAAGTTGATGAATTCAGCTTAAGTAAAATACAATTAAGCTTAAGTGGAATGGTATTCCACTTAAGTGAAATAGAATTCCACTTAAGTTAAATAGTATTCTGCCTAAGTGAAATTGAATTCCACTTAAGTGAAATGTATTCTACTTAAGTCGAATTGCGAGGTAAATGTTAAAACGGCTTGCCATACGGACGTGCACTATACTATCAATTGTGGTGCGATATACCTGAACCTGTCGTTGATTATTGTTTCCTTACTCAACTATACTCTGGACACGTATCCGGACAAGCTTAAAACTCTGACTAAGGGTTGAACGTAATCTGAGTGGCTGCATGATCGTAATGTAACACCTCTTGCATGGTCATGCCATTCGTTATATTGTGATGCTGGTTGTAAGAATAGTTTGGTTTAACACGATCCGCAAGTTCTATGCAGGAAACCAATGCAGATATTCTTTTCAATTGGGCCTCAAAAACAATTGATCTATGATATCTGTCTGCCTGTGTGTCTATATAATTGAAACGGTAATGAGTATGATTGTATGTCCAGAAGTTCGACACCAGTAAGGAAGGTCGTAATATTCACTGTAGACGTTTGTCACCTGTATCGAACAATACTAGTTCTGTTTTTGGTGACATATTTTGCCTTACTCTAGAGATCAAACATAATGCTAACCAACTCGAAATCATTCGTGATTCCTATAACGCCGGATCTCGAAAGAGATACTTTTGAACAGACTCTGTTAAATGTAATGGAAATAAACGACCATGGAAAATGAAATATACATGAATCTTTAATGAGTTGGAAAATCTAGAACATTGACAAATAAGGAGTAATGTTTTTCAGAAAATATATTGGAATTCCCCCTGGTACTTTCGTCAGCAATACTTAAGTACAAAATGTAACCGGGGAGTTGTTATTCCATAACAACTCTCTGATGTACCACAGTGAAATTATGACGCTAGATTTACGAATTCGTACCGAATAGACAATGACTATACATAAGGCGGATTAAGGAACAGTTTATAAGAAAGACGGATTGCATAATTTTTGTGGAACTGGTAGTCGTTTATTAGGGGGTCCTAAATATTTGTTTTTGACCGTTGATTTTGAGACATAATACGAAAGATCCAATCAATTTCCTTTCCTTTAGATTCAGTTACAAATTTAAAGTTCTAAGCAATTGAAATACATTTTAGTTTTCTGAGAGAGTGTCTAGGAAGATTAAAAGGTTTGGAAACGGGTTGGCCTGGAAAGTTATCACAGATTGATCTGTTGAGATTATTAAAACGTAAGCGGAAACCGAGAACCTGTTTCACCTACATAATTACCCTCTTTACAAAAAACCTAGTAGGATATCACGGTAAATGACTTTGCTAGAATCACAAGCGAGGGAAGGGGGTCTTAGACCATAGTCGACAATGGGACCAGTCTGCAGGAGAATCTGTTTATGTACCTCCCCCCCCCACCAATGCTAGCGTATTGTCAACCCCCTAACCATAGGCGTAGGAGGCTGGGGCTGGGGGATGCACCCCCCTCCCCCAACCAATTTCTACTCACTTCCTCTAGACTCCCCAACACAGTTTCCCTCTCCTCGGGCAATTCCGTTGCGGAAAAACCTCGGTTCCAATATTTGCTCCCATATTACCCCTGGCAGTCTGGCACTATGGTGAAATTTAATATACTATAACCTCCATTTAGTACCGAAAAAATATGCATATATGAACCAAGAAACTTTACGTATCCTGTATTTCCCTGTGTATAGGTTTAGATAAAAACCACTATTAGTAGCAACATCCTGTCCAGAATATCCCAAATACTTGTAGCAGGTATAACAAAGTGACGGTATTTAGTCTGACAAACTGACGGCTCGTCCGTCGTTTCAAGAATAACTCACCCAATAAAGTTCTGCTACGTGTCTCCTTCTGCAGTTGCCATTTTGTTGAGTCAAACAGCGAATAAAGTATCAACATACATGGTCTGGCTTCCACACAAAACTTGTATAAACTAACTCCGGATCTGTCGAATGGAGTTTTATATATATATTTATATATTGTACTCTCCTTGTCGGGTCGTTCACTCTATACCCAATGAAGCATGATATGTTAGTCAGTAATAGCTGTTGTGTAGCATGTGGAAGTCCATTATCTGTATCAGTCGTACCACAATTAATTTGACCTACGCACTAATAAAGTCGTCACCGGACGTACTCTGCTTTCTGTTGTGTTTGGGATTGTACATGTAAGGCAGTATATCCTATTGTTGTTACATAACACCCTTGAAGTAGGAAGAGAAAGAAGCAGGTTTAAAATGTAGTCAGTACAATAGGCCCCAAATTAAAGCACACTCAGCCTGAGTATAATTGCTAGAAGTTTTCAAAAAAGTACTTTCCTGGAGGTCTTTACTCTCCAAATTGCTCTCAGACATTTTTAAGGAACACACAACATAACTGCATTTCCCAGTGTCAAAACTATTCTCGAAGGTTGTAATAAAAACAGTCCAACAGACCAAAGGTGACCATATTTGAAAATCTAGTATATTTGGGGCCAATACAGCAGCATACCTTTAAATTCCGAGTAAATTAGTTAAAAAAGGGTTTTGTCCTGTCTCATTTAATTCAAGCTGAACGTATACCCCGTATACATGAGAACCTATAAGAACAGGGGGGGGGGGGGAGTCGGGGTCTAAAGATACATTAAGGCAGGAGTGGATATGCGTGTGTGGGGTGAGGGGGTGGGATGGGAGAGAAAATGTGAGCCGTGGTGAAAGTTTGTATAGGATGGTCTAGGGGAAATTTATGTTGACTGATGAAAGAGGAACACATTCTAAGCATCCTGGTGAAATTTCGATCCAATTACTTTCATAACATTATAAACACATCGGTGATTGACCTTGTCACAGTTTGCACCTGGAGTGAACTTGAAGCAAACATGGTGTGATGTCATAGTTACACACTGCAGACCGCAAGCTGCTTTATTTGTTTTGACCTTGGATTGGTCAGGGTTCCAACCTTACCCACAAGGGGATGTGAAGTAAAACAAAATGCCGCAAATGTGACAGCAGAGTATTTGGTGCATCCCAAGTTTGAAATAGAAAACTGTAATTTATTTTTGGAGAAAAAACATGTTTGTTATTGTGCTTCTTTCGAATCACATCTGTTTATTGTGTGTGTGTGTGTCTGTGCACAATTACATGGGAGAAAGCAAGCATTTTGCGTTGTATCTGAAGATTTTTAAGTTATGACGTGTAGTTCCCAGCAAGCACAGACAATTTCTAAACGCTTTATGCGTTACAGATACAACAATTGATGGAATAAAACATAGCAAACAGCAGAAGACTGTATAAGAGAATGATGGAAAAATATTTAATCAATTAAGTTAATTCTATTGTCTTCGAGTCTACAAACTAGATATTTACTAACATTGTATTGCTTTTAACTTTTGATATATAGCTTTAAAATAACACATTTGACAGTATTTGGCTATGTTTGGTCGCTGCAACAGAGTGCACCCTTAATAGTTAAAGGTACAAGATGATAAAGCTCAAGCGAAATAAAGCTGTTTTTCATAAAATACTGTTTTAGGACAGTTATAGTGTAAAACATCTACAAGTTTGTAAATGTGGTTCATTATTTTGTGCAGTTACACATTCACCGACTACCTGTTAATTGTTATATTTTTTTTCGATTTTTATTTTAGTTGAAATGGCAAGAACAGCCTGTATTACAAACAAAGACAATATGTTAATTATATCCTATTGCTGCAGTGTACCGTAATAACATTTGACATGCATTCATGTATAAACCTGAATATGTTAAGTACTGTTTCTCCTTCATACATGATTGATAAAATGGAAATCAAGTTAATGCGAGAAAACAAATTCTTTGATTTCTTTCTTAAATTGGTTAAATTACAAGAAGAGTATACTAAGACGGTTAGACAGTTGGGTAACTGGCGGCAGTTGCGATACCACACTGGTTGTTCTTGTTACGAGACATCATGATGTACCCCTGGTCACCCCAGCTCATGCCCCAGCTGTTCTTAACGAGCCAGTAATCTTTCCCGTCCATGGTTCCGTAACCTACCGCCAGCACACCGTGATCCAAGTGCTGTCTGTCGCTGCGGCACATTGAGTCATCGTAAACACCTTTAATATAATAGAAATTAAATGACGGTTTGTTTTTTCTCAATATTTAAAACAAATTTAAATTTTAGTAAGCATTTCGATTATTTTTCACAAAAATATGATAGGTAATGAAAATATCATGGGAAGTGTAACACAAAGCATTGAAGTCATTTTTTTAATTTTTGAAACGAGAACGGGATTCAAACATTTGGCTGCAGGATTGCATGTCCTTCGGCGTGTACCAAGTTTGCAATTCAGTCCTTAGATCAGTGTAGGTATGGGCGATCATTTATGTTCCCCGCCGCTGTCAGAATTGCTTCAAATGAAACTGGGACGTGATCCTTGCTTATACGGTCAGGCACACATGCAAAAGGGCTGGGGGGGGGGGGGGAACTACGGTATCGAGGGACCGAGTCAATTTGTATGCTCGGAGAATACGGAGCGTGCCCAGAAATAATGACATATATCAACATAAAAACAAATACATCCGTTGAAATGAAATCGATTGCACTTAATTCTGAGGCTTTCCATTTCAAGGCATTTTTCATAAAATACCTAGCACATACACTTTTAAAGGTAGATATTGCTGTCACCCTAACTTTAGAACTATGATAAACTATACTACTTTAACAACAACAAAAACTTGTCAAAACACTTCCCGTGCAATTGTCTTTAAGCCATCGAAATTATTGTTTAATTAGAGATTAATTTAGTAGTTAGTGAGTTAAATTAAAGAAAACAATTTCTTGCATAAGGGAAAATAATATGACATACGTTTGTCAATAAAGAACCATTTTAGAACTTCTGGAAAATATGAAAGTATAGGCCTACTGCAGATGGCCATTAAACAATATATGATTATAAGTGTCCACGTTTGAGTTTCAGTTGCTTTATCTACGCCTAATGGTGGATTACGTGGACTTATTATATAAAGCACATTTGAACATCACTCAAGTCTCACCGCTATGGTACATATGGAACGAACTGAGAGCAGCGTCTATGGCGACAGAAACAGGTCCTACGGTAGCCACAGCTTGTTGAAGTGCCATCTCGTTACCAGTTGGAATATCGTTGAACTTGACAACATCAGCAGAGTTGCAGCTCGACTTGTACATGCAAGTTCCTTGCTGTGAGAATGAACAAGAACAATTAAGAGTAAAACTAGAATTCAATAAAAACAAAATTAAAAAAGTGATAAATGTGCAAGGGTCTGTAGAAGCATCCATACCTAGAGTTATACAATATATAAACCGACAATGTACGTGTACTGAGGTACATATCTATATAGGTTGTTATAGCTAACTACGACAAAAGTACCTATCATCATTTTAAAGGGCACGCATTCTGCAGTTTCACTCACTGTTAACAATACATAATATCAGAGTTTGCTAATGGCTATTGTAAACTAACATTAATTTGAAACTTGAATATCTATATCTCTTAAAATTTGATTCAGGTTCTTGCGTTACAGCCAGTCGTGTAAATATGAAATTAAAAATATTGCCTCATTGTGTTACACTTATTTCAACAACTGTGTGGATCTATTCTAAATAAAGATATATCATCTATGGACGTTATTATTACCTTCTAGAATGATCACTTATGAAAAACGATTTGATTGAAAATAAATCAATTCGATTAAAGTTTCAGTCCATTAATTGCACCAATATTATATTCTCACCATATAGACTATTATGTCACATTCGTGAGAGTTTGAATGGACGTGAAGCAGAAATCAGAGTCTTTATAAGTGGCGGATACATGATTATCTAGACTGGAGGGGTGTGACCCAAGGTCATTGAACGGGGCTTCTATTTAGAAGGAATCCTCACAGGAAAAATAATAATCATCATGCAGTAGACGACTATAAATTATACCAATAACTATTAAATCTAATGACTATTTATGATTCGTTAATGAGATTTAAGGGGAACACCTTTTGTTTATAATTCAAATTTTAAATTCAAATGCAGATAATAAAGAACCGGAATAAGGTAACACTCACCACGGCTTTGTACGGGTAACAATCCTCGGTGTCAAGACCTCCGTTATCAATGACATATTGAAAGGCGTCGTCCATAAGCCCCCCTTGGCAACCCATGTTACCCTCCTTACGAGAGCAGTCGACGAGATTCTGTTCGCTCAAGCTGACCAGCATACCAGTCTTGTTGAACATCTGACCTTCAAGTGACCCAGTGGTGCTGAATGCCCAGCAGGATCCGCATTGTTTCTGTATCGAGATGAAAAAAACAAAACAAGACTAGAACTGCATTTGCCTGCAAATACGCAGTATTGTGTAGTGCGCGTGGAGTACTTGCAGGGTTATGGAGTAAAGTCATGTTGTAGGTGCCTACAAAGTGAGGGCGCTTTATGAGCTCCGTGACAGGCTAGAGATAAGTTGGCTACGCAGCTAGTCTCTGAGGTTCAAAATGTACAGAGGCTTTACGCGTTTCAACGCCCTGTCACGTAGGTATCGTTCACCTTGCAATTGCCAGGAATGCCGATATTGTAGCGCGCACGCGCACTACAATCAAAACAAGAGTGTCAAGTGAATCAACTCATATACCGGTAAAGATCAATAACCTTTTGTTTAATCTCGAAGATGATGAAATTACAAGCAACTTGTAAGTTGTGTCAATTAAAAACTCATTTCTTATTCAAGAAAGACAGACGGATTATACGTCATAGGGTATACCTTTTCATATGAAATGAAAATAAACTGGAGGTGTAAGTCACTGCTTTGTTATGATTTTTTTAGCGATAATGTAAGCATTATGCCTCTAAAATGAAAATATATTTTGTGCCTTCGTCGAGTAATTAATACGTTATTTTTTATAGAAATTAAGGAACTAACCTGATCTTTGACCCCAGTGACGTAACCCTTTGGTCTCCAATCAACAGTGTCTGGAAGGTCCTTAACGTTAACATTGGTGTAAACTACGTTCTTCTTGGATGTTCCCCATTCAGCACGGTAACCATTCATTGTGCTGACAAATTCATCGGTAGTCTAATAAAGAAAGAGAAACCAGAGGTAAACATAAACAACAACAACAAAAATAGGAAAACAATCAGGATGAAAGAAAAATGTTAACATCTCATTGTAAAACTGTGGTTTCTTTATTTGAAGAAAAACCAGAGCACATACATAAAATTTGCAAAGGAGTTTTTCCTCTCTTGTATCTGAATTTCTACCAAGGTAATATGACATAATAATAAAGTGTATTGAAAAGTAGATCACTTAATTGAAAAATAATATTGAAATTAATCTAACGTCATTTCCCCCTAAGAAAAGACAAGATTGGCAGAGTGAAATGGCGCTGGTTTTTTAACGTCTATTTTTAATTTAGTAACTTTCCTTGAACATTGAGAATCCGAAGTTTTCAACAATTTCGCTCTTTTTAAGTTTGTCATTTTAAGCTTACGAAGGACGGGTGTGTAGAGGGCTATAGAGCAAGGTGTGGTTAATGCATAATTTGAGAAAATACCCTGTGAATTTATAGGACATATTAAACGTTCAGTTCATATCAATTTGTCGTATTATAGATTGATATGACTCCATTGCCTAAAAAGGAATTGGCTGTAAGTTATTAGATAATGAAAGGAAGAAAACTGATCCTTTGATTTTAATTGCTAAGTTAAAATGCTATAGAAAGAAAGAGAGTTCACGACCTCGATTTACTTAATTAACCCTCCCGGTGCCTTTGTCTTACATCCCAGCAATGATAAACTCGACCGTTAAATAATTAACCAAGCGTGTACATCTCTAATACCTTTACGCAAATTCTTATACAACAAAATGCAAATAGATCTAAAAAAAATCAACATTTTTATCTTCCCATTTTTCAGTAGTTGATAACGGTTTTATTTTCATTATTTTTGTTTTATATACAGTGGTTAAATTTCTTAATTTTTTTTTTGAAGATTCCTTACCAAGTCGCCATATTTATTCATGCCAAGGGTATACGTATGGACACCAAGGGACTCTTCTAGGTTATGGCGTTTGATTATGTCCAAGTTCTTCTCCCAGACTCCCCTCCTGTAAGTTTCTTCTCCAGCGCTGTCATAGGCCTTATCATGAACCCTCTTGTACATCTCCCAATCGTCATCCAGGGCCATGTCAAATGGGGCCGCGATGGCCAACACAAAGAGGCAGGCAAAGGCTGTAAATCTCAACATGGTTGTTATCTACCTGCAGGTGTGATATAGATAGACCAAAACCAATAGTGGTTGACACGACTTGATCAAGTTCATGAGCGTGAGCAGAGTTGAAAATGTTGTTCCTTCTTAGATACTTTTTATTTCTTATACGTATTTTGTAAAATGTTTGATATTGCAAATTTTTAAGCATCTTGATTTTGTACGACTTCAGTGAATATAGGTTATTCAATGTTCATTCATACTTAGTAAAGATTCCTAAATCCTATTGGTCCATTCAGGTCAGCTGACCGTGGTTAATCCTGTGAGTAACGCACGGTAAAATTACGGGGCATCACTTTAATAAATCTTTGGTTATATGTAACCAAAAATGTTTTGTTTTATGATTTTCCCCCCACACAAATGGTAGTGTATGAATGAACGGGGTTAATCAACGGTCTAGCGTGCGTTACTCACATGACTAATGCACTCCGGGTGTTAATGCTATCGCTGGATGCACTCGGGCTCCGCCCTCGTGCATCGCTTGCATTATCCCCGATTGTGCATTAATCCTGTGAGTAACGCACGCTAGACCGTTGATTAACCCCTTATTTATAACCCGTATAAAGTATTAAGCTATATCTATTAGGTTAGGCGGCTTAGCCCAAATGTTAAGCTGCACTATATGTAGAGTATGCATGTAGGCGAGTCAAGCCTCTTTTATAGCGGTCAGCTCTGGTTAGCAGGGGCTTAGACAGTATGTAACACTGTAGGCCCGGGCCTACACTGTTTTTGGCCAAGTTATCTTGTTTTTTTAAAACACACATAATTCAAATCCATAAGCTTGCTGGACGAGTTTAAGAGTCTAGACAGGAAAAACTACGTAGCAAAGAATATGGCTAAATTGGGTGACTTATTCTTCTGTCATTTAGGTTGTCATTTCTATCGCGTGCCGTTTCATTCAACACTCTACCTGCCGAAAAAGACTAGGATCCGATCTTGTCAGTTTTTTAACATCTATAGTTAAGAACCCGCAGATAATATAATGAATGAAGAGAGACTCGGCGGTTCGGCACTCATGCACATCCACAGAGACTTTGCAATTGACTTTGATGCTGTGCTGAAGAAATTTGCATCAGATGGCAATCGTCGGATAGCTCTCGCCTTCTCTTATTTGGCTAACTTAAACATTTACTAGCTACAGTTGTATCAAAGACAATTACTGGCTATAGTTGTATGAAAGACATTTCTGGCCTATCTTTGTATCTACAAGTATCAGAAGTTGAAAAGTAAGACTACTCTGTACATGTACCTTGCAAATTTTAAATAATTATGAATTATTGAATTACGTACTATTTTAACTCGTTTGTTTTGGGGGTTTAAAAGTGACATTGAATGAGGTGTCTCAAGTTAGCAAGAGACCAGTGAACCAGAATGAACACTCGGGAAGGCCGTTTCCAGCCATCTGGGGAAATTTCTTTTGCGCTCCGCGCCAACTGATTGTGGCGCTCCGCTCTGATAGACGTGCCTACAACTTTGAAAATCCTGGCTACGCCCCTGGTTAGTGATCTATCGTAACAAACCCGTGGGGCATGTCTCGCACGTTTAATTAATACATGGATCCTATATAGTACGATAAGAGAACAAACCATGAAAACAGGCGAACTTACCTTATACTTATTTCTGGAATAGGAAAAAAAGTTGCTGTTTCTGAAGCTGCTAAAACAGTTGTGATTGAGTTTCCTGCTAGTAGTACAAATTATGCATAGTCACCAATAAATCGTCAGGTGATGTTGACATATATCATGTGCAGATCAGAAGATTAAAGAGGCCTAAGAAAAGACAAAGCGTTGTAATTACTCGTGAACTTTGAATCTATAGATAAGATAAGATAAGGAGTGGTAGGCTACTGTTAACAATTAATTGCTTAGCTTTGTAAACTAAATTTGGACTTGGACTTTACATATGAAAATTGTGTCTCAGTGTAACGTTATATTACGATAAAGATAAAGAGTAAGTTTAATAATCCTAACGTCCAGGGACGTAGCTACAGGGGAGGAGGGGAGAGGGTTATCACCCCCGATAATTTAATTGAATCTTCAATGGTTGTAAAATCAGTGGTCAAAAACATGATACTTGGAAAGCTTGATCTGTGCAACATCTCTGAAAATAATTTAAGCTGATTGAACTCTTGACAGGATAATTCTGATTTCTGAGTCACTAATATTGGACTACTTCTAATATTTCTATAGTTTTAGGCTTACATTATTACAAGATTTGACGAAACTCGAGCAACCCATTATAATGAAGTTGAAAATACTACAAACTAACTTTGAAATTGTCCGACTACGGCCAATTGGCGTTCGAAATAGCACCTTAGCATATTACTAAGTACACGGTATAGCAAATTTAAGGTACAAATAATTGACAACCCACTTGTGTCATGCCGCTGGGAATTCCGAAATTGGGATTTCAACGAGGAATCATTTTTTACATGTTCACGGTGTTCGTTGCGCAAGTAAAGGTATTACTACAATGCAACCTACAGTATAGGCCACCATTACTAACACAGTAAAGAATATTTATATTAGCCAGTACTATCCCACGAATCCACCCAGTTGGAATAGGCCTATATTGATTCTACCCCGCCCCCTCCCAATCACAAGACCCTATCACTATCTCTGCTAAAAGTTAATAATTTTATTAAGTGTGCTCAAAGGGACAAAGTCTGTAATTGCTGTTGGTTACTAAAGTCACGTCAACTTAAAGGAAGTGAAGAATAGCGCACAAAGAAACGTCTGATGCCGGTAATCTAACCTAGTTTCGAATGAGGTGTAACAGAAGTGTTAGACACCACCATCGATCTTAGAAAATACACACGCAGCTTGCTACCGTCGGTAATTAGACACTAGGGTACAGTCAATACATGTAGTTAGGGTAAATAACCACAACACAGTGTACATAGCAGCGATGGACATCTCAGCAGGGAGTTGTTATGGAACTCCCTGATCTCAGGTCCAGATTAAAGATAACAGGGTATCACGTTTCATTACTGTCTGCATTTTGTAGCGACAAGAAGAAAACTTCACTTGCAAGCAACGGAAAGTTAACTTTTTTTCAGAGGGCTGCACGCGGTTTGGGGCGAGTCTTCAATGCCTTTAAAGCAAATAACCACAAACACTAAAGTTGACAACGGCTCTGACCAGGGTGAGGTGGGGGGGGGGGGTACAACACAGGAACCAATTTTAGGGGACGTGGAAATAAGTAGTGAGCAATACTTTATATTTTCATTTTCATAAAATACTTAAGAAAATTAAGACATAAAAGAGTGTATGGTTGGCCGTGGGAGTCATAACGCACTTGGCATCCACGCGTTTGATATTTTCAACCCGTATGTAGCAACCAATCAACCAATAGGATTCATGGAAAATCGTGGCCTGAAGTACTCTTAGTCTTAGATCGAGCACATACCCAGTAGAACTAAGTATATGCCAACGTATTCCCGCGAAGATATCGCTACAGGTTGAACTCAAGTTAACGTATGGAAGTGCCAAGCTCCCGATAGATATCAGGCGCGTATCCAGGATTTTCAAACCCGGGGGGCGCGAATTACTATCTAAGCGGAGCGCCACCATCGGTTGGCGCGCAGCGTACAAGAAAATTTCTTGTTTTGAAACCCCCCCAGATCACCGGAAACGGCACTTCTCGGGCTTGAAATGACCAACCAGATGTACACTTTTTGCCTGAGAACCAGGTATTTCCTAATAGTTTTTTTTTTCCATCCATAACCTTTTTGAAGTTTGTCAACCCGGCACACATCATGTTCGACCTGATGGCATCTCCTGTGGGTCTTTGCTTTTGTAGGTGATTCTACGTCGCGGCCCACAATACCCGTCAGCCCCACTTTTCAAGGTTTTAAGCCCCATATTTGTTCAGAATTTGAAAATTCACATTTCTCGTGAATAAACTCACTTGAAAACATACCCATAATGTTGTACAAAATTTCATCTATGGACAACCAATATAGAAAAACTTCCTTCAACCCCTAACAGACCGGTGAAAATTGCACGAGTAGAGGGAAGTGTGATGCAGAATGTTGGTCATAAATTTTCGAAAATTCCGACACAGTTAATTTATTGGTGTACAAACATTAAAACCTGTTATAACGGCTATTATAAAACTTGGTTGAAGGAAATGAAAATATAGCAGATATTTCCGAAACCGAACACTACACACATAGGCGTAGGAGGCGTGGCGGCAGTGGCGGAGCTAGGGGTATTGATCAGGAGTGGCGAGAATGGTCTGTAGGAGCGCTTTCAACACTATCTAAGCGGAGCGCCACCACTGGTTGGCGCGTAGCGTACAGAAAATTTTTGAATAAAGATACTCCCTAGATCGCCGGAAATGACCCTTTCCGGGCCTGGCTAATTTGCAGATAAACGAAGAATAAGGTGTCATCGCCAAATTACAGCAACAAAATGTGACAAATGTCAATAAGTAGATGAGAGCGCAATAAAAAAGTTAATAATCTAGAATAAGTAAAAAGTGGTAAAGAGCTGAAAAAGGCGCCAGCAGTCCATTTGAGTCCGTCAGGGGGGGGGGGCATCCACCCCCCGACCGTATGGACGCTCCGCCACTGCGCGGCGGGGGTGCAGCCCCTAATTCGCCATTACTAATGTAAAAGAGAGTTTTGACATAATTGGACCTCCATGCTTTTTATACATCTACATGAGACATGTCGTTGTTTACATTAGCATCCCGCGAAATACTGCGCAATTTGAATGGACCGTACGGTACATGATGGCATGCGATGTAATAACCGATGCTTGCTTATATGATATTGACATGAACACGCTGAACGCGCGCTTCGCGCGCGAAAATTTTTGGTTATTTTTTCAGGCAAGTCCGACAGTTTTGAGGCTTTTCATCCTGGAACGCCATTTTCATGCTCACTGATATGATGTGATATCTGCTGTTTGCGTTACAAATTCGAACAGGCGCGTAGCGAGGAATTTGCCAAGGGAGGGGCGAAGCCTGTAGGCAAATTATCTAAGCGTAGCGCCACCATAGGTTGGCGCGAAGCGTACAAGAAAATTTTGGCCGAAAATGCCTCCCAGATCGCTGGAAATGGCACTACCCAGGACCATTTGTTAGCGCGAAGCGTACAAGCAAATTTTGGCCGAAAATGTCTCCCAGATCGCTGGAAATGACACTTCCCAGGCTTTGTAAGTTGCATCTATAAGCACTTTCTATTTTGAAATTACTTAGCGATATCATTTAAAAAAATGCTGAATGGGGGGGGGCGGGCGGTCGCCCCCATCCCAAAATGCGTCATGTTCCCCGACGACACGGTCGAGTTCGAGACCAGCCACAGTTGGTTTCATAGCACAATTCTACACACGCGTTATGATAGACCATATATAGTACATATATAGATCATTAGTGAGAGAGGAAAATGGAAACGTCAAAAAATGGAGTTGTCGGTGTAAGGGGTAGGGTGAGTCACACTTTTACGAAATCATTGATCCGTCACTGGCTACCCTTCAGCGCTGTAATGATGTCACTGTTCCTCTTTCTCTCCCCGGTGTCTTCGCGTTTTTCTTTTACTCCCTCCTTTCTCCTTTTTCTCTCTTTCTTCTTTTTCTTTTCCCTTCCTTCCTTCCTCTCCTCCTCCTCTTTTTTCCCCTCTTTTTTCCTTCTCTTTTTTTCTCTCCTCTTTTTCTTACCCGGGGGGCGCGCGCCCCCAACGCCCCCCCCTGGATACGCACCTGGATATATACATAGTCTAGTCTGTTGGCGAATGCCACCCCCCCCCCAAATCGAAAATAATCTACTCTTTATTGGTGTGTGCTAACTGAAATGATTCAATAATTCTAACTTGATTCATCATAGACGATTTACAGTTTGAATTGCCCTTTGATATTCTTGCAATCTTCGCTATGATACGTTGTAGACGGCTATAGGCTATAGAACCTAACGGTATAGGGTCTATATAATTATGTCTAGCATTCTTAGCTCTGATTGGGTAATAGGTATTATGAGAATAATTTACACACTGATAACTTACTGATATAAACCATGTAGTTCAAACATATTATTATACTCAAAGAAATATAATTCGATGACTTGTTGCCAAGCAACTAAACAGCTATAGGAAATAATAAGAAAGAGAAAAAAGGTTTGTTGGAATTTCAATGTGTTTATCAACAACTTTGTTGGAATTTTATTCTTGTGTTATGCAGGGGAGAATTAATTTAACAAGGAACTAAAACAAAATAATCAGCAATAGAATGACAATTAGTGAAGCATTAATCTACAGATGCAGATAGATTTTATTTTCAACATTGTTAATTGTATCTATAATCTATTGCAGTAAAGTCAATGTTTGTATGTTAACGAATAGCCGTGCATTATACAGTTTAGGACAGTGGTTCTCAATTGGCGGTCTGCTGTCCAATTCCGTCCTGCGAAAGAATTTGATAAACGGTTTGCGCAAAAATCTGACCCTGATCGGGTAGACCGACCCTTATGGACCTAGGTCGTGAACATCCTACTGAAATACCCTGCTGCATTGCTCAGAATTAGACCTTTGATGATTCTTTTTAAATATTTCTGGACCTCATTCTGATGCAACCAATGTTTATCTCAAGCCCTGGTCTAGGGTCATCTCCGTCATATCCTTTGAAATAGTATCGTTTCGAAGAAACAATCATAATAAAATATTGATCAATGATATAATTTATGTACTTTTATTGTATGTTTTTATCCCCCCCCCACCCCAGCTTTCTTACTCCTAGCCAAGCAACCGTGGTTATGAATGGCATCTCCCCTCTTCTGACACAAAGTCCTTGGCTGAGTTAGTTACTACATTGAACCGTACACTTAGACGATACTATACAGTTACCCCCACCCCCACCCCCCCCCCGCCTCGATCCCACCTTCCTTTCCATTCGTAAAGAAGTAAAGATCAGTCTTCTTGTATCACTCTCCTTTTAATATTGCCTTTAGTCTATATTGGCAGAGAACTTCCGTCTCTTGGTATCATCTAGTGTCAGCGAGTCACTAAAGTGTTCTATTTCTTCTCCTTAAACTGTTCCGTCTTCTCACGTTCATGTATCTCGGTGGTTGCAAATTCTGTTCATGTTCAGTCTGATCAGAAAAAAAACACATATTAAGGAGCAAGTAATGATATATACAGCTGTTGAACAGAGGCTGTGAGACTCAGGTCGGACTCCATCATTTAGTTTATGTTATATATCGATAACAGTTTAAAGGCTTGATTTACTATCAAAGGATGAAATTGATACTCAATATTTAGATTCATAAAAGTGAGTAAATTGAAATGTTAATTGTTGTTGTTGTTGTTTTTTAACTCTTCGATTTTAATCCTGCAAATTATTGAAATGAGCCCTTCAGTGTTGCCACCCCTCTCTTTATTTTCCAGGGTCCCCTCTCGTCAGGCTTGTTGTTCTGTCTTGCCTCTAAATCTGATATAATGGATACACATATACATATACATTGCAGAGCATTGATGGAGATAAAACCAAATAAACCATGACTGTACAGGAAGCGGATTAAGGAGAAAAGAATAGGAAGTACGGATATTAATGACGTGACCCCTTACGGTCATTGCCAAAAGACTACTGAGATGGTAAGTCTTGAAAATTTCTTGAACGAATTTTGAAATGAGAAAAAATAGGCTATTGCAACATAATAAGAGTTCAATGGTCACATGGTCTTCTGTAAGGGAGTAGTTGACACATGATGAGGAAGGGAGGTACGGGTGTCGAAGGGTTCCGACAATTTCATCAATCGAGAGCAAAGAAAAAGCAAAATAAAGTGGAAATAGTTATTTCTCAGAGTGTAAAGAACGTATAAAAGAGTTTGAATTTACAGATTCGTCTGGATCTAAATGGCGGGATGGAAGCCAGGACACGTATGTCACTGGCCCTAATTCTTCATTTACATTTAAGTGTGTTGTACAAATGGAAACACGACACTATTCTTTATGCCATACTTTATTTTCTAGTCCGCCCCACCCCCAAACCTCCTTAAAAGCCAGGGGATGTAATACCCATCCATTCTCTCGTCAAACCTGGGAATTCGCAGAGTAGACTCGTCGCCGGTTTTATTTGATATATAGAGTTGTCATCATAGCCTACACTTCTTACCATATCGCTGAACTGATTCACACGCATTGTGTATGTAGATTCCGCCATGGGTGCTATTGCGTTGTTTAGTATCACGTATTCCCGATTGTCCTCCCAAAGTTCTCTTCTGAAGGTCTCATCACCACGCCCATGATACACCTTACCAAACCTCATTTTAAACTCCTTCCATTCATTGTCCAATGTCCAGTCGATTGAAGAAGCCAGCACCAGAATACAGGACAGTACCACGAGTCTGCGCATTGTTTTTTTTTTGTTCTCTGTTGAAAAAGTATGTTAAGATATATTTGTTGTTTTTCGCCTTTCAGGAAAAAAATCTAACGATTCGCGCTGTCGGTGCCACCGTTCGTCTGTATGTATGCACGTCGGTGTGGTTATATATTTGGTGCATGATAAACCCGGTTGCAAGCAAAGTGACTCAAACAACTTGACGCAATGTGATATTATATTATATTGTCCTATTAGGCAGAGTTGAGGAGGTGACAGACAAAATGAAACGAGTAAACGTGTTATACAGAGTAGAATAAGAGGTTAATAATCACAGATATGTATTAACTGGAATTTTTAACAAACTTGTTGCACGTGCAAAATGGAACTAAACATAATACGCGATTGTGTATATACCATAATAATGTGTTGTCTCAGTGTGCAGTATTTATTAACATTGCACTAAAAGATGTCTGAAAGTATCACTGATTTCACTAAGGACGCCACCAGATATTTTTCAACTAGCTATAGATTATAAGTTATGCCTAATTGACATGTGCATGGGAGCGGATCTATAGCTTCCTGCCAAACCACTCATCTACAGCATTGATTGATCCTTTCCTCTCTTTGCGGAAACCGTTGGTAAGTTACTGAGTAGGTAAGTTTCTTCTCCTTTACGCACGTAAGAAAACCTTATATATAGGCCTACATCATTTACATTATGCTTAGCAAAGATCACGCCGAGAGGAGTTGAAAGACCAAAACTTACAACTAATAGAGTATACTCAACCCACATTGAGTACAAACTCGTCATGAATTTCGCAAAGGTTAGGTCAACTGAGGTAATACAAGGAAACTTATAGTGAAGACACATGTAGCCAGGTTTCAGGATGGAAGGGGATCAGGAGCCCACCCCACCCTCCCCTCCCCTCCTCCCCGAGGGTTTGTGATCAATGAGGATGTCTGGGGATAATTTGGAGCAGCGGGAAACATGGCATAAAGAGTAATACTCTTGTGCCTCATTGAAGAATCTTATTATTGAATAAGTATGTCAACGAGTAACCTAATCATATAGCCATTTTTAAAACTAGAGGCTATACTGTTATTTTAGAATTGTCCTCTTGTTGAAAACTTTATCAATTTAATAGTGTTATTTCAGTGTAAACAATCAAACTATTGGATTTATTGTGAATATTCGAAGTGATAATGTAGTCTTCTCAGTCAAACAAAGTGACATATGATAATGCCCCTTAAAATGTTGTGCCCAGCACCCCAGGTTCAACCCTGTTCCAACGCCCTCGGTATATATAGTCTATAATAAGGTTGTTCGAGTAATTAAACAGGATTTAAATGATAATAAAAGTCAGCGATTATTAGCTATCGTGTATAGTGATATATAGCCTAGTATATCTATATAATGTATTCAAGTAAACGGAAGTTGCCTAAATGGTTAAAAGTCAGGACACTCACCACCCCCCCCCCCCCCCATACCCTCTGACACGATCCCTTACTAACAAAATACTTCCTGAAAAACAAAGCATGTCTTTCACAATGAGAGGTATATAGTTAGTCATTATATTACCCTCTATATTCATGTATAGGCTAAGGGTGACTAACATGACACCATATTTCATATACACGTACAATACATCAGTAAACCACATGTAAACAGTCGTCTCTTATGACGAGTTTTTCCATCAACCAGTATAGTGAAAAATACTCTTGAAAATCGCAGCTCCCTGTTTGAAGTAATTTAATGTTTTCTTGAGTCAAACTATCTAAGAGAAGGACTGTACCTTAAACTTACCTCGTTATTGTGGATTTTTTTTACGACAAATTCATCCAAGACTTCATGTTGGTTCTTTGATATTGAATAGGTGTATACATCCGCGATGTTTACTCTCGGAATACATTTGGCAAACATTGCAAATCGATTCTAAGTACCTCATCATTTCTTACTGATAAGCCGCTCATAGAGAACGAACATTGATCACTTTAAGTATTTAGGAACTTGTCATGTGATGTAAAGATATCAAGACAATGGGAGTTTACGATTTAAGGTCAAGGGTCAAATTACATAGGTACAAATGTGCGACGTTTGTTGTGATAAATAAGTAAACAAGGCAAAGTGCGTACTATTTTGGTTTAGTCGAAATTTCATGATTGTCTTAAGAGAAGATCTACTTAGACTGAATTCCTAACGCTTGTAACAACAACAAAAACAATCTTAAGATGGTTTACAAAGACGTGTTGGTGTTAGTATGTTTTGTTCGAAACTTCGTGGGTAAAGAGCTAACAACAATTTCCATCCATACAATAGAATTTATCAACTAAGTCGTATATTCACACATACATTCAACATATCGGTCGAGTGGAGACGAGTGTTAATTGGTACACAAGGTATACAGACAAATGGGCACCGAGAGATGAAGAATGTGTAGTAGGACGATGAAGAGGGCGTTGTAGGACATGAGGCGGTGGGTGCTGGTGAGGCTGTGAGAAAGGATGGTTTGCTGGGGAGGGGGAGTGGGAGGGGGGAAGCTGATAGATATGAAGAATATGTTATTTAGTAGTAATGGTAAAATGGTTCTGATTTGTGAGAAATAAAATTGAAGTGAAATATAGAATTGTTTTGTTGAATTGAATTGTTTTATGGATCAATATGGAAATGAATACAGTTCGTTAAATCAGTCGAGTCTTATGTAAAGATAGTTCTGACAAGCCATGTTAGGTAAACCAGGTAGAACACTGTGGTCTGGGTTGTTTCTTGATCTGTATAAATTGAAAGAAAATAAATTGACTCGTAGCAACATGTATCATGAGGGCTGAGAAATCATTCCATGCATACTTTAGCTTTGATTTTATTAATGTCATAATTATCAGTTAAAACAATGCTGAAATATGTTACGTGTATTTATAGTTTATTTCTTCCGTCAAAAAAAAACTTTAAATGTATATGATAGCTCTTTGTTGAAGAACAAAATGTTACTTTTAATTCTCAAAACCACCTTTTCCACGTTGGCATTGCTGACTAGATATACTATAGAGGACTTGAATCGAAAAACTATAAAACGAGACACATCCTCATTGGCGATAGATGCTTGGGTTGGGTTGAGAGTTTGCGGGGAAGCCGAGACTTTGCGGGTCAGCCGAAAGTTTGCGGGGGAGCTGAGAGTTTGCGGGGGGAGCCGAGAGTTTGCGGGGAGCCGAGAGTTTGCGTGGGAGCCGAGAGTTTGCGGGTTAGCCGAGAGTTTTAAAACAAATATGAGAATCTGAAAATGAAACATTCATCATTTGTTGCTCGGCAAAAGTTTTCTTTACGTTAAATATGTTTTAAAGATAATGTGTATACAATCTGCGATGTTAAGATGCTTCATTCAGAAAGCATATCCTTGTCTTAATTCATAGGCCAAATTGTTACTATAAGATTCATTATTTTCGCCAATAATGGATTCAGTTGTAATAGTGACGTCATCTTCTCACGTGACATTTAATCAAGATATCAACTGCATGCAAACAGGTATAGCTGATTGGCATTTATGAAAATTTATCAACTTATGTTATTTCGCCCCTGTACTGCCATTGGTAATCAACAACCTAAATCAAACTTACTTGATAATATTAACCAATGGCAAATAATTCATAAACGTTTATTAAAAGTTAGATTAAATACGACAATTTTCTGCAAATTAAAATTGAGTAAAATGATAATGAAAAAGTAAATTAATATAGTTGGTCTAATTGTCCACAAAATAATTTCATGTTGGTATTTTGATATTTTTCCAATGGTTATTGTTTTCTTAAAGCTACTGTAGGAATTGAAACAAAACGGGGGAAATGGGGGATTAGTCCCCCCCCCCCCACCCCCAGCAAAGCATCGATTTTATAAGGTGGAACATTGGTCCGCTACGTCTTGATAAGAATCGTGCTCCTTTCGCCAAGCTGCCAAGTCATCAGTTCGCCATCTGTCGAATTCCGAATCCCATTGGCGTTGAAGTTCGTCTCCATCAGCTGAAGAAAGTAAAGCAAATTTGTTATTAATGGAACATGGAGTATCAAGGGTCATGATCTGTAGAACAGGCCCTAGAACAACTATGATAACTTATTGTATCAACATTTCGGTAAAAGTTGGCGGCCATTTTAATGTCAACTCAGACCTTTGAAAAATCTTGTTAGCACTGAGTAGTGTACAACATTTTATTGAGTTTAAAGAACGTTTCAATCAATTTTGGAATTCGTTTAGGCCGAAATTGACGACCTCGATATTTAATCGTTTTGATCGCAGTCAACTGTTGAATTTCAAATAATGCAGTAAGACCTGTCATATAACTGCACAATTAGGAGATTATATAGCTGCACTGTTTTCCCTACTTTGTGTTGTGTATTTCATGGCTTGTATAAGAAAAAGGAATGGTTTAGAGGGTGGAATAGGCCCAGCTGTTAAATAGGCGTTCTACAAATATTCCGAGGCATTCTTACACTTTTACATACTCTGCTATTCTTCTAAACGGCTTAATAACTCCACAGCATTTTCTTTAAAAGTAGTTTGAACATGTACCAATTAATTATAGTGAAGATAAAGGATTGAAGAGGGGGGGGGGTGGGTGAGAGGGAGAAATGGAACGGGTTGGATCGACTACCAGCTTAGCCTCCCTCGATTTTCCTTATTAGTTACAAGGCTACAGGCTTACCAGTAAAGGTCACCAATTGTTTTGGCAAATAATTGTTCCAAAAGTGAGAGAATTCGGCTCTATATGCCGATTTATCTTGGAGAGGTATCTCAAAGGACTTAATGGTTTGGTTTCTGACGTCATAATTAGTCCAATGACAAGCGCCTCCAGTCCAACACCCACTCGAATCTCCAAAGTTTGGATTGCTGTATGGAAAAATAGCTCAAACCATTTACAATTCTGATTTATTACAAGTTGACTCTCAGTGGTATTTCTAGCTTCATTTGAATAATGCCAGATTATACTGGACCCCTCCCTTCCCTCTCCTCCCCGACCCCTCACCCTTACGAAACCCTCCCACCGCAATCACCCCGCCCCCTCCCCAAAAATCAAACAAAATATGATAAAACTTACCCTGTTTTGACGAAGTTAGTGTAGTATCTCATCATATCTAAAGACAGTGTTTTCTCTTCCTCCGAATATGTCAGATTAGGTCGGCCTACACTACTAAACGGTTTTCCAAAAACAAACGGTATATCTTCTGCGTGGGCGATGCCCTTCCAAGGCCACGATACACCCGGTATGTCGTAGAAGGTATTTTCAGGGAGATGATTGAACAAGTACACATAAACGCTGTTGTTATGTTTCGCATATGTTTTGGCAATTTTGTCGGTCGGACAGTAAAATGCTTCATCTGTTAAGATTTCGTTGTAGGTGTCAAAATGATTGAATGTGACGTCATCAAAATTTGACCAATCCAGATACTGCTGTTCTATTGCAGAAAGAATGATATCATTTCGGTAAGTGTATGTGTAATTTTTAATCCTGTTATGAAAGTCATCATAATCCGAATAAGGATCTGGATTATTGATATCCCCAAAGTACGCCCTCGCACCCATCAACGTTCCGTCATTCGTAGTGGTGCCCATCATGACGTCACAATGCTTAAAACGGCCCTGGTCGAGAAGAACGTTGGGGTCATTTGTAATGAATTCTCCATCAACGACAGGGACAAGGGGAATTACTACGGTTAGGGTATCCACAACAACCTGTGGGAAATAATCACGTGACAGTACATAAACCTGCGTAAAGATGGGGTTTTGAAAACGATCTAGTTATGTTGGCCAGCAGCAACCTGTTGAAGTATACATTCTGTCCTTGCTAATTCGTCATTACTAATGATATTCGTAACTGCGTATTTGTAATACTTTATTTTGATTTTTTCAACATAATATGTACTTTCCTAGAACTCTGCTGTGCCACCGTATCTTAGTCAGGTCATTCTTTCAAGGGTACATCCATGTCAGGTCATGCACCATTTCGCTCGGTAGGATTCACGGCCAGTCGTACAATAGTCAGCTTAATGGATATGCTGCGACACAGTGAGACAACCCTGAACATCACAGACGCATTGGTATGTATGTGAAATCAATGTTCTACGATAAATATATACGGCATGTAGACTGTTGTTAAATGACAAGACTTACTCGATTCGCGGCGAGTGCTAGTCTCTGAGCTCCCCTTCCACGTAGACAATCCACTAGCTCTTCGTCGCTCTCAATTCCACCACACCCGCAGTTTTCTCCGACCAAATATGCATCTCCTTTGGCTTTGTCATAATCGAGCTCTATGGCCCATGGATGAACCATACCTCCACTCTTGACAGAGATAAACAAAAAAATGAAATACAAAGAAGGAAAATACGGGATGTGTGTGTGGGGTGGGTTGGGGGTGGGGTGTTAAGGGGGCGTTTGGGGAGGGAGTTACAGCTAACTTTTTCCATCGGAACTTTTGTGTATTTGCCATATGTTTCGGCGAACTCCGAACGTAACAGGTCACCCAAAGAAAGAAATATATTCCCTTTAATATAATTTATGAACATTTTTGAAACCCTCATATTTTTTTTTAAGTAATTGACCCCCGGCATATCAAGCATCGTAAGTTATGAGTTTTAACGTTACCATAAGAATAGCTCTGTTAAAGTATCCTTCGTTTTGTTCGGCCATCAGCTGATGTCCACTACTGCCACCACCAGCACTTTGACCAAATATTGTAATTTGGTTCGGGTCCCCTCCAAATTCTTCCGAGAAAACAAGTAAATAAACAAAATTAATTTAAAATTTTAGAGAATTAATGTGAATTCGCTTTATCGTTCGGTGGCTCTGAAGGGACTGGTGAGTTAATATAGCGAGACATCTCGACAAATTTGTACATTTGTGTCGAATCGACAGTGTTACGCTAACGTTACATCTTTTGACGAAAATAATAAAATTGCTGGTTTGTCAAATTACGCACAACGTAGCAACTCGACAATTTGATATTTTTGTTTGTCACTGCGTCACGTTAACGTAACTTGTCAACTCGACAAGTATCACCTTTTTGATATGTCAAACTAACACGCTAAGTCTTGTATTCGTATGGCCTTTCAGGACCGCCGTATCCTCAAGATGAACTATATAATTTGGTAAATACACGTTAAAACTGTTAAATAAGAGCTCTCATTCTATAGCAAGCGGTGTCTGCAGTGTAGTTCTATATTCGAGATATCAATATACTCAATTACGCAATATATATTGTGATAACGCCATACCTTCGATATGATTGTAGGTCCATTTAATAGCCTCGTGCTGGTCCCATAAACCGTAGTTCCCCTTGGCGGATTCACCTAAGATTAATAATGTGATAAGAGTAAGTAAGCAAAAAAGAACATTTACCTTTATTACTAAAAAAGTAAAAGCTTTAAATGGAAATATTTTGGTTTTCAAATCAATTTGATAAACCGATGTCTTTGGATTATTAATAACAAACTTCGTGGAAAAGGTGAGCGGGCAGGAAGTAATCGGTATCAGACACGTAATGTGTTCTTACTGGTATTCGTATTTTAGTTTCGGTGCTTGTACTCGCAGTCACCCTGGTATCTGTCCATGGAATTGATCTCGTCAACCGGTTCTCATGGCGTTTTTCAGTTAAAACTGGTAAAGGTGCATGAGTATCCGTTAATCAGTTAAAACTGCCGTGTGTTATACTTTCTTAACATGTGTAATACAGTGGAATTACTACCTTCCTTACCGGTTTCGAACCTCTGGACAATCAATCAGCGTCCATAGCCTAGTGGTTTGGGTGTCTTCATATAAAGCGGGAGGCCCAGGTTCGAATCCCGGTGGATATATATATATATATATATTTATATACATATGAATAAATATATATATATATGTATATATATATATATATATAGGTTATATATATATATATATAGGTTATATATATAAGTTTTACCTGCATATAAGAACCCAAAGGCATTGAGTCGGTAGTTCATTGAGACCACAATGACGTCTTGGATGGCTGCGAGTACTGAACCATCGTATTGTGGAGTAACACTAGAGCCGAGAACGAAAGCACCGCCATGAATCCAGACCATTACAGGAAGGCCCTTACTCTGTATTGAAGCATTGATAATTCGAATAGTGACATCGCTGCGTTGCATCATTAACATTACACCCTGCACACTCCCTCCCATATCCCCTACCCCATCCCCCCCTCGTATCACATACACACCCACCCACTTGCACCTCCACATACAATGATCGACAATTATGTTTATTGTACGAGAAGTATACAATATACAGCCAATCACGTACGAATATACCGAGTGGGTCTTTAGCCATATCCGATGAGTATCAGATATTTCATGATAGTGACATCACTTTTGCAAACTGAAGAGATGTGCCCAAAATTGTTTAGCTAGTGCATTTCAATCACAATGCTCTGTCTTATTGTGGAAACATAACACAACATACCAATACAGGAATATAATGTAACATATGAATGAACAAAGCTGAAAATTTCACCAAGACTATATATTAAACATATCTAAAGAAAATCAGTGGCGGAGCGTCCATACAGTCAGAGGGGACGGATCCTCCCCCCCCCCCCCTGACGGACTCAAATGGACTGCTGGCGCCCTTTTCAGCTATTTACCACTTTTTACTTATTCGCGATTATTGAATTTTTTATTGCGCTCTCAAATACCTATTGACATTTGTCACATTTTGTTGGTGTAATTTTCTGAAAAAATGGCGATGACACCTATTTATTCTTCGTTTATCTGCAAATTAGCAAGGCCCGGTAAGGGTCATTTCCGGCGATCTAAGGAGTAATTTTTACTCAAAAAATGTCTGTACACTCCGCGCCAACCTGTGCTGGCGCTCCGCTTAGATAGTGTCGAAAGCGCCCCTACAGACCATTCTCGCCCCCCCCCCCCGACCAATACTCCTAGCTCCACCACTGAAGAATATTATAAGAAAGGAAACACGAGCGGGAGATGCATAGGGCAGTTCAGGTTTTGAAATGATATTAAGTCATCTTACAGCATAGTGCAGAATAATGTTGCATAGTACAACCTAATTCAGCATAGCATTACAGTACGTATAGTATAGTACCGGTAATAAGTAATAAAGAAGTTTTTTTTGGACGATCAGTTGTCATTGTTGTTGAGCCACGGAATGGCTGATAAGTGAAGTACTGTTACAATTATTTGTGCTTGTTCTATTTTGAAAAACACATTTGGAGGAATAGATGTAATATAGATTTTAGGGGAAAATTTGCCAGTTTGCAGGCAACCCTGGAGGCGGTGAAGTCTGACATTCGCCTTCAGGTTGAAGGCGACTTTCGCCGTTTATCTTGGTGGCGTTTTTTTTTTTGGTTGCTGGTGTGCTGGGAGGGGTGTTTTGTTTCGCTGCGTGCTGGTCGTCCTTTTGTAGTTTGTTGAATGTTCCAGTGGGTAGTTGGGGGTTTGTCTCAGCTGGTCGGATGGTGTACTTACTTTGGGGGGGGGGAGGGGGCTCGCTTGACTTGAGGTTTCTTTGTCAGAATGGGCTGGTTTGGTAGTGTCGTTTGGCCGTGACGTTTAGATTCCCGCTGGGCGGGTCACGTAAAAAGTACTGTTACAATAGCATTGAATAGAAAGCCATGGGTGCATTAAGGAAAGAACCCGAAATCAGGGGATAAGGAGACAAAAAGCCAGTGAGGGAGAGATTTCCAATGAATGGGATTTAAGTTCTTAAGTACTAAGGAATGATAAGACAGATTGGTTTTGTTTATTCGGGAAGTGTGTGGTTATGACTTGGTATTTCAGGAGGAGATCTTTAATTATAATGGGTCTTTCTCGAGGTTTTTTTTTTGTATAGGTTAATGTAAAATTCTTCAAGAAGTTTAAAACTTGGGGGTGTTCAGGTCATTAACAAATAGGGTGTAGAGGAGAGGGCCGAGAACAGTACAGTACATTTAAAGGAGAGCATGTATATAAATAGTACACCATAAATCAGTAACCAACTGAACTTGGCTAAACACCAAATCTTTACCTCGATACTTGGAGTCCAGATATTTAAATGCAGGCAGTCTTCGTCTTGGGCGATATTAAGCGCAGCTTGCCAACAAATAGCTCGTTTCTTCGTAGAATTCCACACATCTTGCCACGGTTCTTTCGGTACTGTTTTCATGAATCGGTAATTTCCAATCGGTGGCTCTGCATATGGAATACTGTAGAATGTATCTATGGTCGTAAAAACCGTAAGGAGGTTATCACTGTACTCGAACGGTATTCTTAGTCCGTTAATACGTCCTAGTGTAGTTTCTACTTGAATTTCCTCGGTTCTGGCTAGAGTGATGATAACCAACAGGAGAAATACGCGCAGCACCTCCATATTTCTCAGCTTAGGCCTCTATGTGTTGTTCGAGCTATATGTGCACGGTTATTTTGAGAATCTTCTTAAAGTCTGTTTATAGCCTCTTGCAGCTAATTGAAAACTAAACAAATCAACAGTTAGTAATTAGCACGGTAAATAGTGTAGAGAAAAAGCCGAAGTCCAAGTTTAAGTGTTTGGTTTGATATGAAATATGATATCAAACATGATATATATATATATATATATATATATATATATATATAGGTGTTATGAAATTATCAATATATTTTCATGTGCATGTTAAAATGATGATATTGCTATACCCTATTCTACATGATTTTTTTTATATTGAAAAACATATTTGAAAAATACGCCATAATGCAGAACGCTTATAACGCATTATTTGTTTTAAAGACTCGTAAAGTACTCTTCACGCTAAGGAAGGTTATTAATTACAGTAAATATCAATTAAAAATAATGTATTACCGAATTATTTCATAAACTGTGTAAATATAAGTCATAATGACATGATATCTTAATCTACAAGTAAATAAATAAATAACCAACAAAGGATTATTTAGCCTACAAATGACACTAATATAATTTTCTTTTATGTGGCACTAGCTTGATTATTTTAGTAGATTTAAAATTATGATTAAATGACTTAAATGATCATGATGTGTGTGTTTAAATAACATTAAATTATCAAATAAAATCCATATCAAAATATTGTCTTGCTAACAAGCCCATGAATGGTAAATATTGATCTAACAGTTCAACCACCATTTGGATCGATGGACGTATACAGCTGTCTCGCATGGTACATGACATCCAGTTATGTAAATATAGCCTCGTCCTCACGCCCTTGCTTTCATTCATAGTTAGATCGGTCTTGAAACTCAACTGTCCAACGGATGCAGCGGTGTAAAGAAAGGGTGGGGTGGGGGAGGGGTGGGGACTTCCTGCTAGAAATAGTTACCGTATATTCCACAGTGGAGGCAAAATATACTTTATGGAAGGGAGGGCCTCCTCTCCGGGTTATTGCATTAGCCACCCTTGGCGTTGTGGTTTTTTTTCTATACAGAGGGGCGCAACCAATACTTTTGTACCGGGGAAGGGAGTCGCTAATATGTACTCCCCCACCCCCAGAAGTCTATGTTGGGTAAAATAAAAATAATTCTTTTTCTGTGAGCTGATGTGTGATAGTTCGTTTCGTCATATGACTTGGTTTAAAGCATGTCTCTTATGTGATTTACTACCTCGAACGAATGTGGATATCGAACTGCTAAAGAAAAGAAATTTCACGGATAAAAAAAACAACAATGGTTAGTGACACCGGAATAAAGATTCTATAATAAGTACACATTTTCATTGTTCTTCACTGTAAGAGACAAAGGATTTAATGGTAACTTGAATCGGCAAATTAATCTTTAAGGTGCATTATAGAATAATAATGTTATTCGAAAAAAACTTACAACGTTTAATAGCTACGTCGTGAAATAAAATGTAGAATGACTATACTTGTACTTAACAGAAAAATAAATCTTATGAATGAAAACAATGCATGCCTTTGTCTGGTTAACGTAATTATTCATCTTCCGTATAAAACAAACAACTGATACGGTATTAATGATTTACTATATTGGAAACGTTTATTAGCGTCAGTTGTTCCGTTTCCTGCACAATATTGGTAGTATTATTTTCAATTTTTTGGTCTGTTAAAGCTGTGCAAATGAGTAGTTTCTTTCCAGTAACAGCTGTGTGGTTGTCCGGGTAAGTTGGTAAACAACCGGTAGAGTCGTCGGTTTCATGTCAGTGTCGTCATTGACGTACGTTGGTGAATACAACTATAACCAATATATATATCCAGTCATTCTAGGAAATTAACACATATTTACACCCCTTCAGTGAGTGATATATATATATATATATATATATATATATATATATATATATATATATATATATATATATATATATATATTTATATATATATTTATATATATAAATATTCATATATAAATATTTATATATATATATATATATATATATATATATAATTAAAAAAATTACTCATTGAACGGGTGTAAATATGAGTTCTTTGTACCAATAAATGAGACCATGTATATATATATATATATATATATATTAATATATATATATTTATTCACTCATTGAACGGGTATAAATATGTGTCCGTTTTCTAGAATGACTAGATATTTATATTTATCTATAAAAATAAAATAATAGCCAATTATTAAAAATTTAATTAAAATATTTTAAAGAGTGCCTGCGGTCTAAGACGCTCTTTGATACTTATATTAAAACATTTATTACTAAATTTGATATTCTGAACACCTTCCATTTACGCTCCTCTAATGTCTGTTTAATGGACTGAAAGCAATGGATGATAGCAGTGCAGGTACTATACGAGAATATTCAACGATTTAATATAGTTTCTGACTATTTCGAAATCTACTAAAGCACCGTTACGTACAACTGCTTTATGATTGCAAAACTTAAACAATAATTATAGCAGAAGAATGTTTAAGTCCTCAAATCGAAATCACACAACCCATCCCCCCCCCCCCCCCTAACTCCAACCGCCTCGCGATGTTTGTGCACCTGGCCAGATTTAACCCTCTTCTGACGCCCTTTCGGGAAATGGTTTTCAAAAACCTATCAATGCAGCCAGCTTAAACTGTATAACATCGTATCACAAAGTGTATAACACTGTATAAAATCTAGCAATACAATGAGTTCCCTCAATGACAACAGGAAACCAAGGGTTGCATCTAGGGTCTGCACTTTATATTTATATTTTAACATAATACAGATGGACAACTGCCTAATCGATGAGTTCCCATATAATGTAGTATAATATATGGACTTTTGTCATGGTTCAACTCGGGTCGCGGATTGGATCCAAAAATTTAACCCGTGGCTATAACAACACCAGCTTCGTTTCACCCCTGATTTAGATACCCTGATATATAGCTTTATCTTTTTATACACATTCTCACATACACACCCACATTCAATCACACTCAGATGACAGCTTTGCTGATATTGCTAAAAACCTATGTAAGCATTATTATTTATTTTACAACTGGATGGACCTTACACTCTTCCATATGTTTTTATTTGTTGTTGTTGTTGAGAGCCGAAGTAGGCAATCAAGTTCTACATGGTAATCATATTTAATCATCTACAACATTATTACAAACATCATAATAGTACATACCTTTATTCGTAAACCGCAGCAGATTTATCTTACCGAGTTTAATTTTAAATTGGTTTTTATTCATCATCGGATAGACGGTAAAGATAACATTACATGATGGATGAGAAACTGAAATTGGTAGAAACGAAAAGAGGTCAGATTTACAGCACTGTAGCCTACCATTGTCACGCATACTCATCAGAGAAGATCGATAACTATTATGCCATCATCTCGATTACCACTTTGTCTGTGGTCGTTTTCATATTCATGGGATTAGAATTCTTAGGTAAGTACAAGCTGAACGAGAACCCTTTTATCGTACCAAAAATAACGGACAAGTTCCTCCCTTACATGTTTTTTTTTTCACTCGCTTAAATCATGTTTTAACGAAAAATAAAGCTGACTCGGTTTTAATATCAAACTCTATGAATTTTCATAAGTCTATAATCCGAAAACATATAGGCTATAGTGCAGTTTTTGCCCCTACTATGATCCAAGAAATAGTAACCGCGTGGAAATGAACTCAAACACTTGAAAAACAATAACAAACTCTGACTTGAGTGCTGTATGCAAAATTAGGGTGAACAAAAGCAGAGGGTTTAAAACAAATTTTAATCAAATTTCTTGATGTTTTTTTTTTTCTCGAGAAGCTATCACAATAGGGCTCTTTTATATTATACTGCTCATTCACTTGGATTTAATTGAAACGATTTGACGAAACTTTAGCGTTATTTTGTCAGAAGGAAGTATAGCAAAAGTTTTATTACCAGTTTGTATTCTAACACAAATGTTAGTATATACAGGTTACTACTGTAGCGAACAAAGTTAATTTCAAAAACAAGATTGAAGCAATAAGCGTGACCATGAATCATTTACAACATTTCAAAGTCTACAACATCACTGAACATGTTTGGTCGTATTGATTGGCAAGGAACAGGATTTAAGTATATATGGAGTCATCTTTGATCAGTGAAGTGTATAAAACAGCACAGACACGAAATATTGGTGAAAGCTCCTGCCAAAGTTCTATCAATTTTCCGAGTACAGTTTTCCGAGTACCAATATGAGTACAGGCGTCATTAGTATATGAGTTTTAGTATAGTTTGGTTTTAGTATACGAGACAGCAAACCACGAGGACGATCTGTGGGTACCAATAAGGTACTCGATTACGAGTTCGAGTACACGGACTCGACTAATTTTCTCAAAAGCATCTTTGTTTTATCATTTAACTCTTGAAAGAATTCAAAAGGTGGCATCATTATTCAATATGTTAACATTATATATATATTTTTTAGCCTTTGAAGAAGATCCTGCTAGGATCGAAACGTCAGGCCAACTTACTTTTATACAACAACATTATACTTACTAGGTTTTTTGGGGACGCGGGGCGGGGGAAGGGGAGGGGCGTGGTCTGACAAAGTGACAACATATTAAATGCTTAAATTTATACATCAGACTAGACATTTGATATGCCGGTTGGTCTTATTTCTTTTTGTGTATGAATGAATTTTCATCAATTCATTTTGGTCTCTTTACATGCAAGTAAATCAAAATCATTACTGCAAGTTACTTTCCTAATGTACATATTCATAGGATCCCTGGCAAAGCCTTGTATTTTGCCTCCAATCATGTCACATATGGAGACGTTATAGACCTCCCTAAGAAATGTTAAAATGTTTGCTCGAAGTATAAGTAAAGAATGCTTGGCAAAATAGTTAAATTGATAGGTGAATAAAGTCACAATTGCAACAAATTGATCTTATTAAGGATCTTAAGCCATCCCTATACTTAAGGAAATGACGAAATTATTTTTTATTTATATTTTCAAATTTCTTGCAGCATAAAGGATAACGTGAACATTTTAACAAATATTCTATGGAAACATGTCGGTGTCGTTACAATGTAAAGATTTCAATGTAAATACGTTAAAGCTTTTCAACCAAATCACTCATTCTTCCAGACGGACGTAATATGTTAACAACTTTACCAGAAAATGATCAATATCGTATATTGATTAAGTCAGACCAACTTATTTGATTAATTGCAACTTGATTATAACTGTAGCTATCAATTGCAAATTGATAACGGTAGCTATCACATTTCAACAATTTTATCATTTTGCACATGCATTTAACGTAAAATTAACAACTATATCTGAAAGGTTCTTATCGATTCTATAACATCCGACGATTTGCGAGAAAAAGGGTGTAACAAAATGATAAATTGAAGGAATCGTGTTTTTCAGTTGATCAACTTTTTACAAAAAATTGCAAATTTATAAATGAAGGATTTAACACGGTACATTTTTCGAAAATTGTTGAAATGCAAAGCACCGTGTCGAGTGAGTATATAACTTGTCATCGAATTGTAAAATGTTAATTTCTCTAAATTCAGCAATTATTATAACCACTGCAACAGGTTCTAATTTCTATATAAAAAATAAGTGAGCAATTCGAAACTCGTAGACAATTGTATCAAAGTTTGGAACAGTCTGATGGCCCCTACCTTCTCCATGCATAGTTTTCTGTCATCGTAAAGATTAGGTAAATATTAACCACTTGTTGGTCAACGCTTTATCTATCAGTTAATGTGTAAATATTAAACCGTACGTATGATATACCCTTCAACTTCACATTAGTTCTATATCCTTTTTCAGAAAATATTCTTCCAATAATAGGTCACTATTTGTAGCTGGCCATAAGGCATATACCCAATCATTCCTTTCTAAACTATGTCGTCCACTTTGGAAAGTTAATGGTTGAAAACCCTGAGCAACAAAAATCTAGTGCTCGTCTGGGAATTGAAGTATCCTTATTTTTGTTTTAAACTGCAATCTTCATTTGTGTCAGCGCCGTAAATTGACACATTGTCCCGTATGCCATGGCCTCACATCGGATCTTATCAAATCGGCTAGCTAGGCTAAGCAGGGAGTTGTTCCATAACAACTCCCTTGGCCAACCCATACAATTGAACTGACAGTTGGTGGACTAAGGATATAGCTATATAGCGGTGGGGTCAGCTCTTGTCTCCATTTTTTTTAATGGAAGCAGGAGTATGTTGCTTTATGCTATTCTAACTATAAGGATGGATTCCACGGCATGTGCTTTATATCGTTCAGACGGATCCTCAGTTGACAATACGACACAATATTAAGGTTGATATATTGTAAACTGTTTAAAATAACAGTTTTCAGTCCAGTATTAATTTCTATTCTATACCGTTTAAGTTTTAGAAATGATATTGATGCTTATCAATTAAAGTTGCTGAACAACGTATTCGTAACTAAACACAGACCATTATAGGTCATATCCTCAGATGCAACACAAACTCAATTGGAAAATATAAAATACATGTTATGGTCATATAAATAATCTGTTTGTAAAGCATTAGATATTGGTTAAGAAAAGTGGTCTTGCACGTCATTCAAGTGGGTTCTGTAGATCGTATGTAGTTAAAAGAACATATGTTTTATTCAGCTTTTAAAGTTTTTATAAAACACAAAATTAGCATTAAAATTTAGGCTTTCGATGAAGAGCCGACGTCATCATCAATTCAGCCCTCAAAGGGTATTTATCAGATATTTAACATATTTTAATGGTGAGTATATATCTTGAAACCCATACCATAGAAATAGTATAACCATCACCAAAGCTTTGTAAGGGTGTTTATCATATATTTATCATATTTTAAAGGTGAATATATATATCTTGAGACCCATACTATAGAAATAGTATAACGTGCATCACCAAAGGTTTTTAAGGGTGTTAATCAGATATTTAACATGTTTTAAAAGTGAATATATATATCTTGAGACCCATACTATAGAAATAGTAGCACCATCACCATAGGTTTTTTTTTACGGGTATTTATCAGATATTTAACATATTTGAATGGTGCATATTTTGAGACCCATACCATAGAAATGGTATAACATGCATCACGAAAGGTTTTTAAAGGAGTTTATCAGATATTTATCATATTTTAAAGGTGAATATATATTTTGATACCCATACTAAAGAAATAGTATAACATGCATCACGAAAGGTTTTTAAGGGTGTTTATCAGATATTTATCATATTTTAAAGGTGAAAATATATATCTTGAGACCCATACTAAAGAAATAGTATAACATGCATCACGAAAGGTTTTTAAGGGTGTTTATCAGATATTTATCATATTTTAAAGGTGAAAATATATATCTTGAGACCCATACTATAGAAATAGTATAACATGCATCACCAAATGTTTTTCTTTCATATCTTGGACTATATATGACATATCATAATGAAGCTTCTGTCTTTATTAATTCTCGAGCGTAAGGAGTATCAGCCTCACGCATGAGGTATATTGATCCATTTCTCAGTTTTATGATTTATAATAATAATTATAACACTTATATGGTGCTCATTATTGCACGTAAACGTACATTCACCTTACAAAATTACAACCCTGGTCATTGGTAACTTGACACACCTACACACCAAAGTGTGCACAATTCAATCAATCTCTCCTGGGGCACCACAGTGCACCACAACCACGTGTCCCCCGGGGGACTTCCCATATAGGGTGCAGCCACAAACCGGCGCACGCAACTATATTTACAAGTTACCTCGCAGGTCCCCATTTATACACCTGGGTGAAGAGAGGCAATGGAGATAAAGCGCCTTGCCCAAGGACACAACGCAATGATCTGGCCAGGCCAGGGCTCGAACCTGTATTCCTTAGATCACAAGTCCACTGCCTTAACGACTTGACCACAACGCCCTCATTTCGATAAGAAGTGCAACCTACCTAAACTTCATAATTTGTTCAAACAGAAAAATGTTGTGTAAAAACAAGTTGGCCTGACGTTTCGATCCTAGCAGGATCTTCTTCAGAGGCTAAATGACAAGTTACAGTAACAGAGGGGACAAAAACACGCACAGAATACAGACAGGTTATAATGAGCACGGTGAACACAATGAGATAGATGAAAGGGGATTATAAGTAGACAAGAAAAATGTTGACAGTTTTTGTACTCCATTTCGTCATAAAAAAGTGTTTTATTTTGATAATTAAACAAGAACGGAAGTAACGGGGGGAATTCAAAATTTAAAACGTCATCTCTAAATGTCGTCATTCGCCGGAATTTCGACACAAACTTTATCGAAGTTGAGAAGGAAAAGTTGTAACATCATCTCGAGTGTTGACAACTAAACACTTCAAATTCTTCTTTACCCACTGATAAAGGCAACCCAGATCATTGCATAATTTCAAAGCACGGTAATCACATGAAAACATCTGTTTGCGCGTAGTGATTAAGAAACTGTAAAGAAAGTTTCAGTATTTGAAAAAAAATGGCATTGAATTATAATCATTGTCAAAGTACTTATTTGTGGATGTGTTGTTCTAAACTTTTGGATTTAACCATCTTCCTTGAAAAATAGAATCATCGAGCACTCAGAGGCCCTCAAATGTGAACCCCTGCCTTTAAATGTCTGGCATTTACCATCTTGTTGGGATTTTCTAAAAGAAAAAGAAAAATAGAGGGCAGTAGACTACGACAGATTAGTAGGTGTAGGTGTAGGCATCGAATATAATAAACAGCTGCTCGGCAACTACGGCATAACCACAGCACTAGCACTTTACATTGTTAAAAATATTGCAGCTTCTATATGCCTAACTTACTATAGTTAAGAACGACAAGAACGCATGTAAACTTTACTGAGAACTATGGAACAGATTTCTTCAAATTCAAATACTGGACAGATATGTACATGTCGAAGAGTGCAAAAATTGGCTTCGAACGGTCATTCAAATGATATCTCAGTATCAAATATGAAGCCTGCACCAAACTCTATTGGCCATGGTTGTGATGTTGCCATTAGGTCGAAATATGGTGATGATGTGCCAATGTTAGACGTTTGTGCTGCTGCCGAAGACCATTGTCACCCACCCAGTGCCACCAAGCTAACGCAATTATCTAACAAAACAGCTAGAAACAAACTCATGATTGTTAGTGTTCTATGTTTTCTTTTCATGGTCGCTGAATTCACTGGTAAGTAGGCTAGAACTGTAAGTAGTTTTACACTGAACTGTCACTTTAGTGTAGGCCTACAGTAGCCTAGGCCAAACCTGGCCTTAGTTGGTACTAGCCCAGGTTAAACTAAGTTAGGGTCTATGCCTATCCCGAATGGGAAATAAACATCTCCAAAGCAGTTGAAGGAGCTCAATGCCATTCGGAAATACTGTATAGCATTTCTGTGGTTCAGTGGAAAAATTTCAACGCACTCTGGTTTTACCAGCATCAATATGATTTCAACAGGATCCCTTATCATTCTCTGTTGTTCGTAACAAGTGCTACACTCATTGATTTGCAAACATTTGATGTACAGACTTTTTGATGTGCTTTTTTTTTGTCGACAGGTGGCCTTCTATCCGGAAGTCTGGCCATCATGACAGATGCTGCTCATCTGCTAAGTGATCTCACCGGTTTCATCATAAGTCTTTTTGCTCTGTGGTTTGCAAGGAAACCTGCCACGACTCGGATGTCTTTTGGCTTCTATCGAGCTGGTAAGTGGGACATCCCCCCAAAATACTAGTTGCAACAACATTAATTAGTAGATGACATTGAAAGTAGAAAGAATCCTAAAATAGGGGTCATTCCATATGAAATCACCAGATTTTGGATAAAATTTTACCACCCTCCTCAAACATTAGAGCACTATGAAATAAGCATACTGTGAAAACATGGTTGCATTGCTTTGTGTCCGATTTACAGTATGGACCGATTTGCCGCCGGCCAGGTGACATTTTGGCATTTACACTTTTAATTGTAATTATGAAACTAGAATTAGCAAGTGTATTGGCAATGACCTTGAAACATGCATATTACTGGCAGTGTATAGAAAGCAATGAGCTGGAAGTATAATATACCAGGACCCAAAAGCCTGAGAAAAGGCAAAGCAGGGAAAAAACGTACTGTGAAAATCTCAAACTTTAAGGATTTTTCATTAATAAATTATGCCAAACATCCTTCTGAAATGTACACACAGGGTACTTACTAGATCTCTTCCAAGAAAAACATATTCAGCTACCTTCAACCTGAACCATTTTGACTTTTTAGCTGTAAAATACAAACCTCTTTTGCACATTGGAGCAACTCCACAATACAACATTGTAATAGGAGGGTAGTCGGATGTTCAATTGCTGATATACGACTTCAAAATCAAGAAAATGTCTCTTGGCTGGCAAATTGCAAAATTTCAAACATCATTAATCAAACAACTTTGAAGCAATGCAATTGAAATGTTCACAGTATGCATACTGTAATTCGTAATGCTCTAATCGTACGAGGAGGTTGGTTATTTTTGGAGGGGGTCGAGCAACAGCCTCTGTGTTTTGACACAGAATGTCCCGATAATACATTTATGAACAGGACGTACATGATATTAGTTTATATCTTAAATTTCTGTCTCCTTTAATATGTAAAAGACTATTTTAGTGCAGGATTTTGTCAGTACAATTTTGCTTTCTTAGTACAGCCTGGGATCAAATCTCTCCCCGTCCCACCCCACCCTTGCATCACACAATCCCACCTGCCTGGCCCTGAACAATTTTTTATTGTGTGTACTTACAGTACTTTTGAAATTAATTTCAATCTTTGTTTTTCATTTAAAATGTGACTGTTCTGTACTGAATCTGCTCTGTACTGTAGGTACGATATTTGCTACTAGCAATATTTGTACCTCTGCAATAATTTGATCCCTTTTGCAGGTTGTAGAGCTCATATTTCCTATTCAATTTACCAGAATACTCAAAATTTGTTTGCTTTTATGTTTTGATATATATTTTTTTCTTCAGAAATCATTGGTGCTGTAATAAGTGTACTTCTCATCTGGGTCTTAACAGCGGTGTTGGTGTACATGGCTATAATGAGATGCATAAGCATGGACTATGACATAGATGCCGATATAATGCTGATCACGGCATCCTGCGGTGTGGTGATCAATATCTTGTAAGTTCAAAGTTGCCTTTTCTTCTCTTTTAATCTGATAAGTTATTATTCTTATCAAGATTTCTGTTTTGGCTAGGATGGTACTGTAATATTTGAAGTCTAGGTCCACGTTTATTTACACTATGGCGCTAAGTTTTAGTGTTTATAGTGAAAGCAGATCTACGTACAGTAAAGTTACTGTCACATAATGTGACGTCAACTAGAGAAAGAAAAAAAATCAATGAATAATCATTGCAAAAGATTTCAATCAGTTTGTTAAGATGTATTGTAAAACTGTGTGATTTTAGGGATCCATTACTCTGAGGTTTCTGTGTGCATTTTATGTCAGACTTGTCCAGCAGCATCTGCCAGCATGGTTAATTTTCTGGGCACAGTAAGCTCAGTAATTTCCAAACCCGAATTCAGGTCGATAAGCCACGTTGTTTGAACAGTGGGTGCAGTTCATTTGTCTTCTCTGATCCTTACAAATGTTACATGTTATAAGTAGATTGCTACACAGACAGTATTTTCATTGTTTTAAAAGATTGATTTTTGTTTTTAGTTTAAGGATATCAGAATAGTCGGAAAACAGATCTATGTGTTATGTAACATTGCCAGGCAGGTCTTAATATTGTGTTTTGAAAAACACTTAGCTGTAACACTCCTCTCATTACAACTTCCATTCGCTACTGTTGCGGCTTCACAAAGAGAACACATACATTGACAACAGAAAGAATTGGTTATGTTTATTGGATGCACCAAAACCTTGATTGATTGCCTTTTTAAGAATACAAATTAATTTTCAGAACATCGGACTTCTCTTATTCTTCTCTCTTTCTTTGCTATTGCTAAAAGGTTCAGACTCAGGCCGAGTTCCTAAGAGCTGTTAACAAAGTTTAGGTACTGTTGTGCTTCTGTCATAATTACTGTACAAAGTGTCATTCTTTTTCACCTTGGGTGTTTCATGCAAGATTTTTTTCTGTTTTGTAGTCATTTGATTTGAAGTTTTTAAAAATGTTTCATTCCACCCCTTTTTTGGCAGACTTATTTTAGTCCTTCAGTTTGTCGGTCACTCACATGGCGGTGGCGGTCACAGTCATTCCTTCCTGTCCAGTAGCCACGGCCACGATGACCATGGCGACAGTAAGTCGGGTAAGAAGAATCTCAACGTGAGGGCAGCATTCATCCATTGTATCGGAGATTTATTACAGAGCATTGGCGTAGTCATCGCTGCTGTGATTATTAAAGTTAAGGTGAGTATATTGATCAATATCCTGTTAAATTAATGCGAGTAATACTGGATGCTGACCGAAATAAAAAAATGTGATATTTTTCTTAAATTCTGAAGTTTTAGATCATTAAAATCATTGAAAGTGAATGTACTGTACCTTTAATACGCACACAGCCTTTAATAGCTGTGAATCATAAATTTAGAGTGACTCTCGGTAGGCACTTTATTAAAATTCATTTGCCCCAACTGATTCTAACCTATTAAGAGCAGTTGCAATGCTTTTATAGCATCCCAGAGTTAAAAATGATTTGTTATTTTAGAAAGAGATGGCACAATAAGAAAGATGTGGCATCGGTATGGCCATTTTGAGAATAATACAGCATTTTCTCAGAAGCATCGAAGGGTACTGACAGCCTGAGTAAAAAAATTAACTTTGGAAATTTTGTGATACAGAAATCTAAAAGACTTCTTTCAGACTCTTCATGTTGTTAACTAAAGAAGTTGGAAGTGACAAACAAGTTGACAGACCTAGACAAGGCAGGAAGAAGCATTTGCAGTAAATCAGCTTGGTTATAGGTGAAAAGGCTGCAAGTACTGTACATATCATACAGTAGATAAAAATTTGTTTTGTAGGAGAGTCAGGCAGAATTATATGCTTACCTACATGGAGTGATATGCTGCATAGATTGTAGGGTACCCAAGCCTTAAGGGTTCACATACTGTACACAATAAGTTAAATATTTTCTTCAGAATTTTTTTTTTCTTCTTCGTGGGCCTGACTTGACCTTTCATACCGTAGATAGTAAGAATGATATGATTTAATGTACTTTTTCTAACTCCTGTGTGGAAAACTGCATTTGGGAACAAGGTTAATGATCATGAGCTTGGCTGGCCTAACCAGCATAGAAAAAAAAAGACCCAACCTAGTAATACAATGTTTACATGAATATATGTAAACATGTAGCTGTTTGAAGTAGCTTAATTCCTATTGAATGTAATATTAGTCAATATCCTGCAAATGTCCCCATTGACTGCTGGCTGGCTGGTACTGCTGTTATTGATATTTGCTTTCACCTCTCTTTGATATTGAAGCTACAACCTACTCTACTGTAAGCACCTGTTGAAAGTGTCAATCAAAATGTCACAGAAATTCAAATCCAAAAATGAAAATTTAAAAACACATCTGGTATTTTGAGAGATATAGTAGTAATAACTCATCACTTCATCAGTATAAATTGGCAGAATAGTGGATATCTGATATCCTCTTGTATGGCTACTCCTCAGGAGGGTTTTTGCAAGCCATGTCGTGCCCCTGGGAAAAGTATGTCACCAGGCACATTTTTGGTTCCAATGCCGAAGGCTCAGTAACCTTTGCAATCGTGCTGGTGTGTGTTTGTGACGGCCAGCTTGTAAAAACGATATATATCAAGAGGCACAAGTTGAGTGAATGTCATTCTTGGCAGGTAGATGCCCCATGATGTTTAGATGTGCCCTATAGTTTTGTGGTTCCCATCTCATGCATATTGATAAGTAGGCAAGGTTTAACGTAAAATTCTAATGTAAAACCGTATACATGTCCGATTTTCTTTTACTTCATACTTGGTATGGGGCTGTCAGGTGATTGGTACATGGTAATATAATCAAGAAATTCTTTCTCATTATTATTCATGAATGGCCATGGCTAGAGTGTTATCACAGTGAAAAGCTCGTTAACACTATATCTCAAGACCAACAAGTTGAATCAATATCTTACTAGGTAGGTTGATGCCCAATGGATGTGTAGATGTGCCCAATTATTTGTGGTTCCCATCTCATGAATATTAACAAGTGGTTACATCTCCATTGCTCTCAAAATTGGCAATTTTTTTTGTGATTTATACCAGATGACTTGTAGGCTTGTAGCTTGTCAAAATATTTCATAGTGCATTTTAAACAGTGTCATGTAGAGCTCTCAGTCTATAAATAACAAATCTTTTAGGGATTTGCAAACTCAAACTTGGTAGCAGAAAATTTCCTATTATTCATACAATCTATGTGTCTAACAGTATATTTCACATAGATATTGGAACTTATACTGTATGCTGTAACATCCTTACCAGTGAATGCTTTGTCAACAGGATAACTGATTCCTGATACCTATCGATATATATTGCTGCAGTAGTCAATAGATAATCCTCTTCATTTTAGTGTGCACAATCTCATACATGTATATTAATATGTATGGTTTTCCACACTATGAATATGTTTAGGCATCGTAACCCCTAAACATGTTGGTTGTCTGTTGTTTTTTTTTATCCATTTAAGTTTACGGTATTGTGAAAAAGACTGCATTATTCCCCTAGATTCTGTAGCTGATACTGGGACCATGCCTGTTACTTCTAGAAACACCACCCCTCACCTCCCCCTCCCCCACCCACCTTTGCCCTTCTTGTTAGGACTGCTGTTCAGTTAAATATTTGATACAGATACTTTAGAGATTAGTACAATACAGTAGATCTGATTGGGAAATTGGAACACCCTCCTCCGTAACCTTGACAGATTTCTGTCCAGTCAAAGCAGAAGGACGATGTTTGTTTGCAGAATTTCTTGAACCTATTGAATTATTGCTGAATCTGACATGCTGTGTTTATAAGAACTTCTTATGTTTATTACTACCTATACTATATTTATGTGATCAAGAGACACGTTTGTTACCATGTCTTGTCTAGAGTTACTTGTCAGAAATCCAGGAATTATGAAACTGGTGACCTCTCTCGACCTCTTTTATGTGGGTGACAAAAGTTCCTTGGCAAAATGTGCATACTTGGCTCTCTTGAGCCAATTTCTTGTAAAAAGGGCTACACAACCTCACCTTTATGAGATTATATATAAGGATTAGTGCATATTCTGGCTTCTACAACTGTTTTTTTGGCAAACATTTGGTTACATATTTTTCTTTTGGATTTTGTACTTGGTGTTGCGATCGCAGTACAATACATCATGACTCACTTGTCTAACAAGGTTGTGTGGAACAGAAATACACTTAAACCTTCATTTTTAGAAATAATAATTGTTCATGCAGGTTTTCTTGGAGTATATATTTAATATGATAAAATTTCTGCCGACCTCAGAGTTTAGGATGTAATTTACATGTCCTGAATGACCTTTGATATCAGTTGAAACATTAAAGAGGAAATGGCATGTTTCTAAAAGTTATACCTAATTTCTTCTTCTCCCCCTCACCATCCTTTTTTCTGCCTCTCCTCTACTCCCGTTCCTCTCCTTTCCCACCTCTCCTCCTTCAATCTATTTCCTTCCCTCCCTACTGTACCTACCCCCCCCCCTCATTTTATCCTGTAGGGCATTAAAGCATTGAAAAAAATACTTGACACCAAAAACCCTCCCAAATCTTTGATGAACAAAAGTCTAATCATAAAGTCTGGTTTGAGGTTTCATTTTAAGATAGAAAAGAATACAATATTTCAACATTGTTTGATGTTTATAGATCCCTCATTTCCAATATTGCAAAATAAATTCCACCCACCCTCCCCTTTTCAACTACTAGTGTCTCATAAGTGGACAGGTTTTACACAGCTCCATTAAACTGCAATCATTTCCCCAGATTTTCCCTGTACTCTCGTTCTCTGTACACTTTCAAGTTTCGTTTTGATCATTTTCCTTGTAGGTCTAATATATATATACTTGGTTTATAGATAGTTTCTCTTTCGTAAGTTCAAAGGATCCTGTTAAATTAACACTATTACTCTCTTAACCAGTTAAAGTTGACACATAATATGTAAACCAAAGTATTGTCTGTGGAAGGTTAGCACTGGCAAACTTGAATCAATCGTGTGGAACGTACTATACAATATGAATACAATCTGTGTTAGTGTTTGCACGGGTTATCCGGGTATCCGGGTACCCGCCCGACGCGATACTACCCGGTTCCTAATATATTACCCGAATCCTATACGTAGTGTGATTTAAAAAAAAAAAAATTGGTAAATCGACGGTTAGGCAGATTTCCCATTGACTTAGTGTTGTGTAAGGCTACAATGTGGTCGGAGATAACAGCAATAACGAAGGTACCCACCCAACGCGATACTACCCGGTTCTTAATTTATTACCCGAATCCTTCGCAAAGTGTGAATTATTTTTTGCAAACCGATTGTTAGGCAGACTTCCCATTGACTAAGTGTGGTTTAGGCTACCATGTGGTCGAAGATAACAGCAATAACAAAGTATTCCATGGATCTCTTATAACTGCGTCACAATTTCCCCCCATTGACTAAGTGTGGTGTTAGGCAACCATGTGGTCGAACGTAACAGCAGTTATGAAAATATCCATGGATATCTTATAACTGCGTCACAATTTCAGCGAATAAACAGATGGTTAGGCCTAGCTAGATTTCTCCTTGACTTAGTGTGGTGTTAGGCTACCATGTGGAAGAAATTATTATTTATTCATTCGTTTATTTCATGGAAGGAAAGGCTATCAAGGAATTTTACGAGATGTTTATGGATTTTAGACGGGATAACTAAAAAATAATAATCGCAAGTGGCTGTTTACTAATCGTTTATTCCAAATGCGATTAAATTGCCCGAATCGCGCAATCTCGCGGCTAATGCGAAACCTGGGCCTGCATAATAGATATAGTAACAGCTGTTTACGAGCTAAATTGGATATTTATGTGGTGTGATCAATAGTTGTGGAGAGCAAGCATAAGCAGCGACGGCAGTGCAATGTTAGTAGTATTGTTAATTATATGAAGTTATTAACAAGTTAATGAAAGAAACAATAGCAAATAGAAATTATTGAGGAAGGTTTTATACCTTATCTTACACCTACGTTTTTGATCAAGAAAACATAGTCAGTAGAGAATATGATTCATTTGTAATAGCATCCAAGATGTCATTTCTTGAAAATCGTGATACACGAGGGTAAACAATTTTTTTCCGGGTACCCGGATACCCGACAGGTAACAGCTCTCGGGTACCTGGTTCTCGATTTTTGGACCCGTGTAAACACTAATATACATCTGATGTGAGGTCCACCCATGGAAACTGCTCTTTGGTCAAATTTGCAGATGACACTGCATTGATAGGTTTGATAACGAAAGATGATGATATTGCATACTTACAACAAATACAAAACTTTGTCACCTACAGTATTGTGGACAGAACTTTCTAGAACTTAATGTTAATAAGACAAAAGAAATGGTGATTGATTTTCGGAAGTCTGAAGGGGTATCACAGAAAGTTACTGTGAAAGGAAGTACTGTTGAAAGGGTTGATAATTATAAATATCTTGGGGTCGTGATTTATAATCGTCTTGCCTGGCATGATCACGTTGATATGTTAATGAAGAAACTGAATTCTAGGATGCATTGTCTGCGTATAATTAACAAGTTTAATATTAATAACAACATTCTTGCCATGTTCTATAACTCTATTATTTGTGGTGTTTGGCAGTATAATTTGGTTTCATGGGGAGGCAACGTCAGGAAGGAAGATGCACATCGTATTGATGTTCTGATCAGACAGGCAAGTCGTATCATTGGGGATAGTCAGCCAACCTTGGCCTCGTCCTATCAACACCAACTGGGGGTTAAGTTGGAAAAGATCCTTCTTGATGAAGACCACCCAGTCCGGGAGTTTCTGGATAGAGCGATCATCCCTAGAAGTGGTAGGATGAGGCTGCCGTTGGCTAGAACTAACAGACACCCCTCTTCATTCATTCCACAATGCATGAAACGACACAACCTACTTCTTAGACGTTAATGCTTGCCCTGTTGGTATTTTCGTTTTTATTTTCGTCCTCTCCTCACAGTGCAATGTATTGTTTCGGATTTTTTATGGTTCCTGCTGTTGTCTATGTACACATGTTTTCATACTTTGTAATCTCTTATCTTTTTAGATGTTATATATACTTGTTTTATACAAGCATTCAATTACCCTTTGTGGGGTTTAAAAAAGTTTATCTTATCTTATCTTATTTTATTAACTACAAGGTATATCTACAGAAGACCTACCTCTGAAAAACAGCTGCAAATTTGACTGCTTTATACAATGATCTGTTTGAATGTGAGAGCGAGAATTTTTAGGGAATAATTTAATGTTGAAATTTTGCATATATCAGTTTTGAAAGTTCTGAAATGTGTCTCTCATAAGATGCTATGGTACAGTATATACCTGTGTAAAAGACTGAGCTATATATACATCTTTGGAGTTAAAATGTTGTGTAGCAATCTGACCGCTTTAAATCACACATGTGTAGCACATTTTTGCATCACACAGTTGCAATGCATAACTGTATAAGTTATCCCACCACAGATTCTGAGCTAGGAAATTGTGTCGAGGGAGCCCATGAATTTGTTAAGTTTTTTTTTACTAGACTTTTAGTTTGTTCAAAATTTTAAAAGAGTACCAAACAGTATTTTGATGAATTGAAAGCTTCGGTTTGAGCCGTAATGGATTATAGGTTCAAATGGTAAAAAAAGAAAAACATTGCCCTAGGGGTCTGTAGAGTTCATAAAAAATGTGAGAGTAAATATTGTTGATTATTCATGACAACCTTAAAGTGATGGTACTATTATAAGCACAGTGTCTCTGGGTGTACATACTATTCAGTGTCTCTGGGGTGTACATTAGTTGTACAGAACACTATGAACTCTATGAAAGTGCAACTGTGGGAGTATTAGGAACATTTGGCACTCATTCTTTGCTCTCTTTGTTATACAATGTACAGTTTAACTACGTAAGGCCCTGTTTACAAAGCAAAGCCCTAATACGATACAGTGATACCCGGTTCCTAACTTATTACCCGAAATCCTATGCAAAGTGTGATTTTTTGTTTGTTTTGCAAACCGATGGTTGTGCAAGATTTTTCCAATTGACCTAGTGTGGTGTTAGGCTACCAAGTGGTCGAAGATAACAGCAACAATGAAAGTACTGTATTCCATGGATATATCTGCGTCACAATTTCAGCTAATAAACAGATGGTTAGGCTAGATTACCCCATTGACTTAGTGTGGTGTTAGGCTACCATGTGGAAAAAATTGAAAGAGTGATTATTTATTCATTCGTTTATTTCATAGAAGGAAAGACTGACAAGGGAGTTTACAGGATGTTACTAATTGGATTATAGACAGGATAACTAGAAAGTATTAATCGCAAGTGGCTTTTTACTAAATGTTTATTCCAAATGCGATTAAATTAGGCGAACCCTGGGCATGCATGTTCGATAGTAGTAGTAAAAACTGAGAGCAAAAAAGAGAAAAAGAGCTAACTTGGATATTTAATCAGAAAGCCTCAAAAAATTGCTACTTAGGCAATGTGAACCCCAAATTTTTCCCAGGCACAGTACTTACAAGTAACAGTTTATTATGCCATGCAATAGCATTTCCTTTATCAATTCCACTATCAACATGTCAAAAGCGATAAATCAGGATAAATGGAATGTAGGGATGCAAAAAGGATTTCTCCATAAAAACCTGAGAAATGTATAAAATTTATAGGCATCTGCTGTCAAAGAAGTGAGACCCTTATTCACCTGTTTACATACAAACAGAGGTAGAGTCAGACCTCTCAGACAAATATTTATAAATGTTTAACCATGTTTTTGTCTCGTTTGTTCCACTTTCTTTGGGGGTTACAGTCTTCTATTATTTGCAAAAGAAAAATGTGAGTGACAATCTTATCAAAACTGTTGACAAAAATCCAATAAATAAATTTGAGTACATATTTGGGCAGGTGGGATGTGCAGTCGATAATTTACTGTAGCCTACGTACATTCATTTCATGTCATTTGTTTATTGACTTTGATTTATCACATTTAGAGCATTACAAAGAGTTGACCTGTATGAAAACTAAATGATTCTAAGTGAACTAAATGAAACGAAAAGTGAAGGGAAGTATTAAATTAATAACCCTGCAAGGGCTCAGCACATAGAATACTGTACTTCCTCAATGAAAAACACAAAATACATCAACAATTTCATGAAAGGTGGTTGCAGCTTCGTATGAGTTTGTACCAAATGTTAAAATATCACTGAAATAGGAGTCTCACATTGCTTGGTATTTTCCAAACTAGTTCTTGTTTCCTGATACATGTACAAGTATATAGTGTGTCCTGTTATACATTGTATATCAAAAGTTGGACAGTCAATGGTGGAAAGCCACGTACAGTAAACTTACTTGTTGCATGTTGCTAGTCTGGGAGGGGGGGTGGGAGGGGGTGGGATGTTATAGGGCTGAGTTGAGAATTTGCAAGGTAAATTTGGAAAAAAAATGACATCCCCATGCCGTCGTCCTTCGGGTAAAACAGTTGCTTATGTCTCTGCTAGAATATTTACAGCTGGGGAGGGGGGGGGGGAGGGGTCTCTGTTCTGTCTCAGCATTGTATTTGTGCCAATGCAGATATCTGTCAGACTTTGTCCACAAATTTAGGCCTATCAATTCATTTCTTTCTCCTTCATTCTGAAAAATGATCATGTTTTCTTGTTGTTATTTTTCTCTTTCAGCCTGAATACAAGCTAGCTGACCCCATATGTACATTCTTATTCTCAGTCATTGTGATGTTCACCACCGTAACCATTCTAAGGGATGCCATGTTGGTCTTAATGGAAGGTAAAGATATATAAGAACAAGATGTTTTAAGAACCTATTCATATCAGGTAATAGTTTTCACTTGCGAGGAAAAAGTACTTAACTGCAGTATCGTGATGCAATCTTTGCTGTACTGAAATTGGCAAATTGCTATACACAAGTACATAGCTGTATGGCGGTTTTTCTGTACCCAGGAACATTTTTTCTTTTATACAGTATGAGACAAAGTTCAGAGTTCAGGGCATTCAAATCTACTATAGAAAAAATATAGTAAGTGGAAAGAGAGACACAACTATGGTCAATATCTTTACAGGCAGGTCCCCTCGATAGAAAGAAGTACAGTAAGAGATAAAGGAAATGCAATACAAAATGTAAAAAAGAAAATGCCACTAACCTGAAAAAGTAACCCGATAACGATATCCATTTGTAGAGAGCAGAGACAGTCTTGCGGACCTTTAACACTATTGTTTGAGACTGTTATTTTGTTAGATTCTGGGCAGGTCCAAGCTATTGTATCCCTAGAAGCCAAATTTCAAACTTTACTGGAGCACCTTAAATTTGGTGTCATGTCAAAGCTGAATTTTTGAAGTTTCAGATTTTCATAATTTTTTTTAATTGTTTTGCCTATTCAAACAATTACCCCCTGCTAATTTGCATAAATTCAAATTGCAGTGTGACGTACGGGACATTTGGAATCCTATTTCCCTGCCAGCAATATGAACTAATTGAATATGAGTTATGTGGGACATGAGACACCATTCCTTCCAATAATTTTGACATATTATGTTTGGGGGTTCATCAATTAAATATGCTAATTAGCTAGTGTCCAAATATCGATGTCCCGTACGTCACAATTTTCACCCGTTTTTTTCAAATTTTGATATGGAGGAACAATTTTTTTTGGTGATATTCTCTAAAGTTCTAATTAAGAACATTGCTCAACAAAATCCATCCCAAAAATTTTGAAATAATATTCACTGCAAATCTAATTATCAAATTTAAAAATGTGACGTACGGGACAAAATGTGACGTACGGGACATAGTGTGGGGGAAACCCTGTATATTTATACATAATAAACATGCATGGGCTCCAATGGGGACCAAGTAGTTGGTAAGGCAGTTGGTTAGGCCTCATCTGGAGTATGCTGTGCAGGCTTGGAACCCATATTTTGCTAAGGATAAGGAAGTACTTGAAAAGGTCCAGAGGAGGGCTACTAGGATGATTAGTTCCTTAAAGAGTGTTCCTTATAATAGGCGGTTACAACTGTTAAGTCTCACCACACTGGAGCTTAGGAGGTTACGTGGGGACTTGATCCAGGTTTTCAAGATTGTGTATGGTTTCGACAATTTATCCTTTACCGACTTTTTCATGTTTGCTAACAGTAGTTGTACCAGAGGTCATTGTCTTAAACTCCAAAAGTCACATAGTAGGATTAATATTCGGCATAACTTTTTTTCTAATAGGGTTGTGAATGAGTGGAATGGTTTGCCTGAGAAAGTTGTACTTGCAAGTAGTGTCAATGGGTTTAAGAATGCTTTGGACAAGCACTCTAAGCATTGTAATCGGGTCTGAGTGTTTGTGTCTTCAGTTTTTTTTCTCTCTCTATAGGGTCCTTGATGGGGACTTTTAGTGTCCCTCCTAATCCTTTTTTTCTACTAAATTAAACTATACTGGAAACCTTCCAATGCTTACAAATTTATTTTGTTGAAAGATGGTAGTTGCAACTAATAATCCCTGCATGCCTGAAGAGCACATCATGGCTTCAAATAAACTATTGACCGATGACCACCAACAGCCCAGGTGTTGTTCAATAAACTATCGGGAAGTCAATTGTGTGTGTGTTGGATACAGAATCATCTACAATGCTATTCAACATTGACATTGAATGTGGACAACTTTAAGAATGTGGAGTCGTAGGCCTACTGTATTGTGAAGTGTGACTATCATGACCGTACAACAATGTTCTTGTGTCGTGAACTTAGATAATAGACATTGAGATTTTTAGTTACAAGTGTAGAGTTTCCCCTGCCCAATTTTTGCAGAGGACAATCACTCATAAGTTTGTTCAATAACCAGTATTAGGTCTAGTTTTCTTTGTTGTACTAGTTTAATAGATAGACATTACGTTGACGTTGTTATGTGGACGTTACTGTGGACATTTTGGTATGTTTTGAATGGGATGGATCATATTTCAACTTCAGGGTCAATAGTGGGGAGTATGATACAGTGTTGTACAGTATATATACCAAAACAATTTTGCACCAAAACTTTTTATCTTGAATGATTTGTGGTCTACCAAAGCTAGAATTGATGTTGTGAGTATTGATGTATGTGTAGAGTAGATTAATACTTTACACATTCTATGTTTTATGTAGTGGAATGATCTCACAAGTACAGTCACTGCTCTTTTCGATCCCAGAAAGAAGGAAATATGGCATGAAATTACCAATAACATTGTTCTGGCATATCCAAATTAATGTTTTTATGTAGAAATCAGCTTGAATAAAAATATGAGTTTTCATAGTCAATTTGCATATGGACAAATTGTCCCGTACGTCACATGTCCCGTACGTCACAGGACAATTTTCATTTGTGTAATCACTGAACTGGAATGGCTTCATATTTTTTTTCTAATATGTTACAGCTTAGCTCTTGGAATGTTAGGCTATTCACTAGTTATAGCAGCTTGATCACTGCCCTCCTAATTTCAGAGGGATTTCAGCTTTGCTCTTTAGTAAAAAAAACACAAAATTCTCTGGTCCCGTACGTCACACTGCATATTAATTAAGATGGGACCTAATTAAAGCAAGTGTAGGAAATCTTCATGAGCTTGTTATAAAGTATCAGCAATAACAAATATGAAAACCTGAAAAAGTTTCTGGAAAATAGATTTTTTATAACTTTTAGACACATTTAAGTCTCTGAAATGTCCCGTACGTCACAGTGCAAATAGCTTGGACCTGCCCTTCTGTGAAAGAGAGCTGCTCCCAGTATTACAAAACTTGATAAATATTGCCTGAGTTCTTTGGAAATTATTGCAACGGTGGAATTTTTGGTAAGAGTTCAAGTAAAAAGTGTCCAAAATTACACAGTGAAGTCCACTGATATACTCGCACATAGAAGGGTATTGAAATCATGCTTAAAACATTTTTAAGAAAGAGGTTTTTTTTTTTATATCATAGTAAATCTGTTTAGTAACAGCACAGTAGCTGTCATCTCTTTTCTAATCACTCATTATCTAATTATCTGTCAGGAGTTCCAAAGAATGTCGACTACACCGTGGTACGGAAGGAGTTGGAGACGATACCTGGAGTCCGAATGGCTCATAGTCTCCATGTTTGGTCCTTGACCACAACCTGCTCTGCTATGGCCGTCCACCTTGCTGTCGGTAAGATTGATGTATGAGCGATGACCATCATATTTACGAATAGCTCTAAATCTCTAGAGCAGGTTTTTGAGATGAATTTGCTCAAGTTTAAGAATGCTCAGTTTGAAACTGAAGACTCATAAAACTGTCTTAAAACTTAATTCACTGATTTTGGGGGAGTGGTGAAGGTGTTTACTTACCTTCTCTGTTTATACCCATCTTCCTCACAACCTTGGGCAAGCTCACTTTTAACTGATCAGCGGTGATCTAGAGTGACCAGTCACTTTGGGTCACACAGACTCTTCATTGGTTTTGATGATAATCGTAACCTTTGCATTCATGATGGCGTATGTGTGTATACAGTATGTGTGTGTATGCATTTGTGACGCCCAGCTTGTAAACAAGATATCTAAAGAAGGGAAGCATGGGCAGACCTCATATTTAGTGTGTAGAAGTACCACATTGTGTACAAGAAGCTTATTGTTTTTGGTGGAGGTCAAAGGTCATTTGGGGTAGACGGTTTAAATGCATTTGTGATGCCGAGCTTGTAAACAAGATATCTCAAGAAGGGAAGCATGGGCAGACCTCATATTTAATATGTAGAAGGACCACATTGAGTGCAAGTAGCCTATTATACTTGGAGGAGGTCATTTGGGGTCATCAGAGGTCAAATTGTGAAAACCTTGTAAACATGATATCTCAAGTTTTGGAAACTTGGACAGATCTCATACTTGACATAAGTAAAAGAAGCTTATTGATTTTGGTGGAGGTCAAAGGTCATTTGGGGACAACAGGTCAAATCGTGAACGCCTTGTAAACATGATATTGCAAGATGGGAACCTTGGACAGATCTAATATTTGGTTTGAAGATGTACCATGTCAAAGTTAAGGAGCCTATTATTGCTTTTGGTGCAGTTCAAAGGTCATTTGAGGTCAACAAACACCAAACATTTACTTCACTCTCCTTCACACACCTTCCTATATCGCAAGGGAAACTTGGACAGATCGCATATTAGGTATGTAAGTGTACCACATTGAGTACAAGAAGCCTAATGTTGTGGACGGAGGTCAATGGTCATTAGAGTTCACCAGATGTCAAATTTTGAAAACCACACTTTACACAATATTTCAACAAGGACAGATGTCATAGTTTATTATGTTGATGTATCTATCACATATAGTACAAGAAGCCTGTTGTTGAGGTCAAGGGTCATTTCAGGACAGCCTGTGTCATTGTAAATTTATTGTTTGTCACATCACACTGCTTTTCACTGTGTTACTAAGATCAAGTATGTTGTACACTACACAAATAGTCAGATTCACAAAGAAAACTGCTCATGTTACATCATCAAAACCACAATGCCTTTTTTTTTCACTGCATTATACTTTCCAGGGAGTTGCTAGAAGGAGAAACATTCCAGTCATTTGTACAATGTCTGTTTATGACAATAATCTTTTGATGTATTTTCTGCAAACATTTAGTTTTTTGCTTTTGTTTCGGATCTGCAAACTGATACAGAATTATACAAGGCAGTGGCTTTTAATTCTATATGTCTACATTGATGTAATATAATATTGACAATCATGATGATGAAATTGCAACATTTGTTGAATTTTTGACTCAGTAGTAAGTAATAGCCATGCATTGAAGTAAATCCTACTGAGGAGTCCATCATATGAACATCTTTTGTACTGTACGGCACTGTTAGGATAGATATGACAAAACCGTCCAAGGAAAGCATTATTGCTGATATAAAAAGTAAATAAATAAACAGCTGCTGAATCTCACTACACTGGAGCTAAGTATTTGTCATTGTCTTAAACTCCATAAGTCAAAAGGAGGATTTAATATTCGGCATAACTTTTTCTCTCATAGGGTTGTGAATGAGTGGCATGGTTTGCCTGAGGAAGTAGTACTTGCAAGTAGTATGAATGGGTTTCAGAATGCTTTGGACAAGCACTTTAAGCATTGTAATCAGGTCTGAGTGTTTTGTCTTCGGTTTTTCTCTCTCTCCTATAGGATTCTTGATGGGGACTTGAGTGTCCCTCCTGATCCTTTTTTCTACTAAACTAAACTAATTTGAAATTGCTTGCTGTATTTGCAAGGTAAATGTATGTGGCTATGCAGAGGTTGGAACAAACAGTATTGTTTATTTAGTTTCACAGCTGATGATAAGTTCGTTATCTTAAAGAACTCACTTTGAATGAGCCTTTTCAGAACGTGACGTATTCATGATTGGAATATGTTAGAGTCACCTTAATGTCATCTCTAGAAAGGAGGATGAATTGTTAAAGCCTGGGGGGAGAAGTTGAGAGGTTCTCTTTCATCATTGTAGGGGCAAATGATTATCAAGGTTATCTACATGAAAAATGGGTTCTAGATTTGAAGTTCAACGTCAATGATCCGTGTAAGAGCAGAACAATTGGAAGGACTTCTGTCTTTTGAGCGGACATGTTGGAGTAAATACTATGGCCAATTCAATGTCGAGAAAGTTTTCCACTCTGTCTGTTAGAACTTTGTTTGAACTAGCCAAAAGTTCAGACATTCTTAGCAACTTTGTAAATGCCCCAGGCTCTGATAGAAAGAAGGAAGAAATAAATGTTAAAATCCGGAGGTATGTTATCCCTATGAAAAAGTTACCATACTTGTGCAAATCAAGAAGTAGGTTGAACAGAAGTTTAACAAAGAAGGTTTTACAGTGTTGCCTCCTGTTAATCATGCGACATCCCCATTTAGAACAAAGAAAGAGTGCAGTATAAAGGCTCCCTAGTACCATTCTCATAGCTTATAAGAACTAAATTCACTGTCAAAGTGTTGATGTTTCTCTTTCATCGTGATATTTTTTGACAGATTTCATTTCTCGTTTTTTATCCCTCCAGAACCCGGAACAGAGACCCAACAGGTCCTTTTCAATGCCTCCAGTCTGGTTTGTCAAAAGTTTGGCTTTTCCTTCACCACGATCCAGGTGGAATACTACATTGAAGGTACAATGTCGTCTTGCATTCGATGCATCGGCCCATGCTGAGAGGAAGAAAGAAAGAAACTTGCAACTCTGGATAAAGACCATTAGAGATGATCTGCAGGAAATCAACAAACTCACATGTATTCATCGTCTGCTAACGGACTCCCTTTCTCGATGGGTAGGTGCTACCGATCAGGAATGAACCACGGAACAGAATGGACAGGTGCAGAGTTTCATATCGCTTCCCCTTTAAGCAGGGTTGTAAGGTATAATTCTTGCACTCTGTTCCTAAGATTCATTCTATTGTAAGATATTTGACATCCTACCCACCCCCCCCATCCCCCCATCCCCCACTTCCCCCAGAACTTACTGTATATGGACTGGATTGTAATGGTATAAGATTTGATTTCAAACCTTAGAATATTTATTTTATAATTTGCATGTTTAAAAAGAAGTATAATCAACTACAGCAAAGCCTTATTTTCCCTTCAAAGATTAATTTTATAATGTAGTTTTATTGGGTAAACTACAAACTTGATTTCACAATTTCAACTGATGGGTGCAAGTTTGTTTGACTAAAACAACAAATTACATTTACAGAGACATTAAGCAGTCCTGTACCAGTCAAGTATGAATCCAAAGTCATTTTATAATTGCAGCTTTTAATCTCTTTGATATATCTTTTTGACGAAACTGTGAGTCATTTTGTGACGATCCTGACTCGCTCACTCCTGGATATCTGTCAGACAGAAAATGATCCTGGGAGTCCTGTGAAGTGCAATAAGGCGTAACAGATCAAAGGTGAAAGTATTTGTGAATGAATGAACAAACTCTGTGACCAATTTTAAAACAATTATGTCATATACTATTTATAGTTATACCTTGATCAATTTTTCTAAGAGGACCAGAATGTAAACAATTGGTTGGAGCAAGGGACCAGACAGACTAACAAACTAACAACAACAGTTTGAGCAATTTGCAGGGTAGATGGATGGGTACAGTAGGGTGCTCATGCCTAATCCCTTCATGGTACCTGATTAGCAATTTGCAGGGTTGATGGATGGGTACAGTAGGGTGCTCATGCCTAATCCCTTCATGGTACCTGATTAGTACAAGATCTTTGCCAGTGTTTTTTATGTATAGGGGTGAATTATTGCGCCTGATAGGACCCATGGGCCACCAATGATGACTCCTGTCGTAGCTGTAAGTTTCTATACCACAGAGATATACAAGGGCTTCCACTTTTCTCCATGTTTTACTTACACTGCTGTTTGTTAGAAGCTAGGATGGAGAGCATGACTTCACTGTCCATTTACAGTTATGGTATTCCTTACCTACCTGTCTGTACACAATGACAGCACTCTTACTTGTCATGTCCAGAGTCGTCTGCTGATGACCTGGTGTGACTAACAATATAGCCAAGTTATTGGTAGTGGAGAATGTAAGCAAATTAATAGCACAGTTGTTGAAGCATCAGATATGTAAGCCTGAAATTATTTGCTTTGAATCTTATTGTGACTGACGTTGTCTTCATGCTGATATGGCAGAGAAAGTCCTTAAAATAAAAATCTAAATCTTGTCATCGTACAGTGGCAAGCACCATACCTCCCTTAAAAACACATAAGTAAAAAGACGTTTAATTTTTTCCCCTTCTATAACTTGACAGCTCACAGTCGATTTAATACAAGACATTTTACTTATTTCCAAAATTGGGTAGTTCAGAAAGTTGAAGGTCATTTAAATTTAAATTATCTGGTCAACAAACATGACAATCATCTCTGAAGTTTGTCTGTTGCATTGACCAATGAAAGTGTTCCGTCTTCCTTTGACGGAGTAATAGACTTGGAAGTAGCCTGGATGAAGTGAGTGCTGGTTGCTATTTTTCAATGTCCCAGCTAATATATGTCATTTTGTCAAGATTTATCACATTAATGCTCTACACCGATGGACCTCAAATACTGATTGTAACAATCCGTGATTTGCTGGTCGGAAAGATATCAATTTCTAAATCAAGATTGTCATTTAGAGGTATTGTCAGTCGATGCCCACCGCCTCCAGCCAGCCTGCCTATAATAAATGACTGCTAGTGAATCTTATCTCAAAACAGGAAACACTGTCATGTTTGTTTGCCAATTAAGAGAGAGAAAAACGTCCCAGAAATAACACAAAGTAACGTTGTGATTGATATATCACTTGGACTTGGTTTTTGTTATTGTTGGCTAGGCTTATATAGTATATTGTTGGATAGGTTTGTTTCATAATGTTAAAAGAGAGATGAATATATTTTATATAAGAAAGAAAAAAAACATGCAGGGGGAGATATAATTAATGACTCAGATGCCTCAACTCAAAAGAATTGATGGGAGTGAGTATATCAAGAGTAACATAATTTATTGTAAATCTATTGATTAAAATGAAATAACAAACAAATTGGTGCATTGTCTTCTGTGGTGATATTTTGTATGTTACATTATACTTGAAACACATCACATATATGATAACAAAATATTATCAGATATATCATCATTATTTGGTCAATTATTTTTTTTTCTGAAGACATGATTATCATTTGAATTATTGAATTATACTGTAAAGTACTTGTTGATTCATTAGAAATGTATTCACTTGGATCCAGGAAGTCATTTGTATGATATTCATTGGTGTCACACTTTGTACAAATTAAGGCGATGGTTAACGAGATGTGGGGCACACAGAGTTTGAGATGAAATAAGTGGGAGCCTTTTGAAATTCGGTTACCTCTTGTGAAGGTCTGTTCTGAAACATTTCATTGAATAGATGAGTTAACTTTGTAAGATTGATTACCTTCAATATAAGTTTTGTTTTAACAAGGTAAACATTTCATGAATTGAGTATTGAATGTTTTTCAAACTTTAAAGACAACATAGTGGGACTAACAGCCAGAAATTTTAACAAAATAAATATTTTATGTATTGAATATTTAATGTTTTTCAAAACTTTAAACACAACACATTGGGAATAACAGCCAGAAATATTAAGAAATAACTGTTTGATGAATTGAATGTTATTAAAACTTTAAAGACATTGATTTCATCTGAACCAAAACAATAACAAAGAACAAGACACCTTTGTTTTGGTCTAACATTCTTATTTGCTTAATCTCTGCAAATGGCCAAACTTTTTGGTAAAAAAGTCCTTTGCTATGATTTGTGTGATTATTTTACTATGTAATAGTAGCAACAAGATTGTAGAGTGACAAATCAGTTAAGTCGGGTTCATTATGTTTGTATGTACCTGTATGTATGAATGTATTTTAGAACCTCCTGCAAGCAGGAACTCGCGAAGAAACCATCATTGGTTTATCAAAGCCGCAAGCTAACTGAAGTCAGTCTCTTAGATTCATATTTAACGTCTGTGATTGTGAATGGTCAATTGTCAACAACTCTGTAACTGGACATATACTGATCTTGGAGTGACTTGAACTCGGGACCTTATTATGGAATGCTTTCACATTGTAACTTTGAATTTCAAGTTTGTTTAACTTTACAGATAAATCAAAGGGACCAAAAGTCACAGTTTGGTTTGTACTTTTGGGGGAGTAAATTTATTTATCTATTTTGACAATATCAACATTGAGTTAAAATGTGATTTCAGAAATGTTGATAAAACACATCGATACTGGACAGCAAGAGCTGCCCATCAATGGAACTGCAGTGTTAATATTCCAGTGTATCGATTATAATTATGACCATTACAAGTAGTTGATATATTCTGTTGCTACGGAAGAAGTAAGTCATTTCAAAGCTATTAATAGATGTTTTCATCATTCATGTGGAATTAATTCGAGTTACAGAACCCATTTGAATGCAGTAAAATAGTTTATCAAATCCTTTGTAGATTATCATACTTTCATTGGATCTGCTCATCCTTCCTTCTTTACCAAATGTTTGCTCCGTGCTTTTTTCTTCATCAATACTGATCAGTTTCCAGTTTAGGTTGCATTAAATTGAGACATCTCTTCTGTACCTCCATATATATGTAGGGAAGGTAGCTATTTAAAGTATCCTCTTCTAAAATGTGATGATTTTGTAAGAGATACCAAAAATGTCACAAATTCACATCAGTGTTAGCTCGTATCAGTCAAGTCATTTGTATGCTGCTAGATATATATTGTATGGATACTGTCGAACCAAAAAAAGTATTTGCACGTTCTATCAATTTCTAGTTATTTTTGAGAGAGAAAAAGAACGAAAAAGTATGTTAGAATGTGTACAACTTAAATGTGCATCGTCTGTCATTGTTTGTGCCAATTTTCATCTTTTTTTGACTTTGGATGCCTTGTTTATTTCTTCTTGTTTTTTTTTCTTAAACACGTTATCTGTACGTGAATGGTCGCTACATAACTTAATGTTATGTTACAAGTAAGACGTGATAGTTTCAAACATTATGTCGGAAGGTAGGAGAAGTAGAAGAATAGGTGCTTTGCATTGATTTTTATGTATTAGTTAGGTGGAAACATTTAACCAGTCTATTAGGAAGATGATGCATGTAAGTCTGTGTGTGTGGTTTGAATACCAAAATGGATGTAACTATTCCAAAACTAACTAAACGGACAACGTTATAACAGTAAGTGTTTATAATATCATAATATTATATCTGTGTGAGTGAAAAAATTTTTTTATACAATACATTGACAATAAGTTGAAATATTAATTGAAATGTAAAAGATGACAATAAATTAACTTGCCAATATACATTGTCTTTTGTCTATTTTTTTATTAGCACCCTTTTGTCATTGTGTAGTGACGATTGTACGAAGGCTTGTCCTAAATTGATGTTAAAATCCATTCGGAAACTGGATAGCCCAGTTGGACTGTATAGCCCTGCGTACTTGTGTTAGATTATACGGTTAACAGCATCGAGTTTTTATTATGGTCATCCTCCTCCCCCCCCCCCCCCCATCCGCCATTTTGTTCTTTCCTTACTGTCAGCTATATTCCAGTAGCACTCGCGGACGTGTATATCAGCTCTACCTTGATGTTAGTAACCCATACAATGACTTGTCAGTTTATTTTTACTTCTCTCGTTGTACATCACCGTATTCAAAACACATAGCATCGTCCTCTACCGTTGACCGGGCCCATTCCGGTCTACCGCCCCTTAAAATGGCGAAAGTCGATATTTTAAAAAAAGTAGATGTTTTTTTTCCCCATTATTTACACAAAATGAAGAGAAGTGTCTTCCTTGCTCAACTAAATTCTTAGAAGTGAATGCCACTCTCGCTGAGCACCTTGCCAACAAAATAAGTTTGAATGAACCCATTGTTCTTTTGGCCATGCTAAAGTTTTGCGCTAATTTTGGAAAATGAGAGAAGAGTATTTCGAAGAATGGCATTTTCGGACAGAATTTTTACAGCCGATTTTCTGTAGTTTTACTTCTTTTTCAAATTCCATTTCTCTGAGTTTAAGCTCTCTCTCCTTAAGGGCATCTGGTTTCCTTTCCGTTAAACAGAGAAGATTCCCAAGAATCTGATTCTCCTAAAAGGTTTTCATCCACTAAATATTCCGCCACAGTTTCTTGATATCCTCCTTCCCCTTGTTTGTTTTAATTATATTTTAAAATGTTTCGCACAGTGGCGTAGGAAGGAACTTTTGAGTGGGGGGGGGGGCTGAAGACTGTTGGCCGGCCTGGGGGAGGGGTCTAAGGGGAGGGGGTGTCCCGCTCCCCTTTGGATTTTTTTTGCATTTCCAGGTGGCCTCAGATGCAATTTGGTGCAATATAGCATACTTCAACCCACCCACTCCATTTTGTATATAATTTTGCATTTTCACCTGGCCTTAGATGCAATTTGGTGCTCCAAATGAGATTTTTTTCTCATTTGGAAATGAAAAAGGGGTTTTCTGACTTGCGAAGCGGGGGGGCGGAATGATACTTCCGCCCCTCCACATTTTTCACTGGGGGGCTGGCGCCCCCCCCAGCCCCCCCGGTTCCTACGCCCTTGGTTTCGCAACCTGAGCAAATTCAGAATTAATATCAGATATTAAGTGTTAAGAGGGCAGACGTCATAAACTTTGTCAAATCGATAGACATTTTGAATGTGGAGATATAAATTTGATACTGTAAATGATCAAATGAAAGATTTTAGGCTTTATCTTTCCCAGACGGGCCACCGATTATGTTACGTGACCACAACACATCAGAAAGACATTAAGAAGGATGTAAGTGTTGTTTTTGTTTATAAAAAGAATTAAATACATTTAACAACGAACATTGATACAAATAAACAGGAATATTCTTAAACTATTTAGCGTGTGTATTACGGTATTTTAAATCTTACTTGTAGGGAGGGGTATTGGGAGTAACTGACCTGCGCTGTTTCATTGCGTCGGCTGGAGTTAGCGGTAACGAATCAGAGGAAACTAGGCAAGTTCCTCGCGAAAAGCGTTTAAACAATGTCCCAAGCAAAGCCGGTTAACGAGAAATAATTCCACAGCCTAATGTGAGTCCAAGTCCAAATTAACTTCCCAATTTCCTTAGTCGTCATTAGAGATGAGTAAATGGAGCGGTAAGTTCAACCAGAGATAAAGATACTACAGCTTGGAAATTTGATGCATTTCTTCAAAGTAGTAGTTTGAAGAGACTGGCAATGAAATCACAGACGCAGCATCCATCATGCAAGAGACAAACGGAACAGAGAGAACTTGCGTCTCCAACGTGGTTTTAATAAACGAAATCCATAAATTCCTCGCAGTATTGTCTTTGACGCACAGACACACCTGATAATGCCATCATAGTTTAATCCAATAGTTGATTGAATGGTCAGCTCACGTAACAGTATCAATTGAATATTTAAATTTCACCTTATGAGTGAAATAGAAAGGTATAAAGATAGATATCATCTTCTTTTTTCCTCTCAAGTTCTGCCCCCTCCCCCCCCCCCTTAATTAAACAGTCAAGTTTTGTCGTCCATAATCCACTGATTTGAAACGACGCTCATCCCCGCAGTTCTGTCACGCTGGTATTGCACGGTCAATTAATCCATCAAAGTTCCTTCGTGGCCTTGGCCATAGTTCAATCGACCCTAGCACGTGATTTCAACAGTCCTGCAGGCCCACTGAATAGTGCAATCTATCGTCTGTAATAGTATGTTGTGTAACTGTTATGTATAGGACTATATTGTAGCACGACCTTGTTAACCCTGTCGAAATTGGGGGAGGGGTGGTGGGTGGAGCGGTTATTCAAAGTGCTATTCCATTTACAACATGCATATTCCGAGATCGTTAGACAGTAAAATTTGAAAGCTTAGGAAGTTCCTACGCCCAAGTTACAGTAAATTACCATCGATCATAGACTACCAGGCGCGTATTCAGGGGGCGTTGGGGGCGCCCCCCCCCCGGGTAAGAAAAAGAGGAGAGCAAAAAAGAGAAGAAAATAGGAAACAAGAGACGAAAAAAGAGGAGGAGGAGAGGAAGGAAGGGAAAAGAAAAAGAAGAAAAAGAGAAAAAGGAGAAAAGGAGGGAGTTAAAGTAAAACGCCAAGACACCAGGAAGAGAAAGAGGAACAGTGACATCATCACAACGCTTATCCCTTTTATATACACAGGTTAGCCAGTGACGGATAAATGATTTTGTAAGGGGCGTGTGACTCACCCCTATCTCGTATGTTATGTATTGTACGTTTAGTGTCAACCGGTATAGCATTTCAAATTGCACTTTGGACCCTCAAGGAATGAAAAAAAGATAACTCGTTTTAAGTGCATTCCAATTAATGGCCGCATGTCCATGGCCAAATTCTGTAGGAATGTTTTCACAATTTTAGACGGTAACTTTAAATGACTTCCGAATTCATTGATATGTCAGCCTATTTAACACTTTAACTTGCGCAATTCACTTACGAAATTTTAGCCTAAACATAGGGGAAATTTGCAATGTGGCAATTATTTGAACACAATTGTATAAAGCGACAGCACCTTTCCAGGGCTGTAGCAGCGCTGTAGCAGGCACTGTAGCAGGCACTGTAGCAGGCACTGTAGCAGGCACTGTAGCAGGCACTGTAGCAGGCACTGTAGCAGGCACTGTAGCAGGCACTGTAGCAGGCACTGTAGCAGGCATGTAGCAGGCACTGTCATAAATGCTCAACTGAAGCTTACAGCCGGACAAACAATCAAATTAATAAACCATCCCCTAGGCCTACCATGCATTAATGGCACATGCAATAACGTCCAAGCATTGAACAATATCACTTAGGCTCTCGTTTTGATAAATTTGCTGGATAATGATTGTGCATTAGTCATTTGTTTTGGTCAAATACTCTTTGGACCATATAATACTGACTATGGGACTCTACAATTATGTCCTTAGAATTCATATGACCTATTGGTTGGGTGGTCCCCATGCGTGCTGGTTTTAATTATGGCCTTACGTATTTTTTTGTTAGGTCCCGTTACATTCATTTATGAAGTGATAATTTAGTGGTCAGTTTAATTGGTCAAGCACTCTTTGGACCGGGCAAGACGCATTATGGTACCCTTCTACAATGTCTTTAGAATTCATATGACCCATTGGTTGGGTGGTCCAAGGCGTGCTGCTGGTCTTGACTGGGGCCTAAAGATTTTTGCAGGTCCATTTACATTCATTAACAAATTGATGATTTAGTGGTCAGTTTAATTGGTCAAGCACTCTTTGGACCAGGCAAGACGCATTATGGTACCCTTCTACATTGTCATTAGAGTTCATATGACCCATTCTTTAGGAGGTCTAAGGCGTGCTGCATGGATGAGGGCCCAAAGATTTTTCGTGGTCCCGTTACACTCATTAAAGAAGTAATGATTTAGTGGTCATTTAAATTGTTCAAGCACTCTTTGGACCGGGCAAGCCGCATGATGGTACTCTTCTACAATGTCTTTAGAGTTCATGTTAACCATCGGTTTGGTGATCCAAGGCGTGCTGCATGGATAAGGGCCCAAAGCTTTTTCGTGGTCCCGTTACACTCATTAGAGAAGTAATGATTTAGTGTTCATGGACCGGCCATGACGCATTATGGTACCCTTCTACAATGTCTTTAAAGTTCCTATGACCCATTGGTTGGGTGGTCCAAGGCGTGCTGGTTTTGATTAGGGCCCAAATGTTTTTATTTCAGTTCCCGTTACATTCATTTAAAAAAATTGTTAATTTAGTGGTCATTTTAATTGGTCAAGTACTCTTTGGACGCATTATAGTATCCTTCTACAATGTGTTAAGAATTCATATGACCCATTGGTTAGGTGGTCCAAGGCGTGCTAGTCTTGATATAGGGCCTACAGTGATTTCTTCAGGTCCTGGTACATTAATTTAGAAACTGATGAAGTAGTGGTCATTTTAGTTGGCTAAGAACTATTTGGACCGGGCAAGATGCATTATAGTACCCTTCTACATAGTCATTAGAGTTCATATGACTAAACCTCTTTCCACGACCAAATGTTGAACATCTTGTAAGCAAGCTTTTGTCTTGCCAGAGGTGTTACGTCGATACCATTGTCGAATACGTAACTGAATAGGTAGCAGTTACTCATTCGCGAATATCGAACGAGGAACGTGGAATAAGTATCTAACTTCACATCGGTCAAAGTTTAAGCTAAGGAGCGCGAATTATGATCTGTATATAAAGCTCACGAAAGGTTGCACGAGCAGTTCGCTTCCTGGCAGCCGTTGGCTAACAATTCATACGTAATTGTAATTTGTAGCCTATTCTGTACGGGTAGTAACTGCCAAAGAATTTGAATGGCGAAGGTTGTTCATTAGTTTTGTGGAGCAAGTTAGTACTTCACATTGTTTGAGTCAGCGAGCGTGAGAAATTAGGCTAGCCTATCATATAATAGTATAGCTTAGGCCTAACAATAGGCTGGCTCACGTAGCTAGCGGCGTCTATAGTAAGTTGGAATGCTAACCTAGGCCTAATATGATATTCACTAGACAATTTACGTAAGTAAAGTAAGTCACTTTATTTCTTCCGACAAAAAACTAGACCTAGCTGTTTGGGCCTAATTACTTTCTGGTTAAGGCTAGTACAGTTAGGGTAGCCTAGGCCTAACTTAATTAATTGTCTTTAAATTCCTACCAGACTAAGTAGCCTACCATAGCCTAGGCTATGCCATCTAGCACTTAACAGTAACACATTCTCAAGAAACTAACTCGCAACCGGACAAATTAGCTTAGGATGAAAGCTCTCTCTCATTGCTTTTTTTCCCCATCATGACAGGCCGGCTCCTGTTAGATATTTAATTATTTTTATAGGGTTGAAACAAACGTTTTTCAGGGGAGGAAAGAAAGACAGCTTGGCTGTGGAAAGAATTCATTTAGGTAGTGAAGCAACGGTATGTGGTAAATGTATCTTAAGATTTAAGAGAGTTTGGTGAAAGAAAGGAACATATTTCAAAGAGACACAAGTTGTAGTAATTGAAGAAACTGGTAAATGGGAAAACATTTTAAGGGGAGGAACAAAGGAAGGCATATACCTATACTATAGGCTAAAGAGTAAAGTTTCTATGTTATTTCATTCCATAATGAATGCCATACAACCCATAACCACTATGGATTCCACACATGTTAATTACCCCATGTTCGCATACAAACAAACGGGCCTCTTCACAAACACTTTTCATCTTTCAATCACTGAACAGTGACACAAGTTCAGTAAGGTACCTGGTCACATTTTTTATTTTCCTTCATACTATCATAACTTTCTTTAGCTTACTCTACAAAGAGAATATGCCGTATGAGCCTACAGAACAACAGTCTTCTCCAATGAAAATAGTATGTTAGTTTCCTTAACCATGTTATTTTTCACCCTTAACGTTACCTTTCTCTCTTAAATCTTTCCCTACAGTTTTTCCACTTACAACATCTATTCTTTCCACATAGTCTAGCCAATATTCCTCCCATGAAAAACCATAGTTAACTCCCCTGAAAAATGTTTTCTCATGAAAACGTACTTGACTCCCCTATGATGTAGGGAAAGTAAGTTACTCAACTTTTTAGTGGGAGGAAAATAACATTGTTAGGGGAGAGAACAAATTGCCCCAGGCTAGGCCTACCACCAAAGCGGAGGCTACAGGTACAGTAGATAGAGATCAGGACGAACTACCTTATCCTGGGCTTGTTATACAAGCAAAGGTACTGTACTTTGTAAAATGAAATTCTCAAGCAATTAGGCCTAGCTCTGTGGTCTAATTGATGTTGGTGATGGTTCAAATATGGAGAAAACTCTATATATATGCAAGCTGATTTTACCTAGCGTAGGCAACTAAATTGATATACATGTATTAATTTGATCAACTAGCATAATTTTGACCTGAAGCTAGGCTTAACAGTATTGGTCCAACTCTCGGCATATCTTTATGAGTCCATAGACTTCTTTTGATGCCTAAGGCATGATTTTATAGTCGGCAGAACTGTTTCACTGAAACTTTGATTATTATTAAACCGAATTCCGAAAAACTTTGCTAAGTCGACCTCTCATTGTTGAGTAATTGTCTTTAATTTGGTTTTTAATTTGAAAACATTGATTAAGTTGTGAGGAACACAACTCATGGTAACACATATTAAGAGTATTGAGAGATAAGTACAATATATAGTATCTCTGTCCTTGTTCAGTGATATAGAATATTATTATGCAGGTGTTAGAAGTCATGGAAGCACATGAGGGTTTACCATGAATATACCAATATGTTGTAGGTACTTGTGTATAAGGCCGAAAAGCCAGTTTTCATCTTTGCTAAGTGTACGTTGTAGCTTAAGTGTCGCTCCTTATTTCACTTGTCAAGTTTCTTGTTTCAAGAATGATGTTTATTTTAAAAAAAAATTCAATTTTCCAGTTCTTCATGAATGTGCTTGCTAAGTTTGTTTTAACTAGTACATGCTCTCAAAAATTGTTTGGCTGATGAAATGTTCTCAAAATTGTGTTCAATTCATTCCTTACTATTGGCTTGACCATTATAGTGAACAATGTACATCAAAGGAAGTTTTGGCATTTTGTGAAGTACTCCATATATAGGGAGCAATGTCTAGTAAGGTTCATTAATAAAGTCATATATTGCAAGTATTAAAAATAAACAGGCACTTAGTAACAAAAAGAGGTACAGTTTATTAGTGTTTGTAAACATTCATCGGAAAGGTACTGTATCTGCATACGCAAACTGGAAGATGATCTTATGTAAAACTACTAAAAAACTACTAAAATTTATTTCACACCATAGGTATATATATACATATTGCTTTTATATTTGTCTTTACACCATTGCATTGGCCACACTGATTCACAAGAAGACTCCATGAACTGACTAACATCCTGCTGGAGGTCTGAAACATTGAAGATTCTGTAATGCTTCCGTTTAGGTATGCAGTTTACTATAGTAACACAGAAATATTTAAGCTCTGATATTCGTTTCGTTTATTTCTGCCGTTAAACCACAATGATGTACATTTGTTTATACATAGTTATATCAATGAGGCAGCAGTCAGGGTTGTTTAGGTAGTCAGGGGGAGGGAGAAAGGGAGGGAGTGGATGAAAATGAGTCTAGTTGCAATGTCTACAGTATCTGCTTTCCAATATATGAAATCTTCTTATCTTTTACAGTACTCTCTCAGGTGAAAGAAGAAGATGAAGAAAATGTCAGAAAATTGTGAGTCTTGGATGTCTGTAATGAAGCTGGATCCTGTTTAGAACAAGTGTTTGAAAGACCATTAACTCCACCAAATACGAGAAGATACTTCAAGCCTGTCCTCTACAGAGAGATCTGGAAGTGTTATCTCGAGGTGATTTAACAGAAATTGGAGAAAAAGTAAGATTCAAGGGAAACATCAGTGTGAGCCAGTATCATGAACATCAGTCAGCTTGTCCTCTCAACAGTTGATTGTTGCCAAGATCAGTGCTTAATGTAGGAGACACGGTGCCTAAGCCTGTTGGAACCAGTCGGTATTTGGTGTGGTGCGTTTTTGTGCTAAATGTACAAGACACGGTGCCGTAGCCTGTTGGGACCATTCAGTATTTGGTGTGGTCTGATTTTGTGTTAAATTTACGAGACACGCCTTAGCATGTTGAAACCAGTAAGTATTCGGTGTGGTCTTTTTTTGTGCTAATTGTATGAGACACGGTGCCTTAGACTGTTGGAACCAGTCGGTATTTGGTGTGGTAAGTTTTGTGCTAAATGTACGAGACACAGTGCCTTAGCCTGTTGGAACCAGTCGGTATTTGATGTGGTCAGTTTTGTGCTAAATGTACGAGACACAGTGCCTTAGACTGTTGGAACCAGTCGGTATTTGGTGTGGTCAGTTTTTGTGCTAAATGTACGAGACACAGTGCCTTAGACTGTTGGAACCAGTCGGTATTTGGTAATTTCTTGTTTTTGTGCTAAATGTAAGAGACACGGTGCCTTAGACTGTTGGAACCAGTCGGTATTTGGTGTGTTCTTGTTTCTGTGCTAAATGTTCAAGACAAGGTTCCTTAGCCTGTTGGAACCAGTCGGTATTTGATGTGGTTTTTTTTTGTGCTAAATTACTATTCTTACAGAAAGGCTGAAGAAGTTCCATGATATAGTTTGTACAGAGTTACACATTCCACTCATTCCAAGCAACCATGACAACATCAAAATGAAGCTAATTGGTGTCTTAGTTTAGTGGCATGAGATGCTAATTAATGAAGTCTGTTTTTGTGCTAAATTATTAAGACATGGTACCTTAGTTTATTGGTATTAGTTTTTAGCTCATACCAGCATGCTGGTGTGAGCTATTGTTACAGTGCGGCGGCGTCTATCACTCTATCACTCTATCCGTCAACAATTGGTAAAACCGCTCCCACTTGCACAGTGTTTAATGGAATTTCATGAAACTTGGATACAAAGACCATTGGGTATAGGGCCATCAGAGATGGTCCGAAATTTGGGGTCAAAGGTCACTTGTGGGCCGTAATGGGCCATTTTGTGGAAATACGCCAAATGCTTCTTCTCTTACAGATTCCATGGTACAATGTTGAGGGTTTGTCACGATAGTACTATGGAAGTTTTACCTTCAGGGTGTTCATGAATTTGAGATCAAAGATCAACTAGCGGTCTTTTATGGCCCGGGCCGCAGCCCTATATTTTCAAATTACTTCCGTTCGTACAGTGTATGGCCAGTTATAATTAAACTTGGTCACAACGTTCCTCGGGATAAGGGTTACGAGGGGTGTTCGGAAAATTTAGGTCAAATGTCATTTAGGGTTCATCGGGGGTCATTCTTTGTAATAATTTCAAATATCTCAATCTCCTCAAGATTTTGATGGATCACATTCAAAGTTGAACTGATGATTGTTTGATTGTGTATAAATAAGGTGATGCCTAATAATTTTTGTTCAAAAGGTAATTAATTACAATTAATCCACATTGTTTAAAAAAATATGAGCCTTCACCTTTTTGCCAAAGCTCCTTTAATTTGTCTCCCAGTCTCTGCAGTGTTTGTTTACATTTGTGGTTAAGCTCTGCAGAGGCTGTTAGTGGAATTAAAGCAGGACTGGGAGTTGTTATTAACTGTTGAACTGTAAGCATGAGAGCCCTATAGCCAATCAGCACTTGCCGATTCTTAGAAGTCTTTGAGCCTGAGGTATGTAGGCAGCCAGCCAAAATTTTGGGAAGGCATGCTTGTGAAGTTATGTCTGCTCAGGTAGGTAGAGGGGAGAAAGTTTAGGGTAGGTCAGTGGTACTGTTTGAGAGAGTGGGTAAAATAGGATTTAAAGGGGGGAAAACAGGAATTATAGCCAGTGGTGTGGCCAGGATTCTGCTAACGGAGGGGGGGGGGGGTTATTGCCGTTTTGAGCTAGGGGTATACTGTAAATTTGTCTTTGAACCTAAAATGTTTGGCCTCATGGGCCCAAAATAGGTGGAATCTGAAAAATGGCCTGAAAGTTGGTGGGCCATAAAGTTTTGTGGGCCCTACATTTTTGAGCTCGAAAAGGTATGAGCTCTGCACCATTGGTGCTCTAGTTAATTAGTGTTGTCTGTTTTGTGCCAAATGTTGGAGACATTGTGCCTTAGCCGGTATTTGGTGTTGCCTGTTTTTATGCTAAATGTATAAGACCTCAGCCTTAGCCTATTGGAACCAGTCGGTAATTGGTGTGGTGTGTTTGTATTAAATTGATAAGTTCTGCCTTAGTTTATTGATATGAGTTGCTAATTAGTGTGGTCTGTTTTGTGCTAAATTAATGAAACCTGTTGCCTTAGTTTGTTGGAATGAATTTGTAATAAGTATTTTGGTTGTCTTAAAGTAATAAGACATTGTCCCTAGTTTGATGGAACGAGTTGGTATTTAGTGAGGTCTTTTTTGAGAGTTGTTCAAACCAGTGTCCAATAACTTCTACTGACCCATATTATTCCATTTCTTTCACAAATTGCCCCTCTAGAAGAGTGCACATCTTTTGTCTCACAGCTGACAGTTTGGTTGTTAACAGGGTTTGACTTTTTTACTTTTGCTGATACTTTGAAGAAAAGTGACTAATTTGTTATGTATTCCTCTCCTTTCATCAGAGATCTGTGGCCAATGTTGCTCAACAAGCTTGGATCCAAAATGATACCGTGAGAGGAAACGTTCTGTTTGGTAATGATCTCAACTACACCAAATACAAGATCCTTCAAGCCAGTCTTGTCCTCTCAACAGTTGATTGTTGTCAAGATCAGTGCTAAATGTAGGAGACACTGTGCCTTAGCCTGTTGGAAACATTCGGTATTTGGTGTTGTCTGTTTTTTTGCTAAACCTACGAGACACTGTGCCTTAGCCTGTTCGAACCAGTCGGTATTTGGTGTGGTCTGTTTCGTGATAAATTAAAGAGACATTGTGCCTTAGTTTGGTGGAATGAGTAGCTAATTAGTGTGGTCTGTTTGTGCTTAATTGAAGAGGAGTGCTGTGATAATTTGTTGGTAATTAGTGTGGTGTGTTTGTATTAAATATATAAGTTTTGCCTTAGTTTATTGATATGAGTTGCTAACTAGTGTGGTCTGTTTTGTGCTAAATTAATGAAACCCGGTGCCTTAGATTGTTCGAATCATTTTGTAGTTAGTAATTTGGTTTCTTAAATTGATGATTGTTGCCTTATATTGTTGGTAAGAGTTGCCAACTAGTGTGGTCTGGGTTGTGGTAAATTAAAAAGACAGTTGATTGTTGTCAAGATCAGAAAACTCAAAGATGAGCTGATTTGATGGAAAAACACCAGCTAAGCTGGAAAGCTGCAATATACAGTCAAGGTTAGTCACAAGAAAGAAAGGTTCCTAAAAATGTAATATATATTTACTTGTGTTTCCACCAGTAAAGTTTCAATCACAGCCTAAACTTTGTTGTAATTAGTTGCTTATTAGTGTTTAATGTTTTGTGCTAAATGTACGAGACTAACTTTGAAGAAAATTTGCTAATTTCTTTTGCATTCCTCTCCTTTCATTAGGGATCTGAGGATTATGTTGGTCAACAGCTAACTTTTTGACATAGCGCCACCCCATCATCCTTCAATCTATTACTTACCCGCCATTTACAAAACGTACGCGTCCTTGAATACCAACACAACGCTACCGAGTACACTTTTGATTCATAGTGTGTCTCTTCACAAGGAGTTCCTATTCTTTCCGTCTGCCGTCTAAGGCTGGAGACTAATTCTTTCTGGTAAGTGAAGTCTATGATCAATTTCATTGTATAGAAGCCATTTAAAACCCGTAGGGAAGGGGCTGTTTTGCCAATATGACAACCCCTTACCCACCTATAACCGCCCCCCTAGTCAAAAACCTAAACCTCTCTGATTTTGGCATAGACATTAATGACTGGATCCCTGTACAAAAAAGACAAAGTCCAAACTCCGTTGAAATAAACCCATCTCCTAACTCCAAACCAACCACCAAAAAGTCCGCTCAAACAATCATTGTATCAGGCATCTTACCAGAACTATGAAAAAACCCAATAACACTTGCTAAACTAATCAATGAAGAAAAAACCAAATGCCATGATCTCATATATAAACCATCTTTGTAGTAACAACATCCTAATCACCCCATATGACCCTAAATCTGCAAATATCCTCCTGAAACCATAGAATAAACTAGGCAACCCCAAACCAAGAATCCCCCAAAAAGTAAGACAAAGAAACTTCTCCGTAGTACCCTGTGGCATAAACCCTGAAATTCAAATCAAAGATATTGAACAAGAACTCAAAGACCAAGAATACATCCCCAATACAACTTAAAGACTCATTAGTCATTCCACAAACAATCCAACTTGGAAAGTAAAAATAACGTTTGAAGAACAAGAACCTCAACAATCCCTAATCAAAGAAGGTTTCTACTTAGGATACTATAAACACAAAACAGAAGAATACCACAAACCCCCCCCCCCCCAAATCACTCAATGTTTCAAATGTCAAATTTTTGGACACACCCACCATACCTGCAAAAAATCAAACCAGATGTCTCAGATGTGGCAAAAACCACAGAGTTGAAGACTGTCCCAAACCAAAAGAAAACATAATGTGCCAATTGCTCAGGGACTCATGCCGCCCTTTCCAAAGGATGCCCAAAATTTAAAGAAGCTAAAACTGAAGCTAATAACAAACAACAACAACAAAGAACTTATGCGAATGTAACCAAATCTACCCCTAAAATTGAAATAAGAAATAAAATCGCCACTGAAAAAAAACTTAATATCGCAACCTTTGTAATTGAATTAGTACAATTAACCTTCCAAAAAGCCGACATTAATATTAAATCCGACGACCTTGCCAGTTATGCCACCATGTTAACACTAAAACACCTAAACTTAAATATCCCCAAAACTGTAATTATGGAACATCTCCACCAACCTTCAGTATTTAGCCCTCCTCAATCACCTACATGACAAGCACACTCCCTCCTTTGGTCAAGTTCCTCCACCTAAACATCAACAGTATCCTTCCAAAATTAAGCCTCCTACTTAGTATATTCACCAACCACTCCCCGGATATCATTTCGTTAAACGAAACTAAACTAAATACAGATTCCCACCTTAGCATCTCTGGTTACCAAACTTTCAGACACGATATATCTCGCTCTATGGGAGGAGTACTTATTGCTGAAAAAAACAACCTCAAAGCCACTCTCCTCTCAAATCCAACCAAAACAAACAATTGAAATTGTACTCGAAAAAGACAATAAACCGCTCCACATTATTAGCTATTATAGTCCCCAAATGAGCCCATATCCACAATAAAAAAGTTCTAATGAAAATACAATACTACTAGGAGATCTAAATGCCCAGCACATTATTTTTGGTAGCACCAAAATATCTGAAAAAGGCATTTCCCTCTTAGAAATATGTGATAAACACAACTTAACAATAATTAACCAAAATACCAAAACTAGGATAAACCCAGTAAACAATAATACTGAACTAATTGACTATGCCATAATAGACCGGCAGCCCAGAGCACTTTGATCAAACGAACGAGGTACCAATATCTGAGTATTGGAACATTTGTGGAAAAACCCAGTATATCCAAAAGTGGACGTCTGCCGTGGTCGCTCTGCTGCATGTGGCCCATGGGGCCGGTTAAAGGGGGCCAAAAAATGCATCTGATCAAACGAACGAGGTACCACTTGAAACCAATGTCAACTTAATGCATGAATGCCACATAGTACTGAATGGCCCATGACAGACAAATTTTCTGCTGCAAAGGGCCCGCCAGACGCCCCAAAAGGGCCCCTAAAAATGCATCTGATCAAACGAACGAGGTACCACTTGAAACCAATGTCAACTTAATGCATGAATGCCACAAAGTAATGAATGGCCCATGCCAGACAAATTTTCTGCTGCTAAGGGCCCGCCAGACGCCCCCAAATATGGCCCAAATGCCCATTATCGTAGCATTGACCCAGATTAAATATGCAAGGTACCACTCAAAACCGGTTTGGAATGTTCGGGTTGACCATACAGACTATGGAAATAATCATGCCAGACAAATTTTCTGCTACAAAGGGCCCGCCAGACGCCCCAAAAGGGCCCCTTAAAATGAATTTGATCAAACGAACGAGGTACCACTTGAAACCAATGTCAACTTAATGCATGAATGCCACAAAGTACTGAATGGCCTATGCCAGACAAATTTTCTGCTGCTAAGGGCCCACCAGACGCCCCCAAATATGGCCCAAATGCCCATTACCGTAGCATTGACCCAGATTAAATATGCAAGGTACCACTCAAAACCGGTTTGGAATGTTCGGGTTGATCTTACAGACTATGGAAATCCTCATGCCAGACAAATTTTCTGCTACAAAGGCCCGCCAGACGCCCCAAAAGGGCCCATAAAAATGCATCTGATCAAACGAACGAGGTACCACTTGAAACCAATGTCAACTTAATGCATGAATGCCACAAAGTACTGAATGGCCCATGCCAGACAAATTTTCTACTGCTAAGGGCCCGCCAGACGCCCCCAAATATGGCCCAAATGCCCATTAGCGTAGCATTGACCCAGATTAAATATGCAAGGTACCACTCAAAATCGGTTTGGAATGTTCGGGTTGATCTTACAGACTATGGAAATCATCATGCCAGACAAATTTTCTGCTACAAAGGGCCCGCCAGACGCCCCAAAAGGGCCCATAAAAATGCATTTGATCAAACGAACGAGGTACCACTTGAAACCAATGTCAACTTAATGCATGAATGCCACAAAGTACTGAATGGCCTATGCCAGACAAATTTTCTACTGCTAAGGGCCCGCCAGACGCCCCCAAATATGGCCCAAAATGCCCATTATCGTAGCATTGACCCAGATTAAATATGCAAGATACCACTCAAAACCGGTTTGGATCCACACAAAAACAATATTAAATGCAAAGGTACTTTCCGCAGAGTAAAGAACTGCCAATGCAAGACAAATTTTCTTCTGCATAGGTCCCACCAGATAGAAAGAATAGGTGGCCCAATGTGGCCCTATATATGGGTCTAAAGAATTGGATATATGTGCCTTGTAACATGACATTTCAAGCTCATGATTATATTGTTTCCAGCATAAATTGGAGTTACTGTACACAAGACCAGTGTTTTATCTTATTTAGCTATTCGCTGCTCTAAGCAAAGTAAAGATAACACTTTCACCTAAGCCTCTAAATATTTTGGGATTTGCTGGCCTGGGCAAAAATTACAGTTCCCCACATTATAATTCTAACACTCTGAGGAAGAGTCTTGCCTGGCTTGGATCCACAGAACTACGGTTGGAAGAGCAAGAATGGGTGCTACAGCCCTGACTGGTTTGAGGGACCGGCTCTCCCAGATCATCTATTCCAAGAGGGGGAACTGAGCGAAGATTTTCAAAGTAGCCGACCAGACGTGGCTTCCGAGTTTGATGGCGATGATTCAAGTACTGAACCATCTTGGAGTGATGACTCCGACAATGAAACATTGATTTGAGCTTCCATTGTCTTTTTAGAATCAAGTTCATGGGAATACTTAATTTTCATAAACTTAGAGATCTGTCTGAATGGCAAATGCAGTGTCTTTTTACAATGCACACACTCCAGTGTTTAATCACTGTCAAGAGACATGAATTCTCAGTTCTTATACTTCGAACCTAACATGTGTCATGTTCAGAGTAATCACATAATGATCTTTTGTTACTATCTTTGCCAATTATGATTTTAGTACATTTTAAACTAGCAAGATGACTTTCTTCAAAGGTAAAAGATCCCTTCATAGATGAAAACAAAAACCCTCATCTAGCATTCATATTTCTGAAAAATGGATGCCACATCTATTTGTTGGACTTGTTACAAGCTATTCGAATTGAATTAGTGTAATGATGGAAGTTCTAAAAGACCAAGATGGAGTAATATACGCCAATTACTCATTTTATATTTTGTATCAGGGAATGGAGTCATACGTGGTGATATCAGTATTTGTTTGTTCAATCTTAGCATTTTAAGTCCTTTAAAGAGTGTACCTAGCATAAAGGTACATATACATTTCTATGCTTCAATTATGTATCTTTTAAAAACCATATTGGACAGTTTCAACTTGAAACTGTCCAATATGGTTTTTAAAAGATACATAATTGAAGCATTACTTTCAACCCAAACCTTTATCGTTAAGTACACGTTATAAAGCATTTTCACCATTGTTTGATAATTGTTTCTTTGTCTGAGCTTAAGAAACAAAACAATCTCTTTTGTTCGACTACATGTATGTCTTAAGATGACACTTGAGCGTTCTTTCTCAAGATTTTAAACTTTGTAGATTTACAATGCTAACGTAAACACAGTGTTTTAAGATACAAAATGATTTTTGGTTTCTTATTTACAATTCATAAACTGATTTTAATCTGCTCCAATGTTTCCAGCGAAACAAAGTAACTGTCAAGTTAAACACTGCTCACGATACAAAGTACTGACTGGATAAAAGGAAAAAGAATAGATAAAAGGAACAAGAATGGATTTGAGAATGCATTATAACTGTCAGGATCTCCCTCAAAGACTGAGTTCGCGTCATTTTTGTTTTGCTCAATGAAATGTTCAGTAATTGATACACCTACTAGTATACTAATCTCATTATTCCATTGGCCTATGTAGCGGGAAGGAATTTGAATAATTCAGGATGTTCTTGATTGTTATAGATTGGTTTCTTGTGGCATCTTAACTATTTAAACTGCATATTTCTTTTACATGTGGAGGGCCTTTTGCAGAAGAAAATTTGTATTGCATTGGCATTTCTTTACTCTGTGGAATGTTACAAATGTCATGTCACAAGGCACATATATTCTGCATCAATATACAATCCATTAGGCCCATATAGGGCCGCATTGGGCAACCTATTCTTTCTATCTGGTGGGACCTATGCAGAAGAAAATTTGTCTTGCATTGGCAGTTCTTTAATCTGTGGAAAGTACCTTTGCATTTGATATTGGTTTTTTTGTGGTACCAACTATGATTGATCATAGCCCATTTGGGGGCCCTTTTTTTTAGTGTGTCTGTTGGCCCCTTTGTAGCAGAAAATTTGTCTGGCATGATTATTTGCATAGTCTGTAAGATCAACCCGAACATTCTAAACCGGTTTTGAGTAGTACCTTGCATATTTAATCTGGGTCAATGCTACGATAATGGGCATTTGGGCCATATTTAGGGGCGTCTGGAGGGCCCTTAGCAGCAGAAAATTTGTCTGGCATGGGCCATTCATTACTTTGTGGCATTCATGCATTAAGTTGACATTGGTTTCAAGTGGTACCTCGTTCGTTTGATCAAATTCATTTTAAGGGGCCCTTTTGGGGCGTCTGGCGGGCCCTTTGTAGCAGAAAATTTGTCTGGCATGATTATTTCCATAGTCTGTAAGGTCAACCCGAACATTCCAAACCGGTTTTGAGTGGTACCTTGCATATTTAATCTGGGTCAATGCTACGATAATGGGCATTTGGGCCATATTTGGGGGCGTCTGGCGGGCCCTTAGCAGCAGAAAATTTGTCTGGCATGGGCCATTCATTACTTTGTGGCATTCATGCATTAAGTTGACATTGGTTTCAAGTGGTACCTCGTTCGTTTGATCAGATGCATTTTTAGGGGCCCTTTTGGGGCGTCTGGCGGGCCCTTTGCAGCAGAAAATTTGTCTGTCATGGGCCATTCAGTACTATGTGGCATTCATGCATTAAGTTGACATTGGTTTCAAGTGGTACCTCGTTCGTTTGATCAGATGCATTTTTTGGCCCCCTTTAACCGGCCCCATGGGCCACATGCAGCAGAGCGACCACGGCAGACGTCCACTTTTGGATATACTGGGTTTTTCCACAAATGTTCCAATACTCAGATATTGGTACCTCGTTCGTTTGATCAAAGTGCTCTGGGCTGCCGGTCTATAACCTCAAATCACCTTGCAACTAAAACTCATTCTATTCAAATCCTAGAAGATGACCTAATCAGTGACCATTTTCCACTCCGGCCTTTTTGAGCTAGACATAAATAACAAATTAACGTATAATTACAATAAAACAGACTGGACATCATTTAAAAAGGAACTCATAACAAACAACACTATCCCCAATTACCACAACAACAAGCTTAATTTCATCGGCATATATTGTGACAGCATTGCCCAACATATCTTCAATACCTTCAAAAAACACTGCCCCTTAAAAACAAAATGTACAGAAACCGAAAACTAAATAGGAATATTCTTACACTAATTAACTCAGACGTCGCCTACATAGAACCTATATGATCTCCCCAGATCCAACTCTAAAAACCTAAATTAACCAACTTAAAAAACAAATAAATAGACAAATATTGGCGGTCGCCCAAAACCGAGTCCAAAACATATGGGATTCAATCATTAATGACAAAACCCCAAAACACTTTTGGAAAAATTAAAAAAATATCATAAACCCATTACAACCCAAACACAGGTAATACAGACCAATGCCTTAGAGATAAAGTAGGTAACCTGATCACAAAAACTTAAGACCAAGAAAAGCTGATTGAATCGTACTTGAAAACTATATTCAATATCTTAGATGGCCCTCCATACGATGACAGATTCCAACACGAAATAGACCGTACAATTATCTGTAATGCAACCAGCTTTATCCCCGACTTCTAAGGATGTCTCAACAAAAGCATCCCTCTACTCGAAGAAATAGATATAAACAATTGGTATTGTGCCACTAAGTATGCAAAAATGCCTCCTCCCCTGGTCTTGACAACATAAATGACCTAATGCTAATAGATTCCCCACTGTCGGCCTCCGATACTCATTAATTCTCATATTTTCCCATTATTAAACGAACTCCTTATTTCCAAACCCTGTGGAAATCTGCCAAAATTATTTTAATACCGAAACTAAGTAAAGACACACCAAAATTCAAAACTATCGACCAATTAGTCTCCTGCCAGCCTTAGGTAAGATTTTCGAAAGAATTATAGAAAGCTGCACCAGAACCCACCTAGAACAAAATAATCACTTTGCCTGTATCAATCAGGCTAATTCCGTGCACACAAACCTACAATAAACCAAACTTTCCGCCTTTCCGAAGAAATTTGCATCGGCTTCATTAAAAAACATGATACCACTGCCCTCTTCTTGATGCCGAAAAGGCGTTTGACAAAACTTGGTACAATGGCATAAGAATTTAACTACTTAACTTTAATCTCCCCTCCAATAACACCAGACTTCTTTCCTCTTTCCTTAGTGAGCGCAATGCAAAAATATGCTACAAAAACCAACAATCAAAACCTATTCCACTTTGTGCAGGTACTCCACAGGGCACTGTTCTCAGCCCCCTCCCCTACACCCTATTTGTTAATGATTTGAACATCCCCCCTATTTAAATGCAACTATAGTCAGTACACTGACGACATAGCCAGTCTTTCAACACCTCAATCACTGCTACTCCTAATGCAACCTTCCTCTGTACCACTTTCGATAGCAAATTATCGTTTAATCGACATTGTAACAGAACTGCAGGACGCTGCTGGTCCCAACCTAAATCCATTCAAATCCTCTCACACAAATATAACTTCCCTCCAAAAACCATTATCCAAATCTATAAATCCAAAGTAAAACCGATTCTCAGTTACGGGAGCATCTCCCTGCTTACCATCTCTAATCCCAATAAAAAAATTAATCCACACCACAGCTATCGACTCGCACTCAAAATCCCTACCTATATTGCTACTTTGTACGTTCTCCGTGCAGGAAACACAAAATCTACTTTCACCCAACTTGAAGAATTCAACACCAAGTTATTCATAAACAACCTCGAGAACGACCTTTTGATTGAAGACCTCCCCCTGGAATACAAAGTCGCAACAACTCACTACTCACAAACCAAACCCTTTCTGTATTCACAATTGTTACTACTTTAAAGTCTCATTCCATTAAAAAAATCCTTTTCTAAATGGGTCCATGCCCCGACTCCAAGTATACTTATATATACAGAACAAAACAAGCAACTCCAACAATGACCGATTGATGAAAACATAAAGTAGCAACCACACCCTTACCAAACAATAGAAACCACAACCACTCCCTACCCAAACAATAGAAACCACTTCGTCTCCACAATCCTCAGTACTCAGAAATTCCTCTCCTTTAGAAATTCCTCCCTAATGGCTCTTCGACTCCGACCTCGGGTATGATTATGGCTATCCTGTCCAATGTAAATAAATAAGACTTCATTTACCAGCAATTCCCTGACTGAACATAGACAACTTTTCCAAGAAAAATAAAAAAATGTCTATTCTATAAAAACAAACTTATTATCCCCCGTAGGACCTCTCGCCAGGTCGACCAGGGGTTAATCTCCTTTTGATTTGATATCAACAACAACAAACACAAAACTTTTACTCGAATTTAAAAAAAAGGTAACTAATTCATTTATTTCATTTCATTTATTTATTTTTGTTCTATCTTAACATAAGTATGACATTTGACATAGAAGGAGATAAGAAACAAAACTTGTGAAAGGAAGTGTACAAAAAAACCCTATAGGGCTTGTCGGGTAGTGACACTCCCTAAGAAACTTAATGTGGAAGACATCATGATTAGATTTTGGTTTCATTTAATCGATAGGTGGACGTAGAGGAATTGGACACTCTTGCGCAAGATATCAACGACTTGAAGTACTCTGCTCAGGTGGCCTCCATTCTAGGTATGTACTTATAATAATATAATAATAATCATAATAATAATAATCAATTTACTGTGTTTGGAAATAAACGTTTTGCTTGTTTGGATGAAGATTAAGGATTTATGTTTTTCAAAGGGCAAAATGCAAGATGGACTATATATGAAAGGATGAATACCAAAAACTTAAGAAAATAAATAGGGTTGGGGGAGGGGGAATCAGGCAGAGACCATCATGCTACTACCCTGTTAATTTTGTGTAGGACCCTGGTTAGTTTAAAAGGGAGAAATCCCTTTAGTACCCTTGAGTTTCTGAAAGGTTTCTTCTTTGGGATAACGGTGGAGAGACATATTGAAGTTCTCTTTTGGGTCTGATCGTCAGGAAAATGCAGATTAAACTGCCGAGTCCATTTGGAACCTGGGAATTGAACCCTGCTACTGGAACAAATGTTTTCCATCAAAGCATAGACAATGATTCAGAGAAATATGGCATTTATATTAATAATCTGTTGTTTTCTTTCCCAAATTTTTCTCTTTGGTTAAACAATGAGTGAAAAGATTAATTCAGTTGGAAGCAGCACCGCCCTTTTTCACCCCCTTTTTTTTGGGGGGGGGGGGTGGTGGAGAGACCTATTAGCCCTTATGGTCTGAAAATATTACCATAGGAGTATTGTAGTGGACAGGACAGAAAACAGTTATTTTTGCTCATAGCTGAATGTATGATGTCCAGGGATCACAAGGAAGTATAAAAAGCCCGATCAAAAATGCCGTTTTTTGTACTATCGAAATTTGGCAGAATAAAGAAATTGAAAGCCAAAATAAAAAGAGTTTATCTGGCCTTGTAGACTGCAATTGAACCAGTCTCTGTCTTCTCCAAACAATAGAAAGTGGGTATCCATTTCTGTTTGTGACAGCAACAACAAAAAATGACTGCAAATTATCAAGTTTTTGTAAATTTTCTCTATTCAGGGATTCAAATCTCAAACTCCACTCCAATATACCCCCCTACTTATGAACTGTCAGGTAGCTCAAGCTGACAAACTTACTACAAAGATGAGAAGAGGCATTATGTGGTTCCTAATTGAATGACATTTCTCACAATTAATTGAATTGACTTCCCCCACCCTCCGACTACTCTCACCCATAGAAAATACCCTCCACCCGAGAATACTTTAAAAAAAAAAAGGCCATGGCTTACCAAGAACCTCTGTGCATTTATTTTCAGATTCCAATGAACCTTCCATCAGCAAAGGAATGGCGCAACTCGGTCTGAAGTACAATCAACCACTGGTGGAAAGGCTGGACCGGTACAACGCCAACCAGCCGGACCTTGCCGCCAAGCCCAACTTCACGGCATTCCCACTGGACTTAAAGCTGTCACCGTGCAAACTGCTCTTCTTTGACATAGTGCTGAACCATATAGAGTTTCCCTCCTTGGACGAGAAACTGAAACAGAATAAATCGGCCGCGCAGGGGGGTTTGGGTGGGTTCCTGCATGGATGGTGGAGTGGTGGTGAAAAGTAACTCTAGATTTTCCAAGATGTCGGAAAAAGGATCGAAAGATCGCGTCTCTCTGGGATCAAATGCGATCCCCAGTGGGAAAGTCAGCAGGCGAATAGGAGTGATATCTTTTACCAACCATGTTATTTTTCTTTTTTTACTCTCTTCTTTGGTCTTCGTTGTTACAGTACACATGTATGTGTTGGCATTATACAGTTACATGATTATATCTGCATGTATTGCATGTCGTGGTTCCGGGTACATTCAGGTGAGGCACCCACAGATTGATATATCACATTTCATAAACATCCATCATAAGACCACAGGAATGACACACATCAGGTCAAATGGGTTAGTCCAGGTTATTTGGAACTTAATCTGCGTCCGTGAGGTCTTTTGTATACAAAAGCCAGTAGTATTTGGGAGGGCTCTCACTCTTCTCCTGCGTGTGCTGTTATCATCTTTTATTTAAGTTTTATTTGATTTTATCTGTTTTTTTAGTAGAGAAAACTACACCTTGTTGCAATGCAAACACAAAGATGGGAGAAGGCCAAAAAGAATAACACTCACTTTTTTAACGTGACTTGGCAAAATGGGAATTGGAATTCTATATATTTGGATTTGGTGTTTGTGTGTTAATCTTGTTTAGAGAAAAAGAAGAAAAAACAGCATCTTTATTTGATGGGACTTAAAAGTTTTAAAAATGGGTTTCGGTTGTTGATTTCTTGGTCTACAAACATTGTGGTGCTTGACCAACTGACACTTTATGGGGGGATGTTAAGGTGACTGAATTTGATATTGGCAGGAGTTATGGATGGTAGTCGGAAGGACCAGGGGTGGGGGGGGGGTGGTGAGGCGAAGGATCGAGAAGGAGAAATGAAAGTGAAGAGGGAGAATCTTTGAATTGAATTTTCAGTTTGAAGTAGCACAGGTTTACTGATAAGGCTTTATTTAAAACTTTTTTTTTATTTGAAACTTTCAATAATGCACTCTTTGTGTATATAATTTGGGGTGTGGTAGTCGAAGCGGGGGGGGGGGGTGTGTGATTGAGACAGCAATGAAAGGGAGCAACCTTTCCACATATATGTTGTTTGTGCTATGGTAGTATCGTTTCCTTTTTCAAACTGGAGGGCAAACAATGTAAAAATTAAGTTGTCTAAAATTAATTCAAAATCAGGTTTAGTTAATAAATGAAAGTTAAAGAAAATTTTATTGATGGTAGCAGGGGTGCCATGGTATTGTAAACTGAATAATCAATCAGCCATGGAAGGCCAACTCCTTTTTGTTGGGAACTTGTCGTCAAGCAAACCTATGAATTCAAGCCCTGTCTGGCTAAAGTAAGATGGGGTTATGATTTTTATCTAGGAGAAATCAATTCTTTTCCCCTCATGTTGAAATGGTCTTCCAAATGTTAAAAAAAATAATGTCCAAAAAGAATGTACTGGTGTGAATTGGATAGCCACCTGGTGTGAAGTAAAAAGACCATAGGCTTATCCCATATGTACATGTGACTGCTTAGTATCATTAAATAACTGCCCTCCAGGCTGATATTATAAATAATAGAAACATTATAGAAAATAACTGTCTGTTGTCACCCAACCATATCAATAGTAGATGCAGGTATCACTAAGAATGTTTATGAAATATGTATTGCATGTTTTGATTAGTATTTGCATAATAATTTGATGAGGGATAACCTGTTTCTGGACAGGTAGTTGAAGGGTATTAACTGTGGTGGGAGGGATGAAGGTATATCCTGTCCATAAACTGATTTGTCATTAAAAAAAAGAAGTTATTTCAGAGTATCACTCTTTTTTCTTCCTTTTTTTTCCTTCCTTTTGTAAAAGTATTGTAAAAGGAAAAGCAGAGGTTGAGTTTGAGCCAGGGACCTTGAGATGCAAAAGCAAAAGTCTTTACCACTAGATCATTAGGTGAGCCTCTGGTTTCTAAAGCTTTACAAATATTTAAAGATCCTGCTGTTTGGACTTAGTCGTTTTTATAAAACATTTTCTCCACTACTCCTCCCCCGACTGCCGATTAGCTAGTCAGGGGGGGAGGGGTGGCGGCGAACTCCACTTGTCCGCGCGTGAACCTTGTCAGGGGGAGGGGTGGCGGCGAACTCCACTTGTCCGCGCCTTTACCTTGTCAGGGAGGGGGGTGGTGACCTCACCTTGTCCACACCTTCACCCCCTCTCAACTTCTCACCTCTCACCTTGGTACTCACCTTACCCACCTGTCAGGAGGAGGGGCCGCCCACCTTCGGGATTCACCTTATCCACTTGTCAGAACTCCTTTTGCAAATACTCACCTGGGACTTGAACCGATGCAATCCAAACCAATCGCTTACTGAACGATGGAATAACCAATTACACCATTTCGGTTCCCTCTGGAGGAACTTCGTTTCTTATATTTATACTTCCACTCCCTCCAGAGGGTAGAAAAGTAAAAGGCTCTGTCTGGACATTAACCGCAGACATGATGCTCTGTCTGGGAATCGAACCGGAGACATGGAGTTTGTCTGCCTCTCTCCAGTCCAGAGCACTACCAACTGCGCCACTAGAACTGTTGAGAATTAGTGCTCGTTTCTGATATTTAAACTTCAAAGTCCAGAAAGGAATCAGTGAAAGAGCAAAAATATAAAATGCACTGTCTGGGGTTCGAACCGGAGACATGGAGTTTGTCTGTCTCTCCAGTCCAGAGCACTACCATCTGCGCCACTAGAACTGTTGAGAATTAATGCTCGTTTCTAAAATTTAAACTTCAAAGTCCAGAAAGGAATCAGTAAAAGAGCAAAAAATCAAAATGCTCTGTCTGGGGTTCGAACCGGAGACATGGAGTTTGTCTGTCTCTCTCCAGTCCAGAGCACTACCAACTGCGCCACTAGAACTGTTGAGAATTAATGCTCGTTTCTAATATTTAAACTTCAAAGTCCAGAATGGAATCAGTAAAAGAGCAAAAATATAAAATGCACTGTCTCGGGTTCGAACCAGAGACATGGAGTTTGTCTGTTTCTCTCCAGTCCAGAGCACTACCAACTGCGCCACTAGAACTGTTGAGAATTAATGCTCGTTTCTAATATTTAAACTTCAAAGTCCAGAATGGAATCAGTAAAAGAGTAAAAATATAAAATGCTGTCTCGGGTTCGAACCGGAGACATGGAGTTTGTCTGTCTCTCCAGTCCAGAGCACTACCAACTGCGCCACTAGAACTGTTGAGAATTAGTGCTCGTTTCTAATATTTAAAGTTCAAAGTCCAGAAAGGAATAAGTAAAAAAGCAAAAAATCAAAATGCTCTGACTGGGGATCGAACCGGAGACACAGAGTTTGTTTGCCTCTCTCCAGTCCAGAGCACTACCAACTGCGCCACTAGAACTGTTGAGAATTAGTGCTCGTTTCTAATATTTAAACTTCAAAGTCCAGAATGGAAGAAGGAAAAGAACAGAAAATCAAAATGCTCTGTCTGGGGATTGAACCGGAGACATGGAGTTTGTCTGTGTCTCTCCAGTCCAGAGCACTACCAACTGACAATTGACAACTTGACAATTTGTATAGTAATCTTGACAAGAATAGTACCTGTGTCGGGGTTTTCCTGGACCTCTTAAAGGCCTTTGACACAATAGACCACACAATTCTGCTTAATAAATTACACCGTTACGGCATAAGAGGAACCCCCCTAAATTGAATCGACAGTTACTTAGCAAATCGCTACCAATATACATGCTACAAAAATGCTCATTCCCAACCGGAGAGAATTAAATGTGGTGTGCCACAAGGCTCTATACTTGGTCAATTGCTTTTTATCCTATATGTAAATGACATTACCAATGTTTCTGATAAAGTTAAAGTTGTTTTGTTTGCTGACGACACAAATATTTTCTTCGTATCACAATCGAGAACTTTATTTCATATTGAAGTATCAACTGAATTAGACAAGTTCAGCGACTGGTTCGCTGGCAACAAATTATCATTGAATATTGATAAAACAAACTATATAGTTTTTAATACTTCTAAAAATTTTACATGGAATGCTGATATTACTATGGGTGGTAAACGACTACAACAAGTCAATAGTACTAGATTTTTAGGCGTATATATAGATCATGAACTTAAATGGTGTGACCACATTACAACTGTCTGTAAAAAAGTTGCAAAAAACACCGGTGTTTTAGCTAAGCTTAAGCATTATCTGCCACGACACATTTTAATGATTCTCTATCAGACATTAGTCCAGCCACATATTACGTATTGTTGTAACATATGGTCTGGTACTATCTGAATCCCATCTGTATTACACTGAAGAGAGCAGTCCGCCATATAACACATGCCAAACCACGGGACCACACAAATCCTCTTTTTAAGCGTTCTAATTTGTTAAAAACTGATGACATTATTAGGGTTAACCTTGCTACATTTGCTTATAAGGCATGGAATGGACTGTTACCAAATGCTTTTAATGACTACTTAATATGTAACAGTGATATTCATCATTACAATACCAGATTTTCAGGCAATGCACATTGTAACAGGTATAATTCTACAATGGGGATGTTATCACTAAGGGCACGTACAATCAAAACATGGAATTCTCTATCAGACAATATTACAAATAAACCTTCTGCAAAATCATTCAGAAGAAATTTTATTAAACAAATTATTGTATCTTATTAATTGAACATGTTCATTTTTTCTTATATATTAAGTTTCCTTTTTGCCTTTTCTTTACAGGGAGTCCTCTACTTTGTTAAACCATCTGAAGGTTTTTTAGAGGACTTCCTATCACATTGTATATATTCAAGTGATAAAACAAATAAATCAATCAATAAATCAATGAATCAATCAAACTGCGCCACTAGAACTGTTGAGAATTAATATAAGTTTCTAATATTTAATCTTCACAACATTAGGAGGCAAATAAATAGAAAATCAAATGCATTCTCTGGTGTTTGAACTCAAGACAAGGAGTATGTCTCATTTCTTTCAGTTTATTGACAATTTCTTTGTACAAAACAATAATAAATATGCAAAATTTTACAACATAACAACTGCGCCACAGTAACTGTTAATTGAGAAATGATAGGCTTTTCTAATATTTTAACTGCAAAATGAGGAAAAGAAATACCAAATTAATACATCCTCTGGGAGTTGAATTCTAGACAGAGAGTTTGTCTTACATTTTAAGTACATAGTTATTTGATTTGCTTTATTTTTTTTCACGTGCAAATATACAATGTGAAAGGAAGTCTTCTATAAAGCGTACAATAGCCTAACAATGTAAAAGACTTAAACCAGAAAAGCATTTTTTGGACAATTGCTTCCCATCTGGCAAAGACATATCCCTAACAAACAGTAAACCAGCGTCGTAAAAGCTTTTTGTCATAAACAATGGCATTATCAAAAGCTTTTTGTCATAAACAATGGTATTATCAATTCTAATAAAATTATTGGGATTTGCTCACCCAAGTCTTCCGAAGGTTTCTTAAAGGTAGCTAAGCTTACTCAAAACCATACAAATTTGTCCAATGAAGGTATTTTCAAATACAGCAAATATCCTGGTCATGAAAATTACAATTAAAAAGCAACTCTTTACCGGACGGCGACAGAGAGGAATGAAAAAAGAGCTTCCAATACCCCGTATTGGCATTATTACAATAACGCTTGACCCAAGAGGTTTTGAGAGCACCAACAAAGCTGTGAACATATATTATTTTTAAACCCCCCTTTTCAATTGGGTTAATTAAACATAGTAAGTCTCCTTACTTTATCAGTTTTCCCGTTCGAAATAAATCAAAAATAGTAGGCTACTTTGGATCTTATCAATAAAATCTTTTGGAGGGCTAGGCAGATTCCTTTGGGACCACGTATCTCCCGAACGGAAGCAGATACGGACCTGGGAGTTGCAAATTTGGGCTCCTTAGCATAGGTTACCCACTGTTACGTCATTTGGACGAAATCGATTTTGAATCGATTTTTGGTCAGTTTTGGCAAAAACTGCAAATCAGTTTTTTTGCCCCCCACGCCCCCACACAACACCCAATTCCAAAATAAACTTCAGATTCGTAATCAGCGTGTCGCGAACTACCAGAAAAGATACACATTTATTGCTTTTGCGACAAATAAATTTTCACCTCAAAGAAAAGTAATACCGAAAAACTTTTACGACGAACAAAGGTTATCAAACCTTTTGTTGTCCCTAAAAGATTTTCGGTTTTCTATTGTTCCTCTGAAGTTGCAAACTGAGCGAAATAAGTGTCATAAGAGGGTGCTCGACGCATCTTGCCAGTGATACGTGATTTCAAAGCAGTCAAATCAAACCTTTGTTTGTCATCTTGAATTTTATCTTGACATTTATGAATAAATGGGTCAGTTTTGGCAAAAACTGCAAGAGGTGTGCACCCCTTAGGCCTACGTGATTTTTAGGTGAAAAAAAACATTTGTCGCAAAGGCGATCAATGTGTAATAATAATAATAATAATAATAATAATAAGACTTATAATGCGCACACACCACTCAAAGAATGTTCATGGCGCAAATGACAATGAGAAATGATACAAATAATACAGAAAAATACAAAACAATGACAGAAGAAAAACTTAATGGTACAAGATTATATAAAAGCTTTTGTCATTAAGTGGGATTTTATGCTCTTCTTAAAGTTAGAGAGAGTAGATGTTTTTCTGATTTTTAAGGGAAGTTGGTTCCATAAGCGAGGGGCAGAAACAATAAATGACCTATCCCCCCAAGAATGTTTGGACTTAATTTCAGATAATAAAAATTGAGAGCTGGATCTTAGATTACGAGAGGGGACATAAATATGTAATAAGTCAGAAATATACATTGGACCATGTCCTTTAAGTGATTTATAAACAATAAGGAGAATTTTATACATAATACGATATTTTACAGGTAGCCAGTGCAGGTTTTTTAAGACAGGGTGGATATGACAATGCTTATGAGAATGAGTTACAATGCGTGCAGCTGAGTTTTGGATTAATTGGAGTCTATGAATCTGTTCATGTGGAAGACCGAGGAGTAAGGAATTGCCCATATCCAACCTTGAAGTGATAAAAGAATGTACAATTTGTTCAGTTGCCTTATCATTTAAATAGTTTCGCAATTTGTAGATGCCTCTGAGATGAAATGCAGCAGAACTTGTTATTTTGGAAATGTGGCGTTTCATAGACATATTGGAATCGAAAATTACACCAAGATTACGCGCATGAGTGGAAGGGCGAACCTGAACATTACCAATTGATATGAATGGAATATTAATTTTAGCAAGCTGATGACAAGAACCAAAAAGCAAAAACTCAGTTTTTTCTTCATTAAGCTTCAAAAAATTACGTCTCATCCACAAACGGATATCATTGATGCAACTCTCAAGGCATCTGATGGCTTTAACACTCTCATCTTGAGAAGGACTGAAATCAATGTAAATCTGGGTATCGTCTGCATAAACGTGATATGAAATATTGTGCTTCACCAAAATTCTACGAATTGGAAGTGTATAAATAGGGAACCACTGAGGTCCAAGGACTGAACCCTGTGGAACTGAATAATCCATGTATACAGGATTGGATAATTCATCCCCAATACAAACATATTGAGGTCGTCTGTTTAAGTAAGAGTTGCACCACTCCAGAGCAACAGCATCAATACCCACGAAACTATTCAAACGCGAAAGCAGAATTTCATGGTCCACAGTGTCGAATGCGGCACTCAAGTCTAAAAGGACCATAGCCACTATTCTACCATATCCATTTCAGAAAGTATATCACTGCTTACTCGAAGTAGAGCAGTCTCAATACCATGGTTAGCCCTATAAGCAGATTGAAATGGATCATAGACATCATTGGTATTCATATGATCAGTAATGCGACTAGAAATAATGCGTTCAATAGTTTTCCCCAAGAATTTTAGGTTTGCCACTGGTCTGTAATTCTTAAAACTTTCTTTATCTAAGCCATCTTTCTTAAGAAGTGGCCGAATATGTGCAACCTTAAGGCTATCAGGAAAAACACCTCGTTGAATGGATTTGTTAATGATAATAGATATATATGGCACAATCACAGTTATACATTTCTTAAGCAAGTATGTAGGCAATGGGTCAAGTTCACAAGACTTTGAAGGTGAATTCATAATAACATTATTAACTTCTTGAGTATTTGTAAGACGAAATAAAGATAATTTTGAAATGAGTTTTTCTTCCTTCTGAAATTCAGAAGAATCTTCCAGAGAGTCAGTAATAAATGATTTACGTATAGTTTCAATTTTCTGAAGAAAAAAGTCTGAAAAGTTATTTGCAAGAGCATTATTTGAGACAGATGTTGGAAGAACAGTGTTTCTTGATCTATGTAGAAGACTGTTTACTATTTTAAATAGTTTCTTTTGATCACCTGTGCACAAATCTACTTGAGCAGAGAAATATTCTATCTTGGCATGTCGGATCAAGTTGTTGACAATATTCCGTTGCTTGCAATACTCTTGGTGGTCAACCTCGAGCCGTGAATTCATCCATTTTCTTTCATGCTGGCGACGAATTTTTCGTGCTGAGCGGATTTCATCAGAGAACCAAGGACTGGATGGTCTTACTCGAAGAGTTTTTATCTTTACAGGTGCATGTCGATCCAAGGTGTCTCGTAAAATTGATTCATAAAGATTTACACAGGTATCCAAATCTTGATATTCAAAGTGAGAATCAGCGAAAGCGGAGCAAATATCAGCAGAATAATTGACTAGGTCTAAAGCCTTCAGATTACGAGTTTTAATCGTAACTGAGGGTAAAGGAGGCTTTTGAAGATTCAGGTTGCATGAAAGAGCATAATGATCTGATAAGCCTGGTAAAACACAAATATCAGAAAGCAAGGTGTATCTTTTCTGGTAGTTCGCGACACGCTGATTACCCTACGAATCTGAAGTTTATTTTGGAATTGGGTGTTGTGTGGGCGTGCAGGGGGGGGGGGGGCAAAAAAAAAACCTGATTTATGATTTATGAAAAAAATAGAAATCATATAAACAAACAGCCTTTCCCGGTCAGATAATTACACGAAATTGGTGTATAACAAAGACAAGGGTGTTTTCCACTCCAAGTCTAATTTTAATGTCGATGGGTGTTCAGAGAGGACAAGTGAGGGGGCTGAAAGAGGGGGTTTTCCAAATTGTGCACTTATAAAGAACACGTATTTCTATCGGGTCCTTTGGGACCACGTATCTCCCGAACGGAAGCAGATATGGACCTGGGAGTTGCAAATTTGGGCTCCTGAGCATCGGTTAACCCCTGTTACGTCATTTGGGCGAAATCGATTTAGGATCGATTTTTGGTCAGTTTTGGCAAAAACTGCAAATCAGGTTTTTTTCCCCCACGCCCCCAACAAACTTATATAGCAATAAACAGACAAATATTTGCGGATGAACAAAACCGCGTCCAAAACTAGGCGCGTATCCAGGGGGCGTTGGGGGCGCGCCCCACGGGTAAGAAAAAGAGGAGAGAAAAAAAAGAGGAGAAAAAAGAGGGGAAAAAAGAGGGGGAAAAAGAGGAGGAGGAGAGGAAGGAAGGGAAAAGAAAAAGAAGAAAGAGAGAAAGGGAGGGAGTAATAGAAAAACGCCAAGACATCGGGAAGAGAACGAGGAACAGTGACATCATTATAGCGCTGATCCCTATTATAAACACACGGTAGCCAGTGACGGATCGAGGATTTCGGAAGGGGCGTGCACCTCACCCTACCCCTTACACCGACAACTCCATTTTTGACGTTTCCATTTTTCCTCTCTCACTACTGTATCTATATATTATATACTCTATTTGGTCTATCATAACGCGCGCGCGTGTGTGTATGGACGCCTTAAATTATTGTACAACTGTGCCATGAAACCAACTGTGGCTGGTCTCGAACTCGACTGAGTCGTCGGGGAACATGACTCTTTCGGGAAGGGGGCGACCGCCCCTCCCCCCGAGCATATTTTTTTTTTTGATATCGCTAGTAATTTTAAAATAGAAAATGCTTAGATACAACTAAGAAGGCATGGGGAGTGTCATTGCCAGCGATCTGGGAGGAATTTTCGGCCAAAATGTTTTGTACGCTTCGCGCCAACTTATGATGGCGCTACGCTTAGATAGTTTGCCTACAGACTTCGCCCCTCCCTTGGAAAATACTCGCTACGCGCCCGTTCGAATTTGTTAAGCAACAGCAGATATCATATCATATCAATGAGCATGAAAATGGCGTTCCAGGGTGAACAGCTTCAAAACTGTCTGTGTGTGTATAGTCAAAGGCGAGGGAGCCCAATTTGATTTGGGGAGCTGTAACGACTTGCGCGAAAAATATATAACCAATATTTTTCGCGCGCTCCGCTCGCGTTCAACATGTTAATGTCAATATCATAAAAGCAAGCATCGGTTATTACATCGCATGCCATCGTGTACCGTACGGTCCCTGAAAGTTGCGTAGTACACCGCGGGATGCCCATTTAAACAACGAAATGTCTTATGTAGATGCAATTTATTTTTCTTTCAGTATAGGTGCCCGAAAAATTCTCATCATATTGGCCGAATTTTCAGGAAAAAAATATTGGACGGAGGGGGGGGGGGGGTTGGCAGCCCACCGCCTCCTACGCCTATGTGTGTAGTGCTCGGTTTCGGAAATATCTGGTATTTGTTTAATTTCCTTCAACCAAGTTTTATAATAGCCGTTATAAGAGGTTTTAATATTTGTACCCACAATAAATGAACTGTGTCTGAATTTTCGAAAATTTCCTGACCAACATTCTTCATCATATTTTCCTCTACTCGTGCAATTTTGGCCTGTCTGTTAGGAGTTCAAGGAGGTTTTTCTATATTGGTTGTCCATAGATGATTTTTTTTTGCAACATTATGGGTATGTTTTGAAGTGAGTTTATTCACGAGAAATATGAATTTTCAAATTTTGAACAAATAATGGGCTTAAAACCTTCAAAAGTGGACTGTCGGGTATTGTGGGCCGCGACGTAGAATCACCTACAAAAGCAATGATCCACAGGACATGCGATGAGGTCGAACATGATGTGTGACTGGTGACAATTTTCAAAAAGGTTATGGATGGGGAAAAAAAGCTAATGGGAAATACTTGGTTCTCAGGCAAAAAGTGTACATCTGGGTGGTCATTTTCAAGCCCGAAAAGTGCCATTTCCGGTGATCTGGGGGGGGGGGGGTATCAAAACCAGAAATTTTCTTGTACGCTGCGCGCCAACTGATGGTGGCGCTCCGCTAAGATAGTAATACGCGCCCCCGGTTTAGAAAATCCTGGATACGCCCCTGACTACTGATGGAAGCAAGTATAGGGCGTCTTGCGAAGCGCTGCAAGGGACTACCTATAGAGAGCCTCGCCGCTAGGTTTGGATTTGTTGTTGTTGAAATATTACAAGGCTTGTGGGCTTCGTTAGTATCATACTTTCGGCCCTTGAAGAACGTTGGTACAATATGATAGAGGATAGCGGGAATGCAGGATTACTTCTGTAATAAAATTCCTGCTGATATGTTAAAGACCACTTAACGGCAATTGCGACATCCTATCATCCCAGCTAGCCTGACGTTGAGAAATAACCGTTTAACATCAGAGGCCAAATTTACCAAAGAGGCTGGACTACCAACAGTAAAGCACCGACAGGGTATTTAACAGACTATAGGAATCAAAATAAGGGCCAACAGGAAACAACATAAATTTATGGCGTCTAAAAAAAATATGTTTGCAATTTCTCATTGATGTGACACGTTTTCAATTTGCAATGACAAACGTACCACAGGCTTTGCGCATTACGCCAACGCGCCTTTTCCGGAGGGCAGCTGAAGACGAATCGAAATGATGGCGCTATTTACATATTGATTTAAGAGTCGTGTCTTTATACTGCTCTGACTGTTATCAAAAAGTTTATAACTGACATGCACATTATTGACTGCACTATTGTTCTGTTGTTTTTACGTGAAAAGAACATTTTGGTAGAGATATATAAAACAATGAATTAACATAAACGCAACAAGTATCTTGATATAACTGTGTTTAATTGTTAACAACAAATCAAATTGATAAAATCTTGCTTACAATTATCCATGATATAAGTTCTACTATAAGATTTGGTTTTTTCAACGTCGTAATTGAAGCGCCTGTTGAAGTAAAGAAACAAAGTAGTCAGCCAGATTCTCATGATATGCTCATTGCTCAACATTACACATAATATGATAGTAAAAGTAGGCCTAGGCTATTAAAGTAGGCCTATATAGTGATAAGTTATAGGCTCTTCAAATAATTCAGCTGCAACACATACCAAACCTTAAAAAAACTAAATTAATGATGGTTAACACATCATTAATTGGTACAGAAAAAGATACCGACTAAACACGTTATTGCTCGACTAGCTTGTTTGATAGCACCTTTATATAAACAATGATACACTCTACACAGAGTGTATCATTCAACAATGAATGTTCCTTCAGAAACTTAGTTACCCACACCCCCCCCCTCCCCAAAACTTCTCTCTGCCATGCCTGCTACCACCCCTCCCCTCCATGAGCCACGTATTAATCTTGACAGTTATACAAAAACGAAACTTGTTCGAAATGGTATGAAAATTATTATTAAATCTTAATTGGTATACTTTGGCACTTGTTCAAGCATTCATTAGTACTGAAGCCCCAACCAGCCTGCCCTCTGCACTTAAGACACTGTTGCAAAATCGGTAATGATTTTAAGAGCGGAGGAAATCTAAACAGATCATTGTGATCAGGAAGATAAAGCCTGGGCACTGAAACCAACCGAAGGTGTTCAAGTTGATCGATAACTGATACACGTACGTCGTCTCCATATATTGAGACTGTTATCATTCATCATGCATGACGGTGATACTGTATTAAATGTCTAGTGCCAGTGGCGTAGGAAGGTACTTTTGAGTGGGGGGGCTGAAGACTGATGGCCGGCCTGGGGGAGGGGTCTAAGGGGAGGGGGTGTCCCCCTCCCCTTTGGAATTTTTTTGCATTTCCAAGTAGCCTCAGATGCAATTTGGTGCAATATAGCACACTTCAACACCCACTCCATTTTGTAAACTTAATTTTGTATTTTCACCAGGCCTTAGATGCAATTTGGTGCTCCAAATGAGATTTTTTTTCTCATTTGGAAATGAAAAAGGGGTTTTCTGACTTGCGAAGCGGGGGGGGGCGGAATGATACTTCCGCCCCTCCACATTTTTCACTGGGGGGCTGGCGCCCCCAGCCCCCCCCGGTTCCTACGCCCTTGTCTAGTGCAATATGCACGATTCCCTTTAAACAGAATTATATAGCGACATCTATCTCAACCAAAAGGCAGGCGAAGAAGTGATCCATAGTTGCCCCCCCCCCCTCCCCCTCAATTAAGTGAGATTGGGAATGTACGAAACACCTACCGGAATACAGTAGCCGACCAGTTGACGTGAACATATATACATATTAGTGACAATAAACGTAGAAAAAATAATTAACGCAATCCCCCCCACCCCTTCATCATCACCCCACCCATCCCATCATGTCGAGAGAGTCATATCCGTGTCTTTCAAGGCTTATAGACATTGCTGGTAACAAGTCGGGCTTCAGAACCGATCCTATAGTTCCACTGTCTTCGGTTTGTGTGTGTTCCCTTTGTATGTGCTTTGGTACGACAAGGAAGTTCCTGGTAGCTCCATGATACGATGACCATGAAAGCACAAACTAAACAGAAATTCTAAAAAATAGTCAATGTTCTTGAGGTATTTCACACGATCACTGGAATCCAACTCACCAAACACGTCATAATTGCCATGGTTAAATTACACCTTTTTTTCTATCGAAATAGAGTGTTGAGTCATTGCTGAACCGAGCAGCAATAATAGTCAAATCATTGTTGCATGGATTGAATCTCTTGAGAAATCCGTTATTCCACGTTCACTTTACCAGTATATGCATGCAATACACGTATTCAACTGACGTTTATTACATATACATACGCCTGCATTCATGCAATTATATATAACATCCAGCAGTAGCCTGTTTGCCAACCACCTTTGACGTCAAGACGTGACTTATATTAGCATTTTCTTTCATTAGTCGACATCACTCTCGGACACCACGGACGATTTAATCCATGATACTACGTCATTGTACAAATATCCATACACAGTCGCTTATATAGTCTTTCGTTCACACAAGTAATATTTCAACTGTCAAATTGTATTCTCTAAAGGTGAATATCTTATGCAAAAATATAAAGATGAGACGCAAATTGTGATCAAAACAATATAATTACAATTTTGAAAAGATTCACCAGTTGGCGAATCCAGAAGCGTTTGTATTTACATTAAAAAATAGAAATTAATAACATTGAGTACATTAAATGTACTGAAGAGCGCAAAAATACATGGCTGTATTTTAAGATTTCTGGGTAAAAACGTTTCTTAGGTATGTCAAATTGCAGATATACTTGTAGTTTTAATACGCGTCACTAAGTTGTTTGCTGTCATATATTGCTATAAGCTTACTCTTTGCAGCCAAACAACTGAGGCAAAAAGAGATATTTAAGTTATAAAAATGAATGCCTTGTTAAGGCCCAACAGCTCTAAGAAATGTCTATTTTGTTGGAATTAGCCAATATACCGGTACCAAAATTGATCGTAATTAAAATAACAAGTATGACGTCACCATATTCCGTCGTAAGTATGGAACCAATGCAGCTAGTACAGAAGCTGCCGGGGTTGGCTCGTAAACGTCGTTTGTATATACCGATGGTGCAGGGGTCAAAGGTTATCAGTATACCTTTACTGCCATTAACATTTAATGTTCATGGACGTCTTCAAGTTTTAAAGCAGTATTTCGCTATACATACAACCCTATAAAAAGATTTACTTCAAAATCGAGATTGAAGAAAATTATAAGAAAAGAGAGAGGCTTTTGAAGAATGTCTACCATGATGACATCACAGACCAGTGCAGCTATATATATACTGTAGTCCATACTTTCTAGAGTAACGGAATTTTTCCCTTTTCAAAATAGGTTACATTTATGTTTCTTTCAAATGTTACAACGGTCTACCGCCGGAATATTTACGGCAGAACATAATAATAGTGTAGATTATACCTCCAGGCAGCTCAAAATTATACATAGAGGTATATATCGTGACAAGAACTAGACTAACCCCAAACCGATCCTTTGACGTGCAAAATGAACAAGCTATTATTCTCTCTCCTCTTACAAAAGATTGTACTGCGGATAAGCAATGTGCACGTAGTCATTCATGTAGGCTTGTTGCCATAGTAACAATATTTATTCAACGGATTCATTCGGGGCTAAACCATTTCTTAGTGAATAGCATTAAGCGCTTAAAGGCAAGTACAATCATACCACACCTACTTATCGGTTCCTGCATTACAGTCAATGGTAACTTCGCAAGTTTATATCTTACGTACAAACAGACGGACATAAAAGTTGATCGGTTACCAACCTTTAACCTCAACATGTTTATGGTACCTATTCCATTGTTACCAAGGGACTCGTGATAAAATGACGTAACATCGTTTCCTGATACAGCGTGACATGTATACCAGACTGTCGGTAATCTCGACAGTTCCAAGTGACATACCCTATTGACGGGTGGATTCAAAAGGAACTTACTTCTAATACGAAGACCCGCCCCACCGCTCCCACCCCCCCCCCTTCTTTGACATGTATGCCAGTCCTGTCGCCTCGAATGAATTATTCAGGAATGGCAAGATTTTAAGTCAACGAGTTGGAATTTTCCGCGTGGTAGAAAGGCGTAGTAAACAACACAGCTGATACTCTACGTTACTCCATGTACATAATACTGACGTCACTGTTGAAACTCCCTTCACCACTGAATGGATACATCGTGCTTCCCAGTACTCTATCGGGTTCACTGTTAAAACATGCATGCATCTCTACGTCACTCCATATATACGTAATAATGACTGCAACTGAGAATACGCTTCGGTTAACCTTGGACGCTACCTCGACACTATATCCGGAGAGGGTGGAGTACCAACTGACATATGCCGCTTGGGTAAATGGGGCGACAGGAACATTTTAGTCCAGGCGCCTATATATAACGATGTAAGGGCACCGTTTGTACACCGCTGTACATGGCCCTGTGCAGTGTACTTTAGAGCTTAATATGATCTGAATTCCATTGAAGATTTACTAAAATTGTGTTTCCACTTTGCAATAAAAAGAATTTAAAAAACGTTTTGCAATCTTTCCATGACCTTTACAGATGAAAATTGCATCTTGCATTATTTTAAAGGCACAATCGTTTCAATGACAGCAACAAGACTTCCGTCATGGAAAAAAAGCTAATTTGATTGAATCAACTATGTCACATAATGCACATGTCATGTATGTAAAGGAACGAAAACAAGTTACTAAATTATATTTTCGATATATACATAACTTATTAAAAAAAAGTTTAAAGAATACGTGAACTATAATGTTGTTTACAAAGAAAACGAATATGCTACCTGGATATTATATTTCCCATATCATTGATGAGGCAAGAAAATTGACAATTTTAACTTGATTTAATATATGTTTCACATAATCTACTTGTTTATTATTCCTGTAAAGGTATATTCCGGTGGCATTAGTTAATTAATGAAATAAATTTAACATAATTTGATGCACAGAGCCTGCATCTTCACGTCATGCAAAACAACCCCATCCTTAGAGCATTTGGTATGGCGGAGATATGAATTTTTCAAAATTTTTGATTTGTTGGCCGGTGAAACTGATATCACACAGGTTATGACTAATATATTGATATGGGGTTTGTAATTATGCCACCAACCTGTATGCATGCCACCGGAATATTCCTATAATAGTGAAACTTAGGTAATTTCCCCAAAAAAGTTAACATATTGCCGTTTCTGCGATTGCGTGAACAGAAAGATACATTGTATAGAACAAGCTTATTATATCTTAAATGTTCAGTTCAGTTCGGATGATTTCCATGCACTTGTGTGTAAGATTACATGAATGATAAAAAGTATACATACATACATACAAAAATAAAAGTGGAAGGGAGCTGAAGAAGCCAGCTGCCCTTCACAGAATTTGGTAGTAAAAGAATAAGCAACGGCAACACAAAAAGTTAACACATGATTGCACGAGAATTATTTTAACCAAAAAAAGGGGGGGGGAGAAGGGGAAGTGAATTTCTCGTTTATACTATAGATTGAAATTAAATCTCTCACATGGACTGTTTTTGGAATTACTAAAATTATCTGACTACACTGAAATGCCAGTTGTTTGGCAATTCTCTTTACTATTTTACAAATCTGATCCCAACTAACATACTCTTTCGGTATACGGTAGAGATATTGACATAGTCAATGTCAATATTGAACGCTGTATGCAATGCAATTTATATATGGGTGGTTAAACAAGCCTGATTGATAAACCGTGTCGAGTCTACATGATATAATAGTATAAGGAAGTATATAAAGCCTACATTAAAAACTACATTCATATCTTTCTGCATGCACAGAGGTTAATGCGAACGACATAAAACCAACCATCGCCTTTAGCTTTACATAGCATTGACTGAGACACGCTGCTATGAACAATTTTGGCGCCGTTTTGTCTGTGAGCTATCATTTTGTAGATCGGTGAATATCATAGTGCCACTATAGGATATCTTCAACTAGAGAGGGGGGAGATGGGGCAGAGGGGGAGGGCGGGGGGGTAGGGGAGTTGTTCATGACTATTATATCTTTCACGTATATTACTCATAAAGGTTGTGGTTGCAGCTCATTTATGTATACATTCCATTAGTCTGAATGTCTTGGTTTTTTTTTGCAGATCTTGATACTGTTCGAAATTAACATTATGCACTTTATTAATTTCATCCATGTCAGCAACTTTGTGTTACCACCATTTATGAAGTTAATTACGGTAATGATTATGATTTTATTAAATTATAATGGGTATTGATTCATATATGTAGCACCTATATATGCCACCTCATCCATCCCTAACCCCATCCCCACCCCACCTCAAAAACACATATATACACACTTGAAAACTTTGGCCCGTTTGCCGAAGCTGTTGCCAAAGGCCTATATAGTCAAAGGTTTAGGCTCACGTAACCGTACAGGGATCAAAGAAGACCCAATCCCTTCATTTGCATTCTTCATTGTCTTGGTAACTAAATATCGTCTCAAATGACTTTCGGTGTTTCGGTTGTCTTGCTGGCATCCTTAACACTGCTCTGTCGGCAGCTCAGGACGTTCCCGTCAGAATCTATGCAGAAGATTTTACGTCGTTCTTTTCGTCTGCAAAAGTTAGAAATTATAGGATAAAAATGCAAAATTAGTGTATTGTCAATACATGACTTCGATCAAACCGCAAAATATAACCTATATTTAACATCCACCTATAATATGCTGGCGATTAAGGAAGCACACCATACTACTGTATTCATTCTAAAGTATCGTCACCAACTCTGTCGTCTATAACAGAGAACACACCCGAGTAATCCCCCCCCCCTCCCACCCTGTATGAAGGGCTATTGTTCGGATTCCACGGAACGCTACAAGTATTCTGCGCAGCGTGCGATATTCTGGCAGGATACACAATTCAAAACGTCTGAGAAAAAGTCTTTAGAAAAAGTTGAAACAGTTGGCTTACGATTGACTTGAATAACCTGTCACCTCGTAAACTATATACACTGTGGATGTTTGCATATGATGATTATGTGGCCCATGATACCCGCATTTTCTGAATCGAAAATCATCATGCCAAGTTAAGTGCATGCAAATGCATATGGAAATAATGCACGATTTATGAATATGCAGCGATATGAGTGAGTTATGAAACGTTTAAATGGAAATTGTTAGTAGGCCTATATAGGTGATAAACTTGCCCATGTTTCAAAGAACCAAGTAATATCATATGTTTTTACGACTAAGATACGAGCTTTTGAATAGCGTTTGGTGTTTACATGAGTTCGTTGAATAATGCAGTTCACCGTGTCGTGCGCCGGAATTTAAGAAGCTTTGTGAAAAGAAATAGCAGTTAGTACACAGCATACTGTTAGTGGAATGATGAGAAAGTTCAAGATTGTTGAATTTGATTTAGTATATATTTAACTAACACCTATGACAGGAGTTTTCAATAGACAATGTACAAACGGCCATATTCGGTCCGCGAAAGAGTTCAATTCGGCCATCGAAACAACTCAACTCGGATATCCAGCTACCCGGGTACCCTTATTAGACCTAATAGGTTTGAAACACCCTACCGGCCTTCCTTGAACATTGCGCAAATCTAGGTATTATGGAATTTTGAGTCTTATCTGGTCTTTGCTCCAACCAATATGTTTCTCTGGCCCTTGTAGAATATAAATTGAGAACCATTGGCCTCACGATGACTTGTTTCTTCGTAGTTATGTGAAATCAATTATATATCATGGTATTTGACATGTTGTTTATCATGAAACGGTTTTCATCCCATGTATGCTTATATTAGCGTAATTTGAAATGCATGGAAGCCTCCCAGCATGCACCAGTGTGCCAGCCCTCATCCATCTCAAACATACAATGCTGTTGTCTTTTTACAGTCTACGTCCATTCCATTCGATTAAGGAAAGACATCACAAGGACAATATATATATATATATATATAAATATATATATATATATATATAAATATATATATATATATCACCCCCACTCCCACCCCACCCCCACATCACACTTTCTTGGGCAACTCCGGTGGTTTAAGGAAAATAATGAAGCAGGATATGGTTAACACCACGACATCTTTGAAACACAGCTCAATTTATTTCTTTATATGCGCATGCCCATTGAGGGTATAACCAGCGGGAATGATAAACTTATACACTATCGAGTTTACTGTTAACCATTTACCTACACACACAAAAACAGCGAGTAAGACTTGCGTAGAAACTGCTCAGCAGTTAGAGAGAGAGAGAGAAAGATTAATGAAAGATGGAATACTGACTGTCAAAAATGGGCAAAAGATGGATTTGAAAAAAAAAACTCATGAGAGAATTGAAGGTGTTATCATTTCAGGTGCTGTCTAGAAGGTGAGCAATTGGCTTTTTTGTTCTATATATAACCTATTGTAATAATGTCCATTATTAGGATAGAAATGTTATCATGAGGCATGAGAAATGTCCTCTTGGGTGATATTATTTATGATATTATCCGTCGTCTCCTATCGGATGATTTACCAACAAACAAAAAAACATAAAAATTGATCCTTTAATTGTAGACGTAGAAGGCTAGTTTGGTCACTTTTAGGTGGTACAGATAGAGATGACTGCAGCCTAGTTCGGAAGTGGGCGAGATCAGTGGCAACAGATTAAGAACACAGCAGCTGCTATAGATGCATCATAGAGCGAGAATGTAGTAGTGGTGTGGCCACAGGTACAGTAAGTAAATAAATATCGATATGAATGTGATAAACTATGCGTAAACGTTCCTTTGACACGATGGTACTCTTTAAGAAAAGTCCCCCAGGAAGAAACCTGGGCACGAAAAACCAAACAACCGACTGATCCGCTCTCAACCCCAGTCCCCTTGCATCGAGACTGTGACTGTGTGCTCATCGTCAGGTGTGTATCACGATTCCCCTTGAAGGGCAACAGATACTATACATGATCATAGCCAAAAGGCCGAGAAGCGATTTTTTGACACGATGGTTAAGTTCATGAGCTGTTGCTGAATACACAATGTTATGGCTGTGTTATTTATATGTTTTTATCCACAAGACTCTGAGACACAAGTACGAGGACTTGAGCAAGTATAAAAGTAACATAGTGACGAGGAAGTTTACTTGTACAAGTTTTGTTTTCTTAATCATTGATTAGCAGGCTATTTGATCAAATAAATGATGAATGATTTGGAAAAGATGTAAGATCGTCTGGTATTAACAACAGTATAAGAAATGCCTAGCTGTAGAGAGATGCTAAGAGATGCTTATGCTTCTTAGAGAGATGCTAAGAGATGCTGTTTTAGAGAGATGTTTAAAAGATGCTGGAATGTGAGGAGATGAATCTTCCATTTAACATTATGTTCGCGCTGATGGACACGTATGTCATCAAACGCTCGATAGCTATAGACAAACTGGCAAGGCTACCAGGCAGGCATGCCAGACTAGATCTTTTCAAAACTTCTCCACACCAAGAATCTCTCTTATTCGATTCAATGACGATCTTGGAATTTCTGACACCTTTAAAGGTCATCACTTTATTGTCCGCAAATAATACATATAATAGAAAGTAAGCAAATGGTCATACATGATGAAGTTTCAACAAGCATTTGACTGCTACTCTAAACGTAGTTATCAACTCTGATACATTGAATTATCTACTTTAACACTAAGGAGTGTATGTGGAACGAAAAGTAGAAGCAGAAAAACAGACAGGAAACTACTTTTGGCATTTTCTAAAACAATTTCTAGCGTGCTAAAATTTGGAGCCATGGCATGAGTGTATACTGACGACTTTAGATTTACTTGTCTAGACTTGTCTATTGATGACACTCAGATAGCGTTAATGTAGTCTGTGAATGGTTAAGCTATGTGACGTTTGATACATTCATTGTAATTCGGGTAAGGGGGTGGAGGTGGTTGGGTATAGGACGCCATTTTAGACGCTCTTCTAATCTGTATAAAGGCCTATAACCAGGATAAAAAGTAAAATGTAAACAAATAATATAATTTGAAGACTATAATTACCTAATTAATTATAAATAGTTTGAATAAAATCGTTTAGATATCATCCAATTGTTGTCATATTGTTTGATTCACTAATTCCTAATTTGAGAATGTCTACATTAGTGACGTCAGACAAATCACATTCAATAGTTGAACCGTCTTCCGTCAGAATTGTGTTTGGCTTTCAAACTATACGCATTGTATGTAAAAAATACACACAATAAATGTGTCTGCAGTCTGCAGTGTATTGATTTGATAGACCGTATAGTAGAGCAGATAACTTCGAGCAAGAAATAGAGAGAGAGAGAAAGAGAGAGGCAGAACGGGGACATGTGATGGCAGGATAGATTTTAGTGTTCGCTATAAATACTTACTTTTATCGGTGGAGCGATACCTCCTACAGGGATAATGATAAAAAGATTGATTCGTTAACATCATAGTAAATTTCACGGTGGCCATTAAAGGCTACCATAGGGAAATCCCATCGCGCTCACAAATGCGTCATGAGAGTACTGATCGCTACTTTTTGGAGAAAAGTCACAAAAGACAGAACTTGGAGACGAAAAACCGAACCATTGATCCGCTCTCACCTTATTTCCCTTGAATCGAGACTGTGGGTATGTGATCATCGTCAGCTGGTGTGTATCATGGTTCCTCTACAAGGGGAACATAAATACTAAAACATGATCTTAGTCAAAAGGCCGAGATCGCTAATGTGACGCAATGTAAAAGAAGTATATTACATTGTGACAAGACCGTTCAATTTGATCTGAAGTAAGGCATACAGTTATACCACACCTAACGAAACATGACGTGGAGCCGGTAGGGCCTACATACTGTTACTATCGGGCCAGGGGGTAACTTTCACCATTTTAATGGGTGAGGGGGGGGGGGCGATTTTGAGACCGAGTAGTAATTTTAAACCGAGCAACATTTCAAAAGTGAAACCATAAAAAAGACAATTTGTTTTTATGACTTCAATTGCACACTGTTATAGGCTAAGTGTTAAGGGCGTGTGGCATAGTACCCGGAAGCTCATGTTTTTCTTTCTTTCTTTCAGAAAAGAAAACAGTACAAAGAACTAACATACATTACGAAAGAGGGTCAATGTACTCTAAAATTCTAGCGGTGTTGGATTGGGGGTAGCTTCTTGTGGCATCAATTGTCAAAACGCTTGTTTTTATCACTCAGATATTGACCAAATAATATGTGCTTTGCATAAACCGTTATCAATCCATGCTATATTGGCCTACATAACCGATAACACATACTATAGGCATATATACCGATCCTCATCCTATAGGTTTATCCTTGTTAGATCCTAAAATATCCTACAAAACAATTTCAAACAAGGCAAAATAGACCAACAAAACAGATCCCAAATATTTCAAATGTTGCCTTATGTAGGCAATGCATGTTCGCATACGTAATCTCACGACAAAACGTAGCCTACACTTGTTACATGGAGTTTCGCTACATGGAGTTTACAAAGATGGATTATAAATGATTTTACGACGAGCGAGCAAGGATTGGCCCCGGGAACAATTACTGCACCAAGTCCCGTGATCGAATTCTTCGTAAATACGTTTTTATCCCATATTACCCCGGCCCCTAATTAACATCGGGTTTTCGCGTCGTAGCTACCATGGCGATAACCTTACCCCCCCCCCCCCCCGTCAACTATGTTTTACACACTGTACGATTGCTTTCAGTGACGTGAAGAAATATGTATGAATCACATTTCCTAAACAGTAACCTTGCTGATACATTGTTACTAACATCTGGATTACTGTGAATCAAATCGCTGAGAGAAGTAATTTATCATTTCCGGGAACTCCCTCATGTCTCTATCAAGATGTTAAGATTGCCGCACGCGATATTTTTTTCTCGTAGTACAGCGAGGGGAAAGTCATGAGTTATTCATGATTTTACAGAAAATATGGCTTGCCGCACAGGCGGGACACTCAAACAGCAATATGATGTAGGTTACTGTATACGTATACTATATATATACTTGCTCTGCACTTTTGCAGAAGAAAGTGAACTGTTACATGCCATTGGTTATCGTTCAACTCAAACATTAAAGATTTCACTTTGCTATGGAAATATATAGGAGGGCGAGTAACCATACTTGAACCTACATTATGTTCAATGCATGTTGTATACTTGCGATGACTGTGCTCAAATAAGGACTATAGTACAGGCAGACAAGAACTGAAAACCTTTTGTACACGCTGTATAGACAAACCTTATATCAACAAAACAGGCTAACCCAAGCATTTGCTTCAAGACTGTGAACCTTTAACTTTAATATTCAAAATGGCCAAGTTAACTTAAAAGACTAGCCCTACTTGTATTTTTGTGTGTACATGAAATAAAATGTATGTATGTTTATATATATACATACATATATATATACATATATATATATATATATATATATATATAAATATATGTATACATATATATATTCAATATATATATATATATATACACCGTATGTGTATATGCCGTGCCAATATCGGGTTTAATGTTATATATGTTGCCGGAAAAGCATTTTACTCCGGCAAAAATCGATAGATGAGGTCATGGCTCAAAATAATTGTTTATATCTGCGCACAGTGACAATGTACAAGTCGGAACTATGTCTGCTTTGAGGCATCGGCGATAGTATAGTGCGTTACATACGAAACTTGGTTTAGTCTTTGTCTTCATTCCATGTCGAGGTACAGAAATAAGTCTTTCCCAGAATATGCTTTGAGAGTAACACAAGGGAGGTGTTACAGGACGAACCCGTTACTTCTTCTTACCTTTGGTATTGACTTTGGGTTACATGGTTGGCCAGTTACACAGTTTAAAAGTCATTCATGGGGTGCATATATATTCTGGTGAGTGACGGTTTAATGGAAGTAAAGCATATATATTTACTGTACAACTATGTATGCGTAAAAGTAAACACGTAATACTTCGTTGGCTAGTTGTGTGTATATCTTTGCCTTCAGTGAATAACCAGGTGCAATATACCTATATGGGAGCGAAATATGAATATACAGAAACTATAACCTATATAGTAGGCCTACATATTGGCCTATACATATATACTGGTGAGAGCATACGACGCGATCACGTGAAAACTTCAATCAGGCTTCAACTTCGGGTGTAAATATTTACTGGATAAGGTCAGGACGATTTCAGATTATCGACACTTCTTAGCTTATGTCATTAAAACAGATGTGACGTTATAATTAGCAACGGGAATGATTACTTTAGGGACTTCCCATACTCCACAACACACCAAACTGCGAGAACGAATATAGTTACATGATACCATATAGCTCTGATAATTATGTAAGACTGTACAACTACTGTAATAATGTCTGAAGGATGTCGGATAACCAAACCAACCGCTGTATAGCTGACCAATGTGCACAACGGACTGAGTTATAGGCGTGTACTGACAGCGACACAAGATAATATATTGCACATGTTGTCGGTCAACGCAACGTATTTCATCGCTTAGCCTTGTATCACCCGCCAACGGCAAATGTGACGCGTTAGATTATTAAACTGAGTTTCCTGGAACATAACATAACGCTTCCCTATCCGCGCATGATGTCTGACATACGACGACACAAGGGCTTGCCTGATATTTTGCTAGCTTTATTGTCGTGAAAGTTTGCATATCCAAAAAAAGTCAATTCACTGTTTGGAACGATTTATGTCTACGTCAAAGATAGGCCTTAAATTTAACCCGGTATGCACATGCATATAAACGTACATGCGTGTGTGTAATAATGATGATGTGATGAGTTTTGTTTTGTTGCACAGCGTTAAAGACAGATATTTAACAGACATTATCCTCCATATATACACGATGAGTAATTATGGCATCTACTCGCGGTTTCCAATCATTCTGATAAAGTAATACGATTGTCCTACATACGTCATGACTTTTACATGCATATGCTATATGGATCAATTTGCTGAAATCAAATTGAGCCTGATATTATTCTTGATACCATATAGCGGTCTAGCGATGTGACACTACACTCTTGATTTGTGAATAGCTCATATATAGCCTACAATCAATGCACAAAATGTTTGGTGAGGATCATGACCATACAATAGCACGCCTTATTTATTATTCAGGTCAAACTGTGGCTGCATGTAGTACACCGCACACATTGCTGCCTATGCTATATGATATATTATATATGTAAAGAAACACTGCATGAGACCCAAAGAGGTCTGTGTGTGTTCGTTTTAATTTGCCTGCAAGGGGCTAACCAACACTCCTTGTTCCCTTTCATATTTATATATATTTATATAATCAGGTCTGTTTTTCACCAACCAGCTTCTAGTTATTATTATTATTATTATTATTATTATTATTATTATTATTATGATAATTATTATTATTATTATCATTATTACTAGCATTATTATTATTATTATTATTATTGCAACGTTCCTAGATCAGTACTGTTATACCGACTTGGAATAGCGTGTCCACTCATTTATTATTATTATTGCTATGTAGCAACATAGACAAGGATAGTTGGTTGTTTTACGACTATAGTTGCATATTATTTGTATATATATTTCTGAAGGTTCGCTTTATTATCAATACAATTTTATAGTTATACGTATTGCCATGTCGACTATATAAGTATGTTAGGATACATGTTAATCTTTCACTCTGTATATGAGGTGATCAGATTGAATATGATATATGTTCATACTTATTTAATGTGGATGAAAGGAAATGGACGAACGCAAGTTGTAAGTACACAAAAACCATGCATGTATTATGTATATACAGGAACGCGCAGTGATTATAATGTGAATTTATAACCTTACCGTGTGTAAATGGGACTGGTATTAACTGCTCCTTACTCGCTGATAAATCTTTTTTCTATAATTCATGGACAAAAATCGCAATGTATGTTCACATCAAACGACAAATTGGTAAGAAAAAAGACTAAAAACGAAATAAGACTAAATGAAATAATGAACTTTTGATTGGGATTTGTGATTGATATCATTGCCAATCGTAAAATATGATATTGTGTTACTATAAATATAAATTGAGTTGAAGAAGGTAAACTAGCCATCAGATATACCTAGTGGCGGAGCGTCCATACAATCAGGGGCGAATGCCCCCCCCCCCCCTCTGACGGACTCAAATGGACTGCTGGCGCCCTTTTCAGCTCTTTATAAAGAGCTGAAAAGGTCAAAAGGTTGTATACAACCTTTTGACTTATTCGCGATTTTTGAATTTTTTATTGCGCTCTCATCTACATATTGACATTTGTCACACTTTGTTGGTATAATTTTGCGCTCTCATCTACATATTGACATTTGTCACATTTTGTTGGTATAATTTGGCGATGACACCTATTTATTCTTCGTTTATCTGCAAATTATCCAGGCCCAGAAAGTGTCATTTCCGGCGATCAAGGGAGTATCTTTACTCAAAAAAATACTGTACGCTACGCGCCAACCTGTGCTGGCGCTCCGCTTAGATAGTGTCAAAAGCGCCCCTACAGGCCATTCTCGCCCCTCCTGACCAATACCCCTAGCTCCGCCACTGGATATACCAACCTGGAGCTGCTATCTCAGGAAGATTCTGAGCTCATTATTAAGTACTTGGTCGTAGGAATGGTGCTAAACCAAATTAGGAAATGCCTATCAACATTTTATCAAAAACATTGCGGCCATTTTAAATATAGCATATCTAAAACCTCCATAGCCGTTGCTTATTTTTCTTCATCCATGACGATTGGCCAAAATTCCAATGAAAACGATGGAATTTTCCACTAATTACAATGTGAATACAGAATTTATTGCAGTGAAGTATCGTGATATTCTAACCAATGTCTCAGGGATATTCACTAATGAATACAAAAAGGTTTCTCAGAGCCAATTTCAATACGCAAAAGTAGGCAAAAAACCCCTCTCTTTAGTGTAATGGGTCCATGCAGTTCAGCTTCTTCATTTTGGTTGTTTTTGTTTAAATTTGAGAAGACCATTTTAGATCCAAAAATTCACCTCAATTGGCCCAAGTTTCTTCTTATGGCACCGCCATTACCCGTTCGACCGTATATAGCAGTATTACGAACGTCTCCTCAATAATGTGGGTATGGCTTCTTTATTTTAACAGCAAAAAGTACCAAGGGGCATATATATATATATATATATATATATATATATATATATATATATAAATACATATACATAAATACGTATACATATACATAAACACATATACATAAATACATATACATAAATACATATACATAAATACATATACATATATACATATACATAAATACATATACATAAATACATATACATAAATACATATACATAAATACATATACATAAATACATATACATAAAAACATATACATAAATACATATACATAAATACATATACAGTGCATGATGACGGTACATGGATCTATTCCTTACCTGTAGCCAATTGCGATTATTAGGCCGCCGACGGCAATTAATAGTATGAAGCCAACACATATCCACCAACAAAGCTCTGTAGTGTAAACAAACAAACAAAATCAAATGAAAGACACACATCATAACACTGAGGGGAAGCGATGAGAGCCAGGTCAGGCCTCGAGTAATTACGGGTATACCACTACGTCATCCCAACCCCATGTTTTGTATTGGTATTTTATTTAGTAACCTATTTTACGAAAAATGCACTATTCTTTATCTCATATTTTCCTTTATATTTTCACGGGCCCGAGGTTGTAGCCTTCTAGATCTTAGGCCCCTCTGACCGCGTTAGGCTGGTCCACATGTTTTTTATTGGAGTTATTTTAAAATATTTTCAAACACCTCAAGATCTTCTCGCCATCTCCATCACCATCACTATTAACATCACCATCATCATCGCCATCATGATCATCATCATGATCATCATCATGATCATCATCATGATCATCATGATCATCATGATCATCATAATCATCATGATCATCATGATCATCATCATGATCATTATCATGATCATCATCATGATCATCATGATCATCATCATGATCATCATGATCATCATGATCATCATGATCATCATGATTATCATCATGATCATCATCATCATCATGATCATGATCATGATCATGATCATCATCATCATCATCATCATGATCATGATCATCATCATGATGATCATGATCATCATCATGATCATCATCATGATCATCATCATGATAATGATCATCATCATGATCATCATCATGATCATGATCATGATCATGATCATCCTGATCATCATGATCATCATCATGATCATTATCATGATCATCATCATGATCATCATGATCATGATGATCATCATGATCATCATGATGATCATCATGATCATGATCATCATGATCATCATGATCATCATGATCATCATCATGATCATGATCATCATGATCATCATGATCATCATGATCATCATGATCATCATGATCATCATGATCATCATGATCATCATGATCATCATGATCATCATGATCATGATCATCATCATCATCATCATCATCATCATCATCATCATCATCATCATCATCATCATCATCATCATCATCATCATCATCATCATCATCATCATCATCATCATCATCATCATCATCATCATCATCATCATCATCATCATCATCATCATCATCATCATCATCATCATCATCATATTATTATTATTATTATTATTATTTTTATTATTATTATTGATATATTATGATTAGCCATTTCCCATCCCTCCCGCTCAACTTTAACATTTGAAATGTTTCGAAAATGAGTTGCAGGAGTTTGCTTAAATTTTATTATTTAATAAGCTTTCTGTCGGAAAAAAACATTTACGTTTTTCTTTTTTCTCATATAATTATTTGTTATTTAGTTGGTATTTTGCGAATGACATAGACCCCCCCCCTTCCCCTGCCCGCCCAACCTTCCAACTCGCCGATCGCTGCCATTTTGCTACAATCAACCGATAAACCGACTGACAAACTTACTACATCCAGCATCAAAGGGAGGTAAATCTGGAATTTCTGGTAGTGGATCATCGCAGTAACCAACGAGATTGCACTTATCCCTATCATTGATGCATTCGTAGCTCGTAGCTCGTACTGTATCATGTTTCTCCATTGTCACCAAATATGTCGGCTTTTCTGATTACGAAAGAATTGTAACTCATTGCCGGTGTCGCAAAACCTGTAAAAATTGCAGAAAATAAAATGGTGATGGCACGACGAAAAAATGCTTAAAACTTTGCAGAATCCAGCAAGTAAATTGTCGGATAGGAGCCTAATAATCTGAAAACACGAATTGAAACTGTCGTTACTGCAATGTCATTTCTGCTTCTACTGATTTGTTCAAATGGTTCGATTTAAAGGAAGACTTAAAGCAGTATTTTATTCTTAATTAAAGGGGTAACAGTCATTATTGCGTTGAAAATCTGTTTATTTAACAACACTTACTGGCTTTCCACATCGAAATTTAACCCTTTAAAATGAACACAAAAAATTAACAAAGAAGTCAGGAACAAATTAAGGCCATCACAGCCAGTGTTCGACTTATGGCCAAAAAATTGCATAGCAACAAATTTCGACAATTGCTATACAATATTTTTGTTGCATAGCAGTTCCCCAATATTGAATAGCAGTTTGAAATTACCACAAAACGGACCAAATGTTGGCGATCAATGTATTAACTAGAAAATGTTTATTTATTATTATTATTTATACTAGTGTTGCTACGATAATCGTTTTCAATATCGGTATCGGCCGATATTTGCAATATCGGCAGCATATCGGTATCGGTAAAATTTTGCCTAATTGCCGATAACAGCACACCGATATTGAACTTTTCTTTTTAACAGCAGAGCTACCTGTACTTATTTATACTTGCAATGATTTGTTAATCTGCCCAAGACGATCCATTTCTTTAGCGTCAGTTAAACTCAGATTCATTTTCGATTAATATCCATGGAAACCTGACTCTCCGTAACATCTAAAAACACGTCTACGGCGCGCGAATATAACCAATGACCTTCGTGAACCTTGGCCTACACACAGCATTAGTGCAGCATATATACACTGTACTAACCATTCATTTCCTCAAAGGCCTCCGTGAAAACCTTGAACATGATGCATACAGTAACTGCACAGTTCACCAGTGTTGGAAAACCTTGTTAAATTTCCCGCGAACACACTGCCGATTTCCCGCCGGTGTTCGCCTGCCTAGCACGTGTAACGTGCGAGCATAAAGGCGTGGTGTCCAGGGGCCCGTCTTAGGGCTATGGTGGGGTCATGGGTAGAACCCCTCGTGGGGATCCTGGGGGCGAAAGCCCCCGAAAATTGTTGTAATTTTTTGCGATGTCTGGCGATGAAAAAATTCGCAGTTGAGGATGCAAAATACTGACAACTTTTTTTATTTAAATTGTCACGAAACTGATGAAAATTTTAGAATGACAAGTTAAAGTAGCTACATTATGTTATAAAATGAAAAGAGATTTAATCGGTCTTTCAATCTTTAAAAAGTGCAACTTACAAAACTTCCGATATTATGAAACAAACAACGTTCAGCAAAGCCCCGTTTCTAGACTGCCTAACAATGAATAGCGTGCACTATGCGTACATTTTTACAACTGCAGTGTTTAACCCTATACCCAACTACTGTACCACGGTACATGTGCTGCGAATTTGCCCAGGTACCTTCCCAACAACTGTGAGCTCATCCCCTGTGTAACACCTGTTTGTTAACATTTTTTTGGCACGTTGCCAGGGAACATTTTAGTTACGTGAGATCCGTAACCGCCGAGGTGGTTAGGCTATTTGCTTTACACTTAACTATGGTAGGATATTATTTTTTCTGGTTTTTTTTTCGCTATACGGTCAAGTGAATAAGTTGTACATTGAGTATAAACTCAATAAATTATAACTTCTACATTGTGATCGACAGTTCGTAAGTTAAGGTTTGAGTGTTTGCTCCCAAATCTGACTAGGAATTTGTATCGCACAAATCGGCACAATGTGCGATGCTGATTTGGAAACGTCTCGCAAGTTTGTCGTTTTGGATCGCATTTTGCGATGCGATACCGGAAAAATCGAACACTGATCACAGCTAACCATAACCAAGCACATTTAATGTGCTGTCAATCCCGAATCACGTCTGATGCGGACGTGACAGAGAATACCAAGTCATGGACACTGTTTTGTAGCCTAGCCTAGTTAACGAAATTTTCGGAACGTACTATGCATGGATTATACCAAGGCCTATTACCTACGGGAAATCTGTATGGCGTTAACAATGCTACTTTCAATACTCACTTTGCCATTGGGGAGTGTACTAGGACACACGTAGTCCATGCAAGTTCATTGTGGAAAATATCAATACACAGTATATTAGTCAGGGAGCTGCTACTCGACAGTAAGAGTAGTAGCTTCCTGGTACAATATATCGTATGCATAGCTTGTACGCATGGTTCATATAGTATGGCAGCTATTTATGTACGTATTATGAGCGAAACAGAGGGTTTATTATTGTCTGACGTCACGTGATAGAGATAATTTGATTGGTTGAGTTTAAAATATGAATGAGAATGATGTGGTTTGCATGCATAAATGTTTGGAAGAGCCGAAATTGTCATTTTTGTATGAAAAGACTAATTACTCGCTAGTTAGGGTTCGCCGAATTATATCACAGTAATCCGTTTCATCAATCGCAAGTTGCTGATATGTAAGTGACAATAGACTGCTAACAAATCCAGATGAATGCAATATTGCCCGTTAAAGAAAGGGGTAAACAAGTGATTGCTACAGTAATTTCACTTTTCAAGGAATTCAGCTGGAGAAAAAAAAATATGCTAAAACATCTCTCGTATGCTACTAAAAGGCAACACTAATGATGGAGACCTTGTAACATTGTTCTAGACATTCTAAAAACTTAACCAAAATATGCCATTTTTTTTCATACAAACAACACGGCACCGTGGGAATATATTTAACATTAATTTGTTCTGGACAAATTTGTAATACGTAACGACATGTCATTTGAGGCCATTAAAGTCTTGAATTCACATCGACTTTTTGTGTTGTTTCTGAGAAACAGAGCTAATGAATTGTGTGTTGGAATAAGTAAACCAGTCGCTTTAGTTGGAGAGCCTCTGATGTTTAAATGCCTATCTCAAAACTTAATATTGTTATGGCCAATACATTGTACCTGGACTGATAGCAATGTTGATTAGTAGTCTACAACATATTAAAGATAAAAACTTTACCAAAACAGACCATGTATCCGCTTTCGGTAAAACATATTCATGTTTACCGCAAATTCAGCAATATTCATGGATGAATCCAAGGGCGTAGGAACCGGGGGGCTGGGGGCGCCAGCCCCCCCCCCAGTGAAAAATGTGGAGGGGCGGAAGTATCATTCCGCCCCCCCGCTCCGCAAGTCAGAAAACCCCTTTTTCATTTCCAAATGAGAAAAAAATCTCATTTGGAGCACCAAATTGCATCTAAGGCCAGGTGAAAATACAAAATTAAGTTTACAAAATGGAGTGGGTGTTGAAGTGTGCTATATTGCACCAAATTGCATCTGAGGCCACCTGGAAATGCAAAAAAATTCCAAAGGGGAGGGGGACACCCCCTCCCCTTATACCCCTCCCCCAGGACGGCCATCAGTCTTCAGCCCCCCCCCCACTCAAAAGCACCTTCCTACGCCACTGGATGAATCATCACAAAACACAAAACATGCGCATATTATTGTGTAATCATCACAAACACGAATTGTTCACTAACTACCAAGAAAGTGGCGATGATGTGTACTGAATTGAATACTTGATTGTGCAGTATTTACCTTGACAACACGCAATTTAATTTAACACACCATTATAGTCATATCAAAATTATATATTAGATTCAATTAGATAACATCATATTAACATAGCTAAGTATATCTCCTTTCATGTACATGCACGCATACACATAGACCAACGTAAAAACACAAACGGTATGAAGGTAGCTAACTTACGTCAGAATAACGTCACAACGTGGATTGTGCTGTTGAGAGACCACGAGAGACACGAGGTATAGCCCCAACCCCTAACCTCCCAAACCCCATCACTTAACCTCGCCGCATCTCACATTCCCGCCATTTTGAAGGTACTACATTTACGTGCAGGGTATATATGGAACATTATAGGTATTGTTCTTATAGTCTGCCATTTTGCAAAGAGGGTGATTTCGTTGCATTACTATATACTCAGTAAACTCCCGTGCACTTCCGGTGCATGCACTGTCAATAATTCAGACTTTTACAATCCTTTCCGCCAGTGTTCCCAGTGCTCATCAATATCTCATCCTCCATTCAAAGGTACAATTTGTTCCTAGCTATATATGTCAACGTTATAGTGAGCATGTAGGCTACTTGTCGTGCTCATATTCCATGATTCTCTGTATACCGTACTTGGTTTCGCCCGCAGTAGTTTTGTATTCCATTTTTATTTCTCCCTTCTTTTTAGGGCATTCTGGAAATCTGATACAGAGAGCAGTGCAAGAATAAGCACTCGGAAGTGGGTGGGGGTTGGGGAGGGGAGGGGACACCAACAATATCAGGAGGGGCACAATAAATTTAAGGAGGGTCGCCAGATTTGTGTCTTGTGACATATGAACTTCTTTTGTCTGCACCGGAGGGGAGGGGGGGCTGCCCCTTTGTCCTAGTCCAGGCCCCGATATTCATGCTATTTATACGTACAAAATGCAAGTGACTTTCAATGAAAGCATGCAAGTGTTACCGTGCCTATATCGGCGTTGGTGCAGTGACTTATGCGTTGTGTTTGTATGCTTTACACCCTTCACATCTACTACACATGTGGAATTCTTTCCTACATCGCTTTACCAAGCAGGTTTATATCAGTATTATATAACCACTAGAGTCTCTATACCGAGGTGACTGCATTTCCCAAGGAATATAAGGAGTATAAGAGTTGATTTAGCAGAGTATGCAGGTATGTTTGCCTATAACTTCAAACACTTGAATTATTTCGCAAGTGGCTATAAAGTATGAAATTCCCTAAGCTTGATTTATTCAATGGTTTTATCATTTTATAATCATTGATACTAAAAGAAGCCTATATTATTCTGCATATTATTATAGGTACAAATCTCAGCAGCTGACATGACACATATAGTCGATGGTGATATTATCCTTGTGCGTGTACGTTAACCGAAATTGCGGTGTGTTGCAATATGCAGCGATTCTAATTGCTTTTCGGTGATACAGGTGATACAGCGTGCGTATATATATATATATATATATATATATATATATATATATATATATATATATATATATATATATATATATATATATATATATATATATATATATATTTATATATATATATATATATATATATATATATTTATATATATATATATGTGTGTGTAGGCCTGATGTGTATTAAGCCGACCGTGAGTAATAATCCAGCACCAAAGGCAATATGCAAGTGGTTGCCATGACGACTATTGCATTGCAACGTTAATGCTTATACTTAATTACTTTATTCCAAGTCTGAGTCATTGTGTTACAAGTTCGATTTCATTTTATTTTTATGCGGGTTGTTTCTTCTTAAATCCAAACGCTAAGAATGATATTCAATTACTGGCGATTTGTTTTTGGCACATATCTAGGTATAAAAAAAACACACACACACATCCGGACTTGGCACCGATCAGGGAGTTCCATAACAACTCCCTGGTTTTACCAGGGAGTTGTTATGGAACATAACAACTCCCTGCACTGATACAGGGACGTAGCCAGGGGGGAGCAGGGGGAGCGACCGCTCCCCCCTTTCAGTGTCGAAAATTTTTTTAAAAACTGTTGTTTTTTTAGCATGGTATTTTGTCAGTGCTCTTTTGAACTTGAAAACTCGTCAGCTCCGTTAACTCAATTATAATCGTAGTAACATTCACGCCTACTGATTCAACTACTTACTTAGTTTGGCAGATGCAATTAGCTAAATTTAGGCTATAGCCTATTACAAGCCTACAGTTGGCCACTGCGTAATAAAATACATATTTCCTACCTAACCGCACTCTATGGAATGTCACGAACCGTATGCACAACAACGTCGACAACGTTCGTTCTCATCCTTTCTATGATTCGTCCTAAGTTGTTGCACGAACAGCATGTTATGAAGCTAAGCTAGCAATCGTACGTGATACGCACTTCCTATAAATAATTATTACACTGCTAATACACTGCGATAACAATATTTGTTTTTAGGCCACTGCATATCTGGCTATATTCCAAAATATGAAAGTTTATATTGTCCATCAGTTAAGTTGGTCAAATGTATTAAAGTCCAGACATTGGACAATAAACAAGAATCATCCTACTTGAAAAATTGTAAAAGAGCACTATGTTTGTCTTTCTGATATATTATGTAAAAGAACATGTAAAAGAATTCAAACAGGAAACAAAATCTGCTGATTATGATATCATATGATCAGGGGCGTAGCCAGTATGTAGCACCGTGGGCCCGGGCCTACACTTTTTTTGGCCAAGTTATCTTTTTTGTAAAACACCCATATTTCAAATCCATAAGCTTGCTGGACGAGTTTAAGAGTCTAGACAGGAATAACTATTGAAATGAACGTAGCAAGAATATGGCTTAATTAGGTGACCTAGTCTTCTAATTTAGGCTGTCATTTCTATCGCATGCCGTTTCATTCAACACTCTACCCGCCGAAAAAGACTATAGGATCATCTTGTCAGTGTTGTAACATCTAGTTAAGAACCTGTTTACGCAGATAATATTTCAGTTGAGAAAACAGTTGAGAAATTTGAATCAGATGGCAATCGTCGGATAGCTCTCGCCTTCTCTTATTAGGCTAACTTAAACATTTACAGTTGTATCAAAGACAATTACTGGCTATAGTTGTATCTAAGACATTTCTGGCCTATCTATATATGTAACTACAAGTATCAGCAGTTGGAAAGTAAGACTACTCTGTACATGTACCTTGCTAATTTTAAATACATTATGTATTATTGAATTATGTACTATCTTAACTCGTTTGTTTTTTTGGTTGAAAAGTGATATTGAATGAGGTGTCTCAAGTTAGCAAGAGGCCATGGAACCAGCATGAACACTCGGGAAGGGCCGTTTCCGGCCATCTGGGGGGTTTGTAAAACCAAAAAGTTTCTTGTACGCTCCGCGCCAGCAATGGTGGCCCTCCGCTCAGATAGTCGTGCCTAAATTTTGGAAAATCGATATCAATCGCAAAAAGTGCTCCCCCCTTTCAAATTCCTGGCTACGTCGCTGCACTGATAGCGTAGCGAATGGAAGGGCGTTTTTACATTTAAGTTATAATTTCAAAAGTGATAGGTATACCCGCTACATGTCGGCCTACATGCAAACGTAAACATACTCTGCCCCCCCCCCCCTCCTCACACAAACACACACCCCTGCAACTTTCCAGGACCGAATATATCTACCATATTTTTTGACTGAGAAATACCATTAGATACAGGAAATTTCAAAACAAATAACTTACTATAGAATCCCCCCCCCCCCCCCATTCCGTCCCATCCACCTGCAAGCAACTTCCCTATCCGCACGACAACACACACCCACCCACATACACACAATATAGTTTATGTAGGTATATGTCATCCAAGTTAACAACACTGTCATGTTTGTGTTTCCAAACAAATCTGGTCCGTTACCAGCCTTGCCCCCCCCCCCCCCACAGCTCCCCCTCCCTCCCATCCTCCTCCGAAATCCAGTGACCTCAGCCGTGACGTTGAGCCCGAATATATTTCGTATGTTGGTTTCTGTATGACTGATCGTTACAGTACAGCATTAAGTCATATTTCCGATATTTGTACGAGCACAATGATAGATAAATATCGTATGGCAGCCATAATGCATGAACGATACTAAGACAGCAGATACGTACCTGTATATACACTTAATCTACTGCTCGTAAGTTATGCTCCCTCTCGCATGATCCTATCCAATAATACGGCCATAGACAACCATTTACATCGGCAGGAAAGTAAATAATTCAAGCAGAATGGAAGAATAAAGCTCCTTGTTTCATTCCCTGCAATGTGTTCGCAAATAATCCAATACACTTCATGCATGCGCCTATGTAGCTAGTAACGTGTAGGTATTTGTAAATAACGTATACACTATACATACTTTGAACTTTACCCGTGGAATATGTACGGATACCTTTAAAGTACTGCATCATGTATTTGCAAACCAGCCTGATTCAATTAACCGTATGCTGCTTTACTTCCTGCAAATTTAATTGAACGGAAAATCCCCACAGGGTTCTCCTAAAAAGTCGCAAATTAGATTTTCATGTGGTAATTTTAAAGAATCTTAAAATTTGTGGTTTTTTTAAGAGAAGAAAAAAGGAGGAGAGGGGGGGCTTGTTTCAGCTCCACGGTATCTTGTAACGTAATATGAAGAGGTTAATTTGAACTGGTCAATTTGTACTCCCGAGTAAACTTCTGTTGAGGGGCTTCCTGCAGCGATCTGTAACCTTCAATCGTGTACAGATATCACAAAGTGTTCTGATACATATTATAAGGAAAATATCATATTAGAAATATTAACTGATACTTGCCAAAATTCATAACATTTTATTTTTATATAAAATACATTTTCATCACGGTCATCGTATTGATCATGCAAACAAAATCACGAGTGTCAACAACTTCAAAATACTACAGGGTGTCAAGTGACAAACCAGTACCCTAACGGGAAAAGTCCCCATCAGAGTACAATACTGTGATCTACCATTAGTTCCTCTGGATAAAACTACCTCCCCTGCCCCCCACCCACCCCTCTCTCCTCACCGGTACTGAATGAGAAATACTTTCATATATAAATAATAAGAAATAATTGAAATAATAACATCAAATAAATCGTTATGTTAAGCTACAAGCACCGAGCGATTCACATTCCCAGAGCAAATAAATGCCAAATTATTATTACAACCAACTTCGGGAATGTTAGTTCAAGGCAAATACTAGTCTTGGCCAAGTCGTTTGTTGTAATACTCTTTTTTTCTCGCGTGCAACTGTACATGACTCAGAGTCCGTTTCTGCCTACCGCGAATGTGCTTGCCCACTGCATTTTACATACCCGTATGGCAAGCCGTTTTACTTTTTATTCGATATTTGATGATATCATCAAATATTTGGTGATATCAGCAAATAATTGTTGATATCATCAAATCATTTGATGATATCAACAATTCCAACATATCACTTATTCATTTGCTGATATCAACAAATCAATTGGTGATATCAGTAATTGATTTAATGATATCAGCAAATGAACCGTACATATCACTAATGCATGCTTTTGTTGATATCACCAATTCATTTGTTGATATCACCAATTCATTTGATGATATCACCAATTCATTTGCTGATATCAGTAATTCAACCGTGACGATGATATCAGTAATTCAACCGTGACAGCCCGTCTGTCAGTGTACTAAGCAGTACATGCAAATGACAGTGACGAGACAACAGGGTACGGGTAGCGTTACTTTCACCTTGGCGATTGCGGTAAACTTGATGAAGCACAGATCGTTATTGACAGAAGTTCTCGGATTTTGGGGGAAGTAGAGAGGCTCTTAACTGGCAATGAGAATGCTTCTGAAGCGAAAGAACGTCTTCTCCAAAGCAAAGAGAAATTTAGAACGGATTAACGCGAGCATCGATGAGCACAGGTTCAATTCAATAGCAGCTGTGCACGATCAGCTCCTTTCCATCGCAGACGCACAGGCACAGCCAGACGGAACGTTGCAGCCATGAGCGGCGATCATGGGGGGGGGGACATATTTTAGGTGGGGGATATAGTATCTAATATCCCCCTCCCCAATATTTGGTGGCATAGTGTTTTTGTGTGGCTATAAATAGAAAATAATGCATGAGATTATTTATCCAAATCCTATTTGGCGGTGGCTAAAACTTCATCCAACACATGCGCTATGAGGTAAATGACTCTTCGTCGTCGTTTCTGTGACCTGTGACCGTATAGCATGTTGTCACTCATGATTATTATCATAATGTCTGTACATCTCTTGTGTATGAGTGTAAGTACGTACAATCATATATATGATCCACATCGATATGGGTTCACTGGGTCACTGGGTTTCCATTTGGCCTGTTTCCTACAAGATTTCTAACCGCAGGCACGTAGCCAAGTAGGGGGGGGGGGGGTGGGGCGAAGATATTTTTGTCTTTTTTAACGATATCGAAGTTTTATATTTATAATATTTGTACACAATAAATTAACTGTGTCTGAATTTTCGAAAATTCCCTGACCAACATTCTTCATCATACTTCCCTCTACTGACCGGTCTGTTAGGGGTTGAAGGTTTTTTTTCTATATTGGTTGACCATAGATGAAATTTTGTGCAACATTTATGGATATGTTTTGAAGTGAATTTATAATTCAAATTCTGAACAAATAATGGGCTTCAAACCTTGAAAAGTGGGGCTGACGGGTATTGTATAGGCCGTTACGTAGTATTACCTTCCAAAGCAATGATCCACAGGAGAAGCGATGAGGTCGAACATGATGTGTGCATGACTGGTGACAATCTTGAAAAAGGTTATGGATAGAAGAAAAAAACTATTGGGAAAACTTGATTCTCAGGCCAAAGTATACAACTTGTTGATCATTTTCAAGCCCGAGAAGTGCCATTTCCTGTGATCTGGGGGGCTATCAAAACCAGAAATTTTCTGTGGCGCTCCGCTTAGATAGTAATTCGATCGCGCCCCCGGGTTAGAAAATCCTGGATACACGCCTGTATTTATATATACACACACATATATATATATATATATATATATATATATATATATATATATATATATATATATATATATATATATACACACACAAAATAACGAAGTGCGCGAACAATTTTAATTTGGGGTGGGGGAATTGTTACGCGTCTGCACCCAAGTTAAAGTCCCCCCACCCCAATATTTGAAACAAATCTCCCGCCACTGGTTGCAGCCACCATCGGGGAGCCAGTCTAATGGACACAGTTCCCAGCCTGTTTCTGTCGCCGACCAGGGTATACTTTTTACATTTTGGTATTTCATATTGAACTACTTAACCACCCCGATATTATTTTTCATAGGTTTATAGGCCTGGCCTACTCGTTGCTTGCCCAACGTTTGTCGTCCCTGTCACGAGTGCATGAGTAGCCACGGTACCTCTCCCAGTGGCAGTAGTAGTACTGTGTAACTTAGTCCCCTTTCCCCTCCCGTTGATCGCTATAACCAAGGCTGAAATTAACCGCGCACCAGGCGCCTTTCTGTGCCCGCTACCAGTCAAACAGCGCCCTTAAGACCCAAAAAGAATGCCTGTTGATGGCGCTCGTTTCTAATTCCTTTTTGTAGACGTTGGTTCGATACGCTTGAATTACTGATATCAGCAAATGAATTGGTGATATCAGCAAATGAATTGTTGATATCAGCAATTCCAACATATCGCCAATTCAATTGCTGATATCAGCAAATCTTTTAATGATATCACCAAATCATTTCATGATATCAGCAATTCGGTTCCTCATATCACTAATTAATTAGTGATATGTCGGAATTGTTGATATCAGCAAATGATTTGCTGATATCATCAATTCAATTGCTGATATCACCAATTCATTTGCTGACATCAGCAAATATTTGTTGATATCAGCTATTATTTATTGATATCAGCAATTATTTGGTGATATCACCAAATGAATTGGTGATATCAGCAAATGAATTGCTGATATCAGCAAATGAATTGCTGATATCAACAATTATTTGCTGATATCAGCAAATAATTGTTGATATCAGCAATTATTTGATGATATCATCAAATGATTTGATGATATCAACAATTATTTGCTGATATCACCAAATATTTGATGATATCATCAAATATCGAATAAAAAGTAAAACGGCTTGCCATATACCCGAGGATCTGTTCGATGCGAACCTAGTATCAATCGAAAGCACATTACCGCGGGCGTTCTCTTGGCAATACAGCAAATAGATACGGGAAAATAGCTTCGTGAAAATGAGAGATACACTACTAGGCTGTTTCCTACTAGGGTCTTAACCATAGGCGTATGAGGCGGGGGCGTGGGGCTACAGCCTCCCCCCCCCCCCGCCCAAAAATGTTTGTGAAAATTGGGGCAATATGCTGAGAATTTTTGGGGCACCTACTGAAAGAAAAATAATTTGCAATATGTGTTTCAATGGTTAAACTGATATTATTATTATTATCATTATTATTGTAACGACTTCCCCAATAATTATAACCAATATGGAAGGGTAATGACACGATAATGATTGTATGTTATTGGCATGTGATATAATAACCGATAAATGCCTATATGATATGCACATTAAGATGTTGAAAGCGCGGGGAAAGCGAGGGGAGCGCGAAAAATTGTGGTTATATTTTTCGGGCAAGTCGTTACAGCCCCCCTCCCCCCCCCCAATCAAATTAGGCTCCTACGCCTATGGTCTTAACACGACTAGGCAAACGCGCATGTTAGGGCGCAAACGAAGACGAGACTCTGCCATGTATGTTAAACAATTATAGAAGAAACGGAATCTGTTTGTTTATGATATTTATTTATTTTGGTTCTATGCAAGTCTCATCATAGTTATAGTTTTTTGTGATGCGGTATCCCGTAATTATGTGTTATCTGGTTTTATTGGCGTTCCATAGCAAATAAGTTCATTTCAAAGATGAATTTATTTTAGAAAGAAAAAACTTAATTCTTTGCAGACGACAACATCATTTTGAAAAACGTTTATAGGAAAACAGTAGCAATGACTTTAGTTTTAGACAACAACAGAGTCGATCCTTTTTGGCGTTTCCATAGAAATACTGGCTGCTTGTTCTATACATTTCTAATTATAGATATTAATATGTTACAATTAAATTTTCAATGATAAGTCGAGTCGATAATATCGGAATAAATCATGTTTGAAAGGATCTTGCTTTGCAAAACCAAACGATTTGATGATTTCAGAAAATTGTGTGATCAATGATAATGATATAAATAACATAAGAAGAAATTTCGAGAGGAGTTTTAGTAAGCTTCTATCTCAAAAATGCTTGTCTAAGACGTTTTAGAACCAAAGTGTCGATGTAGGGTGGTCGGGTGAGGGTGGGTGGGAGTAAGTGGTGAGGTTATACTACGTACATGACCGTTTAAGGGTAGCTGTTTAAGATTATATCCGTTTCGTATAGAAACGATAACTCGGTTTCAAACTGATGTTAGTCAAATATGTAGTCAGCGTAGTACAGGCTGTATACCAGCAATGAACGCCCATCGACGTTTGAGGGTACAGATATTCTGTCAAATATGGGTAGTATAGTAAAGCGGCCTATATAGCAAACAACACTCTGCCTCCGGGGTTAGCACAGTAAAATAATGTATGCCTCTATATACATATATTATCCATAACAGTATACGTGCGGTATACCCTATAGAGTTCTGTACCGTCTGAAGGAGCACTATATAATACTTGATAATGAAAGTGTGAGAACGTCCTGTGACTCATGGTTCTCAGATTGTTCAGGGAGTATGTACAGTTATACTCAGGAAGCTCATGGGCATTCCCCTGTCAGTCTGCACTATAACCATATACACCCTGTTGGGACAATTCGGTAACGGTAGTTAACACGACAAACGGTATGCAAAAGCCATGCAGAATAGTTAGTAGCTGGTCTAGCGTATATAGTAATGACGTTACTCGTATTAATGTTGCATTGTATGATCTTGGCTAGCCATGATATTTATCACTGTGTAGGAAATACCATTAACGTTTAACTTTACTCCAGTTCATTTGTCCGGTCCAATATTTAAATAAATATCGTATGGCAGCCATAATGCATGAACGATACTTAGACAGCAGATATACGTATACCTTCATATATACACTTAACCTACTGCTCATAAGTTATACTCACTCTCACATGATCCTACCCAAGAATACGGCCAAAGACAACCATTTAAATCGGCAGGAAAGTAAATAATTCAAGCAGAATGGAAGAATACAGCTCCGTGTTGCATTCTCTGCTAATGTGTTCGCAAATAATAGAAAGGATTCAAAATTTATGCAACTGTACTGCTAATCGTTATTGATACGACTCATACGACAGCATATGTTTAGAAAACAAGTATATCCTACCCTTGTTGAACTGAAATCTTCTCGAAGTCAGGTAAGCCCCTTCTTTGCTGATGTTTTATAAATCTTTTTAAAGTTTCGCACGTTAGCTTTCGTCGTCGTATGAGTTTCTGCAGGATCCGCGGCGTTAATTGAATGACCTGGTACGGGTATTATTGTACAGTTGTGCGGCCATATGGCAAGCCGTTTTAACATTTACCTCTCTATTCTACTTAAGTAGAATTAATTCCACTTAAGTAGAATACAATTAAGCTTAAGTAAAATGAATTGCACTTAAGTAGAATTGCATTTTACTTAAGTTTAATTGTATTCCACTTAAGTAAAATTACCACTTTCTTTTAAGCTTAAGTTAAATTCAATTTCACTTAAGCTTAAATGTATTCTACTTAAGTAAAATACAATTCTACTTAAGTAAAATTTAATTTAGCTTAAGTAAAAGTGTCATTCTTTTTCACTTAAGCTAAATTGCATTTTACTTAAGTAAAATTGTATTTTACTTAAGTAGAATACAATTAAGCTTAAGTGAAATTGAATTTAACTTAAGCTAAATTGTATTCTACTTAAGTAGAATTGTATTTTACTTAAGTATAATACAATTGCATTTTACTTAAGTAAAATTCAATTCTACTTAAGTAAAATACAATTTAGCTTAAGTGGAATTGAAGGATATGGCAAGCCGTTATAACATTTTCCTCGTGCGGAGAAGTGGTTGGTCTGGGGGCAATGTTTACATGCATGGTATGGAACGCGAAAAGGGCAAACTTATTTCGTTGCTGAGTTTAACATAAGTTAGACAACGACGTAAGTTTAGACAACGGAATTTTAGACATCAACGTGAGTTTGAGCAACAGCATGGTAAAACAGCAGCAACAATTTTAGTTTAGGCACGTTCCATAGCATGGTACCATGCCTTGTGATACTTCTACTACTAGTACCACTGATTAATGGTATGTCGTGTTGTAGTCGTTACCTTGCCCTCAAAAGTGCTTTTCCAACTGCATCAGCAACAGTTTGCAACGATTTATTGGCTGGCTGCATTTACCAATGTCTAACGTTCAGACTCAGTGATAAACATAGCTTTGCTTCATTTGCTAAGTATGGTGTTATGTTCGTATATACACAACGAAAGCTGGATAAGTATCGCAGAATGGGGGAATGGCCGCAAATGGTTACGTAACTAGTACGTCTTGAACGTAACTCTATAGGTCTCGCATCACAATTAATTGTTCTATTGACTTACACACTAAACTCATCACTTTCAAGACCTGCCAAAACATAGATAGAAGTTTTCATCTGGTATATCCTACCCACCACATGATAGCTGTGTTTTTGGCCTATCATGGCACTTGCAAACTTTCATATCATGACCGTTTAGATTATGAGCTAGAAGAGGAGCAAGTTTATCACACTGAACCCTTCCATATGCTCGTTCGGAGTAATATCAACATTTAACCAAAGATTTTTTAAAATGGTTTATATCACCTTCGATCCTCCCTATTTTCACACCATCTGTACTTAAAATTATGCTCTTTCACATAAAGGCAGAAAAAACTATGACAGTAAATGATAACATGCTTAAGGAAGCTTTACGTTAGGTACTTTTACCTCTTTTCTGACAATGGTAAACCTATTGAGCGGATGAACACGTGGTGAGGCACCTAAAATAGTATACAGAGTCGGACTTCGCGGCAAGTACAGTAACGCAATGAGTAGCATATACTGATTGACCAATCACATTTTACTTAAGCTAAATTGCATTTTACTTAAGTGAAATAGATTGACCAATCACATTTCACTTAAGCGTAATTCTATTTCACTTAAGTAAAATGCAATTTAGCTTAAGTGAAATTGAAAAGCCATTTTGCATAAGTAGAATAGCATTTTACTTAAGTAGAATTGAATTTTACTTAAGCAGAATTGCATTCTACTTAAGTAGAATTGAATTTTACTTAAGCAGAATTGTATTTTACTTAAGTAGAATTGTATTTTACTTAAGTAAAATACGATGTAGACAAAAACCGTTTGAACTTAAGCTAATATGAATTCCACTTAAGTGGAATACAATAAAGCTTAAGTAAAATGCAATTCTACTTAAGTGCAATTCATTTCACTTAAGCTTAATTGTATTCTACTTAAGTGGAATTAATTCTACTTAAGTAGAATAGAGAGGTAAATGTTAAAACGGCTTGCCATACGGCCACCATGCACCTTCTGTGCCTGAGCGTCACATATCTTGTCACTGCTCGTTCTGCTCGAACGAATGCTTTGATGCACGACTTTGGCGTACCGTTGTGTTAACTACCGTTACCAAATTGTTCCACCTGTGTGCCATATTGCATGCTGTATAGGGAACCGAAGTATACATACGGCCTCGGAAATTCCTGGCATTATAGTTTGTTAACCATTACAAACCTCAGTCACCTATATCATTGTTCCGGATTACATGGTTCTTACCGTTCTTTATTAACGTTGTATCGACAATAAACACTCAAAGATAACTTCAATGACACGATATTGATCGTTTCTGTACATAGGTCAAAGTATAACTAGCACACATTTGTTAACTTAATCTATTTATACAGCGGTACATAATAACAGGGAAACCATATACGAGATATAGGACGAGAATAAAGATGACATGATTTAACTTACATGTCATCATCATGTATAGAAATTCGTTCATATACCGTGCAGTAATGTTTATACAATTTGAACCTTTATTATAGTTTAAGTAATGACTGTTTCGTCATTTTATGTTTAAACCATTTAACAATCTTATTTCTTTCACTTACCATTTACCATATCATTTGTTTAATCTTAACAAGGATTTGATGTAAGCCTATTTATAAATATTTTATATTTAAACTGGTTTAAAATAAATCGAATCCGTAAAATTGACTCAATGTATGGCAGTTTTTTAGACTATGCTCATCTGCATGAAGTTTGACTCATATATGAATATTATATATATGCATATGCATATTATTTCAGTCCAGTTGAAGAGGAGGGTTCAAGTTAGACAAGTACATGTCTATGAGGTTAACCAAATGTTCTGAGGGTTAGCAGCAGGAAATGCTTGCTGAAGTTTGAACATGACTGCAGCCATTACTTGACTTTTTGTTTAGCATATAGGCTATTTCACCTTTAAGGGTATACTAAATAATATATATATGCCTCATCCCCTCCCCCACCCCGGGTCTATACAATTGTCATTCTGTGTTTCTGAAAACCGTTTATATTAACTCAAGCCTCTATTCCGTGCAGACTTAGTCACATTACAAGTACTTCACTCTTGTTTGTCGTTTAGAAGGAAGCACTAAAAGCCAGTGAAACGAAAGGGAAATTAGTCATCATTATATGGGATTATATTACGCAAAGACGTTATTTTAATGTCGTTGAATTCCACGGTCGTTGGCGTGCGATGTCGTTGGCGTTTCTATTTTACAGGATAACTTAAGGTGGAGCAAAAGTTGAGTACTATAGTATTCTCTATAGTAATACTAGTAATAATCAACTTGTATGATATATGTTACATCTTTGGAAATGTAAGTTCTTTAAGGCTAAAAAGGCGTCGGTTCCTCCGTGTGGGCTTCATTATTGATGTTAGTCTATTAGTTTTACAATTTCTAAAAATCAGCCACGTGATAGAAACAACAACGCCCTTTGTGTGACATTGTTAATCTTTTATAAGAAATGTCCCAATCCGGTGTCAATATGATGCTCTGGTTTGATTCTAGTATCGGCATGCATCCTTTGAAAGTGGACTCGATTAAGTTACCAAAACTGGTTTTTATTCCTCGAGATTATAAATATATGTTGCATCCGCGATACAAGGCAATATGTTTCGTCGATTTACGTGCTAAAGATTATTTCCATGGATTGGGTTAACTTCTCAAATGGTGACTATATAGTTATTGACCCTTACCAAACTAAGTAAATACAACAACAGAAATATGACTGGGAAATTATATTTTCATTTCGAAAGATATAAACCTATCCATACACATCGCCGTAAAACGAACTGCAGCCATGAAGCTCAACAACACATGTCACACACACACGCACCCACACAGCGCACCGCTATTCAATAACCACATGGAGGAAATATCGTGTGTGTCTGAATATATTCTCTATACCTACACTAAGTACTATATCTATTACAATATGCATTTCCTGAAATAAAAGAGCGAATAAAAGAATAAAGGAATAAAAGAGCGAAGGATTATATTGTAAAGTAAATTTAGATCTTAGTATACTAAGAAAACGAGATACAATTATTACCTATACCACACAGACAAGAGGTAATCTGTTTATAATTGCCTGGGAAAACCATTGAGGTGTTCATGATTTTAACACACACAAATTATTTCGGTAATCGTGCAAACTTTAACATAACGAAAGTAAACTTCGTTATACATAACAAAGTATCAAATACTTTGATAAACTAACTTTGTACAAATTTAAAAGATTGCAATACAAAATGTGGTGAAAATCATGAAAACCCCTGGACAAAAAAACCCAATCTTTACCCCATTTAGATTTATGTGCGGACAACATGGCCACTAGGCTATGGACACTGATTAAATATCCAGAGGTTCGAAACCGGTACAGAGATCGGAATTCAACCGTAGGCATTTGTCACCAGAAATAAACGACAAAGGCAATTTTTTCTCCGTTTCATTTATTCACGATTATTAAACATGTATGTGGTACATCGATTATATTTAGAGTTCTGATAACAACATAGATATGTCATCTGGATGATACAATGGAATTATTAACATAATGTGAAAATTGATTCTGAATTGAGTATTTCTTCTTCTCCACTTATACCGAAATATATGTAAACATATCCAGAAAAACATAGATGATAAGCAGAGGTTAAGTCAAGAGTCGCAAAGTTCATTGATTGAATGAGAAAAACAAGTCTTTAATGCCATGTATTTTCTACGAGCAGAGCTAGTAGAGTTTCGCTTCGAGGCAATGTGCTTCTCAACGTTAAGAATGAATTTCATTTTATAGAAGAAATTGTAGCAGTTTTGTTTACAATTGATGATAAAGATCGGAATTCAACTGTAGGCATTTATCACCAGAAATAAACGACAAAGGCAAATAAATAAATATATATATATATAAAATTGTAGAGATATTTCATCAATAATCCTATATACAATTGTATATACTAGCCACACACACAAATAAGGTTTATAAAGAAAATAAAGTAATAATGTAAATAGAGAAAATAAAGTAATAATGTAAATAGAGTAAAATAGGTAATAATGTAAATATAGTAAATAAAGTAATGATGTAAATAGAGTAAATAGAATATGGTATAAGTAAATAAAGTAAATAAAATTAAAAGTAAATAAAATATACATATATCAAAAGTAATAATGTAAATAAAGTAACAATGCAAATAAAGTAAATGAAGGCACATTTGTCACCTGTATCGACCAATGCGAATTCTGTTTTGGTGACAAATATTGCCTTACTCTACAAGGATCTCTATAAAGATCTCTATTAAGTAAATAATGTAAATAGAGTGAATAAAGTAATAACGTTAAGAGAGTAAATAAAGTAATAATGTAAACAAAGTAAATAAAGTTATGATGTAAATAAAGTAATGATGTAAATAGAGTGAATAGAGTATGGTATAAGTAAATAAAGTAAATAAAATATAAAGTAAATAAAATATAAAAATATAAAAAGTAATAATGTAAATAAGGTAACAATGTAAATAAAGGAAATGTAGGCATTTGTCACCAGTATCCAACGATGCAAATTCTGTTTTGGTGACAAATATTTGCTTACTCTATAAAGATCTCTATAACGTAAATAAAGTAAATGTAGTAAATAAAGTAAAGTAAATAAAGAAAGTAAATAAAGCTAATAAGGTAAATAAAGTAACTAAAGTAAATAAAGAAGATAAAGAAAGTAAAGTAAATAAGGTAAATAAAGTAAATAAAGTAACTGAAGTCAATAAAGTCAATGAAGTAAAATGAAGTAAAAATATGTAAAATGAAGTAAAATAATAAAAAAATAAAGAAAGTAAAGAAAATAAAGAAAAAATGAAAATAAAGAAAATAAAGTATGTAATGTACATAACTTTTTATGATGTTAATATAGTAAATATAGTAAATAAAGTAATAAAAGTAAAGTAAATTAAGTAAATAAAGTATATTAAGTATATATAGTACATATAGTATATATAGTAAATATAGTATATATAGTATATAAATAGTAAGTATATATAGTAATAAAGTATATATAATAAAGTAAATAAAGTCAAGAAAGTAAAATGAAGTCAATGAAGTAAAATGAAGTAAAATGAAAGAAAATAAAGAAAATAAAGTAAATAAAGTAAATAAAGTAAATAAAGTAAATAAAGTAAATAAAGTAAATAAAGAAAATAAAGAAAATAAAGTAAATAAAGTAAGTAAAGTAAGTAAAGTATGTAAAATGAAAAGTGAATAGAGTAAATAAAGTAATTGTAGGCACATTTGTCACCAGTATCGAATAATGCGATTTCTGTTGGTGATAAATATTGCCTTACTCTATCGAGATCTGTATTGAGAAGCCGGATCTCGAAAGAGAAACTTCGAAAAGACTCTGTTATATGAAATTGAACGACAAAGGCTAATAAATATACATATACTTAAAATTTTAGAGATAGTTCATTAATAATTCTATAAACAATTGTATATACAAGCAACACACACGCACGCACACACATACATATACATAGATAGAATTCTATGTAATTGTACATACAAACCACACAAATACACGCACACGCATACATATATATATATAAATAAGTAATTAAAGGAAATAGAGTAAATAGAGTAAATAAAGTAAATAGAGTAAATAAAGTAAATAAAGTAAAATGAAGTAAAATGAAGTTAAATAAAAGAAAATAAAGAAAAGAAAGTAAATAAAGTAAATAAATTTAATAAAATAGATAAAGTAAGTAAAGTAAATAAAGTGAATAGAGTAAATAAAGTAATTGTAGGCACATTTGTCACCAGTATCGAACAATGCGAATTCTGTTTTTGTGACAAATATTGCATTACTCTATCGAGATGGATCTCGAAAGAGAAACTTCAATAAGACTCTGTTATATGAAATTGAACGACAAAGGCTAATAAATATATACTTAAAATTTTATATACAAGCAACACACACACACGCACGCCAACACACACACACATATATAAATAGAATTCTGTATAATTGTACATACAAACCACACACACACACGCACACGCACACATTTATATATATATAATAAATAAATAAAGTAAATAGAGTAAATAGAGTAAATAAAGTCAATAAAGTCAATAAAGCAAAATGAAATAAAATAAAATAAAGAAAATAAAGAAATTAAAGGAAATAAAGAAAATAAAGTAACTAAAGTAAATAAAATAAATGAAGTAAATAAAATATATAAAGCAAATAAAGTAAAAAAGAGTCAACAAAGTCAATAAAGTAAAATGAAGTAAAATAAAGAAAATAAAGTAAAAAAAGTAAATAAAGTATGTAAAATGAAAAGTGAATAAAGTAATTGTAGGCACATTTGTCACCAGTATCGAACAATGCAAATTCTGTTTTGGTGACAAATATTGCATTACTATCGAGATGGATCTCGAAAGAGAAACTTCGAAAAGACTCTGTTATATGAAATTGAACGACAAAGGCTAATACATATATATATATATATATATATATATATATATATATATATATATTGTGGTTTGTACATACAAACCACACACACACACACAAATACATATATATATATGTATATATATATATAGATATATATATACATATATATTCATATATATACATATATATATATATATATAGAGTAAATAGAGTCAATAAAGTCAATAAAGTAAAATGAAATAAAATAAATAAAATAAAGGAAATAAAGAAAATAAAGAAAATAAAGAAAATAAAGTAAATAAAATAAATAATGTAAATAAAGTAAATAACGTAAATAAAGTAAATAAAGTAAATAAAGTAAGTAAAGTAAATAAAGTGAATAAAGTGAATAGAGTAAATAAAGTAATTGTAGGCACATTTGTCACCAGTATCGAACAATGCGAATTCTGTTTGTGGCAAATATTGCCTCTATCGACTCTATCGAGATCTGTATTGAGAAGCCGGATCTCGAAAGAGAAACTTCGAAAAGTTATAAAATTGAGCGACAAGAGATATCGATATTCCAGCTCTGCTTTCTCATTGATGTAGTAGTTACTCCTTGTAGTATAGTCTACACATCCTCACCCTACACAATTCACAGTGTTAGATTAACAATGGAAGGTCGATCAAACGTCTTCTAGGTGGTTTCAGGTATTTTCTTCCTGTTCATTATCATTGAGAAATTACGAATTCACAGTGGTGGATTAACGATGGAAGGTCGATCAAACATCTTCTAGGTGGTTGCAGGTAATTTCTTCCAGTTCATCTTCATTGAGATATTACGAATTCACAGTGGTGGATTAACGATAGAAGTTCGATCAAATATCTTGGAGGTGGTTGCAGGTATTTTCTTCCAGTTCATCTTCAGGCTGCCGAGAAACGAGAGAAATATTACTAAAAAATATTGAAGCAATCTTTGGATATGGGTTTCTCTCGTACATCTATGTTGAAGTATTTTTTAAAGTATTTTAGGACTATTAATCAATGCGTCATCTAGGAACAAATTTATCTGGTACTGACCTGGATGATCCACCAACTGTACGTTCCTAGAAATGGCTCCTGGAATCAATTTAGTTCTTGTACACCCGCTGATTTAATAACTTTATACTAAGGCGACTGGTTGATAGGACGGTAGATGGCAGAGTTCCTGGTGGCTGCTATCGGTCACTTCATCTGGCGGAGACTACAAGAGTTCAGTTCATCTGGCGGGGACTACAAGCTTTTCAGTTCATCTGGCGTTGGCTGGTGATTGGTGGCTGGTGCAGGTAATTCGTGGTTGGTGGATGGAGAAATCAACTTCGAACTTGGAACTAGATGAGAACAATCAATCATTTCTATTTAAAATAATGCATATATATGTTATGTAAACACGCATAAAAATTCGCACAATAATCTATAGTAAAATCAATTGCAATACAAACACACATAAGAAATAATTATTTTGCTCATGGCAATAGGCTAGTGGCTGGTGACTAGTGGTCGTTGGATGGTGCCATATTTTATTTTCCTTAAAGCACTCAACAAAATATATAGTAAATTATATGGCAATACAAAAACACATACTTTGTTACTCTTTTGCTCGTGCAAAAAGGCTGGTGACTTGTAGCTGGTGGTCGGTTGCAGCTGGAGCTTGATGATGGTGGTATTTGGTAGTTGGTGGCTGGAGCAGTCTGGAGAAAGGTGGCTGGTGGTGCTGGTGGTCAAGGAAGATAGAGCTTGTCGATAGTGGAAGGTGGTAGGTGGTTGGGTACGTCTGAAATATCTATAAAATAAAAACTAGAAACAAACAATCAGACATTTCTTTAAAAAATGATGCAATATTTGTTTAAACTCTTCAAATCAGCATAAAAATATATAGTTAAATCATTGCAATACAAACACAAGTACGGTATTACTCTTTTGCTCGTGGCAAAAGGCTGGAGGAAGGCAGCTGGTGGAAGGTAATATGTGGTTGGCGGTATAGGTGACTGGGTACGTCTGAAATATCTATAAAATATAAACTAGAAACAAACAATCAGGCATTTCTTTAAGAAATGATGCAATATTTTTTTTTAAACTCTTCAACGTAGCATTAAAATACATAGTAAAATCATTGCATTACAAACACACATTCGTTATTACTCTTTTGCTCGTGGCAAAAGGCAGGGGGAATGTAGCTGGTGGAAGGTGGATGGCGGTATTGGTGGTTGGGTACGTCTGAAACATCTATAAAATATAAACTAGAAACAAATAATCAGGCATTTCTTTAAAAAAAAATGATGCTATATTTTGTTATAAACTATTCAAATCAGCATAAAAATATATAGTTTAATCATCGCAATACAAACAAACATACGTTATTACTCTTTTGCTCGTGGCAAAAGGCTGGAGGAAGGCAGCTGGTGACTGGTGGAAGATGGATGGCGGTATTGGTGGTTGGGTTCGTCTGAAACATCTATAAAATATAAACTAGAAACAAACCATCAGACATTTCTTTACAAAATGATGCAATATTTGTTTAAACTCTTCAAATCAGCATAAAAATATATAGTTAAATCATTGCAATACAAACACAAGTACAGTATTACTCTTTTGCTCATGGCAAAAGGCTGGAGGAAGGCAGCTGGTAGAAGGTAGTATGTGGTTGGCGGTATTGGTGACTGGGTACGTCTGAAATATCTATAAAATATAAACTAGAAACAAACAATCAGGCATTTCTTTAAAAAATGATGCAATATTTTTTTTTAAACTCTTCAAATTAGCATAAAAATACATAGTAAAATCATTGCATTACAAACACACATTCGTTATTACTCTTTTGCTCGTGGCAAAAGGCAGGGGGAATGTAGCTGGTGGAAGGTGGATGGCGGTATTGGTGGTTGGGTACGTCTGAAACATCTATAAAATATAAACTAGAAACAAATAATCAGGCATTTCTTTAAAAAAAAATGATGCTATATTTTGTTATAAACTATTCAAATCAGCATAAAAATATATAGTTTAATCATCGCAATACAAACGAACATACGTTATTACTCCTTTGCTCGTGGCAAAAGGCTGTGGGAAGGTAGCTGGTGACTGGTGGAAGATGGATGGCGGTATTGGTGGTTGGGTACGTCTGAAACATCTATAAAATATAAACTAGAAACAAACAATCAGACATTTCTTTACAAAATGATGCAATATTTGTTTAAACTCTTCAAATCAGCATAAAAATATATAGTTTAATCATTGCAATACAAACACAAGTACGGTATTACTCTTTTGCTCGTGGCAAAAGGCTGGAGGAAGGCAGCTGGTGGAAGGAAGTATGTGGTTGGCGGTATAGGTGACTGGGTACGTCTGAAATATCTATAAAATATAAACTAGAAACAAACAATCAGACAATTCTTTACAAAATGATGCAATATTTGTTTAAACTATTCAAATCAGCATAAAAATATATAGTTTAATCATCGCAATACAAACGAACATACGTTATTACTCTTTTGCTCGTGGCAAAAGGCTGGTGGAAGGTAGCTGGTGACTGGTGGAAGATGGATGGAGGTATTGGTGGTTGGGTTCGTCTGAAACATCTGTAAAATATAAACTAGAAACAAATAATCAGGCATTTCTTTTAAAAAAAATGATGCAATATTTTGTTATAAACTATTCAAATCAGCATAAAAATATATAGTTAAATCATTGCAATACAAACACAAGTACGGTATTACTCTTTTGCTCGTGGCAAAAGGCTGGAGGAAGGCAGCTGGTGGAAGGTAGTATGTTGTTGGCGGTATAGGTGACTGGGTACGTCTGAAATATCTATAAAATATAAACTAGAAACAAACAATCAGGCATTTCTTTACAAAATGATGCAATATTTTTTTTAAACTCTTCAAATCAGCATAAAAATACATAGTAAATTCGTTGCAATACAAACACACATTCGTTATTACTCTTTTGCTCGTGGCAAAAGGCTGGGGGAATGTAACTGGTGGAAGGTAGTATGTGGTTGGCGGTATAGGTGACTGGGTACGTCTGAAATATCTATAAAATATAAACTAGAAACAAACAATCAGGCATTTCTTTAAAAAATGATGCAATATTTTTTTTTAAACTCTTCAAATTAGCATAAAAATACATAGTAAAATCATTGCATTACAAACACACATTCGTTATTACTCTTTTGCTCGTGGCAAAAGGCAGGGGGAATGTAGCTGGTGGAAGGTGGATGGCGGTATTGGTGGTTGGGTACGTCTGAAACATCTATAAAATATAAACTAGAAACAAATAATCAGGCATTTCTTTAAAAAAAAATGATGCTATATTTTGTTATAAACTATTCAAATCAGCATAAAAATATATAGTTTAATCATCGCAATACAAACGAACATACGTTATTACTCTTTTGCTCGTGGCAAAAGGCAGGGGGAAGGTATCTGGTGACTGGTGGAAGATGGATGGCGGTATTGGTGGTTGGGTACGTCTGAAACATCTATAAAATATAAACTAGAAACAAACAATCAGACATTTCTTTACAAACTGATGCAATATTTGTTTAAACTCTTCAAATCAGCATAAAAATATATAGTTTAATCATTGCAATACAAACACAAGTACGGTATTACTCTTTTGCTCGTGGCAAAAGGCTGGAGGAAGGCAGCTGGTGGAAGGAAGTATGTGGTTGGCGGTATAGGTGACTGGGTACGTCTGAAATATCTATAAAATATAAACTAGAAACAAACAATCAGACAATTCTTAACAAAATGATGCAATATTTGTTTAAACTATTCAAATCAGCATAAAAATATATAGTTTAATCATCGCAATACAAACGAACATACGTTAATACTCTTTTGCTCGTGGCAAAAGGCTGTGGGAAGGTAGCTGGTGACTGGTGGAAGATGGATGGCTGTATTGGTGGTTGGGTTCGTCTGAAACATCTATAAAATATAAACTAGAAACAAACAATCAGACATTTCTTTACAAAATGATGCAATATTTGTTTAAACTCTTCAAATCAGCATAAAAATATATAGTTAAATCATTGCAATACAAACACAAGTACGGTATTACTCTTTTGCTCGTGGCAAAAGGCTGGAGGAAGGCAGCTGGTGGAAGGTAGTATGTTGTTGGCGGTATAGGTGACTGGGTACGTCTGAAATATCTATACAATATAAACTAGAAACAAACAATCAGGCATTTCTTTACAAAATGATGCAATATTTTTTTTAAACTCTTCAAATCAGCATAAAAATACATAGTAAATTCATTGCATTACAAACACACATTCGTTATTACTCTTTTGCTCGTGGCAAAAGGCTGGGGGAATGTAGCTGGTGACTGGTGGAAGGTGGATGGCGGTATTGGTGGTTGGGTTCGTCTGAAACATCTGTAAAATATAAACTAGAAACAAATAATCAGGCATTTCTTTTAAAAAAAATGATGCAATATTTTGTTATAAACTATTCAAATCAGCATAAAAATATATAGTTAAATCATTGCAATACAAACACAAGTACGGTATTACTCTTTTGCTCGTGGCAAAAGGCTGGAGGAAGGCAGCTGGTGGAAGGTAGTATGTGGTTGGCGGTATAGGTGACTGGGTACGTCTGAAACATCTATAAAATATAAACTAGAAACAAACAATCAGGCATTTCTTTAAAAAATGATGCAATATTTTTTTTTGAACTCTTCAAATTAGCATAAAAATACATAGTAAAATCATTGCATTACAAACACACATTCGTTATTACTCTTTTGCTCGTGGCAAAAGGCAGGGGGAATGTAGCTGGTGGAAGGTGGATGGCGGTATTGGTGGTTGGGTACGTCTGAAACATCTATAAAATATAAACTAGAAACAAATAATCAGGCATTTCTTTAAAAAAGATGATGCTATATTTTGTTATAAACTATTCAAATCAGCATAAAAATATATAGTTTAATCATCGCAATACAAACGAACATACGTTAATACTCTTTTGCTCGTGGCAAAAGGCTGTGGGAAGGTAGCTGGTGACTGGTGGAAGATGGATGGCGGTATTGGTGGTTGGTTACGTCTGAAACATCTATAAAATATAAACTAGAAACAAACAATCAGACATTTCTTTACAAAATGATGCAATATTTGTTTAAACTCTTCAAATCAGCATAAAAATATATAGTTAAATCATTGCAATACAAACACAAGTACGGTATTACTCTTTTGCTCGTGGCAAAAGGCTGGAGGAAGGCAGCTGGTGGAAGGTAGTATGTGGTTGGCGGTATAGGTGACTGGGTACGTCTGAAATATCTATAAAATATAAACTAGAAACAAACAATCAGGCATTTCTTTACAAAATGATGCAATATTTTTTCTCCAAATCAGCATAAAAATACATAGTAAATTCGTTGCATTACAAACACACATTCGTTATTACTCTTTTGCTCGTGGCAAAAGGCTGGGGGAATGTAGCTGGTGATTGGTGGAAGGTGGATGGCGGTATTGGTGGTTGGGTACGTCTGAAACATCTGTAAAATAAAAACTAGAAACAAATAATCAGGCATTTCTTTAAAAAAAATGATGCAATATTTTGTTATAAACTATTCAAATCAGCATAAAAATATATAGTTTAATCATCGCAATACAAACAAACATACGTTATTACTCTTTTGCTCGTGGCAAAAGGCTGTGGGAAGGTAGCTGGTGACTGGTGGAAGGTGGATGGCGGTATTGGTGGTTGGGTACGTCTGAAACATCTATAAAATATAAACTAGAAACAAATAATCAGGCACTTCTTTAAAAAAATGATGCAATATTTTGTTATAAACTATTCAAATCAGCATAAAATCATATAGTTTAATCATCGCAATACAAACAAACATACGTTATTACTCTTTTGCTCGTGGCAAAAGGCTGTGGGAATGTAGCTGGTGACTGGTGGATGGCGGTATTGGTGGTTGGGTACGTCTGAAACATCTATAAAATATAAACTAGAAACAAACAATCAGACATTTCTTTACAAAATGATGCAATATTTGTTTAAACTCTTCAAATCAGCATAAAAATATATAGTTAAATCATTGCAATACAAACACAAGTACGGTATTACTCTTTTGCTCGTGGCAAAAGGCTGTGGGAAGGTAGCTGGTGACTGGTGGAAGGTGGATGGCGGTATTGGTGGTTGGGTACGTCTGAAACATCTATAAAATATAAACTAGAAACAAATAATCAGGCACTTCTTTAAAAAAATGATGCAATATTTTGTTATAAACTATTCAAATCAGCATAAAATCATATAGTTTAATCATCGCAATACAAACAAACATACGTTATTACTCTTTTGCTCGTGGCAAAAGGCTGTGGGAATGTAGCTGGTGACTGGTGGATGGCGGTATTGGTGGTTGGGTACGTCTGAAACATCTATAAAATATAAACTAGAAACAAACAATCAGACATTTCTTTACAAAATGATGCAATATTTGTTTAAACTCTTCAAATCAGCATAAAAATATATAGTTAAATCATTGCAATACAAACACAAGTACGGTATTACTCTTTTGCTCGTGGCAAAAGGCTGGAGGAAGGCAGCTGGTGGAAGGTAGTATGTGGTTGGCGGTATAGGTGACTGGGTACGTCTGAAATATCTATAAAATATAAACTAGAAACAAACAATCAGGCATTTCTTTACAAAATGATGCAATATTTTTTCTCCAAATCAGCATAAAAATACATAGTAAATTCGTTGCATTACAAACACACATTCGTTATTACTCTTTTGCTCGTGGCAAAAGGCTGGGGGAATGTAGCTGGTGATTGGTGGAAGGTGGATGGCGGTATTGGTGGTTGGGTACGTCTGAAACATCTGTAAAATAAAAACTAGAAACAAATAATCAGGCATTTCTTTAAAAAAAAATGATGCTATATTTTGTTATAAACTATTCAAATCAGCATAAAAATATATAGTTTAATCATCGCAATACAAACAAACATACGTTATTACTCTTTTGCTCGTGGCAAAAGGCTGTGGGAAGGTAGCTGGTGACTGGTGGAAGATGGATGGCGGTATTGGTGGTTGGGTACGTCTGAAACATCTATAAAATATAAACTAGAAACAAACAATCAGACATTTCTTTACAAAATGATGCAATATTTGTTTAAACTCTTCAAATCAGCATAAAAATATATAGTTAAATCATTGCAATACAAACACAAGTACGTTATCACTCTTTTGCTCGTGGCAAAAGGCTGGGGGAAGGTAGCTGGTGGAAAGTGGTATATGGTAATTGGTGGATGGATACGTCTGGAACATCTATAAAATATAAACTAGAGAGGAACAATCAGGCATTTCTTTAAAAAAAATGATGCAATATTTTTTTTTATACTCTTCAAATCAGCATAAAAATACATAGTTATACCATTGCAAAACAAACACACGTACGTTATTACTCTTTTGCTCGTGGCAAAAGGCTGGGGGATGATGGGAAACCTGTAGCACCTACAATATAGTGACAGAAATGAGCAATCAAGCTTTTCAAAATGATACCACTACTACACTGTTCTTTGTTGTTCTTCTGTTTATTTCATAACCTGGTTCCTAATGTTCTCCCGTCGATCTGTCGTCTTGGCCCTCGTCCGCATAACCGCATTGTCATCGTTCTAGAAGCAAAACAGTAGAATTGTACGTTAAGTTTCTCCTTAATTTTGTTTCGAGTATACCCTAAATTTAAATTGCAATAGTCGTAATAATGCTGGTTGCTAAAGTTAGGGAAATCCTTGTAGGTTTCCTGATGTCAGCAGACGTATCCAAGAAAGAAAGTCCCATAAAATAAGAAACGTTATAGAACGTACCGCCAAAAAACTTTTCTTACAAAATTACTAACAATTGTCACTTATTGCAACATTTGGAAACATAAAGACAACTTATGTTTACATCAGAAACTCATCATTTCCACAATTTGCAGCAAAAATTGATGATGTAAATTCAACATAGGCCTATTCAACAACATGTTTGATTACGCTTCCATCAGAATGCTATCAGTTCAACATTTTTCAGTAATTATCCAGTAAAGGATCTTAACATTTTGACGGCACCTTTATGTGTTCAGGGATGTGCCCACACTGGGCGGCCCCGCCCAGCACTAAAAATTACCGCACAGCACTGCCTTAAAAATCGTGAATCGCGCCCAGCATTATTTTCATCTAAAAACCCGACATTATTAACAGTATATTCAACATAAATTGAAAAAAAAAATTAAGAATGTAAATTGTTAGCAAAACTAGTACTTGTGTGTGCTTAAAAAGCTACACAAGTACCAGTATTTGGCATCTGAGCCCCGCCCAGCACTGTCTTAAAAATCGTGAATCCCGCCCAGCACTATTTTCATATAAAATTCCGACATTATTAACAATATATTCAATATAAATTGAAAAAAAATATATTCAATATAAATTGAAAAAAAAAATTAAAATTGTAAATTGTTAGCCAAACTAGTACTTGTGTGTGCTGAAAAAGCTAAACAAGTGCCAGTATTTGGCATCTGAGCACCTTCAAAAATCGAAAAAAAACACCCCTCCCCTAAGAACCCTCATCAATGACGGCGATCAGTATACCCGGCACAGCAATATATTCAACATAAATAAAATAAAAAATAATAAAAAATGTAAATTGTTAGCAAAACTAGTACTTGTGTGTGCTTAAAAAGCTACACAAGTGCCAGTATTTGGCATCTGAGCCCCGCCCAGCACTGTCTTAAAAATCGTGAATCCCGCCCAGCACTATTTTCATCTTCAATCACGACATTAACAGTATATTCAACATAAATTGAAAAAAAATAAATAAAAATGTAAATTGTTAGCAAAACTAGTACTTGTGTGTGCTGAAAAGCTAAACAAGTGCCAGTATTTGGCATCTGAGCACCTTCAAAAATCGAAAAAAAAACACCCCTCCCCTAAGACCCCTCCCCCATGGCGGCGATCAGTATACCCGGCACTCAGGAAATCCTGGGCACATCCCTCTTGTGTTCATAGGTTACTCGACAGTTACTTAAAATTTGGTTAAATGTCATAACATATATATAGACGTATAGCCTACTTAACCGCATGAACAAGTTTGGTAAAAGATAACATGTTTCTCGTCTTTAATATGAATGGTATCTAAGAACATCAATTAATAGTAGAGCATTCTAGCTAGAGTTTGTACTACTCTTTTAAAAGAAGACAATAATCCTAAAATCACTCTTGGTTCATGTGATATATGCAAAGCATTAATTCTCCTAACATCTAAGAAAATATCTTATTTCATTTGGGAGATTATGATACAAATTTAATGCTTCTTTACACACAAGGCTGGATAACTAATCAAGTTTACATATACGACATCATAGAGCCACTTGTGATTCATTGTTCCTCTATTGTCCTTTAATTATTACATTTGTTATGTTTGTATGAATGATGGTTTTTGTATAAATTTGGCTTTGAACAAATGTTGTATCTCAAATATGGAACCTCTTTAACACGGTCAACAGTTTACCTTGGGATTATTTCGAAAGAAAACCAAAGAGAAAGTATGATTGAAGAGAGTCCAAGACACAGATGGACTAAACACCATGGATGTTTATGCTCTACTAATATATTTCTCCCCTTGCATCTCTACAAACAGTAGACCAGGAATATGTATATATATGTAGTAAACGAGCTCGGGTAAAACAAGCTAACTTATGTGACTATACCATAGCCTATTCATACGTAGCATTACCGTTACGTAAAGGCCAAACACGTTGCACTTAGAATATCTGACAGTATTGCCTACTGTTTACAAGCATTTGGTGTTATAATTATTTTACAGTTACGCACATCATGAGCAAACTCTTTAAAATGTTTTGCATTCCTCAGCCGAAACAAAAGTAACTTAAATAAGATACTCTATTAAGATTACTCTATACTCACTTTCACTGCAAAGCAACCCGCATTAGTCTGTATATACAAGGCACTGCTTCTCTTCCGATCCTAAAGTCTGAAATGAAGTTCCCGCCAAGCGCGTCTGTCGTGTGCCCTGCCTCATGAATATGGATGTTTTCTAGTCTTGTCTTTCATCGAAGTTGGTCAACCATACATACTAAGCTGTTGGAAGCTCGACATACCAGGTGTCCCTTGTATATACGTTCTGCGCATCTATTCTTGTGGTTGAATGACTTCGTCAATGGGTATATTTCGGGATGCGCTCCACGGCAGTGCTAGATCAAACAGCTGGATCATTTCTATTAGCTTCAGATAGTAACCCTGCAGACCAATTTTATATAATTTAAATAATAATAATTGAATCATTTAAACACCTTTGGTCAACGCTTCTACGTTTTAGGTTGAATTTTATTTTAAAAAGTCACAATTTCAATGAAAGGCGATGAATGAATAAGCGATATTTATTGATAAGAAACCGAAATTTGACATAAAATTCAAAAAGCCTAAAGTTCAACACTTTAGTATTAGAAAAATTGGCAAAAAAATGTAAATATCAACAAATAGCTGAAATGAAATTGAATTGAATATTTCAAGATGAACGGTCGACGTTTCGAGATAAAAAAGTCTCCTAATTTCGAGGAAGCCGAAACTTAAGAAACAAAATGTCCGCTGAATTTGAAGTTTTAAAGGTAGCATACGCACATTAAAAGCCCCATTGACTTACACACTAAATCACAAAAGTAATGTGGTCTCTAAGTCTAAATAGAAGTTTTCACTAGCTAAACGCTACCCATCACCGGATAGCTGACAAATTGGCCTTTCATGGCACCATCAATTTTCCGTACCATGACCGTGAAGATATTTTTTGCTATCCGAGCCGGAAGTTTTCGTCACTTGTAAACAAACCTCTTCACTCAGTGGTAAACACATTTCCTACGCTGCTCCTGGGAGGCCTAAAGGGGTCTAAAATTGCTTCAATTGACCCAATTTTCTCACCACATGTACTTCTATTCATGATCTTTAACATGCAAGCCACAAAAAAACTAGATAATTATTGATAATAGGTCACAAAAGATGTTCTCCCGCTGCTTTTTGGCACTTTTCCTGATACAGGAGAACAATCGAGCGGATGGATATAGACTCTAATAGGAGTATGCCACCTTAAATCCCCTTTCATGTTTATCTCCTAACCGTGCAAATAGAATACGTCATTGAAACCGGCACTCCTAATTGGTCAAAAGTAGTACCAGTAATTATTATAGGAAAGTATGGTAAATAGCCGCGATGAGACGAGACGAGAAATAAGATTGCTAAATGTCGATTACTCGTTCGAAATGGAACAAGAAAAGTTGTGGTGTTTAGTTGAAAAGAAATGTAGTTGAACCGGTAGGCATTACTTTGGAGTTAATATTGAGTATGTTTAGAACTTCTCATAAAAAGATATCGTACGGAGAGGCGGTTGTACGTGACTTCGGTCAGACTAAAGTATTACTACCTTGGTATTACTATCAAGATACTACACCTTGTTATATGTGACTAGGCCCGTAGTACTACGCCTAGTTATTGACTATAATATATAGGCTTGGGCATAGTTTAAGTAACGTTACATTTTGAAGAAGTTAGGACTAGGCCTAACGTTAGGCCTATACTTATTGCGAACTTATGAACTAGTACCAGTAGTACGTACTTGCGGTAGGGGTGTTTGCCTACAAAACTAGTGAACTAGACCGGTGTGAAGTTAGATACTTATTCCGCATTCCTCGTTCGACATTCGCTAATGAGTAACTGCTACCTATTCAGTTACTTATTCGACAATGGTATCGACGTAACACCTATGGCAAAACGAAGCTTTGTTACAAGATGTTCAACATTTGGTCGTGGAATGAGGTTTATCTATGGGTCATATGAACTCATAATGACAATGTACAAGGGTACCATATTGCATCTTGCCCGGTTCAAAGAGTTCTTGACCAATTAAAATGACCTCTACTTCATCAGTTCTTAAATTTATGTAACAGGACCTAGAAAATCACTTTATGCCCTAATCAAGACTAACACGCCTTGGACCACCAAACCAATGGGTCATATGAATTCTTAAGATATTGTAGAAGGGTACCATAATGTGTCTTGGCCGGTCCAAAGGTTGCTTGACCAATTAAAAGGACCAACAATTTTTTAAATGAATGAAACGGGATCTGAAAGAAAACCTCTAGGCCCCAACTACAACAAGCACGCCTTGGACCACCTAACCAATGGGTCATATGAACTCTAAGGACAATGTAGAACAGTACCATAATGCGTCTTGCCCGGCCAAAAGAGTGCTTGGCCAATTAAACTTATTACCACTAAATCATCACCTAATCAAAACCAGCACGCCTTTGACCACCCAACCAATAAAACAAAAGCAACACCTTTGGCGAGCAAGTTTAATGCTATTTGTGCTCATCATCTTGAACGGCCTGTGTACCTGTCACAACTTCTCTTGCCATATACTCGCACACTTCGTTCCTCCAACAAACTGTTTTTAATTGTTCCAAAACCACGATTGAAGAACTATGGTTACAGAAGCTTCCAATACTCTGGGTCTTATCTCTGGAACAAGTTACCAGATCACATTCGAACATGCTATAAACTTTCTACTTTCAAAAGTCTACTTAAGACCCATTTCTTCACTTGTTCCTTTGTAAATTAATTTACTTCTTTGTAAAGCGCTTTGAGCAGTAACTTTTGTTTACTGATTTGGCGCTATATAAGTCTCATTTATTATTATTATTATTTGGTGCTTTACAATCATCTGCATACAAAATTTCCTTTCCATTCCAGATAAACACATGTGCTCTCTTTGGGGGGGGGGGGGGGGTGCAACTCCATTTCTCAGAATGAAGTGATTTCTGTAGACTTACAATGCAATGAAAACCTTTTTTTTTTTTCATTATTTTCATTACTTTTATTCGTTTCATAAACGTCACATATTTACAGATTTAAAGAACAGAAGTTTTCTTACCTCTCTTCTTGAAAGTGGTTGTGAACGCTATTACCCCCTTCGTAGATTATGAAAGATTGCACTGCTAAATTCTAGAGCTGACAAAGACAATCTTGGGTCAAGCGGTTTATTTAGTAAAATAGTCTTCAAGTGAAATAGTTCTACCCAGACATATATTTTATTCCAATTAAACATCGACCAGAGTTAGGGTGAGGTTTTATTAAATTTCCTTTTATTCAGTTTTTCCTAAATTTTTAATTATAACATCAATAATCTAGCAATTTTACTCATGTTTACTCAATTTCAATCCATTAACAAAAGTGCCAGATTTTAGGTCAATTTCGCATTTGTTAATTTAAGTCAAAATTTCACTTTCTAATCACTTACAAAATTTTGTATTTAATGTATTAATTCTTCGGTAAATATAAATTAGGCTATATGCTGAGTCAATTATGGAAGTATAGAAGTCAGAAGAAATATTACATGCTTAATATCCACCCCCCCCCCCCCTCCCTCCCCATTTATTCTCTGATTGGGTTGAAATGCACTTGCAGCAGAGAAATTTTCATGCCAAAATTACTTTTGCCAATTACTTTTACAATTACTTTTCATGCCAAAATTACTACAAATCATTTCGGGGGAAAAAGAGTAATATCGTTGATGTTTTTGGCAGCTCAAGTATACAATTTACACACTAAAAGTATTGTTGTGAGTTAAAAGTATTGTTGTGAGTGCGTTATACCAACAGTGACGTCACATGGTCACCTGATGTCTAGGAATGTTTCAGGAATGTCTGAAATAGGTTTCCTAAAAAGCTGAATTAATTTTCTTCCCATTTTTCACGTAGTTAACATCCGAAATTGGTAAAGTTAATTACAGCAATGTAATTGGAGTGAGTTAGGGATTACATACATGCAAAATGGTGGGATTTTTAATGTTCATTGAAAAGTCTCCATAGTTGGTCTTTAATCGCATACAGTTCCCCCAACCCACTAGTTTGAATCCAACCAATCAGAGATGCAGGTTTAGTTATGAGCCGTTACTAAAAATAGATTCAAAGGTCGAGTTGGTAACTTGGTTCAACCAGCCAGCTGGACTCTAACAATACAACTGAACAACTGCCATAGACAATCTACACAAATCAAGCATTGTGTTGTATTACGTATTGACCAATTACATTCGTACCTTTAAAATATTCATATTATGGGCTAGTTTTATTTGGATCTCAATGGAAAATATCTTCGAGAAAAACCAAGTTGAAAGTTGTAAATTTTTCGACTTTTATGCCACCATTTGAAGAAAGATTTGAATAGATAAGCTAGTTATGTGTGTCGTTATGGCACCGTGGAATCAGTGAGGTTGAGAAAAACCATAGAAAAGTACGCAAAATACTGCTTTAAAAAGGAGTCCCTGATCTTACCCGTATCTAATCACCCCTTACTATACAGAAACAGAACCCATGGTATGAAGCCTCAACTAACTGAAAAAGGAAGAAATGTATACCAATGCACAGCCTGAAGTTCTCGGATGACCTCCTCATTCATTACCTAGCGCAAATCATTCTATCAATATTGTTATTTTCATTGCTCATTAAAACAATTGAATACATACCGCACCTATCTATTTGGCTACCGTAAATTAGACCTATCCAAACTGTTGCTGGGGCCATTTATCACTATTAGTTTGCTTTTTTTGTGGATTGCCAGCAACAAAACTAAAAAAAGTGTGTACCCTTAGTTTACTACTATTTATCTATCAAAAAGTTACGTACAGTAATGGATAAGAGCAATTTATCACAAAGTAGCGATGCAATTATTTCAAGTGCAGCAGATCCCTTGGTTTGTAGAAAAATTGTGTACAACTATCATGTATAGCAAAGTCGTGAACTAGTTGCTCGCACATAACACACGCTATGATTACACAGTAGGCCTATAGGGTACGCAGAACTGAGATACGGATTGGAATTTTGGACACCTGGGAACTTTGCGGTAACAGTGCCCAGATCCTGTTTATAGCTAAGGATGAGAATGCAACAATAAAGGAATGATTCTGTTGTCGCTAGGACAGAGGGCGGCATTGCTTTTATTTTTAAATCGGGGAATACGGGGGCAATACGGGAGACAAGATTAGCAGAGAGAATACCATTAAATGGGTCACACATTCTTTGGACCAGGCAAGATGCATGAACTTACTCTTCTACAATGTCCATAGAGTTAATGTTACCCATCGGTTTGGTAATCCAAGGCGTGCTGCATGGATTGGGGCCCAAACCTTTTTGTGGTCCCGTTACACTCATTAAAGAAGTCATGATTTAGTGGTCATTTAAATTGGTCAAGCACTCTTTGGACCGGGCAAGACGCATTATGGTACTCTACTAAATTGTCTTAAGAGTTTATATGACCCATTGGTCAATTGGTCCAAGGCGTTGTGATCTTAATTTGGGCCAAAATGCTTTTTATTCGTGATCCTGTAACAGTAATTTAAGAAGTGATGATGTAGTAGTCATTTAAATTGGTCAAGCATTCTTCAGACCGGGCAAGAAGCATTATAGTACTCTTCTACATCGTCATATGACCCATTGATTAGTTGGTTCAAGGCGTTCTGGTTTTGATTAGGGCCCAAAGGCTTTTTATTCGCTGTCCTATTACATTCATTTAAGAAGTGATAATGTTGTGGTCATTTAAATTGGTCAAGCATTCTTTGGACGGGGCAAGACACATTATAGTACTCTTCTACAATGTCCTTAGAGTTCATGTTACCCATTGGTTAGGTGATCCAAGGCGTGCTGCAGGGATTAATGCCCAAAGCTTTTTCGTGGTCCCGTTACACTCATTAAAGAAGTCATGATTTAGTGGTCAATTAAATTGGTGAAGCACTCTTTGGACTGGCCAAGATGCATTACAGTATTGGACACTTCTCCATTGTCTCAAAAGTTCATGTGGCCCATTGGTTAGGTGGTCCAAGGCGTTCTGGTCTTGATTAGGGCCTAAACTTTTTTGTAGTCCCGTTACATTAATTTAAGAAGTGATGATGTAGTGGTCATTTAATTGGTCAAGCATTCTTTGGACAGAGCAAGACGCATTGTGGTACTCTTTTAGTCCTTAGAGTTCATGTTAACTATCGGTTTGGTGATCCAAGGCTTGCTGCATGGACTAGGGCCTAAACTTTTTCTTAGTCCTGTTACACTCATTAAAGAAGTAATGACTTAGTGGTCATTTAAATTGGTCTGAAAGCACTCTTCGGACCGGGCAAGGCGCATTATGGTACACTTCTACAATGTCTTAAGAGTTCATATGACCCATTGGTTAGGTGGTCCAAGGCGTTCTGGTCTTAATTAGGGCTTAAACTTATTCGTAGTCCCATTACATTAATTTAAGAAGTGATGATGTAGTAGTCATTTCAAATGGCCAAGCATATTTTGGACCGGGCAAAACACATGAAGGTACTCTTCTACCATGTCCTTAGAGTTCATGTTTACCATCGGTTTGGTGATCCAAGGCGTGCTGCATGGATTAGGGCCCAAAGCTTTTTCATGGTCCTGTTACTCTCATTAAAGAAGTAATGATCGAAGTGGTCAATTAAATTGGTCAAGCACTCTTTTGACGGGGCAAGACGCATTGTGGTACTCTTCTACATTGTCTTAAGAGTTCATATGGCCCATTGGTTAGGTGGTCCAAGGCCATCTGGTTTTGATTAGGGCCCAAATGCTTTTTATTCGTGATCCTGTTACATTAACTTAAGAAGTAATAATGTAGTGGTCAAACTGGTCAAACATTATTTGGACCGGACAAGACTCATTATAGTACACTTCTACAATGTCCTTACAGTTCATGTTAACCATCGGTTTGGTGATCCAAGGCGTACTGCATGGATTAAGGCCTAAAGTTTTTCGTGGCCCCGTTACATCCATCTAATAAGTGATGATGTATTGGTCAGTTGAATTGGTCAAGCACTCTTTGGACCGGGAAAGACACATTATGGTGCTCTTCTACATTGTCTTAAGAGTTCATATGACCCTTTGGTTAGGTGATCCAATGCGTTCTGGTTTTGATTAAGGCCCAAAGTTTTTCATGTCCCTGTTACATCCATCTAATTAGTGATGGTGTATTGGTCATGTGAATTGGTCAAGCACTGTTTGGACCGGGGAAGACGCATGATGGTTATTTTCTTCATCATCTTCAGAGTTCATATGACCCATTGATAAAACCTCATTATGTTTGGAAAAATACACAAAAATGTACTTTTTCGACGAAAAAACCTCTCGTACCGAAGCAAAAGGCTTTCCATAGTTGTATATATCGAATCCATTATGGAATAAGTAACATGTGTACTACAGTTAGTTATTCGCAAATGTCGAACGGGAAACGTAGAATAACTTCTAACCAGTTGCGGAGCTAGGGTTATTGGTCAGGGGGGCGAGAATGTTCTGTAGGGGCGCTTTCGACACTATCTAAGCGGAGCGCCACTAAGGTTGGCGCGGAGCATACAGAAATTTTTTGAGTAAAGATACTCCCTAGATCGCCGGAAATGACCCTTTCCGGGCCTTGCTAATTTGCAGATAAACGAAGAATAAATGGTGTCATCGCCAACAATATGTGACAAATGTCAATAGGTAGAAAGGGCGCCAGCAGTCCATTTGAGTCCGTCAGGGGGGCATCCGCCCCCCCCCCGGACTGTATGGATGCTCCGCCACTGTCTAATTGTACCCGATATTGACTAAATTTGTTCTGCCGTTTGGACATATGGCAACGAACAAATTGGTTGACCGGGTTCAGATCCTTCAAAATCGTGCAGCTAGATTAGTCCTGGGGTGTGGGCTTCAGGATGTGCATGTTACAGATTTTTTTGCTGAATTGAAGTTGCTGAATGTCCATCAACATTCATGGAAAGCAGTGCTTGTGCACTGCAGCAGGACTACCCTCATTAAAGATGACAATAATTTTAAAAATATTTAAAAAATACTTAATATGCATCGCTAAAAACTAAACAATGGCTTAAACAAGTTTGTTACAAATACTAGGCCGATATTAATAATTTCTTACATATATGTTATCACCAAAAAGAAATGTAAAATCCCCAAAGATGGGGTACTTGTGGATAAAGAGGATGAAGCAGAGATCAATGAAGATGATCTTGTACCTCTCATTGAAATGGAGCCAAACACAGCCATCATAGTGTTAAAGAGAGATGGGATGTGGGGTAAGTGACAATTAAGCTCCAGCCTATCCAAAATACTCTGTTGACATGAATATAATCAGCAGTGTTTTGAAATGTGTGCATACAAGTTTGGGGTATCTTTTTGACGAGTTTTCCTCAAACACACTAAGTCTACCTTTTTTCATGGGAAGGATTTCCTCGGTCCCTTCAAATATAACATTTTGAGGACAATTTGAGGTGTCCGGGCCACATTTGGCGGGTCAAACTGCAGATTCCCCCTCGGTTGACAGGAGAGTAATTTTACTTTTGAAAGACGTTTCAAGTATGCTGTTAACTTGGATGATTCTTAAACAATCTTTAACTATCAAACATGTGGCCTGCACAATAATGGATTGAAGGGAATCACTTCTTGAAAATTATAAGTGGATTTTGCATGGTCTTTGGGTATCCCCGGCGAGAATTTCAACACACCAGGACATGGAAGTAAAATACTCATATTACAAAAAATAATAACGAAAGTTCTGTAGGCCTATAATTTATGTTATGTTTACAGCTATGATAATGAACCTCTTATATTCATTTCAGATTTCAAGAATACTGAATGTATTTTGTTTTCCACACCTAAATTTAAAGCTCAGTCATCTTAGCAGTTCTTCAGGAAAAGTGCAGGTGGTCGCTGTTTTAGCCAAATGCAGTGCCAACATATCTGAGTGCAAAATGCAGGAGTTCGTTGGTAAACATAGTGGTTGCTAACATGATGGTAGTAGACAGCGACGTAGCCAGGAATTTGAACGGGGGAACATTTTGCGATTGATATGGAGGAGGGGGTGTCCCCCTCCCCTCTGAGATATTTTTGAACAATTGAAGGTCCTAGATGCGATCTGGTGCAATGTTTTGCCAGTTTCATCATTATCATATGATATCATATTATCAGCAGATTTTGCTTCCTTGTTTGAATTCTTTTACATGTTCTTTTACATATTATATCAGAAAGACAAACAGTGTGCTTCTTTACAATTTTTCCAGTAGGATGACTCTTGTCTGGACTTTAATACATTTGACGAACTTAACTGATGGACAATATAAACTTTCATATTTTGTAAGACCGCCAGATGTTCAGTTGCCTAGAAACAAATATCGTTATCGCAGTGTATTTTACAGTGTAATAAATATTTATAGGAAGCGCTTATCACATACGATTGCTAGCTTAGCTTCATAACATGCTGTTCGTGCAACAACTTAGGATGAGAATGAACGTTGTCCATGGCGTTGTGCATACGGTTTGTGACACTCCATCGAGTGCGGTTAGGTAGGTGATATGTATTTTATTATGCAGTGGCCAACTGTAGGCTTGTTATAGGCTATAGGCTAAATTTAGCTAACTGCATCTGCCAAACTAAGTAAGTAGCTGAATCAGTAGGCCTGAATGTTACTACATTTATAATCGAGTTAAAGCAGCATTTTGCGTCCTTTTCTATGATTTTTCTCAACCTCACTGACTCCACTATGCCATAACGACATACATAACTAGCTTATCTATTTAAATCTTACTTCACATGGTGGCATAAAAGTCGAAAAATTTGCAACTTTCAACTTTGTTTTTCTCCAAGATATTTACCGTTAGAACCCAATAAACCTCGCCCATAATATGAATATTTAAACACTACGAACTTCATTGACCAATACGTAATATAACACCAAGCTTGATTTGTGTACAGTCTATATGGCAGTTGTACCAGGGAGTTCCATTACATCTCCCTGGTTAATTGTACCAACGCAAAGTCTTGAATCTATTTTTAGCAACAGCTCATAACTAAACCTGCATCTCTGATTGGTTGAATTCAAACTAGTGGGTTTGGCGGAACTGTATGCGATTAATTTTAACTGTGGAATATTTGTCGAGGACACTCTTCTCAGTATCTGCAAATATCCTTAATTACTCGCCAATTAACGTTGTTGGCAGGAAAAAAACTTGGCAATATCTTAGTTTGCTGTTTTGTGATTGATATATGTAAAAAAATCGATGGACATGTCAAAAAAGTAGAAAACGGCAACCAAACGCAAAATGCTGCTTTAACAGAGCTTACGAGTATTCAAGATCAAAAAAGCACTGACAAAATACCATGCTAAAAAAACAACAGTTTTCAAAGAATTTTCGACACTGAATAGGGGGGGAGCAGTCGACCCCCATGGCTACGTCCCTGGTAGTATTTGCATGGGTAAGTATTTGGGTACTTTTTTTATCATATCGTGATTTCATATGAATATGATGTTTACAATAACATGTTTGTAAACATGGATTATTGAGACTTGTTACCGGTATATATGCCCAATTGATACAAAATTTACATGGTCAACCCATATTAAGGATATTCTGCTCAGGTTGAGTATCCACAGCATGTTTTAATTTTCCTGCTTAAAGGCATGATTGCATATTGTAATCAACTTGAAAGCATTTCAATGTACAAATACAGAAGTTTGAGATATTCCGACGTACCAAAGGTACGTATGCAGCTACTGAAGTGAGCTGTATAATGTCAGATCGTAGTTAGCAGCTGCCGAATTAACATGTAAAATGCATGTTTGGTTGTGAAAAGTACTTTCATTAAGGTAAAAGTTGAGCTGTTGACCTCGCTGCAAGAGTAATCTGACTAAGAGGTCTGTCTGTGTGTTCAAGGGGTGACCAACGGCTCTACTGGCAAATGCGGTGTATCACTACTGCAAAAGAGTTAGATCACCAAGGTTGATATCAGTTAGTGTGTGATTATATTAAAGCGATACTAATCCCACTTAAAGTAGCTGTGCAACTTTATATAATCACACATTTATTAAAACAAAATATTAATACACTTGATATATAGTTTTTATCCTTAAATCTCCTTTTACATTCAGTGGGACTCCACCTACAGATCACTAAAAGAAAATATATGCCATTGGTATTAATGTCAACGCATTTGAAATCCTTGCAGACCCACACACACCAACTGGTCTTGTAAGTAATAAAGCTTCAGTACAATTACACTGGTCTACATTTGATTGCAGACAATTAACTTCCAGACAAACTTAATTAGTAATTCTTTACCACAGGTCATATGTATATTAATGTGTACTGCAGGCAGTGAATGTTTAACAGTGCTGTATGCTTTATGTGATTAGCAAGGTTCTTGCACTCCTATGGACCTGTTTACAAGCCTTGATTTCTTTTGACCTCAGATGACCTTTGACCTTCACAGGAAAATAGTATGTTGTACCTAAACCTTTCCTGTATTGAGTTTAATGTGGGGTCAATACTTGTGACCTTTAATTATGTAAAATAACACACATGACATTCATCCAAGTTTTCAGACCAGTTGAACCAGTTACATATCTTCATATGAAATGTAAAACAGGATCCTGGTACTTAAAGTGGATTTTTATTAATAGATACATTTTAGTAATTGTTTCAGGAAGCTGTTTTTTATGAAAGAAGCAATACAGGGTTCATAGAAGCCAGGGGCCCTCCGCAACCGTGCCCCAGAGGCTGGGTTTTGTTTTGCTGACTGTTTTCAGAGCAACATATTTAGCTGTAATCCAGTACATACACTACAAATGAATATAATTTATAGTCTACTATCTTAGAGAAGAGCCTACGTACCTTGTAAACACTAAGGAAAACTTGAAGAGATCTTATGTTCGGTATAGGTGTACCACAATAAGCAGACAGATCTTATTGTTTTTAGTAGAGGTCAAAGGTCATTTGAGGTCAACGGGGATTAAATTGTGAAAATCTTGTGAATATGGTATCTGAAGGGAATTTGCTATAAGAGATTTCATATTCAGTATGAGCCATATTCATTACAAGAAGTGTAATTTGAGCTCAGCAGAATGATTGCGAATACTTTTTGTCAATTTCATGACCACAATTTCGCTGTCACAGTATTGATCATGTCTGCTGTACACAGTATGCCAGATTCTTGAAAAAAATCCTTTAACCTCTATGTATTTATATTTGCATTTTGGTTGACTTGAAAATGGTGGTCATTACTTTCTGTGTTATTCCTATAATGGGCTAACAGCATTGTAAGTTGGGTAATATTCACAATTGATATGCCAAAGAAAATTCAACTTAGTGACAGTACTTGACACATAATGTAGTAAAGAAATGACTTAAATTTTCTTCCCTGCAGATTATAGACAAGACTTTAGATTAATGTTTCCAGATGAATTCCCAAAAGATTATTGCACTTGCAAGAAACAGTACATGATAAAGGCGCACCACTGCTGAGTTGCGCTGGCAACGGTGGACCGTGCGAGGATTTGGAGTTGGGAAGTAAGTAAACAAAGTTACCCAGTAAGCAAAGCTACAGCAATCACTTATAGCATGTTAGCCATTTCACTGTTCCCATTTGCGGTCCCCTGCATCACAAGCTGACATCACCTGCAGACAGCTAGTGCAATTGTCTCTGCTGCATTGTATTGATTACATGGGATATATTAATCAGATGTGATTGTTTTATTTATTGATATGGATGCTGGATAATATGCTAAAGGCCATTCTTTAAGATGGGAGGCAAAGCCTATTAAACAGCTTTTACTTAAATTTAAGTCATTGTGACTGCATGGTTGGGGCAAACTGAAACCCCCTGCCCCATTATGTGTTAAATATTATACTGTGCTTGATAAATCAACACAGTATTGTAGACTGGAAGTGATTGAATATCAGTTATAGTTGAATTATGGAATAATCATGCCTGAGGGAGCTAGCTGCATGAAAAATGTCCCAACATTAATGAGAAATGTCTCAAAATTAGTGAGAAATGTCCCAAAATTACTGTAATGAGAAATGTCCCAACATTAGTGAGAAATATGTCCCACCATGAGTGAGAAATGTCCAAACATTAATGAGAAATGTCCCGACATTAATGAGAAATGTTAACCTTTTTCCAGTAGGTTACAACTTTGGTTTTCTTTGAGTTACCTCAGTCTATTAAAGGTGATGCCGTACATGCAACACAAAAGAAGAGTCAAAACCTGTGTCTTGTTCTGCTCCAATTTATTGGAGTTATAGGGCCTTTACTGGGTATGAAAGCCGGTAAAGTAAATGAAAGCACATAATAGAGGATGTAAAAGAGGACGGTGGTACAACCCACCGGAAGGATTCGTTAGCCCTGAGAACTACGCTCTCACATCTCAAAGTCGAAGTTAAAGATACCAGTTATTGTTAGAGTGGTTGGACGGCGTGTTTGCGGAATTAAGCAACGCTTACTATAGCTTAAACCACATCAAAACAAGACGGACCACTGTTTAAGTGAGTGATATTACAGACAATGCAGATAAACAATACAACAACACAATACAATATAACAAAACAATACAGATAAACAAATAGGGAGTGTTAGCTCGATCAGTGGTTAATGCCGGTGGCTTTCAATCATAAGGTCCTGAGTTCGAGTCACTCCAAGATTAATGTATGTCGTCCAGTTACAGAGTTGTTAACAATTCATAATCATGGACGTTAAATATGAATTTAAGAGACTGACTTCGGTCAGCTTGCGGCTTTGATAAGCCAATGATGGCTTCTTCGCCAGTTCCTGCTTGTAGGAGGATCTAAATACAAAACTACATAAATACAATACAGTCCATTGTGCAACTTGCATAGATACAGGCAACCTGTCGGGTCACAGGTCAGAAAAGTTGTAACGGGGAGAGTTCATGAATATTGATTACACCACCTTCCCCCACATATATACGCAAGGAAAGTTGAACCTTTCATGTGCTCCAGTTTTCACATGCTATAAAAGACTCATTTAACTGAACGCATAATGTCACAATTATATTTTTCGAAGGCTGGGACACAGAAACGCATGCTACCATATTGCTGGTAGTCTAGCTGCTGTCTGTTATCGCCTGCAAAACCATGGCCATGCTGGAGTGACAAAGTTTCCAGTGATCAAAGCAGTGGACTTTCTAAAAGGTTTGATAATTTTCTGTTAATGTATTATGGGAGGATTTAGGTCTACTGAAAATACGAGCAGCTTTTTAAAGACCTACTGCATTGCCTCCAAGCAGTGGCTGAGCTAGGGGTATTGGTCAGAGAGGGAGCGAGAATGGTCTGTAGGGGCGCTTTGGACACTATATAAGCGGAGTGCCACCACAGGTTGGCGCGGAGCGTACAAAATTTTTTTGAGTAAAGATACTCCCTAGATAGCAGGAAATGACCGTTTCCGGGCCTTGCTAATTTGCAGATAAATGAAGAATAAATAGCCGTTAGAGCATTTTATCAGGAAATTACACCAACAAAATGTGACAAATGTCAATAGGTAGATGAGAGCGCAATCAAAAGTCAATAATCTCCAATAAGTGGTAAAAAGCTGAAAAGGGCGCCAGCAGTCCATTTGAGTCCGTCAGGGGGTGGCATCCACCCCCCCCTCTCCTGACTATATGGATGCTACGCCACTGCCTCCAAGTATAGCATGCTGCAACCAAGAAAGTTATATGTGATTATGTAATCTACATGCCATATGGTCGTAAACTGACCTCTCTGCATGCAGTGTCTGGCATGCAATAGAATCTGCAAACCAAACCGTAATGACACATTACCACACACGTACAGTGTACAACGGCCTAAGTGCATTCTAGCAGAAACCAACTTTAAAATGCAAGTGGTTATGTCACAAAAGCAACATAATGCCATATGCAAAGTATGTTGTCGCTAACCTTAAGTGGAATGGGCTAAGCATGTACCCTTGTCCATGCAGCCCAAGCATTAAAGTTGTGGTATTAAAGGGTGTGAAGACTCACGCAGAAAGATACGTCTATAATGCCGGTAATTTGACCTAGTTTCGAATGAGGTGTAACAGAAGTGTTAAACACCACCATCCAGGGGCGGGGATCTGTTTCAAATATTGGGGGGGGGACATTTGCCTGGAAGCAGGGGAATTACTATCAAAGCGGAGCGCCACTATTGGTTGGCGTGCAGCGTACAAGAAAATTTTTGGTTTTGATAGCCCCCCAGATCACCGGAAATGGCACTTCTCGGGCTTGAAAATGACCAACCAGATGTACACTTTTGCCTGAGAACCAAATTTTTCCTAATAGTTTTTTTTTTTCATTCATAACCTTTTTTCAAGATTGTCACCAGTCACACATCATGTGCGACCTCATTGCATCTCATGTGGATCATTGCTTTTGCAGGTAATTCTACGTAATGCCCCACAATACCCGTCAGCCCCACTTTTCAAGGTTTTAAGCCCATTATTTGTTCAGAATTTGAATAATAAATTCACTTCAAAACATACCTATAATGTTGCACAAAATTTCATCTATGGACAACCAATATAGAAAAACCCCTCTCAAGCCCTAACAGACCGGTCAAAATTGCACGAGTAGAGGGAAGTATGATGAAGCATGTTGGTCAAGGAATTTTCGAAAATTCAGACACAGTTAAATTATTGGTACAAATATTAAAACCTCTTATAACGGCTACTTTAAAACTTCTATATCATAGAAAATACCCAAAAAAATATGCTCGAGGGGGAGGGCGGTCTCCACCCTTCACCCCCCCCCGTCCCTTGGCTACGCACCTGCGGTTAGAAATCTTGTAGGAAACAGGCCAAATGGAAACCCAGTGAACCCATATCGATGTGGATCATATATGATTGTACTTACACTCATAGACAAGATGCAAACCAAATTTCATTACGGATGCGGTCTGTCTAGCTATTGATTTCGGTCATATATAGTAACAAATTGTGACACAGTTAGACAGGCGCCTTGCGAGGAATTTGCCAAGGGAGGGGCAAAGCTTGTACCCAGACTTTCTAATTGTAGTGCCACCATAAGTTGGTGCGAAGCGCAAAGACAAATTTTGGCCGAAAATGCCTCCCAGATCGCTGGAAATGGCACTTCCCAGGCCTTGTAAGTTGCATCTAAGCATTTTCTATTTTGAAATTACTAGCGATATCATTAAAAAATACAAAATATATGCTTAAAAAAAACTATGCCACCAAATATTGGGGGGATATTAGATACTATATCCCCCCACCTAAAATATTGGTGGGGACATGTCCCCCCGTCCCCCCATGATCGCCGCCCATGCCACCATCGATCCCAGAAAATACACACACAGCTTGCTACCGTCTGTAATTAGACACTAGTGTACAGTCACTACATACAGCTGCAGTCAATACCCACAGTACAGTACAAACGATACAGTGATGGACATCTCAGGTATCACGTTTCATCACTGTCTGCATTTTGTAGCGACACAAACAAGACATCACTTGCAAGCAACAGAAAGTTAACTTTATCAGATTGCCGCACGCGGTTTGGGGCGAGTCCTCAGTGCCTTTAAGTGAAGGGTGGCATAACAAAGCTCTAACCAGAGTAGGCCTACAAAGTCAATGGGATTTTACTGTGTGATTTCCTTCACATATAGTTAACTCAATGGAGAAGTCCTGTTGACTTACTGTGTGGCAGTAAAAACAATGTGGAAGAGCAAAGTCCTTGCGAAGGAATAATAAAGAAAGATCTCAACGACATTCATGTTTGTACTGTATGTACAATAGATACGCTGAAGCTCTCGAAATAGTGAGAAAAAAATTGCCCAGTCAAGCAACTGCATTGCAAAGGAAGAATCATACAAAACCTCTAAAAGATTTTTGGTTACAGTACTCTATAGAGTAACTTAGTGTACTACTTGCAATGTACAGGGCACCAGCGGCAAAACATAAAGAGCATGAAAGCAAACTTTGCTGTTGGCGAGGCAGAAATTCAGGGGCACCTGTATGGGCAAACAGCAAGGGCAGGACGGCTTTTTGCCGTTGGTCATATCAAGCCACTGGCGGAGCGTCCATACAGTCAGGGGGGGTGGATGCCCTCCCGACGGACTGCTCGTGCCCTTTTCAGCTTTTTACCACTTTTCACTTATACGCGATGATTGACTTTTTTATTGCGCTCTTATCTACCTATTGATATTTGTCACATTATCTGCAAATTAGCAAGGCCCAGAAAGGGTCATTTCCGGCGATCTAGGGAGTATCTTTTTACTCAAAATTTTTTTTGTACGCTCCGCGGCAACCTGGGTGGCGCTCCGCTTAGATAGTGTCGAAAGCGCCCCTACAGACCATTCTTGCCCCCCTGACCAATACCCCTAGCTCCGCCACTGTGTCAAGCCCTGGGTTTGTAATATAATGAATTTCTCCAATGCTCAAAAACAAAGCTGATATGGTGATGTCACTGCCTCTGTGCAGACCTATCAAAAAATGGCCATTTTGCTTGATGTGACCAATGAGTCATGTAATGTTATTTAAGACCACAAAAATCTTACAACTTCTTGTGTATTTTGTCTTGTTTCTGAGGCACCAGTTCTGATTATCTGTGTGCTAAACATATCCATTTCATTCTGTGACTATCACTTTAAGCAACTGAACAATTAAACCTCAGAACAAAGACGTGATGGGCCAGTGTACCATTTCTCATTATACAAATGTCATTGTTACAGGTTCAGAGTAATTAGTATAAAACAAATACTAAGACCCTTTATGAAATTCAAAAATTGAATTTTATCTTGTAGGTTTCTTCTAATAATTTATTACAATTTGTGTTATCTGCTTTACACAGTGGATGTAGTATCGATGCATTCTTGGGAAAGAACACCCCAGCCATGAAGGAGGCGCATATCTTCTGGCACTTGGACCTACCAAAAGAAGCATTTCACAGTACTTCATTGTTGTAGACCACTTCGCCCTATACCCTGTTCTGCACTCACATGATGCCTTGGGAGCATTTAATGCACTCTTAAGAGCCATGTTGTGTTTGGCCTTCACCACAGTAAGCATGCATCTCCTTAAAGGCATTTAAGACTCGCCCCAAACCGAGTGCCTTCCTCTAAAAAAGTTCTGTCGCTTGCAAGTGAAGTTTTTTCTTGTCGCTACAAAATGCAGACAGTAATGAAACGTGATACCTTGTTATCTTTTATCTCGACCTAAGATGTCCATCTCTGCTATGTACACTGTGTTGTGGAAACTATTTCAGATTACCGGCATCAGACAAATTTTTGTGCGCTAGTGTTCACTCCCTTTAAGTTTTGGACATTTCTACAAACACAGTCTATGAAATAGATATCACCTTTACCCAACAGACCCCACATGTGAGGATGCTTAGATCTAAATTGCAAGAATGAGTTGTTTCAAATGCAAAGCTTATCTTGGTAGTGTACCTTACTTACTCAGGGACAGGAGGTTACAACTTGGATGTTATGATGGGCAGAATCTATTGCTGAAATGTTGCCAAGGGGCATGTTGTCAGACACTTTTCTCATTTAGTGAATTGAGGAAGCATATAGTTAAGCATGCTCCATTTTCATTAACAAATTGACCCAGGAAAAAAGGGAACATAATTTGGAGGATGATGTTGAACATAATATGATGATAATGAGGAGGGTGATGAACTTGCAACCTTTGTAATCCTTTCCCCTCAAGAACTTCAGACTCAGGCAGCAGGGTTAATAGGCTATGTACGATGTCTGCAAGCTCAAAGGTTATTAAAATACTCTAAACCAAATAGTTAATTCAATGGATAATGTTATTGGTGAAATCACTGGTAGTGTACAAGCTGACCTTCAAAGAACATGAATTGGGAAAAGACTATATAATGTTTAAAAATGATATCAAAACACACTTAGACAGTCTATCAAATCCGTGCAATGAACTTTACTCTGAATTCAAGCAAAATCAAAAATATACTCACAGTATTGTAAAGCACTCCAGTTCCATTTTTTTTTTATGATGACTTTGAGACAGTGAATCCACTATTATCAACATCATCTATTCACAAGGTGCATTTTAATTTGTTTTAAAATATCTACCTCCTAGGTGTAATTCTATTTGAATAGCATCCAATGTTCTGCCCTTTGTCACACAGAAGATATAAATAAACTTTCTAAGCGGAGCGCCACCATCGGTTGGGACGCAGCGTACAAGAAAATTTCTGGTTTTGATACCCCCCCAGATCACCGGGTTTGAAAATGACCAACCAGATGTACACTTTTGCCTGAGAACCAAGTATTTCCTAATAGTTTTTTTCTTCATCCGTAGCCTCTTTGAAGGTTGTCATCAGTCACACATCATGTTCGACGTCATCGATCTGGATCATTACCCTTCAATACCCTTCAGCACCACTTTTCAAGCCACATCGCCCTCATCGCATCTCCTGTGGATCATTACCCTTCAATATCCTTCAGCACCACTTTTCAAGGTTTTAAACCCATTATTTTTTCAGAATTTGAAAATATTTCTCGTGAATAAATTCACTTCAAAGCATATCCAAAATGTTGCGCAAAATTTCATCTATGGACAACCAATACAGAAAAAACCTCCTTCAACCCCTAACAGACTGGTCAAAATTGCACGAGTAGAGGGAAGTATGATGAAGAATGTTGGTCAGGGAATTTTCGAAAAATTCAGACACAGTTAATTTATTGCTGTACAAATATTCAAACCTCTTATCACTGATACTATAAAACTTTGTTGAAGGAAATGAAAAAATACCAGATATTTCTGAAACCGAACTACACACATAACTGTAGGAAGCAGAGGGGGGGGGGGTGGGGGTGCTGCAGCCCCCAACCAAATATTTTGTGAAAATTTGGGCAATATATGCTGAGAATTTTTCGGGCACCTACTGAGAGAAAAACAAATTGCAATGATGTACCTAAAGGATATATATAATATTTTTCAGGCAAGTTGTTACAGCCGCCCCCCCCCCCAAATCAACTTGGGCTCCTACACCTTTGACTAGTACTACACACATAGACAGTCTGGGGGCTGTTCATCCTTGGAATGCCATTTTCATGCTCTCTAAATATGATATTTGATATCTGCTGTTTGCTTTAATACAAATTTGAATAATTGAAATGAGACTGAAATAAATATCTTTGATCTGTTTATTGTGCAATGCCCCACATTTTTTTCATTTCGAAAGACACTTTCAAGTTCATAACACACTGAAGGCTTCGATTCTCGATCTGCCTTCAGTTTCGGGAAGATCTTGGGATTTTCTTCCCTAGATATTGCTAGATATTGCTAGATATCCATACAATACAAAGTCCTTGGGATTTTTCGGGGCCTGATCTTGGGAAATTGCAAAATCGGGAGTGGTCACACTCCATGTAGGTCAGTGCACGACCTCTAGACGTCACTTACGTCACTAATACACAACCTGATCATTGTTATGGATGAAGTGGTGGGTTGCTGGATTTCGTCGAGGTCTTGGTACTTCGGGCGAAGGTCTTTAATTAAGTTTCATAACTCATCGGGAAGCGATAAGAGGGGTGGGGCGTAGGGTTGCGGGGCGCGCGTTTTCAAGAAATGATCCCCCCCCCGGATACGGGCCTGATCATTCTAAATTCTGTGAGATATTCCCAACTTGTTCTCTCATTGCAAAGCATCACTTTATGATCGATTATCCTACTTGTTTGTGGTTAGTGGGTCCACTTATCCATGTTTGGTGCATTAAGCATAAAACAGAACATGATTATTCCTGTCAAATTGGTGATAATTGTAGAAAGTTGAAGAAAGTTTGTAAAACTGTGACAGGAAGACAACAAATCAATCAAATGTTGTACCATTTCAATTCAAAACAGTCACTATACTTTTCATGTTGGAGCATGGTTCAGAAAAAAACGATATCAATTTATCATTGGAGTGTCATGAATGTGTTGCCTCAAAAGTGCTAGATGCCACACTGCTTATCGAAGTGTTTGATGTAAATTGGGTGAACCTTGGGTGGGACTGAAGTGTCACCATTTGCTTTGTTATGACATGGCGTCATTTGGTCAGTTTACTCAGGTATAACATATACTGATTCATAAGGATTTTTTTTTATGTTGTTCTCGTTGTTTGGAACACACTGTATTACTAAACATTGTCTCTTCAGTGGATTTGCTGTGAAAGAGGCAAAACCTCAGCAGACTGCTGTTGACTTCAAACCCCTCTCATTACTGAGGAGTCAATCAAGATCTGATCATCACAGTTATGTCTGTCCAAGGCATGTAAGTGTTCAGTAAATTGATTGCACTTCTTAGAAGTGCACTACTTATGCCTCAGTCAATGATGTTGGTTTACAGCAATTGTTTATATCCATAGAAAATGGTTAATTATCTTTTTGAGACAAAGGAATAATTTAAATTTTAATGACTCGTGATGTGAAAATATTATGAGCTGATTTTACCTTCAAAAGACTTAAGTTTTCCAGTCAGTTTGAACACAAATGTGCCTGCAAATGTAATATGTTGAACTTTATATGAGACAAGCTTTTATACATTCTTGTTTATGCACTTGATAAATAGTTTGCTTTCTATTTTCTGTTAACGTTTCATCTGTACAACTGATGCTTTCAAGATAAATAAAACTTGAATAACTGAAACTTACTATTTTTATTTTTTGCCTGTTGTTTATTGCTTGAACATTTGGCCCAAACTTAGGTGTTACTTTGAAAAGGTGTTAACAACAGTATTATATAGAGAATTAACTCAGTCAAGTTACGATAAAACGAAGTCCCAATCAACATCAGAGGGAAGAACTATACGTCACACCAGTTTGGATTAAAAGTCAATACAGTCAGTGCTACTTCTACACCAACCAGAGAAACAATACTGACACCAAAGATAACCGATTTAACACCCTTTGTGGTGTATAGTAAATGATTCTCAAGTTGGTGTTTATTTAACACTAGCTGGTAGCAAATATGCACTCCAAAAATACTAAAAATTTGTCCCATATATCTATACTCTGCCCAGTGCATTTGCAGTGGTGGGGGAGGTAAATCTGGATGCCAGGCACAGCAGTTTTCGAGGGGCAGCGGTATACCCCACCCCGTGAGAGCAGTGGACGTGTGATCTAAGGCTAGCAGGTTTGAGCCCTGGCCAGATCATTACGTTGTGTCCATGGGCAAGGCGCTACATTTCTCTATTGCCTCTCTTCACCCAGGTGCATAGGCGTAGGACCCTAATTGATTTGGGCGGGCTAACGACTTGCCCGAAAAATATAACCAAAGTTTAATGTTAATTGTTAATATGCATATCATGTAGGCATTCATCCGTTATTACATCAGATGCCAATGACGTACAGTCATTTTCAATGTTATACCCTTCCACATTGGTTATAATTATTGGGGAAGTCGTTACAACAATAATGATAATAATATAAGTTTAACCGTTGAAAAACACACTGCAAATTATTATTCTTTCAGTAGGTGCCCGAAAAATTCTCAGCATATTGCCCGAATTTTCACCAAAAAAAATTGAAAAACACATTGCAAATTATTCTTCTTTCAGTAGGTGGCCGAAAAATTCTCAGTATATTGCCCGAATTTTCACCCAAAAATATTTTAAAAAATGTAAATTATTCTTCTTTCCGTAGGTGGCCGAAAAATTTTCAGCATGTTGCCCGAATTTTCACCATAAAATTTGAAAAACACATTGCAAATTATTCTTCTTTCAGTAGGTAGCCGAAAAAATTCTCAGCATATTGCCCGAGTTTTCACCAAAAATGTTGGTTGGGGGGCTGCATCCCCCAACCCCGACTCCTACGCCTAAGCCCAGGTGTATAAATGGGGACCTGTGGGCGATGTTGAGCTGTTGCCATGTGGAGGGATTTTCTCTATGTTTGATGAGTTATCGTAAACCATGGTAATATTGTTATGCGCCATGAGCACCGTTATCGGTTGATATGTCTGCGCTTTATAAATCCTCAATATTGTTATTCTCATTATTACTGATTGTGTGGCAAATCCCTCAGTTAAGTTATCTTCATAGGCGTACGGGACCATTTCAGTTTGGGGGGGGGGCAGAACTTTTTGTGCCCGAAAGTTCCCGTGACACTATCTAAGCGGAGCGCCACCATCGGTTGGCGCGTAGCGATTTTTGGCAAACAATGCCTCTCAGATTGCCGGAAACGGCACTTCTGAAGCCTTGCAAGTTGCATCTAAACATTCTTTATTTTATAATCTCACGTTTTAGAAATTTACACTTCCCCAAAAATTTGGTAAATTAGAAGAAGAAAAATGGTAACATCACTTTGAAGGGGAAAAATGGGACAGTATATTTTTTAAGCTCCTATTTAGTTACCTTATTTATTATTTTAACACAGTACTCAGCTACCTCCAGAAAAACATACAGGCGGGATAATGTCGCTGTGTCGGGTGAGACTGCAATTTGTCTCACAAAAACGTATAAAATATAACAAAGAATATGATAAACCTCAGTACTTTTAGGCTTGTAGGCACTCCCCCCCCCCCCCCACCATCCATGAAAAAGAAAATGTTTCTTATATACACTCATGTTGGGGATGTCCAGGTCAAGGGCGGCGGAAGCACTTTTAATCTGGGGGGGGGGGGGGGCATCGACATCAAAGGGCACTTTGCAGAAATTCGATTGGACTAATGCAGCCTTATATTTAGTACCCTTTATAACTCTTATTGTATTATCTTATTTGTGTATACACATCACTCCATCAACACCCCCCCCCCCCCCAAAGGAAAATAAACATACTAGCACTGCAATATCCAATGCGCAAATTGGGAAAAAAGGAACAAGTTTTCTTTTGATACAAAATGAGGTGAAATCATGCTAGTTGCTAATGTACGAATCTTCCGAATAGGATTTTTTTTCCTGTTAATATCTTAACAAATTTTTTCCATTTGAAATAGCTTTGAGTTTGACCCACAGAAATTCAATAAAAGTCACGGGCTTAGTCAGGATTTGCAAAGTTGTATGCACGACTATCTGAGCGGAGCGCCACCATCGGTTGGCGCGGAGCGTACTAGAAAATTTTGGGTTTTACAAACCCCTCAGATGGCCGGAAACGGCCCTTCCCGAGTGTTCATTCTGGTTCCCTGGCCTCTTGCTAACTTGAGGCACCTCAATTTGTATGTGAAAAAAGGCATATTTTTAACCTGAGGTAAAGTGGGGGGGGGGGCATGTTCCCCCTGTGCCCCCCCCCCGGTTCCGCCGCCCTTGGTCCAGGTATACAATTGACTAGTTAGAAAAAAAAATTGATCGTGCAAAAAGCGTGGTAGCCCAGATGAACTGCGCTTACGGTGGTGTTACACGGAAATATTCGGGCATCATGATGCTAAATAAAGAAAATCATGGAATTGTCGGGCAAAAATTTGAAAAAGATTCGGGCAAGCTACTGCATATTTATATATATATATATATATTTCCAGAGGACAAGAAATTCGGGCAAAAGTCCTGAAAATTCGGGCAGCCTAAGAGGAGAAAAAAATATGTATATATATATATTTTTTTCTCCTCTTAGGCTGCCCGAATTTTCAGGACTTTTGCCCGAATTTCTTGTCCTCTGGAAATTTGGGGGGGCAGTCTGCCCCCCTGCCCCCCCCCCGCCTCGTACGCCTATGGTTATCTTCATAAAACTTTTCGAACATTTTGATCCTCGCATTTCGTACCACAAATACCACATGTTCTACGCAGACTGAGGAGTGGGTGCTCTATTTTCCCCACCCAACAGGCACGACTTTCCCAGAACCAGTAGCCAAGTTACGATGGGAGTAAAAATGAATGATTTGATTGTTCATTTCTCATGCTTTCAATTATATGCCTCCCTTTCAACCCCACATAATACAGTATAATATTAGCACAACTTTGCATGTATGGCCGTATTAATAGAAAGCCTACATATACATACCTCAGTATGCACCTTTACACGTTGAACAGTTTTTTAGGTGAGGGCCCTCATACAAGGGAGTCGGAATTAACGACCATGATATGCCACCCCAGCACCTCCTTGAACTTCTGCATCCCGCCATTGTTTGTTCACAGTGCGACCGAGGAGTTTGAGAAAATTTGTAAAGAGTAAAAATGTCAGCCAAAAATCCCCCACATTCGAAGCTTAGCATTAGTATTAGTAATGCCCCTTAGTGCCATAAAATACTTAAGATTCTCGGATATTAAGCACTAACAAAATTACATTCAGTTGGGACACAACTTGTAGATTAGGATCAATTTGAACAAGGTACTACAAACCAGTTCACTGGCACCATTATTTAAAAGGACGTAAGTAGAGTTACCTCCTTGGTTCACTGACTTTGACAGATAATCCTTTGAAAAAAGGGCCACACAGCTACACATCAACACACGTATTGATGAGATTTGGCGGGAATTTAGTTTGCAACATCACGGTTAATGATGGAGGAAGCAACCGTTGTAACTACGTGCTTCTATGCAGTGAAGCTTGGTGAGTAAAATCTTCCAAATTAAACTAACCAATCTTTTTATTGCTCACGACAAGTTGCTTGTTTTAGTGTTGAGTGAGGAACACAAACTTTATAGAGATATGATCAGTTTATAATAATAACGCGTTGATATTACTTCAAAGTACGGTATGTAACCCAGCAGCAGTGCTAGTAATTGCGTGGGCAATCAATGTTTAAACACCCTCAAGACTAGGGCTCTCCTTAACGGCCAAGGCTTGCGTATTCCAGTCTTTTATAGTCCTGTGATAAAAATTACTGAAAAGCACGATGATTTTTACATACTAACTTGTGGGGCCTTGACCACCAGCCCATTCTGTGTCCATTCTGGCCCCCGGTCTGGTCCCATCGTAAAGATACACTAGTTTGATCTATTCACTGCGTTTGTCGAATGGGGTCCACAATGCTGGAGTAATGGCGTAGGAATCAGCGACGTAGCCAGGAATTTGAAAAGGGGAGCACTTTTTGCGATTGATATGGGAGAGGGGGTGTCCCCCTCCCCCTTTTGAGTTTTTTTTTTAAACAATTGCAGGTCCTTAGAACGACCTGGTGCCAGCGACGTAGCCAGGAATTTGAAAGGGGGAGCACTTTTTGCGATTGATATAGATTTTCAAAGTTGTAGGCACGACTATCTGAGCGGAGCGCCACCATCGGTTGGCGCGGAGCGTACAAGAAAATTTTGGGTTTTACAAACCCCCCAGATGGCCGGAAACGGCCCTTCCCGAGTGTTCATTCTGGTTCCCTGGCCTCTTGCTAACTTGAGACACCTCATTCAATATCACTTTTAAACCCACAAAACAAACGAGTTAAAGTAGTACGTAGTTCAATACTACATAATGTATTAAAATTAGCAAGGTACATGTACAGAGTAGTCTTACTTTTTAACTTCTGATACTTGTAGATACAAAGATAGGCCAGAAATGTCTTTGATACAACTATAGCCAGTAGTTGTCTTTGATACAACTGTACTGTAGCTAGTAAATGTTTAAGTTAGCCTAATGAGAGAAGGCGAGAGCTATCCGACGATTGCCATCTGATGCAAATTTCTCAACTGTTTTCTCAACTGAAATATTATCTGCGTAAACGGGTTCTTAACTACTAAAAAACTGACAAGATCGGATCCTACTGTCTTTTCGGCGGGTAGAGTGTTGAATGAAACGGCACGCGATAGAAATGACAGCCTAGATGACAGAAGAATAGGTCACCTAATTTAGCCATATTCTTGCTACGTTCATTTCAATAGTTTTTCCTGTCTATAGACTCTTAAACTCGTCCAGCAAGCTTATCGATTTGAATTATGGGTGTTTTTAAAAAAAAGATAAATTGGCCAAAGAAAAATGTAGGCCCGGGCCAACAGTGCTACGCCCCTGATCATATGATATCATTATCAGCAGATTTTGTTTCCTGTTTGAATTCCTTTACATATTCTTTTGCATAATATATCAGAAAGAAAAACATACTGTAGTGCTCTTTTACAATTTTTCCAGTAGGATGTTTCTTGTTTATTGTCCAATGTCTGGACTTTAATACATTTGACGAACTTAACTGATGGACAATATAAACTTTCATATTTTGTAATATAGCCAGATATGCAGTGGTGTAAAAACAAATATCGTTACCGTAGTGTATTAGCAGTGTAATACTTATTATAGGAAGTGCGTATCACGTACGATTGCTAGCTTAGCTTCATAACATGCTGTTCGTACAACAACTTAGGTCGACTCATAGAACGACGTTGTCGACGTTACAGTTCGTGACATTCCATAGAGTGCGGTTAGGTAGGCAATATGTATTTTATTACGAAGTGGCCAACTGTAGGCTTGTAATTGGCTATAAGCTAAATTTATCTAATTGCATCTGCCAAACTAAGTAAGTAGTTGAATCAGTAGGCGTGAATGTTACTACGATTACAATCAAGTTAACGGAGCTGACGAGTATTCAAGATCACAAGAGCACTGAGAAAATACCATGCTAAGAAACGAGTTTAAAAAAAAATCGACACTGAAAGGGGGGGAGCGGTCGCTCCCCTGCTCCTCCCTGGCTACGTCCCTGCAGGCTGGTGCAATGTTTTGCCAGTTTCATAATTATCATATGATAATATCAGCAGATTTTGTTTCCGTTTTGAATTCGTTTACATTTTCTTTTACATATTATATCAGAAAGACAAACATAAAGTGCTCTTTTACAATTTTTCCAGTAGGATGATTCTTGTTTATTGTTCCTTTGTCTAGACTTTAATATACTTGACGAACTAAACTGATGGACAATATAAACTTTCATATTTTGTAAGACAGCCAGATGTGCAGTGGTCTAAAATCAAATATCGTTATCGCTGTGTATTAGCAGTGTAATAATTATTTATAGGAAGCGCGTATCACGTACGATTGCTAGCTAGCTTCATAACATGCTGTTCGTGCAACAACTTCGGACGAATCATAGAAAGGATGATAACGAACGTTGATGACGTCGTTGAGCATACGGTTCGTGACACTCCATCGAGCGCGGTTAGATAGACAATATGTATTTTATTACGCAGTGGCCAACTGTAGGCTAGTCTACAGGCTACATTTAGCTAATGCATCTGCCAAGCTAAGTAAATAGCTGCATTAGTATAGGCCTGAATGTTACAACGGAGCTGACTAGTATTCAAGATCAAAAGAGCACTGACAAAATACCATGCAAACAACAATTTTTAACATTTTTGCGACACTGAAAGGGGGGAACGGTCGCTACCTCCTGGCTACGTCCCTGGTAGGAATTACTATTGAAGAGTGATAGGCATGCAGAAAAACGGTGATGATTAAAGGCAGTACGGTAACCATGGGGGGAAGGGTGCTGGCCTAGTGTGTGTTGGGGGATGTGCCCCCTACTCCAATTTTCAGACTTTGGATCCCTCCCCAAATTTTGTGTCCCTAGCTCCTCCCTCTAATTAAATCGAACTTTTGTTATAGGTCCACTAGATATAGCTAAGGAGACTTATAGTTTTTTAGATGTTAATTTGGCCCTAATTGGACGCTTCGTTAGCGGGTCGGTTATGTTTTTGATATGTTCTAACTGTTTTTCTTGCCTTGTTTTCAGAAGCAGAAGAAGATGGATTAAGTCGCAGGACGGCAATAATGTAAGAAGAAGGGTACTATATAGGCCAGATCTCCTTAACTGCCAAGGCTTGCGTATTCCAGTCTTTTATAGTCCTGTGATAAAAACTTCTGAAAAGCACGATGATTTTTACATACTAACTTGTGGGGCCTTGACCACCGGCCCACTATGTCTTCTCTATTGGGGCAATCTGGCCCCAGGTCTGGTCCCAAAGTAAAGATACACTAGTTTGGTCTATTCACTGCATTTGTCGAATGGGGTCCACAATGCTGGAGTACTGATGGCGTAGGAATTGCTATATTGTAGAGTGATGGGCATGCAGAAAAACGGAGCTGTTTGGAGGCGGTACGGAAAACATGGGGAAGGGAGCTGGCCTTGCGTGTGTGTCGGGGGATGTGCCCCTTACTCCAATTGTTCAGACTTTAAATGGGTACATACTCCCTTTGGATCCCTCCCATAGCACCCTCCCCAAATATTGTGTCCCCTCCTCCACCCACCCTACCTGCCCAAACAAAATCAAAATTTTGCTATGGGTCCGTTAGATATCCCTAAGGAGACTTATAGTTTTATAGTTGTTACTTTGGCCGTAATGGGAGGCTTGGTTAGTGGGTGGGTTATGTATTTGATGTGTTTTGACTGTTTTTCTGGCCTTCTTGTTTCACATGCAGTAGAAGATGGATAAAGACGCAGGACAATGACATAAGAAGAAGGATGATGACGGTGGAAGGTGGATACAGACGGAAGGTATTTGATTAAGACGCTGGACAATGCAACCAGAAGAAGAGGGGGGGGGGGTCCCAGGGTTAGTGGGTGGGTTATGTTTTTGATATGTTCTAACTGTTTTTCTAGCCTTGTTGTTTCAGATGCACAAGATGGATTAAGACGCAGGACGATGAAGATGTTAAAAGAAGGATAATGTTGGTGGAAGGTGGAGGCAGACGGAAGGAGGTGGATTAAGAGGCTGGACGATGCTACCAGAAGGAGAGGGGGGGGGGGTCCCAGGGTTAGTGGGTGGGTTACGTATGTCATATGTTCTAACGATTCTTCTAGCATTGTTGTTTCAGATGCAGAAGAAGATGGATTAAGACGCAGGACCATGACGATATAAGAAGAAGGATGATGTTGGTGGAAGGTGGAGGCAGACAGGAGGTGGACTAAGAGGCTGGACGATGCCACCAGATAAGAGGGGGGGGGTCCCAGGGTTAGTGGGTGGGTTATGTTTTTGATATGTTCTAACTCTTTTCTAGCCTTGTTTTTTCAGATGCAGAAGAAGACGGATTCAGACGTAGGACGACGTAGAAGAAGGATGATGACAGTGGGATGCAGACGGAAGGAGGTGCATTAAGACGCTGGACGATGCCACCAGAGGAAGAGGGGGGGTCCCAGGGTTAGTGGGTGGGTTATGTTTTTGATATGTTCTAACTGTTTTTCTAGCCTTGTTGTTTCAGATGCAGAAGAAGACGGATTAAGACGCAGGACGACGTAGCAGAAGGATGATGACAGTGGGACGCAGGCGGAATAAGGTGCATTAAGAAGCTGCACGATGCCACCAGAAGGAGAGGGGGGGGGTCCCAGGGTTAGTGGATGGGTTATGTTTTTCATATGTTCTAACTGTTTTTCTAGCCTTTTTTTTTCAGATGCATAAGACAGATTAAGACGCAGGACGATGACGACGTAAGAAGCAGGATGATGACAGTGGGAGGCAGACGGAAGGAGGTGCATTAAGACGCTAGACGATGCCACAAGAAGAAGGGGGGGTCCCAGGGTTAGTGGGTGGGTTATGTTTTTGATATGTCCTAACTATTCTTCTAGCCTTGTTGTTTCAGATGCAGAAGAAGACGGATTAAGACGCAGGACGATGACGACCTAGGAAGAAGTCTGATGTCTGTGGAAGGTGGATATAGACGGAAGAAGATGCATTAAGACCCTGGAAGATGCCACCAGAAGAAGAGGGGGGGATCCCAGGGTTAGTGGGTGGGTTATGTTTTTAATATGTTCTAACTGTTTTTCTAGCCTTGTCTTTTCAGATGCAGAAGACAGATTAAAACGCAGGACGTTGAACACGTCAGAAGCAGGATAATGACAGTGGGAAGCAGACGGACGGAGGTGCATTAAGACGCTGGATGATGCCACCAGAAGAAGAGGGGGGGGGTCCCAGGGTTAGTGGGTGGGTTATGTTTTTGATATGTTCTAACTGTTTTCTAGACTTGTTGTTTCAGATGCACAAGATGGATTAAGACGCAGGACGATGAAGATGTTAAAAGAAGGATAATGTTGGTGGAAGGTGGAGGCAGACGGAGGGAGGTGGATTAAGCGGCTGGACGATGCTACCAGAAGGAGAGGGGGGGTCCCAGGGTTAGTGGGTGGGTTATGTTTTTGATATGTTCTAACTTTTTTTCTAGCCTTGTTGTTTCAGATGCACAAGATGGATTAAGACGCAGGACCATGACGATGTAAGAAGAAGGATGATGTTGGTGGAAGGTGGAGGCAGACGGAAGGAGGTGGACTAAGAGGCTGGACGATGCCACCGGAATTAGAGGGGGGTCCCAGGGTTAGTGGGTGGGTTACGTATGTCATATGTTCTAACTATTCTTCTAGCCTTGTTGTTTCAGATGCAGAAGAAGATGGATTAAGACGCAGGACCATGACGATATAAGAAGAAGGATGATGTTGGTGGAAGGTGGAGGCAGACAGGAGGTGGACTAAGAGGCTGGACGATGCCACCAGATAAGAGGGGGGGGGGGTCCCAGGGTTAGTGGGTGGGTTATGTTTTTGATATGTTCTAACTGTTTTTCTAGCCTTGTTGTTCAGATGCAGAAGAAGACGGATTAAGACGCAGGACGACGTAGAAGAATGATGACAGTGCAGACGGAAGGAGGTGCATTAAGACGCTAGACGATGCCACCAGAAGAAGAGGGGGGTCCCAGGGTTAGTGGGTGGGTTATGTTTTTGATATGTTCTAACTGTTTTTCTAGCCTTGTTGTTCAGATGCAGAAGAAGACGGATTAAGACGCAGGACGACTTAGCAGAAGGATGATGACAGTGAGACGCAGGCGGAATAAGGTGCATTAAGAAGCTGCACGATGCCACCAGAAGGAGAGGGGGGGTCCCAGGGTTAGTGGGTGGGTTATGTTTTTGATATGTTCTAACTGTTTTTCTAACCTTTTTTTCAGATGCAGAAAAAGACGGATTAAGACGCAGGACGACGTAGCAGAAGGATGATGACAGTGAGACGCAGGCGGAATAAGGTGCATTAAGAAGCTGCACGATGCCACCAGAAGGAGAGGGGGGGTCCCAGGGTTAGTGGGTGGGTTATGTTTTTCATATGTTCTAACTGTTTTTCTAGCCTTTTTTTCAGATGCAGAAGACAGATTAAGACGCAGGACGATGAAGACGTAAGGAGCAGAATGATGACAGTGGGACGCAGACGGAAGGAGGTGCATTAAGACGCTGGACGATGCCACCAGAAGAAGAGGGGGGGTCCCAGGGTTTGTGGGTGGGTTATGTTTTTCATATGTTCTAACTGTTTTTCTAGCCTTGTTTTTTCAGATGCAGAAGACAGATTAAGACGCAGGACGTTGAAGACGTAAGAAGCAGGATGATGACAGTGGGACGTAGACGGAAGGAGGTGCATTAAGACGCTGGAAGAAGCCGCCAGAAGCAGAGGGGGGTGGTCCCAGGGTTAGTGGGTGGGTTATGTTTTTGATATGTTCTAACTGTTTTTCTAGCCTTTTTTTCAGATGAAGAAGACAGATTAAGACGCAGGACGTTGTCGACGTAAGAAGCAGGATGATGACAGTGAGAGGCAGACGGAAGGAGGTGCATTAAGACGCTAGACGATGCCACCAGAAGAAGAGGAGGGGTCCCAGGGTTAGTGGGTGGGTTATGTTTTTGATATGTTCTAACTATTCTTCTAGCCTTGTTGTTTCAGATGCAGAAGAAGACGGATCAAGACGCAGGACGATGACGACCTAGGAAGAAGTGTGATGTCTGTGGAAGGTGGATATAGACGGAAGAAGATGCATTAAGACCCTGGAAGATGCCACCAGAAGAAGAGGGGGGGATCCCAGGGTTAGTGGGTGGATTATGTTTTTAATATGTTCTAACTGTTTTTCTAGCCTTGTCTTTTCAGATGCAGAAGACAGATTAAAACGCAGGACGTTGAACACGTCAGAAGCAGGATAATGACAGTGGGAAGCAGACGGAAGGAGGTGCATTAAGACGCTGGATGATGCCACCAGAAGAAGAGGGGGGGGGGGTCCCAGGGTTAGAGGGTGGGTTATGTTTTTCATATGTTCTAACTGTTTTTTTAGCCTTGTCTTTTCAGATGCAGAAGACAGATTAAGACGCAGGACGTTGAACACGTAAGAAGCAGGATAATGACAGTGCGAAGCAGACGGACGGAGGTGCATTAAGACGCTGGATGATGCCACCAGAAGAAGAGGGGGGTCCCAGGGTTAGTGGGTGGGTTATGTTTTTGATATGTTCTAACTGTTTTTCTAGCCTTGTTGTTTCAGATGCAGAAGAAGACGGATTAAGACGCAGGACGACGTAGCAGAAGGATGATGACAGTGGGACGCAGACGGAAGGAGGTGCATTAAGACGCTGGACGATGCCACCAGAAGAATAGGGGGGGGGGTCCCAGGGTTATTGGGTGGGTTATGTTTTTGATATGTTCTAATGTTTTCTAGCCTTTTTTGCAGATGCAGAAGACAGATTAAGACGCAGGACGTTGTCGACGTAAGAAGCAGGATGATGATAGTGAGAGGCAGACGGAAGGAGGTGCATTAAGACGCTAGACGATGCCACCAGAAGAAGAGGGGGGTCCCAGGGTTATAGGGTGGGTTATGTTTTTGATATGTTCTAACTATTCTTCTAGCCTTGTTGTTTCAGATGCAGAAGAAGACGGATCAAGACGCAGGATGATGACGACCTAGGAAGAAGTCTGATGTCTGTGGAAGGTGGATATAGACGGAAGGAGATGCATTAAGACCCTGGAAGATGCCACCAGAAGAAGAGGGGGGGTCTCAGGGTTAGTGGGTGGGGTTATGTTTTTAATATGTTCTAACTGTTTTTCTAGTCTTGTTTTTTCAGGTTCAGAAGACAGATTAAAACGCAGGACGTTGAAGACGTAAGAAGCAGGATGATGACAGTGGGAAGCAGACGGAAGGAGGTGCATTAAGACGCTGGACGATGCCACCAGAAGAAGAGGGGGGTCCCAGGGTTAGTGGGTGGGTTATGTTTTTGATATGTTCTAACTGTTTTTCTAGCCTTGTTTTTTTCAGATGGAGAAGACAGATTAAGACGCAGGACGTTGAAGACGTAAGAAGCAGGATGATGACAGTGGGACGTAGACGGAAGGAGGTGCATTGAGACGCTGGAAGAAGCCGCCAGAAGAAGAGGGGGGGTAGTCCCAGGGTTAGTGGGTGGGTTATGTTTTTGATATGTTCTAACTGTTTTTCTAGCCTTGTTGTTTCAGATGCAGAAGAAGACGGATCAAGACGCAGGACGATGACGACCTAGGAAGAAGTGTGATGTCTGTGGAAGGTGGATATAGACGGAAGAAGATGCATTAAGACCCTGGAAGATGCCACCAGAAGAAGAGGGGGGGGGGGTCTCAGGGTTAGTGGTTATGTTATGTTTTTGATATGTTCTAACTGTTTTTCTAGCCTTGTTGTTTCAGATGCAGAAGAACACGGATTAAGACGCAGGACGACGTAGCAGAAGGATGATGACAGTGGGACGTAGACGGAAGGAGGTGCATTAAGACGCTGGAAGAAGCCGCCAGAAGAAGAGGGGGTGGTCCCAGGGTTAGTGGGTTGGTTATGTTTTTGATATGTTCTAACTGTTTTTCTAGCCTTGTTGTTTCAGATGCACAAGATGGATTAAGACGCAGGACGATGAAGTTGTTAAAAGAAGGATAATGTTGGTGGAAGGAGGATGCAGACGGAAGGAGGTGGATTAAGAGGCTGGACAATGCAACCAGGAGGAGAGGGGGGTCCCAGGGTTAGTGGGTGGGTTACGTATGTCATATGTTCTAACTGTTTTTCTAGCCTTGTTTTTTTCAGATGGAGAAGACAGATTAAGACGCAGGACGTTGAAGACGTACGAAGCAGGATGATGACAGTGGGACGTAGACGGAAGGAGGTGCATTGAGACGCTGGAAGATGCCACCAGAAGAAGAGGGGGGGGGGGGTCTCAGGGTTAGTGGTTATGTTATGTTTTTGATATGTTCTAACTGTTTTTCTAGCCTTGTTGTTTCAGATGCAGAAGAACACGGATTAAGACGCAGGACGACGTAGCAGAAGGATGATGACAGTGGGACGTAGACGGAAGGAGGTGCATTAAGACGCTGGAAGAAGCCGCCAGAAGAAGAGGGGGTGGTCCCAGGGTTAGTGGGTGGGTTATGTTTTTGATATGTTCTAACTGTTTTTCTAGCCTTGTTGTTTCAGATGCACAAGATGGATTAAGACGCAGGACGATGAAGTTGTTAAAAGAAGGATAATGTTGGTGGAAGGTGGAGGCAGACGGAAGGAGGTGGATTAAGAGGCTGGACGATGCTACCAGAAGGAGAGGGGGGGGGGGGTCCCAGGGTTAGTGGGTGGGTTACGTATGTCATATGTTCTAACGATTCTTCTAGCATTGTTGTTTCAGATGCAGAAGAAGATGGATTAAGACGCAGGACCATGACGATATAAGAAGAAGGATGATGTTGGTGGAAGGTGGAGGCAGACAGGAGGTGGACTAAGAGGCTGGACGATGCCACCAGATAAGAGGGGGGGGGGTCCCAGGGTTAGTGGGTGGGTTATGTTTTTGATATGTTCTAACTCTTTTCTAGCCTTGTTTTTTCAGATGCAGAAGAAGACGGATTCAGACGTAGGACGACGTAGAAGAAGGATGATGACAGTGGGATGCAGACGGAAGGAGGTGCATTAAGACGCTGGACGATGCCACCAGAGGAAGAGGGGGGGTCCCAGGGTTAGTGGGTGGGTTATGTTTTTGATATGTTCTAACTGTTTTTCTAGCCTTGTTGTTTCAGATGCAGAAGAAGACGGATTAAGACGCAGGACGACGTAGCAGAAGGATGATGACAGTGGGACGCAGGCGGAATAAGGTGCATTAAGAAGCTGCACGATGCCACCAGAAGGAGAGGGGGGGGGGGTCCCAGGGTTAGTGGATGGGTTATGTTTTTCATATGTTCTAACTGTTTTTCTAGCCTTTTTTTTCAGATGCATAAGACAGATTAAGACGCAGGACGATGACGACGTAAGAAGCAGGATGATGACAGTGGGAGGCAGACGGAAGGAGGTGCATTAAGACGCTAGACGATGCCACAAGAAGAAGGGGGGGTCCCAGGGTTAGTGGGTGGGTTATGTTTTTGATATGTCCTAACTATTCTTCTAGCCTTGTTGTTTCAGATGCAGAAGAAGACGGATTAAGACGCAGGACGATGACGACCTAGGAAGAAGTCTGATGTCTGTGGAAGGTGGATATAGACGGAAGAAGATGCATTAAGACCCTGGAAGATGCCACCAGAAGAAGAGGGGGGGATCTCAGGGTTAGTGGGTGGGTTATGTTTTTAATATGTTCTAACTGTTTTTCTAGCCTTGTCTTTTCAGATGCAGAAGACAGATTAAAACGCAGGACGTTGAACACGTCAGAAGCAGGATAATGACAGTGGGAAGCAGACGGACGGAGGTGCATTAAGACGCTGGATGATGCCACCAGAAGAAGAGGGGGGGGGGTCCCAGGGTTAGTGGGTGGGTTATGTTTTTGATATGTTCTAACTGTTTTCTAGACTTGTTGTTTCAGATGCACAAGATGGATTAAGACGCAGGACGATGAAGATGTTAAAAGAAGGATAATGTTGGTGGAAGGTGGAGGCAGACGGAGGGAGGTGGATTAAGCGGCTGGACGATGCTACCAGAAGGAGAGGGGGGGTCCCAGGGTTAGTGGGTGGGTTATGTTTTTGATATGTTCTAACTTTTTTTCTAGCCTTGTTGTTTCAGATGCACAAGATGGATTAAGACGCAGGACCATGACGATGTAAGAAGAAGGATGATGTTGGTGGAAGGTGGAGGCAGACGGAAGGAGGTGGACTAAGAGGCTGGACGATGCCACCGGAATTAGAGGGGGGTCCCAGGGTTAGTGGGTGGGTTACGTATGTCATATGTTCTAACTATTCTTCTAGCCTTGTTGTTTCAGATGCAGAAGAAGATGGATTAAGACGCAGGACCATGACGATATAAGAAGAAGGATGATGTTGGTGGAAGGTGGAGGCAGACAGGAGGTGGACTAAGAGGCTGGACGATGCCACCAGATAAGAGGGGGGGGGGGTCCCAGGGTTAGTGGGTGGGTTATGTTTTTGATATGTTCTAACTGTTTTTCTAGCCTTGTTGTTCAGATGCAGAAGAAGACGGATTAAGACGCAGGACGACGTAGAAGAATGATGACAGTGCAGACGGAAGGAGGTGCATTAAGACGCTAGACGATGCCACCAGAAGAAGAGGGGGGTCCCAGGGTTAGTGGGTGGGTTATGTTTTTGATATGTTCTAACTGTTTTTCTAGCCTTGTTGTTCAGATGCAGAAGAAGACGGATTAAGACGCAGGACGACTTAGCAGAAGGATGATGACAGTGAGACGCAGGCGGAATAAGGTGCATTAAGAAGCTGCACGATGCCACCAGAAGGAGAGGGGGGGTCCCAGGGTTAGTGGGTGGGTTATGTTTTTGATATGTTCTAACTGTTTTTCTAGCCTTTTTTTCAGATGCAGAAAAAGACGGATTAAGACGCAGGACGACGTAGCAGAAGGATGATGACAGTGAGACGCAGGCGGAATAAGGTGCATTAAGAAGCTGCACGATGCCACCAGAAGGAGAGGGGGGGTCCCAGGGTTAGTGGGTGGGTTATGTTTTTCATATGTTCTAACTGTTTTTCTAGCCTTTTTTTCAGATGCAGAAGACAGATTAAGACGCAGGACGATGAAGACGTAAGGAGCAGAATGATGACAGTGGGACGCAGACGGAAGGAGGTGCATTAAGACGCTGGACGATGCCACCAGAAGAAGAGGGGGGGTCCCAGGGTTTGTGGGTGGGTTATGTTTTTCATATGTTCTAACTGTTTTTCTAGCCTTGTTTTTTCAGATGCAGAAGACAGATTAAGACGCAGGACGTTGAAGACGTAAGAAGCAGGATGATGACAGTGGGACGTAGACGGAAGGAGGTGCATTAAGACGCTGGAAGAAGCCGCCAGAAGCAGAGGGGGGTGGTCCCAGGGTTAGTGGGTGGGTTATGTTTTTGATATGTTCTAACTGTTTTTCTAGCCTTTTTTTCAGATGAAGAAGACAGATTAAGACGCAGGACGTTGTCGACGTAAGAAGCAGGATGATGACAGTGAGAGGCAGACGGAAGGAGGTGCATTAAGACGCTAGACGATGCCACCAGAAGAAGAGGAGGGGTCCCAGGGTTAGTGGGTGGGTTATGTTTTTGATATGTTCTAACTATTCTTCTAGCCTTGTTGTTTCAGATGCAGAAGAAGACGGATCAAGACGCAGGACGATGACGACCTAGGAAGAAGTGTGATGTCTGTGGAAGGTGGATATAGACGGAAGAAGATGCATTAAGACCCTGGAAGATGCCACCAGAAGAAGAGGGGGGGATCCCAGGGTTAGTGGGTGGATTATGTTTTTAATATGTTCTAACTGTTTTTCTAGCCTTGTCTTTTCAGATGCAGAAGACAGATTAAAACGCAGGACGTTGAACACGTCAGAAGCAGGATAATGACAGTGGGAAGCAGACGGAAGGAGGTGCATTAAGACGCTGGATGATGCCACCAGAAGAAGAGGGGGGGGGTCCCAGGGTTAGAGGGTGGGTTATGTTTTTCATATGTTCTAACTGTTTTTTTAGCCTTGTCTTTTCAGATGCAGAAGACAGATTAAGACGCAGGACGTTGAACACGTAAGAAGCAGGATAATGACAGTGCGAAGCAGACGGACGGAGGTGCATTAAGACGCTGGATGATGCCACCAGAAGAAGAGGGGGGTCCCAGGGTTAGTGGGTGGGTTATGTTTTTGATATGTTCTAACTGTTTTTCTAGCCTTGTTGTTTCAGATGCAGAAGAAGACGGATTAAGACGCAGGACGACGTAGCAGAAGGATGATGACAGTGGGACGCAGACGGAAGGAGGTGCATTAAGACGCTGGACGATGCCACCAGAAGAATAGGGGGGGGGGGGTCCCAGGGTTATTGGGTGGGTTATGTTTTTGATATGTTCTAATGTTTTCTAGCCTTTTTTGCAGATGCAGAAGACAGATTAAGACGCAGGACGTTGTCGACGTAAGAAGCAGGATGATGATAGTGAGAGGCAGACGGAAGGAGGTGCATTAAGACGCTAGACGATGCCACCAGAAGAAGAGGGGGGTCCCAGGGTTATAGGGTGGGTTATGTTTTTGATATGTTCTAACTATTCTTCTAGCCTTGTTGTTTCAGATGCAGAAGAAGACGGATCAAGACGCAGGATGATGACGACCTAGGAAGAAGTCTGATGTCTGTGGAAGGTGGATATAGACGGAAGGAGATGCATTAAGACCCTGGAAGATGCCACCAGAAGAAGAGGGGGGGTCTCAGGGTTAGTGGGTGGGGTTATGTTTTTAATATGTTCTAACTGTTTTTCTAGTCTTGTTTTTTCAGGTTCAGAAGACAGATTAAAACGCAGGACGTTGAAGACGTAAGAAGCAGGATGATGACAGTGGGAAGCAGACGGAAGGAGGTGCATTAAGACGCTGGACGATGCCACCAGAAGAAGAGGGGGGTCCCAGGGTTAGTGGGTGGGTTATGTTTTTGATATGTTCTAACTGTTTTTCTAGCCTTGTTTTTTTCAGATGGAGAAGACAGATTAAGACGCAGGACGTTGAAGACGTAAGAAGCAGGATGATGACAGTGGGACGTAGACGGAAGGAGGTGCATTGAGACGCTGGAAGAAGCCGCCAGAAGAAGAGGGGGGGTAGTCCCAGGGTTAGTGGGTGGGTTATGTTTTTGATATGTTCTAACTGTTTTTCTAGCCTTGTTGTTTCAGATGCAGAAGAAGACGGATCAAGACGCAGGACGATGACGACCTAGGAAGAAGTTTGATGTCTGTGGAAGGTGGATATAGACGGAAGAAGATGCATTAATACCCTGGAAGATGCCACCAGAAGAAGAGGGGGGGGGGGGGGTCTCAGGGTTAGTGGTTATGTTATGTTTTTGATATGTTCTAACTGTTTTTCTAGCCTTGTTGTTTCAGATGCAGAAGAACACGGATTAAGACGCAGGACGACGTAGCAGAAGGATGATGACAGTGGGACGTAGACGGAAGGAGGTGCATTAAGACGCTGGAAGAAGCCGCCAGAAGAAGAGGGGGTGGTCCCAGGGTTAGTGGGTGGGTTATGTTTTTGATATGTTCTAACTGTTTTTCTAGCCTTGTTGTTTCAGATGCACAAGATGGATTAAGACGCAGGACGATGAAGTTGTTAAAAGAAGGATAATGTTGGTGGAAGGAGGATGCAGACGGAAGGAGGTGGATTAAGAGGCTGGACAATGCAACCAGGAGGAGAGGGGGGTCCCAGGGTTAGTGGGTGGGTTACGTATGTCATATGTTCTAACTGTTTTTCTAGCCTTGTTTTTTTCAGATGGAGAAGACAGATTAAGACGCAGGACGTTGAAGACGTACGAAGCAGGATGATGACAGTGGGACGTAGACGGAAGGAGGTGCATTGAGACGCTGGAAGATGCCACCAGAAGAAGAGGGGGGGGGGGTCTCAGGGTTAGTGGTTATGTTATGTTTTTGATATGTTCTAACTGTTTTTCTAGCCTTGTTGTTTCAGATGCAGAAGAACACGGATTAAGACGCAGGACGACGTAGCAGAAGGATGATGACAGTGGGACGTAGACGGAAGGAGGTGCATTAAGACGCTGGAAGAAGCCGCCAGAAGAAGAGGGGGTGGTCCCAGGGTTAGTGGGTGGGTTATGTTTTTGATATGTTCTAACTGTTTTTCTAGCCTTGTTGTTTCAGATGCACAAGATGGATTAAGACGCAGGACGATGAAGTTGTTAAAAGAAGGATAATGTTGGTGGAAGGAGGATGCAGACGGAAGGAGGTGGATTAAGAGGCTGGACAATGCAACCAGGAGGAGAGGGGGGTCCCAGGGTTAGTGGGTGGGTTACGTATGTCATATGTTCTAACTGTTTTTCTAGCCTTGTTTTTTTCAGATGGAGAAGACAGATTAAGACGCAGGACGTTGAAGACGTACGAAGCAGGATGATGACAGTGGGACGTAGACGGAAGGAGGTGCATTGAGACGCTGGAAGAAGCCGCCAGAAGAAGAGGGGGGGGTGGTCCCAGGGTTAGTGGGTGGGTTATGTTTTTGATATGTTCTAACTGTTTTTCTAGCCTTTTTTTCAGATGAAGAAGACAGATTAAGACGCAGGACGTTGTCGACGTAAGAAGCAGGATGATGACAGTGAGAGGCAGACGGAAGGAGGTGCATTAAGACGCTAGACGATGCCACCAGAAGAAGAGGGGGGGTCCCAGGGTTATTGGGTGGGTTATGTTTTTGATATGTTCTAACTATTCTTCTAGCCTTGTTGTTTCAGATGCAGAAGAAGACGGATCAAGACGCAGGACGATGACGACCTAGGAAGAAGTGTGATGTCTGTGGAAGGTGGATATAGACGGAAGAAGATGCATTAAGACCCTGGAAGATGCCACCAGAAGAAGAGGGGGGGGGGGTCTCAGGGTTAGTGGTTATGTTATGTTTTTGATATGTTCTAACTGTTTTTCTAGCCTTGTTGTTTCAGATGCAGAAGAAGACGGATTAAGACGCAGGACGACGTAGCAGAAGGATGATGACAGTGGGACGTAGACGGAAGGAGGTGCATTAAGACGCTGGAAGAAGCCGCCAGAAGAAGAGGGGGTGGTCCCAGGGTTAGTGGGTGGGTTATGTTTTTGATATGTTCTAACTGTTTTTCTAGCCTTGTTGTTTCAGATGCACAAGATGGATTAAGACGCAGGACGATGAAGTTGTTAAAAGAAGGATAATGTTGGTGGAAGGTGGATGCAGACGGAAGGAGGTGGATTAAGAGGCTGGACAATGCAACCAGGAGGAGAGGGGGGTCCCAGGGTTAGTGGGTGGGTTACGTATGTCATATGTTCTAACTGTTTTTCTAGCCTTGTTGTTTCAGATGCACAAGATGGATTAAGACGCAGGACCATGACGATATAAGAAGAAGGATGATGTTGGTGGAAAGTGGAGGCAGACGGAAGGAGGTGGACTAAGAGGCTGGACGATGCCACCAGAAGAAGAGGGGGGGGGTCCCAGGGTTAGTGGGTGGGTTATGTTTTTGATATGTTCTAACTGTTTTTCTAGCCTTGTTGTTCAGATGCAGAAGAAGACGGATTAAGACGCAGGACGACGTAGAAGAATGATGACAGTGCAGACGGAAGGAGGTGCATTAAGACGCTAGACGATGCCACCAGAAGAAGAGGGGGGTCCCAGGGTTAGTGGGTGGGTTATGTTTTTGATATGTTCTAACTGTTTTTCTAGCCTTGTTTTTTCAGATGCAGAAGACAGATTAAGACGCAGGACGATAGAGAAGATAGAAGCAGGATGATGACAGTGGGACGCAGACGGAAGGAGGTGCATTAAGACGCTAGACGATGCCACCAGAAGAAGAGGGGGTCCCAGGGTTAGTGGGTGGGTTATGTTTTTCATATGTTCTAACTGTTTTTCTAGCCTTTTTGTTTTAGATGCACAAAATGGATTAAGACGCAGGACCATGACGGTATAAGAAGAAGGATGATGTTGGTGGAAGGTGGAGGCAGACGGAAGGAGGTGGACTAAGAGGCTGGACGATGCCACCAGAAGAAGAGGGGGGGGTCCCAGGGTTAGTGGGTGGGTTATGTTTTTGATATGTTCTAACTGTTTTTCTAGCCTTGTTTTTCAGATGCAGAAGACTGATTAAGACGCAGGAAGTTGAAGACGTTAGAAGCAGGATGATGACAGTGGGACGCAGACGGAAGGAGGTGAATTAAGACGCTGGACGATGCCACTAGAAGAAGAGGGGGGTCCCAGGATTAGTGGGTGGGTTATTTTTATATATGTTCTAACTGTTTTTCTAGCCTTGTTTTTCAGATGCAGAAGACAGATTAGGACGCAGGACGTTGAAGACGTAAGAAGCAGGATGATGACAGTGAGACGTAGACGGAAGGAGGTGCATTGAGACGCTGGAAGAAGCCGCCAGAAGAAGAGGGGGGGGTGGTCCCAGGGTTAGTGGGTGGGTTATGTTTTTGATATGTTCTAACTGTTTTTCTAGCCTTTTTTTCAGATGAAGAAGACAGATTAAGACGCAGGACGTTGTCGACGTAAGAAGCAGGATGATGACAGTGAGAGGCAGACGGAAGGAGGTGCATTAAGACGCTAGACGATGCCACCAGAAGAAGAGGGGGGGTCCCAGGGTTATTGGGTGGGTTATGTTTTTGATATGTTCTAACTATTCTTCTAGCCTTGTTGTTTCAGATGCAGAAGAAGACGGATCAAGACGCAGGACGATGACGACCTAGGAAGAAGTGTGATGTCTGTGGAAGGTGGATATAGACGGAAGAAGATGCATTAAGACCCTGGAAGATGCCACCAGAAGAAGAGGGGGGGGGGGGGGGTCTCAGGGTTAGTGGTTATGTTATGTTTTTGATATGTTCTAACTGTTTTTCTAGCCTTGTTGTTTCAGATGCAGAAGAACACGGATTAAGACGCAGGACGACGTAGCAGAAGGATGATGACAGTGGGACGTAGACGGAAGGAGGTGCATTAAGACGCTGGAAGAAGCCGCCAGAAGAAGAGGGGGTGGTCCCAGGGTTAGTGGGTGGGTTATGTTTTTGATATGTTCTAACTGTTTTTCTAGCCTTGTTGTTTCAGATGCACAAGATGGATTAAGACGCAGGACGATGAAGTTGTTAAAAGAAGGATAATGTTGGTGGAAGGTGGATGCAGACGGAAGGAGGTGGATTAAGAGGCTGGACAATGCAACCAGGAGGAGAGGGGGGTCCCAGGGTTAGTGGGTGGGTTACGTATGTCATATGTTCTAACTGTTTTTCTAGCCTTGTTGTTTCAGATGCACAAGATGGATTAAGACGCAGGACCATGACGATATAAGAAGAAGGATGATGTTGGTGGAAAGTGGAGGCAGACGGAAGGAGGTGGACTAAGAGGCTGGACGATGCCACCAGAAGAAGAGGGGGGGGGGTCCCAGGGTTAGTGGGTGGGTTATGTTTTTGATATGTTCTAACTGTTTTTCTAGCCTTGTTGTTCAGATGCAGAAGAAGACGGATTAAGACGCAGGACGACGTAGAAGAATGATGACAGTGCAGACGGAAGGAGGTGCATTAAGACGCTAGACGATGCCACCAGAAGAAGAGGGGGGTCCCAGGGTTAGTGGGTGGGTTATGTTTTTGATATGTTCTAACTGTTTTTCTAGCCTTGTTTTTTCAGATGCAGAAGACAGATTAAGACGCAGGACGATAGAGAAGATAGAAGCAGGATGATGACAGTGGGACGCAGACGGAAGGAGGTGCATTAAGACGCTAGACGATGCCACCAGAAGAAGAGGGGGTCCCAGGGTTAGTGGGTGGGTTATGTTTTTCATATGTTCTAACTGTTTTTCTAGCCTTTTTGTTTTAGATGCACAAAATGGATTAAGACGCAGGACCATGACGGTATAAGAAGAAGGATGATGTTGGTGGAAGGTGGAGGCAGACGGAAGGAGGTGGACTAAGAGGCTGGACGATGCCACCAGAAGAAGAGGGGGGGTCCCAGGGTTAGTGGGTGGGTTATGTTTTTGATATGTTCTAACTGTTTTTCTAGCCTTGTTTTTCAGATGCAGAAGACTGATTAAGACGCAGGAAGTTGAAGACGTTAGAAGCAGGATGATGACAGTGGGACGCAGACGGAAGGAGGTGAATTAAGACGCTGGACGATGCCACTAGAAGAAGAGGGGGGTCCCAGGATTAGTGGGTGGGTTATTTTTATATATGTTCTAACTGTTTTTCTAGCCTTGTTTTTCAGATGCAGAAGACAGATTAGGACGCAGGACGTTGAAGACGTAAGAAGCAGGATGATGACAGTGAGACGTAGACGGAAGGAGGTGCATTGAGACGCTAGACGATGCCACCAGAAGAAGAGGGGGGTCCCAGGGTTAGTGGGTGGGTTATGTTTTTCATATGTTCTAACTGTTTTTCTAGCCTTGTTTTTTCAGATGCAGAAGACAGATTAAGACGCAGGACGTTAAAGACGATAGAAGCAGGATGATGACAGTGGGACGCAGACGGAAGGAGGTGCATTTAGACGCTAGACGATGCCACCAGAAGAAGAGGGGGGTCCCAGGGTTAGTGGGTGGGTTATGTTTTTGATATGTTCTAACTGTTTTTCTTGCCTTGTTGTTTCAGATGCAGAAGACGGATCAAGACGCAGGACGATGACGACCTAGGAAGAAGTGTGATGTCTGTGGAAGGTGGATATAGACGGAAGGAGATGCATTAAGACCCTGGAAGATGCCACCAGAAGAAGACGAGGCGGGGGGGTGGGGTCTCAGGGTTAGTGGGTGGGTTATGTTTTTGATATGTTCTAACTGTTTTTCTAGCCTTGTTTTTCAGATGCAGAAGACTGATTAAGACGCAGGAAGTTGAAGACGTTAGAAGCAGGATGATGACAGTGGGACGCAGACGGAAGGAGGTGAATTAAGACGCTGGACGATGCCACTAGAAGAAGAGGGGGGTCCCAGGATTAGTGGGTGGGTTATTTTTATATATGTTCTTACTGTTTTACTAGCCTTGTTTTTTCAGATGAAGAAGACAGATTAAGACGCAGGACGTTGTCGACGTAAGAAGCAGGATGATGAAAGTGAGACGCAGACGGAAGGAGGTCCATTAAGACGCTAGACGATGCCACCAGAAGAAGATGGGGGGGGTGTCTCAGGGTTAGTGGAAGGGTTATCTTTTTAATATGTTCTGTTTTCCTATCCTTGTTTTTTCAGATGCAGAAGACAGATTAGGACGCAGGACGTTGAAGACGTAAGAAGCAGGATGATGACAGTGAGACGCAGACGGAAGGAGGTGCATTTAGACGCTAGACGATGCCACCAGAAGAAGAGGGGGGTCCCAGGGTTAGTGGGTGGGTTATGTTTTTCATTTGTTCTAACTGTTTTTCTAGCCTTGTTGTTTCAGATGCAGAAGAAGACGGATCAAGACGCAGGACGATGACGACCTAGGAAGAAGTGTGATGTCTGTGGAAGGTGGATATAGACGGAAGAAGATGCATTAAGACCCTAGAAGATGCCACCAGAAGAAGAGGGGGGGGGTCCCAGGGTTAGTGGGTGGGTTATGTTTTTGATATGTTCTAACTGTTTTTCTAGCCTTGTTTTTTCAGATGCAGAAGACTGATTAAGACGCAGGACGTTGAAGACGTAAGAAGCAGGATGATGACATTGAGACGCAGACGGAAGGAGGTGCCTTAAGACGCTAGACGATGCCAGCAGAAGAAGATAGGGGGGGTCCCAGGGTTAGTGGGTGGGTTATGTTTTTGATATGTTCTAACTGTTTTTCTAGCCTTGTTTTTTCAGATGCAGAAGACAGATTAGGACGCAGGACGTTGAAGACGTCAGAAGCAGGATGATGACAGTGGGACGCAGACGGAAGGAGGTGCATTTAGACGCTAGACGATGCCACCAGAAGAAGAGGGGGGTCCCAGGGTTAGTGGGTGGGTTATGTTTTTCATATGTTCTAACTGTTTTTCTAGCCTTGTTGTTTCAGATGCACAAGATGGATTAAGACGCAGGACGATGACGATATAAGAAGAAGGATGATGTTGGTGGAAAGTGGAGGCAGACGGAAGGAGGTGGACTAAGAGGCTGGACGATGCCACCAGAAGAAGAGGGGGGGGGTCCCAGGGTTAGTGGGTGGGTTATGTTTTTGATATCTTCTAACTGTTTTTCTAGCCTTGTTGTTCAGATGCAGAAGAAGACGGATTAAGACGCAGGACGACGTAGAAGAATGATGACAGTGCAGACGGAAGGAGGTGCATTAAGACGCTAGACGATGCCACCAGAAGAAGAGGGGGGTCCCAGGGTTAGTGGGTGGGTTATGTTTTACATATGTTCTAACTGTTTTTCTAGCCTTGTTTTTCAGATGCAGAAGACAGATTAAGACGCAGGACGTTAGAGAAGATAGAAGCAGGATGATGACAGTGGGACGCAGACGGAAGGAGGTGCATTAAGACGCTAGACGATGCCACCAGAAGAAGAGGGGGTCCCAGGGTTAGTGGGTGGGTTATGTTTTTGATATGTTCTAACTGTTTTTCTAGCCTTGTTGTTTCAGATGCACAAAATGGATTAAGACGCAGGACCATGACGGTATAAGAAGAAGGATGATGTTGGTGGAAGGTGGAGGCAGACGGAAGGAGGTGGACTAAGAGGCTGGACGATGCCACCAGAAGAAGAGGGGGGGGGGGGTCCCAGGGTTAGTGGGTGGGTTATGTTTTTGATATGTTCTAACTGTTTTTCTAGCCTTGTTTTTCAGATGCAGAAGACAGATAAGGACGCAGGACGTTGAAGACGTAAGAAGCAGGATGATGACAGTGAGACGTAGACGGAAGGAGGTGCATTAAGACGCTAGACGATGCCACCAGAAGAAGAGGGGGGTCCCAGGGTTAGTGGGTGGGTTATGTTTTTCATATGTTCTAACTGTTTTTCTAGCCTTGTTTTTTCAGATGCAGAAGACAGATTAAGACGCAGGACGTTAAAGACGATAGAAGCAGGATGATGACAGTGGGACGCAGACGGAAGGAGGTGCATTTAGACGCTAGACGATGCCACCAGAAGAAGAGGGGGGTCCCAGGGTTAGTGGGTGGGTTATGTTTTTGATATGTTCTAACTGTTTTTCTAGCCTTGTTTTTCAGATGCAGAAGACTGATTAAGACGCAGGAAGTTGAAGACGTTAGAAGCAGGATGATGACAGTGGGACGCAGACGGAAGGAGGTGAATTAAGACGCTGGACGATGCCACCAGAAGAAGAGGGGGGTCCCAGGATTAGTGGGTGGGTTATTTTTATATATGTTCTTACTGTTTTACTAGCCTTGTTTTTTCAGATGAAGAAGACAGATTAAGACGCAGGACGTTGTCGACGTAAGAAGCAGGATGATGACAGTGAGACGCAGACGGAAGGAGGTCCATTAAGACGCTAGACGATGCCACCAGAAGAAGATGGGGGGGGGTGTCTCAGGGTTAGTGGAAGGGTTATCTTTTTAATATGTTCTGTTTTCCTATCCTTGTTTTTTCAGATGCAGAAGACAGATTAGGACGCAGGACGTTGAAGACGTAAGAAGCAGGATGATGACAGTGAGACGCAGACGGAAGGAGGTGCATTTAGACGCTAGACGATGCCACCAAAAGAAGAGGGGGGTCCCAGGGTTAGTGGGTGGGTTATGTTTTTCATTTGTTCTAACTGTTTTTCTAGCCTTGTTGTTTCAGATGCAGAAGAAGACGGATCAAGACGCAGGACGATGACGACCTAGGAAGAAGTGTGATGTCTGTGGAAGGTGGATATAGACGGAAGAAGATGCATTAAGACCCTAGAAGATGCCACCAGAAGAAGAGGGGGGGGGGTCTCAGGGTTAGTGGTTATGTTATGTTTTTGATATGTTCTAACTGTTTTTCTAGCCTTGTTGTTTCAGATGCAGAAGAACACGGATTAAGACGCAGGACGTTGAAGACGTAAGAAGCAGGATGATGACATTGAGACGCAGACGGAAGGAGGTGCCTTAAGACGCTAGACGATGCCAGCAGAAGAAGATAGGGGGGGGTCCCAGGGTTAGTGGGTGGGTTATGTTTTTGATATGTTCTAACTGTTTTTCTAGCCTTGTTTTTTCAGATGCAGAAGACAGATTAGGACGCAGGACGTTGAAGACGTCAGAAGCAGGATGATGACAGTGGGACGCAGACGGAAGGAGGTGCATTTAGACGCTAGACGATGCCACCAGAAGAAGAGGGGGGTCCCAGGGTTAGTGGGTGGGTTATGTTTTTCATATGTTCTAACTGTTTTTCTAGCCTTGTTGTTTCAGATGCACAAGATGGATTAAGACGCAGGACGATGACGATATAAGAAGAAGGATGATGTTGGTGGAAAGTGGAGGCAGACGGAAGGAGGTGGACTAAGAGGCTGGACGATGCCACCAGAAGAAGAGGGGGCGGTCCCAGGGTTAGTGGGTGGGTTATGTTTTTGATATCTTCTAACTGTTTTTCTAGCCTTGTTGTTCAGATGCAGAAGAAGACGGATTAAGACGCAGGACGACGTAGAAGAATGATGACAGTGCAGACGGAAGGAGGTGCATTAAGACGCTAGACGATGCCACCAGAAGAAGAGGGGGGTCCCAGGGTTAGTGGGTGGGTTATGTTTTACATATGTTCTAACTGTTTTTCTAGCCTTGTTTTTCAGATGCAGAAGACAGATTAAGACGCAGGACGTTAGAGAAGATAGAAGCAGGATGATGACAGTGGGACGCAGACGGAAGGAGGTGCATTAAGACGCTAGACGATGCCACCAGAAGAAGAGGGGGTCCCAGGGTTAGTGGGTGGGTTATGTTTTTGATATGTTCTAACTGTTTTTCTAGCCTTGTTGTTTCAGATGCACAAAATGGATTAAGACGCAGGACCATGACGGTATAAGAAGAAGGATGATGTTGGTGGAAGGTGGAGGCAGACGGAAGGAGGTGGACTAAGAGGCTGGACGATGCCACCAGAAGAAGAGGGGGGGGGGGGTCCCAGGGTTAGTGGGTGGGTTATGTTTTTGATATGTTCTAACTGTTTTTCTAGCCTTGTTTTTCAGATGCAGAAGACAGATAAGGACGCAGGACGTTGAAGACGTAAGAAGCAGGATGATGACAGTGAGACGTAGACGGAAGGAGGTGCATTAAGACGCTAGACGATGCCACCAGAAGAAGAGGGGGGTCCCAGGGTTAGTGGGTGGGTTATGTTTTTCATATGTTCTAACTGTTTTTCTAGCCTTGTTTTTTCAGATGCAGAAGACAGATTAAGACGCAGGACGTTAAAGACGATAGAAGCAGGATGATGACAGTGGGACGCAGACGGAAGGAGGTGCATTTAGACGCTAGACGATGCCACCAGAAGAAGAGGGGGGTCCCAGGGTTAGTGGGTGGGTTATGTTTTTGATATGTTCTAACTGTTTTTCTAGCCTTGTTTTTCAGATGCAGAAGACTGATTAAGACGCAGGAAGTTGAAGACGTTAGAAGCAGGATGATGACAGTGGGACGCAGACGGAAGGAGGTGAATTAAGACGCTGGACGATGCCACCAGAAGAAGAGGGGGGTCCCAGGATTAGTGGGTGGGTTATTTTTATATATGTTCTTACTGTTTTACTAGCCTTGTTTTTTCAGATGAAGAAGACAGATTAAGACGCAGGACGTTGTCGACGTAAGAAGCAGGATGATGACAGTGAGACGCAGACGGAAGGAGGTCCATTAAGACGCTAGACGATGCCACCAGAAGAAGATGGGGGGGGGTGTCTCAGGGTTAGTGGAAGGGTTATCTTTTTAATATGTTCTGTTTTCCTATCCTTGTTTTTTCAGATGCAGAAGACAGATTAGGACGCAGGACGTTGAAGACGTAAGAAGCAGGATGATGACAGTGAGACGCAGACGGAAGGAGGTGCATTTAGACGCTAGACGATGCCACCAAAAGAAGAGGGGGGTCCCAGGGTTAGTGGGTGGGTTATGTTTTTCATTTGTTCTAACTGTTTTTCTAGCCTTGTTGTTTCAGATGCAGAAGAAGACGGATCAAGACGCAGGACGATGACGACCTAGGAAGAAGTGTGATGTCTGTGGAAGGTGGATATAGACGGAAGAAGATGCATTAAGACCCTAGAAGATGCCACCAGAAGAAGAGGGGGGGGGGGTCCCAGGGTTAGTGGGTGGGTTATGTTTTTGATATGTTCTAACTGTTTTTCTAGCCTTGTTTTTTCAGATGCAGAAGACTGATTAAGACGCAGGACGTTGAAGACGTAAGAAGCAGGATGATGACATTGAGACGCAGACGGAAGGAGGTGCCTTAAGACGCTAGACGATGCCAGCAGAAGAAGATAGGGGGGGGGTCCCAGGGTTAGTGGGTGGGTTATGTTTTTGATATGTTCTAACTGTTTTTCTAGCCTTGTTTTTTCAGATGCAGAAGACAGATTAGGACGCAGGACGTTGAAGACGTCAGAAGCAGGATGATGACAGTGGGACGCAGACGGAAGGAGGTGCATTTAGACGCTAGACGATGCCACCAGAAGAAGAGGGGGGTCCCAGGGTTAGTGGGTGGGTTATGTTTTTCATATGTTCTAACTGTTTTTCTAGCCTTGTTGTTTCAGATGCACAAGATGGATTAAGACGCAGGACGATGACGATATAAGAAGAAGGATGATGTTGGTGGAAAGTGGAGGCAGACGGAAGGAGGTGGACTAAGAGGCTGGACGATGCCACCAGAAGAAGAGGGGGCGGTCCCAGGGTTAGTGGGTGGGTTATGTTTTTGATATCTTCTAACTGTTTTTCTAGCCTTGTTGTTCAGATGCAGAAGAAGACGGATTAAGACGCAGGACGACGTAGAAGAATGATGACAGTGCAGACGGAAGGAGGTGCATTAAGACGCTAGACGATGCCACCAGAAGAAGAGGGGGGTCCCAGGGTTAGTGGGTGGGTTATGTTTTACATATGTTTTAACTGTTTTTCTAGCCTTGTTTTTTCAGATGCAGAAGACAGATTAAGACGCAGGACGTTAGAGAAGATAGAAGCAGGATGATGACAGTGGGACGCAGACGGAAGGAGGTGCATTAAGACGCTAGACGATGCCACCAGAAGAAGAGGGGGTCCCAGGGTTAGTGGGTGGGTTATGTTTTTCATATGTTCTAACTGTTTTTCTAGCCTTGTTGTTTCAGATGCACAAAATGGATTAAGACGCAGGACCATGACGGTATAAGAAGAAGGATGATGTTGGTGGAAGGTGGAGGCAGACGGAAGGAGGTGGACTAAGAGGCTGGACGATGCCACCAGAAGAAGAGGGGGGGGGGGTCCCAGGGTTAGTGGGTGGGTTATGTTTTTGATATGTTCTAACTGTTTTTCTAGCCTTGTTTTTCAGATGCAGAAGACAGATAAGGACGCAGGACGTTGAAGACGTAAGAAGCAGGATGATGACAGTGAGACGTAGACGGAAGGAGGTGCATTAAGACGCTAGACGATGCCACCAGAAGAAGAGGGGGGTCCCAGGGTTAGTGGGTGGGTTATGTTTTTCATATGTTCTAACTGTTTTTCTAGCCTTGTTTTTTCAGATGCAGAAGACAGATTAAGACGCAGGACGTTAAAGACGATAGAAGCAGGATGATGACAGTGGGACGCAGACGGAAGGAGGTGCATTTAGACGCTAGACGATGCCACCAGAAGAAGAGGGGGGTCCCAGGGTTAGTGGGTGGGTTATGTTTTTGATATGTTCTAACTGTTTTTCTAGCCTTGTTGTTTCAGATGCAGAAGACGGATCAAGACGCAGGACGATGACGACCTAGGAAGAAGTGTGATGTCTGTGGAAGGTGGATATAGACGGAAGGAGATGCATTAAGATCCTGGAAGATGCCACCAGAAGAAGACGAGGCGGGGGGGGGGGGTCTCAGGGTTAGTGGGTGGGTTATGTTTTTGATATGTTCTAACTGTTTTTCTAGCCTTGTTTTTCAGATGCAGAAGACTGATTAAGACGCAGGAAGTTGAAGACGTTAGAAGCAGGATGATGACAGTGGGACGCAGACGGAAGGAGGTGAATTAAGACGCTGGACGATGCCACCAGAAGAAGAGGGGGGTCCCAGGATTAGTGGGTGGGTTATTTTTATATATGTTCTTACTGTTTTACTAGCCTTGTTTTTTCAGATGCAGGACGTTGTCGACGTAAGAAGCAGGATGATGACAGTGAGACGCAGACGGAAGGAGGTCCATTAAGACGATAGACGATGCCACCAGAAGAAGATGGGGGGGGGGTGTCTCAGGGTTAGTGGAAGGGTTATCTTTTTAATATGTTCTGTTTTCCTATCCTTGTTTTTTCAGATGCAGAAGACAGATTAGGACGCAGGACGTTGAAGACGTAAGAAGCAGGATGATGACAGTGAGACGCAGACGGAAGGAGGTGCATTTAGACGCTAGACGATGCCACCAGAAGAAGAGGGGGGTCCCAGGGTTAGTGGGTGGGTTATGTTTTTCATTTGTTCTAACTGTTTTTCTAGCCTTGTTGTTTCAGATGCAGAAGAAGACGGATCAAGACGCAGGACGATGACGACCTAGGAAGAAGTGTGATGTCTGTGGAAGGTGGATATAGACGGAAGAAGATGCATTAAGACCCTAGAAGATGCCACCAGAAGAAGAGGGGGGGGTCCCAGGGTTAGTGGGTGGGTTATGTTTTTGATATGTTCTAACTGTTTTTCTAGCCTTGTTTTTTCAGATGCAGAAGACTGATTAAGACGCAGGACGTTGAAGACGTAAGAAGCAGGATGATGACATTGAGACGCAGACGGAAGGAGGTGCCTTAAGACGCTAGACGATGCCAGCAGAAGAAGATAGGGGGGGGTCCCAGGGTTAGTGGGTGGGTTATGTTTTTGATATGTTCTAACTGTTTTTCTAGCCTTGTTGTTTCAGATGCAGAAGACGGATCAAGACGCAGGACGATGACGACCTAGGAAGAAGTGTGATGTCTGTGGAAGGTGGATATAGACGGAAGGAGATGCATTAAGACCCTGGAAGATGCCACCAGAAGAAGACGAGGCGGGGGGGATCCCAGGGTTAGTGGGTGGGTTATGTTTTTGATATGTTCTGTTTTTCTAGCCTTGTTTTTCAGATGCAGAAGACTGATTAAGACGCAGGACGTTGAAGACGTTAGAAGCAGGATGATGACAGTGGGACGCAGACGGAAGGAGGTGAATTAAGACGCTGGACGATGCCACCAGAAGAAGAGGGGGGTCCCAGGATTAGTGGGTGGGTTATTTTTATATATGTTCTTACTGTTTTACTAGCCTTGTTTTTTCAGATGAAGAAGACAGATTAAGACGCAGGACGTTGTCGACGTAAGAAGCAGGATGATGACAGTGGGACGCAGACGGAAGGAGGTGAATTAAGACGCTGGACGATGCCACCAGAAGAAGAGAGGGGTCCCAGGGTTAGTGGGTGGGTTATGTTTTTCATATGTTCTAACTGTTTTTCTAGCCTTGTTTTTTCAGATGCAGAAGACAGATTAAGACGCAGGACGTTGAAGACGTAAGAAGCAGGATGATGACAGTGAGACGTAGACGGAAGGAGGTGCATTAAGACGCTGGAAGAAGCCGCCAGAAGAAGAGGGGGGGTGGTCCCAGGGTTAGTGGGTGGGTTATGTTTTTGATATGTTCTAACTGTTTTTCTAGCCTTGTTGTTTCAGATGCACAAGATGGATTAAGACGCAGGACGATGAAGTTGTTAAAAGAAGGATAATGTTGGTGGAAGGTGGATGCAGACGGAAGGAGGTGGATTAAGAGGCTGGACGATGCAACCAGGAGGAGAGGGGGGCCCCAGGGTTAGTGGATTTACATATGTCATATGTTCTAACTGTTTTTCTAGCCTTGTTGTTTCAGATGCACAAGATGGATTAAGACGCAGGACCATGACGATATAAGAAGAAGGATGATGTTGGTGGAAAGTAGAGGCAGACGGAAGGAGGTGGACTAAGAGGCTGGACGATGCCACCAGAAGAAGAGGGGGGTGGGTCCCAGGGTTAGTGGGTGGGTTATGTTTTTGATATGTTCTAACTGTTTTTCTAGCCTTGTTGTTCAGATGCAGAAGAAGACGGATTAAGACGCAGGACGACGTAGAAGAATGATGACAGTGCAGACAGAAGGAGGTGCATTAAGACGCTAGACGATGCCACCAGAAGAAGAGGGGGGTCCCAGGGTTAGTGGGTGGGTTATGTTTTTGATATGTTCTAACTGTTTTTCTAGCCTTGTTGTTTCAGATGCAGAAGAAGACGGATTAAGACGCAGGACGATGACGACCTAGGAAGAAGTGTGATGTCTGTGGAAGGTTGATATAGACGGAAGGAGATGCATTAAGACCCTGGAAGATGCCACCAGAAGAAGAGGGGGGGTCTCATGGTTAGTGGTTGGGTTATGTTTTTGATATGTTCTAACTGTTTTTCTAGCCTTGTTTTTTCAGAGGCAGAATACTGATTAAGACGCAGGACGTTGAAGACGTAAGAAGCAGGATGATGACAGTGGGACGCAGACGGAAGGAGGTGAATTAAGACGCTGGACGATGCCACCAGAAGAAGAGAGGGGTCCCAGGGTTAGTGGGTGGGTTATGTTTTTGATATGTTCTAACTGTTTTTCTAGCCTTGTTTTTTCAGAGGCAGAATACTGATTAAGACGCAGGACGTTGAAGACGTAAGAAGCAGGATGATGACAGTGGGACGCAGACGGAAGGAGGTGCATTAAGACGCTGGAAGAAGCCGCCAGAAGAAGAGGGGGGGGGTCCCAGGGTTAGTGGGTGGGTTATGTTTTTGATATGTTCTAACTGTTTTTCTAGCCTTGTTGTTCAGATGCAGAAGAAGACGGATTAAGACGCAGGACGACGTAGAAGAATGATGACAGTGCAGACGGAAGGAGGTGCATTAAGACGCTAGACGATGCCACCAGAAGAAGAGGGGGGTCCCAGGGTTCGTGGGTGGGTTATGTTTTTCATATGTTCTAACTGTTTTTCTAGCCTTGTTTTTTCAGATGCAGAAGACAGATTAAGACGCAGGACGTTAGAGAAGATAGAAGCAGGATGATGACAGTGGGACGCAGACGGAAGGAGGTGCATTAAGACGCTAGACGATGCCACCAGAAGAAGAGGGGGTCCCAGGGTTAGTGGGTGGGTTATGTTTTTCATATGTTCTAACTGTTTTTCTAGCCTTGTTGTTTCAGATGCACAAAATGGATTAAGACGCAGGACCATGACGGTATAAGAAGAAGGATGATGTTGGTGGAAGGTGGAGGCAGACGGAAGGAGGTGGACTAAGAGGCTGGACGATGCCACCAGAAGAAGAGGGGGGGGGGGGTCCCAGGGTTAGTGGGTGGGTTATGTTTTTGATATGTTCTAACTGTTTTTCTAGCCTTGTTTTTCAGATGCAGAAGACAGATTAGGACGCAGGACGTTGAAGACGTAAGAAGCAGGATGATGACAGTGAGACGTAGACGGAAGGAGGTGCATTAAGACGCTAGACGATGCCACCAGAAGAAGAGGGGGGTCCCAGGGTTAGTGGGTGGGTTATGTTTTTCATATGTTCTAACTGTTTTTCTAGCCTTGTTTTTTCAGATGCAGAAGACAGATTAAGACGCAGGACGTTAAAGACGATAGAAGCAGGATGATGACAGTGGGACGCAGACGGAAGGAGGTGCATTTAGACGCTAGACGATGCCACCAGAAGAAGAGGGGGGTCCCAGGGTTAGTGGGTGGGTTATGTTTTTCATATGTTCTAACTGTTTTTCTAGCCTTGTTGTTTCAGATGCAGAAGACGGATCAAGACGCAGGACGATGACGACCTAGGAAGAAGTGTGATGTCTGTGGAAGGTGGATATAGACGGAAGGAGATGCATTAAGATCCTGGAAGATGCCACCAGAAGAAGACGAGGCGGGGGGGGGGGGTCTCAGGGTTAGTGGGTGGGTTATGTTTTTGATATGTTCTAACTGTTTTTCTAGCCTTGTTTTTCAGATGCAGAAGACTGATTAAGACGCAGGAAGATTAAGACGCAGGATTAAGACGCTAGAAGCAGGATGATGACAGTGGGACGCAGACGGAAGGAGGTGAATTAAGACGCTGGACGATGCCACCAGAAGAAGAGGGGGGTCCCAGGATTAGTGGGTGGGTTATTTTTATATATGTTCTTACTGTTTTACTAGACTTGTTTTTTCAGATGAAGAAGACAGATTAAGACGCAGGACGTTGTCGACGTAAGAAGCAGGATGATGACAGTGAGACGCAGACGGAAGGAGGTCCATTAAGACGCTAGACGATGCCACCAGAAGAAGATGGGGGGGGGGGTGTCTCAGGGTTAGTGGAAGGGTTATCTTTTTAATATGTTCTGTTTTCCTATCCTTGTTTTTTCAGATGCAGAAGACAGATTAGGACGCAGGACGTTGAAGACGTAAGAAGCAGGATGATGACAGTGAGACGCAGACGGAAGGAGGTGCATTTAGACGCTAGACGATGCCACCAGAAGAAGAGGGGGGTCCCAGGGTTAGTGGGTGGGTTATGTTTTTCATTTGTTCTAACTGTTTTTCTAGCCTTGTTGTTTCAGATGCAGAAGAAGACGGATCAAGACGAAGGACGATGACGACCTAGGAAGAAGTGTGATGTCTGTGGAAGGTGGATATAGACGGAAGAAGATGCATTAAGACCCTAGAAGATGCCACCAGAAGAAGAGGAGTCGGGGGTCCCAGGGTTAGTGGGTGGGTTATGTTTTTGATATGTTCTAACTGTTTTTCTAGCCTTGTTTTTTCAGATGCAGAAGACTGATTAAGACGCAGGACGTTGAAGACGTAAGAAGCAGGATGATGACATTGAGACGCAGACGGAAGGAGGTGCCTTAAGACGCTAGACGATGCCAGCAGAAGAAGATAGGGGGGGGGTCCCAGGGTTAGTGGGTGGGTTATGTTTTTGATATGTTCTAACTGTTTTTCTAGCCTTGTTGTTTCAGATGCAGAAGACGGATCAAGACGCAGGACGATGACGACCTAGGAAGAAGTGTGATGTCTGTGGAAGGTGGATATAGACGGAAGGAGATGCATTAAGACCCTGGAAGATGCCACCAGAAGAAGACGAGGCGGGGGGGGGGGGTCTCAGGGTTAGTGGGTGGGTTATGTTTTTGATATGTTCTAACTGTTTTTCTAGCCTTGTTTTTCAGATGCAGAAGACTGATTAAGACGCAGGACGTTGAAGACGTTAGAAGCAGGATGATGACAGTGGGACGCAGACGGAAGGAGGTGAATTAAGACGCTGGACGATGCCACCAGAAGAAGAGGGGGGTCCCAGGATTAGTGGGTGGGTTATTTTTATATATGTTCTTACTGTTTTACTAGCCTTGTTTTTTCAGATGAAGAAGACAGATTAAGACGCAGGACGTTGTCGACGTAAGAAGCAGGATGATGACAGTGGGACGCAGACGGAAGGAGGTGAATTAAGACGCTGGACGATGCCACCAGAAGAAGAGAGGGGTCCCAGGGTTAGTGGGTGGGTTATGTTTTTCATATGTTCTAACTGTTTTTCTAGCCTTGTTTTTTCAGATGCAGAAGACAGATTAAGACGCAGGACGTTGAAGACGTAAGAAGCAGGATGATGACAGTGAGACGTAGACGGAAGGAGGTGCATTAAGACGCTGGAAGCAGCCGCCAGAAGAAGAGGGGGGGTGGTCCCAGGGTTAGTGGGTGGGTTATGTTTTTGATATGTTCTAACTGTTTTTCTAGCCTTGTTGTTTCAGATGCACAAGATGGATTAAGACGCAGGACGATGAAGTTGTTAAAAGAAGGATAATGTTGGTGGAAGGTGGATGCAGACGGAAGGAGGTGGATTAAGAGGCTGGGCGATGCAACCAGGAGGAGAGGGGGGCCCCAGGGTTAGTGGATTTACATATGTCATATGTTCTAACTGTTTTTCTAGCCTTGTTGTTTCAGATGCACAAGATGGATTAAGACGCAGGACCATGACGATATAAGAAGAAGGATGATGTTGGTGGAAAGTGGAGGCAGACGGAAGGAGGTGGACTAAGAGGCTGGACGATGCCACCAGAAGAAGAGGGGGGTGGGTCCCAGGGTTAGTGGGTGGGTTATGTTTTTGATATGTTCTAACTGTTTTTCTAGCCTTGTTGTTCAGATGCAGAAGAAGACGGATTAAGACGCAGGACGACGTAGAAGAATGATGACAGTGCAGACGGAAGGAGGTGCATTAAGACGCTAGACGATGCCACCAGAAGAAGAGGGGGGTCCCAGGGTTAGTGGGTGGGTTATGTTTTTGATATGTTCTAACTGTTTTTCTAGCCTTGTTGTTTCAGATGCAGAAGAAGACGGATTAAGACGCAGGACGATGACGACCTAGGAAGAAGTGTGATGTCTGTGGAAGGTTGATATAGACGGAAGGAGATGCATTAAGACCCTGGAAGATGCCACCAGAAGAAGAGGGGGGGGTCTCATGGTTAGTGGTTGGGTTATGTTTTTGATATGTTCTAACTGTTTTTCTAGCCTTGTTTTTTCAGAGGCAGAATACTGATTAAGACGCAGGACGTTGAAGACGTAAGAAGCAGGATGATGACAGTGGGACGCAGACGGAAGGAGGTGAATTAAGACGCTGGACGATGCCACCAGAAGAAGAGAGGGGTCCCAGGGTTAGTGGGTGGGTTATGTTTTTGATATGTTCTAACTGTTTTTCTAGCCTTGTTTTTTCAGAGGCAGAATACTGATTACGACGCAGGACGTTGAAGACGTAAGAAGCAGGATGATGACAGTGGGACGCAGACGGAAGGAGGTGCATTAAGACGCTGGAAGAAGCCGCCAGAAGAAGAGGGGGGGGGGGGTCCCAGGGTTAGTGGGTGGGTTATGTTTTTGATATGTTCTAACTGTTTTTCTAGCCTTGTTGTTCAGATGCAGAAGAAGACGGATTAAGACGCAGGACGACGTAGAAGAATGATGACAGTGCAGACGGAAGGAGGTGCATTAAGACGCTAGACGATGCCACCAGAAGAAGAGGGGGGTCCCAGGGTTAGTGGGTGGGTTATGTTTTTCATATGTTCTAACTGTTTTTCTAGCCTTGTTTTTTCAGATGCAGAAGACAGATTAAGACGCAGGACGTTAGAGAAGATAGAAGCAGGATGATGACAGTGGGACGCAGACGGAAGGAGGTGCATTAAGACGCTAGACGATGCCACCAGAAGAAGAGGGGGTCCCAGGGTTAGTGGGTGGGTTATGTTTTTCATATGTTCTAACTGTTTTTCTAGCCTTGTTGTTTCAGATGCACAAAATGGATTAAGACGCAGGACCATGACGGTGTAAGAAGAAGGATGATGTTGGTGGAAGGTGGAGGCAGACGGAAGGAGGTGGACTAAGAGGCTGGACGATGCCACCAGAAGAAGAGGGGGGGTCCCAGGGTTAGTGGGTGGGTTATGTTTTTGATATGTTCTAACTGTTTTTCTAGCCTTGTTTTTCAGATGCAGAAGACAGATTAGGACGCAGGACGTTGAAGACGTAAGAAGCAGGATGATGACAGTGAGACGTAGACGGAAGGAGGTGCATTAAGACGCTAGACGATGCCACCAGAAGAAGAGGGGGGTCCCAGGGTTAGTGGGTTGGTTATGTTTTTGATATGTTCTAACTGTTTTTCTAGCCTTGTTTTTCAGATGCAGAAGACTGATTAAGACGCAGGAAGTTGAAGACGTTAGAAGCAGGATGATGACAGTGGGACGCAGACGGAAGGAGGTGCATTTAGACGCTAGACGATGCCACCAGAAGAAGAGGGGGGTCCCAGGATTAGTGGGTGGGTTATTTTTATATATGTTCTTACTGTTTTACTAGCCTTGTTTTTTCAGATGAAGAAGACAGATTAAGACGCAGGACGTTGTCGACGTAAGAAGCAGGATGATGACAGTGAGACGCAGACGGAAGGAGGTACATTAAGACGCTAGACGATGCCACCAGAAGAAGATGGGGGGGGGGGGTGTCTCAGGGTTAGTGGAAGGGTTATCTTTTTAATATGTTCTGTTTTCCTATCCTTGTTTTTTCAGATGCAGAAGACAGATTAGGACGCAGGACGTTGAAGACGTAAGAAGCAGGATGATGACAGTGAGACGCAGACGGAAGGAGGTGCATTTAGACGCTAGACGATGCCACCAGAAGAAGAGGGGGGTCCCAGGGTTAGTGGGTGGGTTATGTTTTTCATTTGTTCTTACTGTTTTTCTAGCCTTGTTGTTTCAGATGCAGAAGAAGACGGATCAAGACGCAGGACGATGACGACCTAGGAAGAAGTGTGATGTCTGTGGAAGGTGGATATAGACGGAAGAAGATGCATTAAGACCCTAGAAGATGCCACCAGAAGAAGAGGGGGGGGTCTCAGGGTTAGTGGGTGGGTTATGTTTTTGATATGTTCTAACTGTTTTTCTAGCCTTGTTTTTTAAGATGCAGAAGACTGATTAAGACGCAGGACGTTGAAGACGTAAGAAGAAGGATGATGACATTGAGACGCAGACGGAAGGAGGTGCCTTAAGACGCTAGACGATGCCACCAGAAGAAGATGGGGGGGGGGGTCCCAGGGTTAGTGGGTGGGTTATGTTTTTGATATGTTCTAACTGTTTTTCTAGCCTTGTTTTTTCAGATGCAGAAGACAGATTAGGACGCAGGACGTTGAGGACGTAAGAAGCAGGATGATGACAGTGAGACGCAGACGGAAGGAGGTGCATTAAGACGCTAGACGATGCCACCAGAAGAAGAGGGGGGTCCCAGGGTTAGTGGGTGGGTTATGTTTTTCATATGTTCTAACTGTTTTTCTAGCCTTGTTTTTTCAGATGCAGAAGACAGATTAAGACGCAGGACGTTAAAGACGATAGAAGCAGGATGATGACAGTGGGACGCAGACGGAAGGAGGTGCATTTAGACGCTAGACGATGCCACCAGAAGAAGAGGGAGGTCCCAGGGTTAGTGGGTGGGTTATGTTTTTCATATGTTCTAACTGTTTTTCTAGCCTTGTTGTTTCAGATGCAGAAGACGGATCAAGACGCAGGACGATGACGACCTAGGAAGAAGTGTGATGTCTGTGGAAGGTGGATATAGACGGAAGGAGATGCATTAAGACCCTGGAAGATGCCACCAGAAGAAGACGAGGCGGGGGGGGGGGTCTCAGGGTTAGTGGGTGGGTTATGTTTTTGATATGTTCTAACTGTTTTTCTAGCCTTGTTTTTCATATGCAGAAGACTGATTAAGACGCAGGACGTTAAAGACGATAGAAGCAGGATGATGACAGTGGGACGCAGACGGAAGGAGGTGCATTTAGACGCTAGACGATGCCACCAGAAGAAGAGGGGGGTCCCAGGGTTAGTGGGTGGGTTATGTTTTTCATATGTTCTAACTGTTTTTCTAGCCTTGTTGTTTCAGATGCAGAAGACGGATCAAGACGCAGGACGATGACGACCTAGGAAGAAGTGTGATGTCTGTGGAAGGTGGATATAGACGGAAGGAGATGCATTAAGACCCTGGAAGATGCCACCAGAAGAAGACGAGGCGGGGGGGGGGGGTCTCAGGGTTAGTGGGTGGGTTATGTTTTTGATATGTTCTAACTGTTTTTCTAGCCTTGTTTTTCAGATGCAGAAGACTGATTAAGACGCAGGACGTTGAAGACGTTAGAAGCAGGATGATGACAGTGGGACGCAGACGGAAGGAGGTGAATTAAGACGCTGGACGATGCCACCAGAAGAAGAGGGGGGTCCCAGGATTAGTGGGTGGGTTATTTTTATATATGTTCTTACTGTTTTACTAGCCTTGTTTTTTCAGATGAAGAAGACAGATTAAGACGCAGGACGTTGTCGACGTAAGAAGCAGGATGATGACAGTGAGACGCAGACGGAAGGAGGTCCATTAAGACGCTAGACGATGCCACCAGAAGAAGATGGGGGGTGTCTCAGGGTTAGTGGAAGGGTTATCGTTTTAATATGTTCTGTTTTCCTAGCCTTGTTTTTTCAGATGCAGAAGACAGATTAGGACGCAGGACGTTGAAGACGTAAGAAAGCAGGATGATGACAGTGAGACGCAGACGGAAGGAGGTGCATTTAGACGCTAGACGATGCCACCAGAAGAAGAGGGGGGTCCCAGGGTTAGTGGGTGGGTTATGTTTTTCATATGTTCTAACTGTTTTTCTAGCCTTGTTGTTTCAGATGCAGAAGAAGACGGATCAAGACGCAGGACGATGACGACCTAGGAAGAAGTGTGATGTCTGTGGAAGGTGGATATAGACGGAAGAAGATGCATTAAGACCCTGGAAGATGCCACCAGAAGAAAAGGGGGGGGGGTCTCAGGGTTAGTGGGTGGGTTATGTTTTTGATATGTTCTAACTGTTTTTCTAGCCTTGTTTTTTTCAGATGCAGAAGACTGATTAAGACGCAGGACGTTGAAGACGTAAGAAGCAGGATGATGACATTGAGACGCAGACGGAAGGAGGTGCCTTAAGACGCTAGACGATGCCACAGAAGAAGATGGGGGGGGGGTCTCATGGTTAGTGGAAGGGTTATGTTTTTGATATGTTCTAACTGTTTTTCTAGCCTTGTTTTTTCAGATGCAGAAGACAGATTAAGACGCAGGACGTTGTAGACGTTAGAAGCAGGATGATGACAGTGGGACGCAGACGGAAGGAGGTGAATTAAGACGCTGGACGATGCCACCAGAAGAAGAGGGGGGTCCCAGGGTTAGTGGGTGGGTTATTTTTATATATGTTCTAACTGTTTTACTAGCCTTGTTTTTTCAGATGCAGAAGACAGATTAAGACGCAGGACGTTGTCGACGTAAGAAGCAGGATGATGACAGTGAGACGCAGACGGAAGGAGGTCCATTAAGACGCTAGACGATGCCACCAGAAGAAGATGGAGGGGTGTCTCAGGGTTAGTGGAAGGGTTATCTTTTTAATATGTTCTAACTGTTTTCCTAGCCTTGTTTTTTCAGATGCAGAAGACAGATTAGGACGCAGGACGTTGAAGACGTAAGAAGCAGGATGATGACAGTGGGACGCAGACGGAAGGAGGTGCATTAAGGCGCTAGACGATGCCACCAGAAGAAGAGGGGGGTCCCAGGATTAGTGGGTGGGTTATGTTTTTCATATGTTCTAACTGTTTTTTAGCCTTGTTTTTTCAGATGCAGAAGACAGATTGAGACGCAGGACGTTAAAAACGATAGAAGCAGGATGATGACAGTGGGACGCAGACGGAAGGAGGTCCATTTAGACGCTAGACGATGCCACCAGAAGAAGAGGGGGGTCCCAGGGTTAGTGGGTGGGTTATGTTTTTCATATGTTCTAACTGTTTTTCTAGCCTTGTTGTTTCAGATGCAGAAGAAGACGGATCAAGACGCAGGACGATGACGACCTAGGAAGAAGTGTGATGTCTGTGGAAGGTGGATATAGACGGAAGGAGATGCATTAAGACCCTGGAAGATGCCACCGGAAGAAGAGGGAGGAGGGTCTCAGGGTTAGTGGGTGGGTTATGTTTTTCATATGTTCTAACTGTTTTTCTAGCCTTGTTTTTTCAGATGCAGAAGACTGATTAAGACGCAGGACGTTGAAGACGTAAGAAGCAGGATGATGACAGTGGGATGCAGACGGAAGGAGGTGATTTAAGACGCTGGACGATGCCACCAGAAGAAGAGGGGGATCCCAGGTGTTGGTGGGTTATGTTTTTCATATGTTCTAACTGTTTTTCTAGCCTTGTTTTTTCAGATGCAGAAGACAGATTAAGACGCAGGACGTTGAAGACGTAAGAAGCAGGATGATGACAGTGAGACGCAGACGGAAGGAGGTGCCTTAAGACGCTGGACGATGCCAGCAGAAGAAGATGGGGGGGGGGTGTCTCAGGGTTAGTGAGAGGGTTATGTTTTTGATATGTTCTAACTGTTTTTCTAGCCTTGTTTTTTCAGATGCAGAAGACCGATTAAGACGCAGGACGATGAAGTTGTTAAAAGAAGGATAATGTTGGTGGAAGGTTGAGGCAGACGTAAGGAGGTGGATTAAGAGGCTGGGCGATGCTACCAGGAGGAGAGGGGGGGTCCCAGGGTTAGTGGGTGGGTTACGTATGTCATATGTTCTAACTGTTTTTCTAGCCTTGTTGTTTCAGATGCACTAGATGGATTAAGACGCAGGACCATGACGATATAAGAAGAAGGATGATGTAGGTGGAAGGTGGAGGCAGACTGAAGGAGGTGGACTAAGAGGCTGGACGATGCCATCAGAATTAGAGGGGGGTCCCAGGGTTAGTGGGTGGGTTATGTTTTTGATATGTTCTAACTGTTTTTCTAGCCTTGTTGTTTCAGATGCAGAAGAAACCGGATTAAGACGCAGGACTACGTAGAAGAATGATGACAGTGAAATGCAGACGGAAGGAGGTGCATTAAGACCCTGGACGATGCCACCAGAGGAAGAGGGGGGGTCCCAGGGTTAGTGAGTGGGTTATGTTTTTGATATGTTCTAACTGTTTTTCTAGCCTTGTTTTTTCAGATGCAGAAGACTGATTAAGAAGCAGGAAGTTGAAGACGTAAGAAGCAGGATGATGACAGTGGGACGCAGACGGAAGTAGGTGAATTAAGACGCTGGACGATGCCACCAGAAGAAGAGGGGCGTCCCAGGGTTAGTGGGTGGGTTATGTTTTTCATATGTTCTAACTGTTTTTCTAGCCTTGTTTTTTCAGATGCAGAAGACAGATTAAGACGCAGGACGTTGAAGACGTAAGAAGCAGGATGATGACAGTGGGACACAGACGGAAGGAGGTGCATTAAGACGCTAGAAGATGCCACCAGAAGAAGAGGGGTGGATCGCAGGGTTAGTGGTTGGGTTATGTTTTTGATATGTTCTAACTGTTTTTCTAGCCTTGTTGTTTCAGATGCAGAAGAAGACGGATCAAGACGGAAGGAGGTGCATTAAGACGCTAGAAGATGCCACCAGAAGAAGAGGGGGGTCCCAGGGTTAGTGGGTGGGTTATGTTTCCATATGTTCTAACTGTTCTTCTAGCCTTGTTGTTTCAGATGTAGAAGAAGACGGATCAAGACGCAGGACGATGAAGACGTAAGAAGTAGGATGATGACAGTGGGACGCAGACGGAAGGAGGTGCATTAAGACGCTGGACGATGCTACCAGGAGAAGAGGGGGGTCCCAGGTTTATTGGGTGGGTTATGTTTTTGATATGTTCTAACTGTTTTTCTAGCCTTGATTTTTCAGATGCAGAAGACAGATTAAGACGCAGGACGTTGAACACGTAAGAAGCAGGATGATGACAGTGGGAAGCAGACGGAAGGAGGTGCATTAAGACGCTGGATGATGCCACCAGAAGAAGAGGGGGATCCCAGGGTTAGTGGGTGGGTTATGTTTTTGATATGTTCTAACTGTTTTTCTAGCCTTGTTTTTCTGATGCAGAAGACAGATTAAGACGCAGGACGATGACGACTAGGAAGAAGTGTGATGTCTGTGGAAGGTGGATATAGACGGAAGGAGATGCCTTAAGACCCTGGAAGATGCCACCAGAAGAAGAGGGGGGTCCCAGGGTTAGTGGGTGGGTTATGTTTTTGATATGTTCTAACTGTTTTTCTAGCCTTGTTGTTTCAGATGCAGAAGAAGACGGATCAAGACGCAGGACGACGTAGAAGAATGATGACAGTGGGATGCAGACGGAAGGAGGTGCATTAAGACGCTAGAAGATGCCACCAGAAGAAGAGGGGTGGATCGCAGGGTTAGTGGTTGGGTTATGTTTTTGATATGTTCTAACTGTTTTTCTAGCCTTGTTGTTTCAGATGCAGAAGAAGACGGATCAAGACGGAAGGAGGTGCATTAAGACGCTAGAAGATGCCACCAGAAGAAGAGGGGGGTCCCAGGGTTAGTGGGTGGGTTATGTTTCCATATGTTCTAACTGTTCTTCTAGCCTTGTTGTTTCAGATGTAGAAGAAGACGGATCAAGACGCAGGACGATGAAGACGTAAGAAGTAGGATGATGACAGTGGGACGCAGACGGAAGGAGGTGCATTAAGACGCTGGACGATGCTACCAGGAGAAGAGGGGGGTCCCAGGTTTATTGGGTGGGTTATGTTTTTGATATGTTCTAACTGTTTTTCTAGCCTTGATTTTTCAGATGCAGAAGACAGATTAAGACGCAGGACGTTGAACACGTAAGAAGCAGGATGATGACAGTGGGAAGCAGACGGAAGGAGGTGCATTAAGACGCTGGATGATGCCACCAGAAGAAGAGGGGGATCCCAGGGTTAGTGGGTGGGTTATGTTTTTGATATGTTCTAACTGTTTTTCTAGCCTTGTTTTTCTGATGCAGAAGACAGATTAAGACGCAGGACGATGACGACTAGGAAGAAGTGTGATGTCTGTGGAAGGTGGATATAGACGGAAGGAGATGCCTTAAGACCCTGGAAGATGCCACCAGAAGAAGAGGGGGGTCCCAGGGTTAGTGGGTGGGTTATGTTTTTGATATGTTCTAACTGTTTTTCTAGCCTTGTTGTTTCAGATGCAGAAGAAGACGGATCAAGACGCAGGACGACGTAGAAGAATGATGACAGTGGGATGCAGACGGAAGGAGGTGCGTTAAGACGCCGGACGATGCCACCAGAGGAAGAGGGGGGGTCCCAGGGTTAGTGAGTGGGTTATGTTTTTCATATGTTCTAACTGTTTTTCTAGCCTTGTTTTTTTTCAGATGCAGAAGACAGATTAAGACGCAGGACGTTAAAGACGATAGAAGCAGGATGATGACAGTGAGACGCAGACGGAAGGAGGTGCATTAAGACGCTAGACGATGCCACCAGAAGAAGATGGGGGGTGTGTCAGGGTTAGTGGTTGGGTTATGTTTTTGATATGTTCTATCTGTTTTTCTAGCCTTGTTTTTTTTTAGATGCAGAAGACAGATTAGGACGCATGACGTTGAAGACGTAAGAAGCAGGATGATGACAGTGAGACGCAGACGGAAGGAGGTGCATTAAGACGCTAGACGATGCCACCAGAAGAAGAGGGGGGTCCCAGGGTTAGTGGGTGGGTTATGTTTTTGATATGTTCTAACTGTTTTTCTAGCCTTGATGTTTCAGATGCAGAAGAAGACGGATCAAGACGCAGGACGATGACGACCTAGGAAGAAGTGTGATGTCTGTGGAAGGTGGATATAGACGTAAGGAGATGCATTAAGACCCTGAAAGATCCCACCAGAAGAAGAGGGGTGGATCGCAGGGTTAGTGGGTCTGTTATGTTTTTGATATGTTCTAACTGTTTTTCTAGCCTTGTCTTTTCAGATGCAGAAGACAGATAAAGACGCTGGAGGATGAAGACGTCAGAAGCAGGATGATGACAGTGGGAAGCAGACGGAAGGAGGTGCATCAAGACGCTGGACGATGCCAGCAGAAGAAAAGGAGGATTCCCAGGGTTAGTGGGTCGGTTATGTATTTTATGTTGTTACAGGCCCCTAAGTAATCTCAATAATTTGTATGATTTTTGCAACAATTAGTTGTATTATAAATCAATATTACAGAATATTATAAATTAATCTAAGAATCATATTATAGAACTGCCTGGTGTGTGTGCAGAATATTTGGAAAAGTTGAGAAGCTTCTAGAAGAGTTAGAACATTTGAGAACAATTTAGAACATCTCAACACAGTACACATTTGAACATACTAGAACATTGGAGTGCTGCCATGGGGACATCCCCTGTGCTATTTTTAGAACACTAGGTGAGGATTTCCTGGAAAGGTGAAGTGACCTTTTGGATTGGTTGAACTGAGCTGGAGCTACTGTAAGATGCTTCTAGAATGGATGGACATTGCAAGATCTTTCTGGACTTGTGAAAAGGCTATATAAGCACCTGATAATTTGAGATCAAGAGTTTTAACCATCTTGGCTCTGGGAGTTTAATAGCATCTCGCTCAAGTAAATCCTACAATTCCAGTGTGAGTAAATACTCACTTAGTTTGACAGTAAAGTTATAGCTGTCTCTTTATTAGTGGATTTGCTACAAGTTTACCGGCTTCGAAGTCGCCCATCGTTGTGTAGCCGTCTTCGGTTCTGTGCCAGTCAGCACTACTTATTGTGGCCTCTGAGTTACCCAAGGACAGGAATCCAAGGATAAACAAGCTGCAAGCACAACTTGGACATTCATTAGTAGTCGACCTCCGAAGTGGAAGTCATCAAGTTGGGAGCTGGATTTCTTCAATATTGGACATTCGTCCGTCGACAAGTTTCGCTGGAATATTCGCCAGGACTTTTTGTCACTGGACTTATGCTGCAGCTCGCGTCGCGGCACACACCAGGTCGTGAGTAAATTATAGTATAACTTATTAAATCTGTTTTAGTGTAAACTGCTTTGATATTGATAAATGATCTTTGTTTGATTTTAATTACCTTGAACACACAATTAAATAAATACTTAATGTTATATTTAAAGTTAAATTTTACAGTGTATTGTTTAGTCATTTGAGTTGTGAATCCAAGGGGAGGGGTATTCTGGCCTTGATCGAGTTGATCGTAACAATGTGTTCTAACTGTTTTTCTAGCCTTGTTTTTTTTCAGATGCAGAAGACAGATTAAGACGCAGGATGATGACGACTTAAGAAGAAGGATGATGACAGGGGATGCAGACCGAGGGAGGTGCATTAAGACGCTGGACGATGCCCCCAGAAGAAGAGGGGGGTCCTTGGGTATTGGGTGCGTTATGTTTTTGATATGTTCTAACTGTTTTTCTAGCCTGTTTTTTCAGATGCAGAAGACAGATTAAGACGCAGGACGATGACGACCTAGGGAGAAGTGGGATGTCTGTGGAAGGTGGATATAGACGGAAGGAGGTGCATTAAGACGCTGGACGATGCCACCAGAAGAAGAGGGGGAGGGGTCCCAAGGTTAGTGGGTGCGTTATGTATTTGGTATGTTCTAATTGTTTTTCTAGCCTTGTTTTTCAGATGCAGAAGACGGATAAAGACGCAGGACGATGACGACGTATGAAGAAGGATGATGTTTTTGGAAGGTGGATGCAGACCGATGGAGGTGCATTAAGACGTTGGAAGATGCCACCAGAAGAAGAGGGGGAGGGGGTCCCAAGGTTAGTGGGTGCGTTATGTATTTGGTATGTTCTAATTGTTTTTCTAGCCTTGTTTTTCAGATGCAGAAGACGGATAAAGACGCAGGACGATGACGACGTATGAAGAAGGATGATGTTTTTGGAAGGTGATCCAGATGGAAGGAGGTACATTAAGACGCTGGACGATGCCACCAGAAGAAGAGGGGGTCGCAGGGTTAGTGGGTGGGTTATGTTTGTGATATGTTCTTACTGTTTTTCTAGCCTTGTTGTTTCAGATGCAGAAGAAGACGGATTAAGACACAGGACGATGAAGACGTAAGACGCAGGATGATGACAGTGGGAGGCAGACGGAAGGAGGTGCATTAAGACGCTGGACGATGCCACCAGACGATGCCCATGCTCAGTGGGTGGGTTATGTATTTGATATGTTCTGTTTTTCTAGCCTTTTCGTTTCAGATGCAGAAAGAGGATGATGACGGTGGAAGGTGGATGCAGACGGAAGTAGGTGGATTAAGATGCTGGACGATGCCACTAGAGGAAGAGGGGGGGGTCCCAAGGTTAGTGGGTGGGTGATGTATTTGATAGGCTGGAACTGGTTTTCTAGACTTGATTTTTTCAGATGCAGAAGACGGATTAAGACACATGACGATGATGACGTAAGAAGAAGTGTGATGTCTGTGGAAGGTGGATGCAGACTGAAGGAGGTGCATTAAGATGCTGGACCATGCCACCAGAAGAAGAGGGGGTCCCAGGGTTAGTGAGTGGGGTTATGTATTTGATATGTTCTGTTTTTCTAGCCTTGTTGTTTCAGATGCAGAAGAAGCTTGATGACGGTGGAAGGTGGATGCAGACGGAAGTAGGTGGATTAAGAGGCTGGACGATGCCACCAGAAGAATGGTGGGGGTTCCAGGGTTAGTGGGTGGGTTATGTTTTCGATATGTTCTAACTGTTTTTGTAGCCTTGTTGTTTCAGATGAAGAAGAAGACGGATTAAGACGCAGGACGACGTAGAAGAAGGATGATTTCAGTGGGACGCAGACGGAAGGAGGTGGATTAAGATGCTAAACGATGCCACCAGAAGAAGAGGGGGGTCCCAGGGTTATTGGATGGGTTATGTATTTGATTTGTTCTAACTGTTTTTCTAGCCTTGTTTTTTCAGATGCAGAAGACGGATTAAGACGCATGACAATGACGACGTACGAAGAAGGATGATGTTTGTGGAAGGTGGATGCAGACGAAAGGAGGTGCATAACAACGCTGGACCATGCCACCAGGAGAAGAGGGGCGGCTCCCAGGTTTAGTGGGTGGGTTATGTTTTTTATATGTTCTAACTGGTTTTCTAGCCTTGTTTTTTCAGATGCAGAAGACGGATTTAGACACAGGACGATGACGACGTAAGAAGAAGGATGATTTCAGTGGGACGCAGACGGAAGGAGGTGGATTAAGATGCTAAACGATGCCACCAGAAGAAGAGGGGGGTCCCAGGGTTATTGGATGGGTTATGTATTTGATTTGTTCTAACTGTTTTTCTAGCCTTGTTTTTTCAGATGCAGAAGACGGATTAAGACGCATGACAATGACGACGTACGAAGAAGGATGATGTTTGTGGAAGGTGGATGCAGACGAAAGGAGGTGCATAACAACGCTGGACCATGCCACCAGGAGAAGAGGGGCGGCTCCCAGGTTTAGTGGGTGGGTTATGTTTTTGATATGTTCTAACTGGTTTTCTAGCCTTGTTTTTTCAGATGCAGAAGACGGATTTAGACACAGGACGATGACGACGTAAGAAGAAGTGTGATGTCTGTGGAAGGTGGATGCAGACTGAAGGTGCATTAATATGCTGGACCATGTCACCAGAAGAAGAGGGGGGGGGGGGTCCCAGGGTTAGTGAGTGGGGTTATGTATTTGATATGTTCTGTTTTTCTAGCCTTGTTGTTTCAGATGCAGAAGAAGGATGATGACGGTGGAAGGTGGATGCAGACGGAAGTAGGTGGATTAAGACGCTGGACGATGCCACCAGAAGAAGAGTGGGGGTTCCAGGGTTAGTGGGTGGGTTATGTATTTGATATGTTCTAACTGTTTTTGTAGTCTTGTTGTTTCAGATGCATAAGAAGATGGATTAAGATGCAGGACTACGACATCTTAAGAAGATGGATGACGACTGTGGAATGTGGATGATGTCAGTGGAAGATGGATTAAGACACTGGATGATGCCACCAGAAGAACAAGGGGAGTCCAGAATGAAGGATGATTGAGTGGGATGAAGATGGATGAGGTTCCAGGACAACGATGATAAAAGATGGATGAAGACTGAAGAAGAACAAGGGGAGTCCACGAATGAAGGATGATTGAGCCGAATGAAGGTGGATGAGGTTCTAGGACGTTGATGATTAAAGATGGAGGAAGACTGCACAAGCAAATTTATTGATAAAAGACTGCACGACGATTAAGTCAGAAATATTAAGACAGGATTAGAAGAATGAATACGATGAAGGTGAATGAAAAGGTAGGACAGCCATGACTGATGATGATGAAAGAAGATGGACGTAATGATATTTGTATGAGAGGGAAAGGTGGACAATCAGCGGACAATAGACCTGCATAAGTGTTTTGTTGCTACACTATATATCTTGGGGCATATGCTCTTTCACAGAACGTCATACCTCCTGTGCAATTTTATATATGCTAAAATGATGGAACAGGCATGCACGCATGCAACGATAGTACTCAAAATGTTGGCAAATTACCTGAATTTACCTGTATTTATAAACTGTTGAAAATATGTATTCCCAAAAAATTACGTAAATAGAGTGTGTTCATATTATTAAAATCACGTAAATTCACGCAAATAAAGTCATGAACCCTTCCATGGTTTTCCCAATCAATTGAAACCAGTTTACCACTTGTCTGGTATATGAACTAACAAAATCCCTAAATTGAATTGATTGGGTTTTTAGTCCAGGAGGATTTCATGATTTTATCACATCTGTATTAATTTCAGCAACAGTATGTTGCCATGATGGAGATATTTATTGCATCCATTTTAAATCTTTGTAGGCTTAATAGTTTATCAAAGTATGGATATTCGGTCTTTTTACGCTTAATAAATCATTTCTTTAATATATTTATTGATGCATTCATATTTTCAAAGAGTACATAAGAGTACATTTTCAAAGGGTACATTTTCAAAGAGTACAAGTACATAAGAAATTTGCACAAAAACTCTGTTCAGTTTATTATATTTTCCTAAATTTAGGTTAACTGAGCTTCCGTGAATATTATCCAAATATAACTTGTTTTTCGCCAGCATACATTTGTGTGGGTGTGTGCATGTGGGTGGGTAGTTCACCATGCAACTGAGTCCTGATATCATTTAATTCCTAATGTACTACATTAGGAAACTATGCGTATTAGTAGTGTGAAGGAAGCTAGACCGTGACTTCGTTATTTTCATCAGGCTGCAATATCGGTGGCAACAGTGTTTTAATTTCTTAATAGCTGTCGGGGCATATGCTCTTTTACAGACCATGATCCTTCCTGTCCAGTTGTATGCTATAAGAATTAAAATCTGTCGAAATAGTTATGTCTAGAATGTGTGTGTAGAAATCGTGATCCACTGTTTTCCCGTAGTCAATTAAAAATTGCTTTCTCGAAGCTGGTTCAATGGAATCATCCGTAGAACGTTTGAAACTAATACATGCATGAGTATAGAAAGGGGTTCCTAGTTAAGGAGAAATTTATCATTTTCACCACATGTAAAATAACTATAGTTATTTTAGTCCAACTGAACATTATTATGTTGGAGAAGTGTATTGTAACCTTTCAAATTCTAGCAGGGTTATAGTTTCTCTAATTAGGAATACTTTCTGCATTTCTTATGCTTAATATTTCACTGCAGCATTTACTTATTGCTTTAATGTGTACATTTATGCATTCATTTTTACTTATTTTGGTTCATATATTTATAGTTCAATTTGTACAAGTTGGTTCAATAAAAGCTTATGTTTCCCTTCATTTAAAGTTTGAATTGATTTCTTTGCTGAGCTTCCTGAATGGTTATGTAAATGTAATTCGTTTGATCTGGAAGTGGTGACTGAAATGGGGGAGGGGGTTCCCCCTCCCCCTTTGGAAAATTTTTAGTTTTGAAACGTCCTTAGATGCAATCTGGTGTATATTTTAAGTAAAATTTGATTTGCCGACGGATCTGGAATTGGTGACTGAAATGGGGGATGGGTCTAAGGGGAGGGGGTCTACCCCTCCCCTTTGGAAAATTTTTAGTTTTGAAACGTCGTTAGATGCAATCTGATGCATATTTTAAGTCAAATTTGATTTGCCGACGGATCTGGAAGTGGTGACTGAAATGGGGGAGGGGTCTAAAGGTAGGGGGTCTACCCCTCCCCTTTGGAAAATTTTTAGTTTGAAACGTCCTTAGATGCAATCTGGTGCATATTTTAAGTCAAATTTGGCACGGAAGAAGCTCCCGTTCTCCTTTTCTCTATTCAGCTTTCCTTCTTTCTTCCCCTTCCGCTCTCTTCACCTTTTCTCCTTTTGCCGACCCAAAATTTGCCGACAGCGACCAAATTATTGGGGGGGTGTGACACCCCCCCCCACACCCCCCGCTCGCTACGCCCCTGCACACGACTTTACAACTTAACCCTGGTCATTGGTAACTTGTTACACCTACACACCAAAGTGTGCACAATTCAATCAATCTCTCCTGGGGCACCACAGTGCACAACAGCCACGTGTCCCCCGGGGGACTTCTCATAGGGTGCAGCCACAAACCGGCGCACGCAACTATATTTACAAGTTACCTCGCAAGTCCCCATTTATACACCTGGGTGAAGAGAGGCAATGGAGAAAAAGCGCCTTGCCCAAGGACACAACGCAATGATCTGCCAGGACTCGAACCGGTAATACTTAGATCACAAGTCCACTGCCTTAACCACTTGAACACAACGCCCTCAAATATACTTCAGTCACGGGGATGTCGGATAAACGCGACTCTACGGCCACATTTCATCATAGTATCCGAGAGCTGACTGTTCTTGCCACTTTACTTACTACCCCCCCCCCCCTCCCTCCCGAACTCAGTCGTACTCCTCCCATCTTCCCGCCCAAAGATGTAACCAAATTAAAGCTCTTGGTGTCTTATTAGGCTAAAATCATATACATATTTCTTCTATTTCATATAATCAAGAGAAGATCTCAGTGGCCTAGAAGATCTGAAAGTATATTCACTCGCAGTTACTTGAAACTGATTTGCTATTTTAATGCGTTTACCACATGGGGGGGAGGGTTACATTATTGTGACTTAGTGTATCACTGAGGCTATAGTGCAACCTTAGTGAAACAAACAAGAGCATGCAGTCAAAATGTTACCTCATATTCTACGCCCCCCTCTCTTTAAGTATTTTACCAATGAACCAAATTTCCACGAAAAGAGTTACAGAACCTGTCGTGCAATCATGTTTCTCTCTTTCTTGATTCGGGCGGGGGAAGACTTTCAGAATGATGATAATGGTAGGACTATATTTATTCTGTAATGTACTATTGTAGCCCCCCCCCCCCCAACAGGTTGTAACCAGCCGAGCGGCAGTTGGTTCTATAGGGCCGCTGTCGGCCACCCTATATGTCAGAATCAATGTGGGGCAACTACAAGTTAACGCAATCTGAACAAATAAAGTTTTGCACTACCAATATTTTTAATACAAAACCTCTGCCCACCTTGGGCAGGTGTCTAACAAACCAAGTTATATATTACTTGAGGTCATCGCAGTGCCCCCAATTAGAATGTAGCAAGGTGATAATTAATACTTCACCAATAGGCAATAAATCACTAACAAATTTATTGATAGAAAGAAATAAACTGCCCAACTTACACCTTAATCTATTCCCTATAGTACCAATATTTAATTAATAACATTGTAAATCCACATAAATATCAGCTTATAATTTACATAAATAATGAGACGTACCTGCGAAGTCCGTGGCAAAAACGTATAAGTCCCAAATCTACACAATACGTAGGCGTTGCCTCGGGGAAAATTCAACCCGAATCGAAGCCACCCAAGATCCACAAATACAAGAATAATCCCGCAGGGTGAAGCGATAATTTCGTCCGACGTAAACACCTTGTTCCCAATTTTTAAATGGGTTTAGAGTAATAATTTAAAGGGATTCAGACAAACGGGGAAATACGCCCGCAATATTATAAGAAAAATTACTCAGACTTGCCTAAACTATAAAAGAACAGTTAACTTTTAACGAACTTGCCAACGAACCTCACTGGGCAGCGGCTAACACCAAAAACATCACACACTCTTAGTGCGCTAACTGAATACAAATACTGACTCGAACTCTCGGAGTTTCGCGTGGCTGGAACATTCCACATAGCTACGAAGGAACCAGACTATTGTCACGAGAGGTGGACAGTTCTGTTTTACCTCCATGGGGAAGACGGAAACAAAGGAATAAAATAGCATGTGCAACTACAACAATTCACTATACACATCAAAGAAATTAGATCAAACAGAGATTAAGCAATACACAAACAGGAAAACTACTTCAGCAGTGATGCCAGCTACGTACGGATATGGTAGGCCATACAGGAAAATAATTGCTGATATAATGTCCATACGAATTAAAATTATTACCGGTATCAGGTGCGTATCCAGGGGGGCGTTGGGGCGCTCGCCCCCCGGGTAAGGAAAAGAGGAGAGAAAAAAAGAGAAGAAAAAAGGGAAAAGGAGGGGGGGGGAAAGAAAAGGAGGAGAGGAAGGAAGGGAAAAGAAAAAGAAAAAAGAGAGAAAAAGGAAAAAAGGAGGGAGTAGAAGATAGCCAAGACCTCGGGAAGAGAAAGAGGAACAATCATAGTTACAGCGCTGATCCCTATAATATACACAGGGTAGCCAGTGACAGATTAAGGATTACGGAGGGGGTGTGCGCCTCACCCTACCCCTTACACCGACAACTCCATTTTTGACTTTTCCATTTTTCCTCTCTCACTAATGTATCTATATAAACACTATATATGGTCTATCATAACGCGTGTGTGTGTATGGACGCCTTAAACAATTGTACAATTGTGCTATATGGAACCAACTGTGGCTGGTCTTGAACTCGACCGAGTCGTCGGGGTACATGACGCATTTCGGGAAGGGGGCGACCGCCCCCCCCCCCGAGCAAATTTTCTTTATGACATCGCTAGTAATTTCAAAATAGACAATGCTTAGATGCAACTTACAAGGCCTGGGAAATGTCATTTCCAGCGATCTGGGAGGCATTTTCGGCCAAAATTTTTCTTGTACGCTTCGCGCCAACTCATGGTGGCGCTTTGCTTAGATAGTTTGCCTACAGGCTTCGCCCCTCCCTTGGCAATTACCGCTACACGCCTGTTCGAATTTGTAAGCAAAGAGCAGATATAACATCATATCAGTGAGCATTGAAATGCATGTTCCACGATGAACAGCCTCAAAAACTGTCTATGTGTGTAGTTAAAGGCGTAGGAGCCCAATTGGGTTTGGGGGCTGTAATGACTTGCCCGAAAAAAAAGCCCAAATTTTTCGCGCAAGTCGCGCGCGTTCAACATATCAATGCCAATATCGTATAAGCAAGCATCGGTCATTACAGTGCATAGCATCGTGTACCTTACGGTCCGTGAAAGTTGCACAGTATACCGCTGGATGCTATGTAAACAACCAAATGTCTTATGTAGATGGAGAAAAATCATACAGATCCATTTATGTCAAAACTCTCTTTTACAGTAGTAACGTCGGCCAAGCTTAGAACTTTATTTTAATTACCAAGGAGATCATTTTTAAGCTATTCATTGCTATTTATTTTTCTTTCAGTAGGTGCCCGAAAAAGATGGGGAAAAATTTGGTTGCGAGGGGGGGGGAGGGGAGCTGCAGCCACCGCCTCCTACGGGACCTACGCCTATGTGTGTAGTGTTCGGTTTCGATATACCTGATATCGGAAATATCTGCTACTTTTCATTTCCTTCAACCAAGTTTTATAATAGTCATTATAAGAGGTTGCAATATTTCTACACCAATAAATTAACTGTGTCTGAATTTTCGAAAATTTCCTCACCAACATTCTTCATCATACTTTCCTCTACTCGTGCAACTTTGACCTTTCTGTTAGGGGTTCAAGGAGGTTTTTCTATATTGCTTGTCCATAGATTGAATTTTGTGCAACATTATGGGTATGTTTTCAAGTGATTTTATTCACGAGAAATGTGAATTTTCAAATTCTCAACAAATAATGGGATTAAAACCTTCAAAAGTGGGGCTTTCGGATATTGTGGGCCGTGACGTAGATTCACCTACAAAAGCAATGATCCATAGGACATGCAATGAGGTCGAACATGATGTGTGACTGGTGACAATCTGCAAAAAGGTTATGGATGGAAAAAACTTTTGGGAAACACTTGGTTCTCAGGCAAAAGTGTACATCTGGTTGGTCATTTTCAAGCCCGAGAAGTGCCATTTCCGGTGATCTGGGGGGTATCAAAACAAGAAATTTTCTTGTACGCTGCGCGCCAACCGATGGTGGCGCTCCGCTTAGATAGTAATTCGCGCCCCCCGGGTTAGAAAATCCTGGATACGCGCCTGGGTATTAATTCTATTTAATACCGGCATTAATTCTCAGCCAATCACCATGTAGCTTCATATGACATTAAATAGAATTAATTCCGGCATTATATAGAATTAATACGGGCATTAAATAGAATTAATACCGGCATTAAATAGGCCAATCACATTAGCGAATTTTGAAGCTGTTATCATGCTCTGAGCTAGTGTTAATCCCTCTTGCTGTAGCGTGAAAGCAGCGCAGTTATTTCTGCTGTAGGAACAGGGGGTGGGAGCCGGAGGCCTATGGGGACACGTGCCCCCCCCCCATTCCCCCCCAAAATAGCAAATGTGCCCTCAAGCAAGCATACTAACACATCATATATATTTAAGTGATATGGCCGGTGTGTATCGGTTTATAGCATAACGAGTGGTGGTTGTGGAATGAGATAGTGCCCCTCTGATATTGTGCCCCCCACTTTTTGGAAGCTTCCTTCCCCTGTGTAGAAAGCAAAGTACAACGCAATGGCACGCAATACAAAGTACAATATCTGCATGAATTTCGTCGAGAAGAGAATGATACTTGTAGGTTATTGAAAATGTTGACTCCCACTCCCACACAATCCGATGTTTTACCAGTTCGCAATGCTTTGAACCGGTTTGTTAATCTTTCGAAGAGCATTACGCAAAACAAAGCTTGGAAGACTCCCGAATGAAGACGAGTACAATTTCGCATCAGTGTCTCTGGATGAACTAACGGGGAAATTTCACGCCTGGCACAATAGCTGGAAACTTGTTAATAACATTGTATATTACACTGTAGCGCAACTAAAGTTGCAGTGCAAACTAAACAAATATGGTCTATTTAATGCCCGTATTAATTCTATGTAATACCCGTATTAATTATATTTCATGCCCGTATTGATTATATTTCATGCCCGTATTAATTATATTTAATGCCCGTATTAATTATATTTAATACCGCCATATGAAGCTGCATTGTGATTGGCTGAGAATTAATGCCGGTTTTAAGTAGAATTAATACCGGTAATAATTTTAATTCGTATGGACATTAAATCAGCAAATATTTCCCGTATGGCCTACCATATACGGAGGCGTTTACGTGACGCTTCTCCGGGCGGCCAGTATTTTTCCTAGAACGCTAGCGCAAATATAGCGCAAATATTGCGCAACAATTGCCTTATTAGAAATCTAGGCTCCGCCCACATTTATTATGTACCTCAACTCCAACAGAAGAGAGTGTGCATACACTGCATACTTGTATTGCTCTTATTAAAGCCCCAGTAGCCGTTTAAAAAGGACTTCTAAAGGCAAAAACTGCGAGCAACTTTAAATTTCCTATTCCAAATGTACTGTAGTGGTAGAGTTGGAATAAAATCAAACACATTTGCCATTAAATTTCTCAATAAAGAAGCTGAAACAGCACATGAGAGATGCATAGAAAGTTGACCTTTTCAGTTATATATTCAATGTGAGTGAACCAAATCAGTAGCTTAGGAAGTTTGTCAACATTGAGCATTTATGGGGGGGGGGGGGGGGGGGCTGAGATTGATTTCATCAAAAATGAGTGTGTAAATATGGATATTCAATGGGCCCTAGTCAAATTATTGCAGGGTCTCAGCCCCCCCCCCCCACCCCCTAAGCCTATGTATATACAGGCACATAGCCAGAGATTTGTCATGCAGAGGTTTAACTTGTTTTTCTGATCTGGCCCACAGAAGGGTTCCAAAGGGGTCCCCTCACACTTTAGTGCTCTCAGCCACTAATACCAGGTAGCCGACGCCAAGGTCAGCAATTTGCCCTCAATATTTTGGGGGGGTGGGCATTAAAGCCATTAAATTGTCACCCATTAAAATAGGGGGCATACCCCCATGATCGCCGATGCCAAAACTGGGTAACCGATGCCAAAACCGAGTAACCAACGTCAAAACCAGGTAATCGATGCTAAAGCTTGGTAATCGATGCCAAAACCGGGTAACTGCCACCAATACTGGGGGCCAGCGCCTAAACTGGGTGTCCGCAAAACGCAGGTAATCGCCTAGTATATAATATATATTATTGGGTCCGTGTATTCATAGTATTGGGTTGGTAAGAAACACAAAAAGCATGATTTATAAAGTACACTTTATAAGTAACTTAATATTCCAGTTATTTATTTATTTTAAAAACAACAGATATAAATTGACAAATTCTAATTTATATATCATAAAAATACTTATATATAATAATTAAAACATGGTGATATACAGTACTACACTGTGAAGAATTGAGACGTGTGATGTGTTTATTGTGACACGTCACATGTTTAACAATGAACGCATACTGTTTTCAACCCTAGAGAACAAAAATACAATACAAGAAATAATAATACACAAATATATTCAAAAATGCAATGCGAGGCAAAGGCCTAAACACTAATGTTTAACATAAATGCAAAAGATCAATGTGTTCAAAGGCTGTTACAGCCTTTGAACAAACATATCTTCATTGACTTATCTCTGCAACCTTCTAAACATTGTCTCGAAGCTACTAATAGAGGTAATAGGGCGTTAGGTTTGATCAATAGGAACTTCAGTTTGCTGAAAGAGGACATAGTTGTTAGGCTTTATAAGCAGTTGGTTAGGCGTCATCTGCAGTGCTGTGCAGGCTTGGAACCCATATTTTGCTAAGGAAAAGGAATTACTCGAGAAGGTCCAGAGGAGGGCTACTAGGTGAGTGAGGGTGGGAGGAGAGGCGAGGGGTTTTATCGGGAGGAAGTGATTTTACTCCATCTACGGTAACCCCTCACTGGTGGATACTCACAACTGCTGATACACCTGTATATGTGCATGTGGGGATACCTATACATGACACAGGTTATTCGTGACCATGAACATGCCACGGTAAATAACCTTTCAAATATTAACAGAACGGTTTGCCTTGTCTACTGTATAAAGGCTAAAACTCAACAGAATAAGGGTAATGGCCTTCCTTTAAACATTAGTAAAAGAGGCACAATGTGGATGGCGCTAAAAGTACCTTGAAATGTTTTTCTTGACATACATAGCCTTTATTAAGCGTCAGTTCTTTTCGTCAATTTTCATTTTTGAAGTATTTATAAGCTACTTAGAAATACTGCTCAATCTGAAATGACGATTTTCGTAATGCTTTTTATTATTATTATTATTATCGTCATGGCTATGCATTATAATAGATGTTTTTACAGTAATGCGTTTGATTTCAGATAAAGCACTTATTCAAAGCCGTATAGTGTTAGTGTCGTTTAATATTCTTGGTTTATATTTCTTTACACTTTTCCATTGTTTGTAATGTCCCAGTCAGTTTCCATGACGACAAATTAAAGGATTGGTTCAGTTGTCATACATGTTTATGTGATATGGAAGAGGACAATAGAAGAAACACAATGGTGAACAAAACTGTTCAAATATCTTTTTTGGTTAAAGAGATATTCAAGTGTAAAGTTTTATCAGATTGTGTAGAAACTGCTGAAATCTGACTAGCTGTGATGTCACATCCTCACATTCCTGAAGAGTCTTTGTTTTTTTTTCTCTAAATATTTTGTGAGATTTCATGGCTTTCAACCAAAAGATATGTCAGGAGATCTCATATTTGTCAAAGGAAGTATTTGAGATTAAACATCTGAAGAATGTTTGATTATATTATATTCAAATGTGTTAAAAAATATATATAATTTTAAAGAAATATATTCACACATGTCAAGGAAGTGAGGATGTGACATCACACCCTCACAGTAAGTCTTTCTACACAAGTCATTTTCAAAGAAATGTTGATATCTTCAAAGTGTCATATCTTCTTAAGAGAGCATGCTATCATGGTAGTTTCTTCACTGTTCTTTTTGTCTTTTTGTGCTCTTTCATACAAAATAGACATGTCAAACATATGAACCAATCCTTTAAATATGTAACCTATATGTCGATGCTTATTCAATTAAAATCTGACAAATAATCGAAAAAACACGTGACGTCATCGGATATTGGAAATCGAAGCATGTATATCTATAATCTATTACTGCGCTGCTTCACGAAGAGTGAGATGTTGTATTATTTGCAATCTACATTGCTAGTGAAATCTTCTAAGAGAGTGACGTATGTGAGCTACATTCGTAATCATAACAGGTAAAAACAATAACCCATGTAACATACCGAATCCCATTATCAGAGTAATAATTTTAGCAAAAGTTTGCAAAATGTGACTCTTGGACCAAAACATTAAAAATACTGCACATATAGTGGAAACGCCACTCTGTAGAATGGGATACCCTAGCAAATAGAGGGCGTTCGACAATTTAGTAGAGCTCGAAAGTTCAGGCTTGTCTAAGTTCTTCACGAAAGCATACGCAATATGCGCAGAAAAGTCTACGCTAAAGCCGATACAGAGTACAAGATTTATCATAGAAATTGAGCCCAGAGGTACCCCCCATGACGCCATGAATCCCAACACCCCGAACAGAATGGACCCAACCGAAAATGTAACTAATAGACCAACTGAAATATTGGGTATTATTATGAGAAATACTAGCAACATGCTTATCACGGCTATTCCGAGTGTTAGTAAGGTCGTAGGTACAATAGTTTGGTAACGTTCAGCGTACCCAAATCCAATTGATGAGGCAATGACATTGATTCCCAAATATTCCGTAGCTTCATCGACGCTTTTTCGAACATCAAGAAGCAAATCGTTTTCGTCTTTAGATGACAAGAGGTCACGTGACGCCAGAATAAATCGCGAGGACGTTATAACGCTCCCGTTGAAATTAATATCTAACTTGTACTTTTCGCAACAAGGCAACTTGAGAAATTGATCCTTTAAAACAGTTACAAATGTATTTTGATCCAGCTGGGCTGTTCCATATGATGTCCGAAGGTATTTGATGTAAGCATCCAACCAAAATTCGGTGTTGTTGCGATTTTGGATGTGACTGTTGTCGTGAAAATCAAGTAGTACTTGTTCTATATCGATCTGTTTGTCAGGTTGCCAATAAGGATATGGTTCAGTGAATGCTACAGAGACGCTGGGGCCGGTTTTCGCGAAATATTGCGAGAATATTTCTAAATAGTCAAATGTCATGGTACCCTGTTTCGCGATGTTCATCTCCTCAACTCCTATTACTAAAGTTGTGAGGAAATATCCTGACAAACCGATATAACAAACGTAGAGAATTAGAACAAGCGCTGACGATATCGGTTTGGATATTAGTTTTGCATAGTAATCTCGAAAGAAACACATTATAATGTGTTGTTTAGCGGGGATACTATGGGCTGAATTAACCCTTCGTGTGTTATCAATTTCTGTCACGTGATGATGGCTAATCGATCGAATTGTGACGACATCGTTGCGTCGGAGTCGTTGGCCGGATTGAGGTGAAGGTAGACACGAGACACCATGACAATTGAAAGATTCCATGTAACCAAAAAGAACCATAAAACCACCAAAAAATGTAATTTGATAGAAAAAATCGAAGAGGACCGCTATTGCAGTGAACAAACAATATGTCTTTATCGCTGGTAAGGGTGAAAGTGATCCAATGCCGAAAGCTAACAGATCTGTTAAACTTGTGATCGTTATTGACACCCCAGCATCTTCTAATGTGTCCGCCATCCTCTCCGTCACCGTTAAGGATGTGTCTGTTTTCCTCCAAGCTGCTAACATAATAAACATGTCGTCTAAACCGATACCTTAAATTAGAGAAAAAAAACATTGAAAAAGATAGAAAATGACACATTCTATTGATTGGCTTCAAATTAGCAGCATTTTAGTTTGGAAATCTTAAGATATTTATAACTGAACATAATCCAGTTAACAGTTGCAACTCATTAGTTTAATTATTATCCTAGCTTCATTTTAAATATAAATAAATAAAGAATGACACACACACACGCACATTGACTTTTGGAGGATACCTTGGTTAACCATACAGCAAAATAGATATCTCACACAAAGTATTACGTTACTTTTCAGATATTTTTTATACAGGAAAACAAACATTATTCTTGCTAAGACAGACCCGGTTTATACATAACTTATAATGAGTTAGGTTAGTATTCAACACGTTACATCTTGACCATCCTGCATAGAACATATGTCAACACGGCCGCCATGTTTGATAACGAGCGACCGAATTTTACTTGATATTATGTCAAAGTTTATAGACATATATGCTTTATAACAGGGTTGTCCAACCTACGGCCCGCGGGCCACAGTCCGGCCCGCCGCAGGGTTGCGTCCGGCCCGCCAGAGATGCTCTACGGTGCGAAATTTTAGTGAGCAGATTTATTGATAACAATTTGAAGCTATATAATTAATCAGTCGAACCTTCTGGGTCCAAAAAACTGCATACAGATCAGTTTGTGTGACACTCTCTTAGCGGAGGGGGGGGGGGGGCGGCTGAACTTTATTCATCTGTTTTATCAGGAAGGAAAATAAATCAGTGCGCTCCGCGTGCAGTGCTCACATTTTGTTGCCTTGGGCTTCGGGCAAAAATATCGAAAAATCGAGCGTAGGGTTCATGCGGCCCCCTCCTTCATCATAATCATTCCATGTGGCCCTCCTCTGCAAAAGGTTGGACAACCCTGCTTTATAACTATTTATACTACAAATAAACGATGACAGCCAGGTGCATAGCGAGGAATTTGCCAAGGGAGGGCGAAACCTGCTGGCAAACTATCTAAGCGTATAGCGCCACTATGAGTTGGCGCGAAGGGTACAAGAAAATTTTGGCCGAAAATGCTTCCAAGATCGCTGGAAATGGCACTTCCCAGGCCTTTATAAGTTGCATCTAAGCATTCTCTATTTTGAAATTACTAGCGATATCATAAACAATATACCAAAAAAAACATTTTAAAAAATCCAAAAAATATGCTCAAGGGGGGGGGTGGTCGCCGCCTTCGCCCCCCCCCCCCTTTGGCTACGCGCCTGATGACAGCTACGTGGAGTCGACAGGTTTGAGCAAACTGACATTATTGAAAGGAACCCAACAACACTTTTGCTATTACACGATGTGATTATTTCGTTACCCTGCTTGGCTATTTGTGAGTGACGTTTATATCTGCTTAAGAAAACTTGCAAAGGTTTGTAAATGAAGTCATATGTAAGTAGATTATATAATGAAAGCACAAAGTAGTAACGAAGTGACTATGATATCACGTCCTATTAGTACACTCTATATATGCTGTAGGAATAAGCGACTACAAACGCTATATTTAAAATCGTTTTAAATGTGCTTACTTGTTGGAGACAAGAACAATATTATACGAACTTAACATTAAAAAAAAACTCACCCAAAATTATAAAAGGCATTGAGATGATCACGAGGTTGGTCTGCACCCCACAGAAACTGAGCAATCCCACTGATGACACCACCGCAAGAAATACCGACAACACACCCAAGATACCAATCCACGGTTTGCTTTGAACTCCGTCGCGAATCATGATACAAGAAAGGCTCGCGAAGGTCACCATAATGAGAAATGTCCCGATCAAGTAAGGCACGGAATCGACTGCTATATCGAATTGAGACTCATCAAGTGAGGTCGAGGTAAAACCGTATACCTTAATGAGGTCAAATTCTGAAGATTCGAGCAAGTTTATGACCAAACTCTCCCAATCTTTAGAAAGTTGGTTGACTCCCACGGGTGCACTCCTTAGGTAGAAGGTTAGTAATATTGCATCAGCGTGCACGAGTTGGTTCTCTTCTACACGAACCCCTCCGAAAAAAGGTTCGATTAAATAGCGAGAGCCGTCTGCAGCGGTAAAGCTTGGAAACGGTAGTTGGATTATCGGACCACTTAAGTCAAGATAATACCGTAACGATACACTTACAGGATTTGGGAAACAATCACCTCTCCACTGATTACATAAATCTGAATAATTCAAAGGATGTGAATAACCTGCAGGAGGGTCAATTTCAGATTTTGTTATGACGTCATCTAAGTCTAAAACAGAAGCAACGTGTTCTTGCCGCAGAATGTTGCCGCCATCTTTCGAAGTGATTGCTATGGCAACGGTTCTATGATTGAGATATATCAACCGATTGGGTAAAATGTTGAGATCATTCACGGGAAAGAGATGATGTAAGTTCTCTGTCTCGTTTCTGGCTCGACTATTTACAGGTGTAAATAAGTACTCGGTATCATTTTGAAAGGCAATGTTGCGAATTCCTATCCCAAGTACAGCGGTGATTAATAACGTAGTGAAAATGATGAGAAGAGGAAAGCGACAAAGAATTCGAGAATAGGCTCGAAATGATTTCCGGAGCAACCGCTCGATACCTTGAAACGCCATGGTATGGTTCGTTATGTATACTCTCAATCGTGAAACCTGCAGCTAGCTTCTGATACAGCCCAGTTTATTCCATATATACATACAGCACAGTTTAGTCCGTTAGATTATGACCTGTATGAAGTAATTAAAACGTGATCCGTCATAATGCACTGTTAAAACATCAATGTAATGGCAGCCTAACAAAACTTACAGAAAATCCCATTGTACAGTTTACATGAATAAATAAATAAATATATATACGAAACAAGGCTATATGCCTCTTTCGGCAGAATAAATATAAATATATAAATATATATATATATATACACGGGCCACCCGCTTTGTACGCGGACACCCTAACCAACTATAGGCTATGGACGCTGATTGTATGTCCAGAGGTTCGAAACCGGTAAGGAAGGTCGTAATTTCACTGTAGGCGTTTGACACCTGTATCAGACAATACTCTGTTCTGTTTTTGGTAACATATTTTGCCTTACTCTAGAGATCAAACATGATGTTAACCAACTCGAAAATCATTTGTGATTCCTAAAGCCGGATCTCGAAAGAGATACTTTGAACAGACTTTATGTTAATGAAATAGAGGTAAACGACAAAGGCAAATGAATATATATAAATGAAAACGTAATGAAAAGGAAAATCCAGAATATATATATATATATATATATATATATATATATATATATATATATATATATATATATATATAATACCTGTCATCTATAAACTGTACATATCCATACCTATTTCTGCTTGTTACTAATATCCGCCTGTCATATAAACTATATATATATATATATATATATATATATATATATACATATATATATATCCATACCTTTCTGATTGTTTCTCATATCCGTCTGTCATCTATAAACTGTACATATCCAGTCCTTTTTGGTTGTTACTCGTATTCGCCTCAGTATATGGTAATGTTTTTATATACAGTGGTCTGGAATAATACATGTTAACCAAGGAAGCATGTAGACGTTGTTCTACAATACAAAATTTGCTTACACCATTACACTGTACTGTACTTTACCATTGCATGATTGTTGAAATATGGATGGGTCCTTTGACGTGTATCACACATTATTGTTTGGTATTGTGCCAATTTACTCACCTTCCAAGCATAGCCTGGAGGACAATGAAAATTGCATAATACAAAACGCCAAGACTTTTTTTCTTTTCTTTTAAGCTGTTGATGCTGGACAATAATCGTTTCGTCACGCAAGTGTCATATATCTCGTGCATTTCTATAGGAGTTCTCTACACTTTTGGCGTATACTATACTTACTATGTGCAATGTACAGGTTAGAAGTGTAGTACACCTCACGAAAGTGTAGTGGTATACTCGAGCCCGTTCTATACTCGAGTACATTTTGTCGTACTCGTAATCGGGACTGTGTGCTCGTACTCGCAGGATGCAAATATCATGGACTCATAGCATATACACTCGTGTAGTTACATCATTTCCCAACATGCAATGTACAGGGAGATGAGATATTGGACTTCACATGTGGCGAAGTGTGTGTGTGTGTGCGGGTGGGTGTGTGTGAATTGGTCTTTTATTTGAATTTCTTATAACATAGTCAATTCAAAGTATCTCTTTCGAGAGCCAGCCTTAGGATTCACATTTGATTTTAGTTGGTTAGCATCATGATTGATCTCAAGAGTAAGGCAAAATATGTCACCAAACAGTTCTACGTGAGGTTAGCAATGTCAAACACGAACGAAGTAATAATCACCAAGGGCGTAGGAACCGGGGGGCTGGGGGGGCGCCAGCCCCCCCCCCCAGTGAAAAATGTGGAGGGGCGGAAGTATCATTCCGCCCCCCCCCCCGCTCCGCAAGTCAGAAAACCCCTTTTTCATTTCCAAATGAGAAAAAAATCTCATTTGGAGCACCAAATTGCATCTAAGGCCAGGTGAAAATACAAAATTAAGTTTACAAAATGGAGTGGGTGTTGAAGTGTGCTATATTGCACCAAATTGCATCTGAGGCCACCCGGAAATGCAAAAAATTCCAAAGGGGAGGGGGACACCCCCTCCCCTTAGACCCCTCCCCCAGGCCGGCCATCAGTCTTCAGCCCCCCCCCCCCCACTCAAAAGTACCTTCCTACGCCACTGATAATCACAATCATATTGCATTTACAGTAAGACAGTTTACAAATATATTCAAATAAAGATACACGCAATGGATGTATATGTGCTATTTGTTTTGCTCATATTATACAGCAAATATTGAACAAGTAAGAATGCTTATAACAAAATTCCGGATGGATAAGTAATCACCTTTAGAAATGCCAAGTTGATTGTTCTGTGAAATACCACGTTGTTGAGACCTTGAATAATTGTACTAGGTAGCAACAATAGTTAATTGTTAATTTCAAAAACAACCCACGTCATTGCAATAAACTATCAGCTATATCACGCATATGGAGCATGACACAACAACAGCCGGGTCAACCAACCCCTTCCAAAATGAGGGTAAAATACATGATTATGGCGCTTTTCGTGACTCTGCTCAGTACGATATGTAATGATATGACTCGAAGCAGAATAAAGTGTTATTTTTCACTCAATCATCCCAGAGTCCGTTAGACCGCATACATGTGGTTGCGTCCAACTGATTTATTTATCTGCAGTATTGACAAAATTCAAACGTGAGAAGCCACAGACTGTAAACTTAAAAGTTATACAAAAGTTTGAAAAATCCGATTTCATTTTCCATAAAAAAACTGTCATGTATACATTTAAATTAATTTTTCAAGAGAGTTATTCTAAAATTTAAACTATAGATATGATTGTGAATATTGATTAGTGTAGAGAAGCCCTGAAATTAGATTATTCTTCGGTAGTTGCCCATCCAATAGTATATATTATATTTTCAAGTTTATTATCAGTATACATATACAGACACACAAATACATTTCTGTGATATAAAGTATTCATCACACTCATGAATCAAAGCAAACATAAATCTAATGCATGGTTTCTGAAAGTAGTTTAGAGAGAATTTGCAACCTCAAAAATTGATATTTTTGAGATGTCAAAATCAGGAACTTAAAGCAACAGACGGTGTTTTGTAGTAAATAACACAGAAATGTAAGTTTTTGTCTGTATACATTGATAATGCAAAAACTTATATGATTAATTCGAAATAAATTGCGATTGAGCAAAGGAAGAGAATACTTGTTGTAAAGCCGTTACATCTTGTGGATTCTCACATAGATCCTTTCTTAAATTGGTGATTGTATCAAGTTCCTTAAACTAAGGATTCTAGTACTTGATTGGTTACGTCAATGTGTCATTATAGTCTGAGTAAGGTACATAAAGTAGACCAAATCAATACAAATAATTGAATAAAATCATATCTTGTGTTTTATGGTTCCGTTCTCTGCCTAGCTACGTGTACTATATGAACTGTTTTGTGGTGTAGATATAGTGTAGGCTGTACGGAACAGCCCAAAGTTGAAAAGGAACATACAGTTAAGTGTTAGGAGGCTGGAAGTTTATTCCCTGTTCTGGATTTTCAACTCACTACGATTCAAATTATATTCAATATATATATATATATATATATATATATATAAATGAAAACGTAATGAGAGGGAAAATCCAGAACAGTGAAAAAGCTTTCAGCCTCCACCGGGATTCGCACCACGAGCCTTCCGCTCTGTACGCGGACACCCTAACCACTAGGCTATGGACGCTGAATATATGTCCAGAGGTTCGAAACCGGTAAGGAAGATCGTAATTCCACTGTAGGCGTTTGTCACCTGTATCGAACAAAACTAGTTCTGTTTTTGGTGACATATTTTGCCTTACTCCAGAGATCAAACATGATGCTAACCAACTCGAAATCATTTGTGATTCCTAAAGCCGGATCTCGAAAGAGATACTTTGAACAGACTTTATGTTAATGCAATGGAGGTAAACGACAAAGGCAAATGAATATATATAAATGAAAATCGTAATGAGTTGGAAAATCCAGAACAGTGAAAAAAGTTTCAGTATATATATATATATATATATATATACATATATATATATATATATATATATATATATATATATATATATATATATATATATATATATATATATATATATATATATATATATAAATAAAAACGTAATGAGAAGGAAAATCCAGAACAGTGAAAAACTTCCAGCCTCCACCGGGATTCGAACCCGGGCTGAATATACGTAATGGGTAGAGGTGGTTTTATTAATCCCTCTCTAGATATAGATATATCGCGATTATGTATCCACATTTGTTTGAATGTTGCCTTACCCTGGTGCATTCTGTTCTTTTCAAAAGGACGAAATTTGAACGATGAAATAAAGACATGAGACCCTGGGCTACTTTATAAGTTGCATACGATCTTCTAAGAAACGTTAACAATTTCTTTAATAAAATATGTTTACTTTACTTTACTCTATTTTATCATGTTGTGAAGCAATGTATATATCCCTTCATATAACAGGATACATAGATTGAGACTGAACCAGGAATACTCGTAAATTAAAAGAAACCGAGGATTGAAGTTTCATTTGGATTCTACCGAAACATCACACGAACGGAACGATTGAGGCAGTCTGAATAGCGATACCTATTAATTTTGTATTAATATTTAAAAAAAAATGAACACGATATATTGACATAACTACCATATAACAATTCCTTGATGCTAAGGTTCTAAATGCCTACAGCTGTGTTTGTATCAAGCATGGCTTTGTTAGAATATCATTGCTCATTTCGTTCAAATGAATCCGTCAAACTTAAAGGTAGGCATTTGCTGAAACAAAGAACATATCTCTCTTTCTGGCTTCATTTTCATTCGTTATCATCTCTGTTTGTGTTTTCATTGATTCATTATGGGTTGTATACTATTTACATATTTATAGATATTACTGCTAATTCTCATTGATCATTATACTGTCAGAGACGTCGACAAGAACATTTGGAAGGGGTGAAGAGGAGGGGTGTTGTCGGGTAATTGGAGAGAAGACGAACTCACGAAACTATCGACGAATTAATTAATGCTGCGGATGTTTAATGTAGCAGATTGGTTCTTGATCTGGATATTGGATATTAGGATAAAGAAAACCGAGATATCGATAGGACCAAGTGTCGGTGTCCACTTATAGTTGATTTGGCTGAGAGTGAACAGTCAAAGGAACATAAAGTACCCAGGTAAGGCAAGCTATGATCATTGTGTTCATATATACATATGAGGTGTACTACACCTCATATGTATATATGACCAACTATATAGCCTACCGGTTACTGCTGTACTGCGTTGTCTAGTAGAAATTAAGCCTATACTTGTAGAATGGCATACACTGTAAACGTATATAAAGCTATACATGGGTCTTGTTTGTTCAATAACCTTACATTAGGTCCCGGGGCCGCGTGGGTATTTTACTTCCACAATCAATGTGGACATTGGCCTGTCTTTATCACCCCCCCCGCCCCCCCCCAAAAAAAGATGAAATAACAGCCAGCATTTGACTTCAACGAAAGAATAAACATGAGAAATCTTATTTCTACTTTGAAATTAGCACCTGACAGGTAGTTACCTACACGTAATTACCTCGAGTATCGGAACGTGACATACAGCATGCTATACTGCGGTGGTACCATAAATTGACCATTGCATTCTGAATTCAAAGAGCCAAAACTTAGACAATGGCCGTTACCTTGACCTTGACCGTTAGTGGTAGAGAACTATTAACAGTTTTGAAAACGAAATTCATCGTCGTTGCTTTACCTTGATACTACTTCCAAACAATGAAATATAGACGTAATAATACACTAGCAATCAGCTACCAGAAATATAGTAGAAACCCACAAGGGCTTATATGGATTAACACTTACACGTCCGGTCAAGGGCGTAGGAACCGGGGGGGCTGGGGGGGCGCCAGCCCCCCCAGTGAAAAATGTGGAGGGGCGGAAGTATCATTCCGCCCCCCCGCTCCGCAAGTCAGAAAACCCCTTTTTCATTTCCAAATGAGAAAAAAAATCTCATTTGGAGCACCAAATTGCATCTAAGGCCAGGTGAAAATACAAAATTAAGTTTACAAAATGGAGTGGGTGTTGAAGTGTGCTATATTGCACCAAATTGCATCTGAGGCCACCTGGAAATGCAAAAAATTCCAAAGGGGAGGGGGACACCCCCTCCCCTTAGACCCCTCCCCCAGGCCGGCCATCAGTCTTCAGCCCCCCCCCCCCCCACTCAAAAGTACCGTCCTACGCCACTGCGTCCGGTGATTTATTTTCATAGTACTATTATAATAATCTGATAATAATCATCTGCACTTATTTTTACGACGCTTAAAGCGACCACAAATGTGGTAGATACCGGAAGGGCTTATGGATTACAACTTACACGTCTGGTGGCTTCCAATTCGACATTACTTTGGAATCTTTTCAATTTAGAAACTCATTTCAAATGGGAAAACCATAGATTGCTCTTGGATGAAAAACCCGCCTTACTATGACCCGGTCGCGTATATTTTTTCCCAGGACGAACGTGGGCATCGGCCAATCAAATCCCTGGATTCCAAACATGTGACGCTTTTTCAAAAAACATGTTCTGAATCTTTTTTCCTATATTTGACCCCAGATTATGAACGACAATCCTTCATTTTCATAGAATTTGAATCCCTAACCCATTTTCTAAACCCTAACTCTGATTTCAAACGAATTTGTAAATTCCTGAAAAATCTGAAACCCACGTTCGTCCTGGGGAAAAAAAAACGCGACCCGGCCGGGTATCGAATCCGGAACCTCCCGATTGCTAAGACCCATTGCTTCAAATGCCACCGCCTTTATCTACTCGAAATATATATATATATATATATATATATATATATATATATATATATATATATATATATATATATATTTATTTATATATATATCCGTCTCCAACTAATGTGACTGATTACGCTAGAAATTTAAATAATGGTTATTTATTTCATAAATGCCATTTTACTGCCATCCTCTAGAAAGTCGCTTTAATTGAATGATTGGCTCATTGTCTCATTTGTCAACCACGTATAATTATGATGCGGCCTTGGGAGGTGGGGTGGAGGCTTGAGCCCCCCCCCCCCCGGATAAAATCAGGGGATCATCTCCCACCCCCTCATTTACAAACAGAATAAATTACAACAATCCGAGTGTACTGCAGTACATGGATATATTACATATACGTGCGGTACAACCATAACAATCGAACATTACTTGTTTTAAAAGTTGTTTTGAACGCGCTGTGCATAATATAGCACAATATCGTATCTCAGTACCATCCATTTCATCAACATTTCTCAAAGATGAGGGCTCACCCCAGAGGCGTACAATCAAGAGACGGTCTGCCCCGATCGGGTCTGTTATCCTCTCTTGATTCCACCCCTCCCCTCCCCCGCCGCTCCCCCACCCCTCCCCCACCTCTCTCGCCAGGTATTTGGAGTGAAATTGAGATGATGTCAGTGTACTCCACAGCATATTTATTACCTCCCAGAATAGGCCAGCCAGTCTTGCTACCATCTTACACAAATATCACCACAGGCCGATATGTAAATATCACCACAGGCCGATATGTAAATATCACCACAGGCCGATATGTAAAAATAATAATAATAAAAGGCTCATATAATCGCACAGATTATTACTATCCATGCAGTCTTGTTAAGGCACGTGTGCAATCTGCTTATATATTTGGTGTGGTGACGTCATTGATTCGCTATTTCAGTCAGATCAGGACAGTAACAGCAGAATACAAAAACAGACGACACGATCTGGTTCTCAGTCTAAAACTATAATTCGTAAGCTTCGGAATACTTCACCTCCATGGTAACAGTGCCTACACAATTACATTCTCTCGCATATAGACATAATGTATCGTAGAAGATTAAACTATATATGATTTAAAATCCGAGTATACAGTTAAAATCAAATTCAAAATATACAGATGATATTGGTAAAATCTAATCAGAGAGTTGTCTCTCACATCCCGGTATCCACCGAGAACTGCAATTTCGGAATAGAAGTTTAGGCGAAATATCAAATATAGTCTTTTGCCTCATAGAGTATTACAAAGTGAATAGCAATATATATATATATATATATGTAACGAACAAGTTATTTATGTTGTGCATTTCGTTGTAGGGCTAACTTTACAATCACAAGTCTTGCACTCTATACAGCTGCGGTTTACAGTGTTCGTCAGATAAAAACATCCTCTCACTGTACATGAATTAATGTATAAAATGATAATATTATAAGGAAAAGTTAGGGAGTTCTTCAAAATCATCAAATTATTCGATATCTCGCTATATATATCATAAAGATACACGTTAGATTAAGCTAACATCCTTTAAAAATTATTAATATTAGAAACTGATTTATATTGCATTTTGAAGTAAATAAAACTCACACACAAACGAAAATGAATACTTCACGTATTGTCAACATGATAATATCACTGGACTATGATTAACACAAATTTTTTTCGAGTAAACGGCTTTGAATAGGTCCCTCGGTTAAATCATGACAATATCAGCAGCCTCAATTTTTGATAGCTAAATATATAAAAATAACATTACGACAATGCGAGCATAATCTTGTGCATGTTTTCTTTTTACTAATGTTCGTCAATAACCATGCCTTCGTTATCCGCGCCTACGGTAGCCGATACCGACCTTGCGTGCGATGCAGATTCTCTTTGGTCATGTCTGTTCTTATCACAGCACGCCTCCCGTAGGTATGCTACTATCGTGATCATCGCTGGAAGGAATACTAATCCATGTAACATGCCCAAAGTCATTACAAGGGTCATTATTTTGGCAAACGTTCTAAAGATATAACTTGAAGACCAAAATAACAATGAAACGCCAATAATTGTCGAAAACCCACTTTGTAGAATAGGAAAACCTAATAGGTAAACTGAACGAGAAAGCTTATCGTAAGCTGAAAGATTTTTCTCTTCAGAGTCCATGACGAAAGCGTATGCGACATGTGCAGAAAAGTCTACACTAAAACCAATACAAAGTACCAGGTTAACCATTGATATCGATTCCAAGGCGACACCCCATAACGCCATAAAACCTATTACCCCCAACAAAATGGAGGCGACCGAGAGAGTGACCAAAATACCGACCACAATATTAGGCATCATAATTAGGGACACAAGTAACATGCTGGCGACTGCAATGCCTAGGGTAAGGACTGTTGTTGGTACGATTATAATGTACTGCTCAGCGAAAACGAATCCCAATGAAGATGCAATGATGGGAACACCCAAGGCTTCCGTAGCTTCATCGATACTATCGCGAATCCCAAGCAGTAGTTCCTCCTCGTCGACCGAAGAGAAGGTGTCACCTGACACTAGGATAAACCGGGAGGAGGCTATCTCGCTCTCGTTAAAATTAATATCCAACTGAAATCGTTCGCAACATGGTAACGTTAGAAAGTCATCCCTTAAAATCCTTACAAATGTCTCTTGATCGACCACCGAGGTGCTAAACCTAACCTGAAGGTATTTCTTGTATTCATCTAACCAAATATCGGAGACATTACGAGGTTTGACGTGACTCTTTTCGTGAATGTCTATTAAAAACATCTCGATCTTTGCTTGCTCGGAGATGTCCCAGTAGGGAAGCGGCTCGGTGAAGACGACCGAGACACTAGGGCCAGTCTCTTTGAAATACTTTGATTGTAACGTAAAATAACCGTGAGTCATCGTGCCCTCCTCGGCGATGTTAGCTTGTTCTAGTCCCATCTCGAGAGTTGTGGAGAAATACACAGCTGCCGCAAGGTAAATGACGTAAGATAAACAGATAACGAGCAGAGAAACCGGTTTGTAAATCAATTTTGCATAATAATCCCGGAAGAAAATCATCATAGCGTGATGTTTGACGGGCCGCCCTTTTTCGTCATCGTTACTTTCTTGTTGACTCCGGTGGTGGTGGTGTGCTTGACCATTGGAACGGTTGGTCTCGACATCGGTAGATTCGTATGCTTGACTTTGTGCGTTATTCGGCGTTCTATGCATCATTTGTCCGTTAGTAAGGTCGTTATTGGATTCATATACATCCACACGGCGATCGATGGGCACACAGGTACATCCATTGCAGTCAAAGTATTCCATGTATCCAAAAAGGACCATGCAGGCCCCAAAAAATGTGATCTGGTATAAGAAATCGAAAAAGACAGCTACCCCAGTGTACAGACAGAATATTCTTATAGCGGGAATCGGTGATATCGCACCGACACAAAACGCCAGGATATCGGTCAGACTAGTTATTGAGATGGAGACTGCGGCATCTTCAAATGTCCCAGCTATTCTATCCACCACTGGCAACGAAGGGTCTGTTTTCCTCCATGCTGCTATCATGATGAACATATCGTCCAAACCAATACCTGGAAATGAAGAATTAGAAATGGAATCAAAATGGAATCAAACCAAAACATGCAAAGAAATAAAGAAAATAAAGGGATCAAGTCAAGCCAAATTAATACCTGAAAAATAGAAGTTAGTAAAGAACTAAATGAATTAAACCAAACCAATACCTGAAAATAAAATATGATTGAATGAGCCTAATCTAATTAAACCAAACCAAACCAAATCAATACCTGAAAAAAATATATATATAATAAAAAAGCAACCTAAAAGAAATCGAATACTTGAAAATAAAGAACAAAACAATTTATCCAAACTATCAACGAAGCCACTAAATGATTAGAATTATTTACTTGTCTAATTCTCAGACGCATGCCCATAGGCAAATAAGTTGGCAACGTAAAAAACAATTACCAAATATTGAGTATTCACCGGTGTAACGTAAGAGGGGGGGGACTTTCCAATCTGAACCCCCTCCCACCCACCTCACTCCTGCATTGATCCACACCTAATTATAACATAGCTCAACTGTGTCCAATTAAATGGAAGGTTGTTAGTAAATGTTCGATTGGCGACAAAGTCTTCCCGTTCTTGAGCACATTTGTCGAAACACATTAAGTGTGCATTCATCGTGTTCAAATAAGTTTGACATCGTTGTTTGCTAACTGTCACGTTTCATCAAATTCTTCAATATTAGTCGCATTAAACATATCAGATGAATGTCAGCTGGAATAGTATGTTAACACCTCGTAAAAAGACATAAAACATTGTTTATTCATTACTGTCACAGTCTATTACCCTGTCTAATAATTGCTTGATGATTAAATATTTAGCCTTCTATCATCCATATTACAGGGGGCGCTCTCCAGCTGACTACGCATATCCAAAGGTAACTGAGCATGATAATTAGGTGACAACATGTATTTGCATAACTTAATTCCTGCACCTTGGGTGGCCTATTGTATTTAATCATGCACGGAGAGTGTCCATTATTGTCAGTCTTGTACAGCGTTTGATACTCTTACAATATAGAGACATTCTTTAGCTCGATGTATATTTGCGTTGGATTGGTTTGGAAGTTCTGGGAGTTTTGGGGGAGAGTAAAAAAGGGGCACGCATAGAGACAACAGTGAATAAAAGAGCAGAAAGACATTTCAACTGTTCACGTCTTAATTTGTACTTGTTGTGTAATATATATGTACAGGACCCCCGTCACATTATCAGTAGGATAAAAGTGAAAAATAGCTTACCTAGAATGATGAAAGGCATAGATAATGCAACCTGATTGAAAGGAACACCGACGTAAGAGAGCAATCCCACTGCTGACACCACAGCAAGTGATGCAGACACCACTCCCAAGACACCCAACCATGGTTTACTTTGGGTTCCATCTCGTATCATGATACAGGAAACGACTGCAAACATAATTAGAATAAAATAAGATGCGGCGAGGTAAGGGATAGCAGCAAACGCTAGATTAGTTTGTGATTCATCAAGAGAAGCTGACGTATAGCCGTTGACCTCTATGACGTCAGAATTTAGCTCATGAAGTAAATTCGTAACGGCCATCTCCCAGTCGGCAGACAGTGTGTCGATGTCTTCAGGTGAACTCTGCAGACTGTACGATAGTAACAGTGCATCGGCTGCGACCAGTTCGTCATTCATGATAGTTCTCCCGCCAAAAAAAGGAGCGATGTCGTAGCTGACACCTGTTGGTAAGGTAACCTCTGGAAAGGGTACAGTCACAACAGAGTCGTTGTTATTATAATATCGTAAGGAGGACGTCACTGGATCGGGAAAGCAATGGTCGTTCCATTGGTTACACAGATTGGTAAAGTTTGCAGGTGTTGAACGTGTCGCAGGATACACCTCTAACTTTCTTATCTCTTCGTCGAGATCTAGGACAGCTTGCACGCTGTCTTGCCTCAGAATGTTGCCGTCGTCTGTGCATGTTATCGCTATAGATACCTGTCGTTGCGTAAGATAGATTAATCGATTGGGTAAGGTATGTCGGTCGTCAACAGGGAACAGATCGTTCAATATCTCTCGTTCCTCTTTCGCACGACTTGTGATGGGAGAAAAGAGAAACTCGGCGTCAGATTGGAACTCCATAAATAGAATCCCAGCTCCTAGACCACTGGCAACGAATAAAGTGATCAAAATGATAGAGAGAGGGAAACGGCATAGAAATTTAGAATATCCTCGGAATAATTTCCTTAGTAACCACTCCATGCAGTTGCACTTCATGATGTAGTTTACTGTATTGCCTGTTTTGTTTGGTAAAGCTGCTTCGCTGCAAGTCGTTTGCTAACACCTGTCAAAGAATGAAAATAAAATGCTCAAAGTGAACCAACAATTTTTGAACATGGTAATAAATACAGTAGGTTTAATCATACATAACTATGCTAGTATATTTGTAAAGGCATATGTAATTCGCAAGTTTTATCTGTGTATCATATATGGACTGTCATTATGCAAACATCAGCAATGTTTACAAGCCGAATATCGTGATGTACAATAACAGGCTGCTAATATAATAAGATATCATACGACACCTAGTTTGCTAGTCCTTGTTCAAATTGATCTCAAGCAGTCATTGTTAAATGAATAAAATCATGAAGAAAAAATCCTGTGTAGAATTTAGAAGAAAAACACCCTATTCGGACTGCTTGTCCAAAAGTGATACACAACGTACTCAAGCTGTAAATTTGTTGTCATCAATTGATCTTGTCTTTGACTTTCTGTGTCCGAGTTCTTTCAGTTGCAGTTATTTGATGGCAGTGGCGGCGGACAATGAACACCCAGTCCCTTAAATAATGGCTACATAAATACTTACTATGGCTAAATAAATACTCAGTACCATTATAGTCTTTTTAGACCTAGTCATCCATGGAGTGTATTGAGGCCTTATATAGTATTTCTATACAAACGCCAACTAGATTTCGGCCGTATTCATTCAAAACCCTACAAAGGAAACTAGCTCTACTAAGTACCCTTGTAAACGTGACCGGCTATACTGTAAGCTATAGCAGTAAGTCGGTAATAGCTCCATGGTCTCACCAACACAGGGGAATATTGTCACGCGCAGTTCGAATAGGCTATAACTCAAAATAGCATTGCGCGCATGCAGCGTTTCGCTCCTATAATTGTGAAGGTTTTCACAATTTTTTGATTGTGAAGGTTTTCACCAAACCTATATTGGAATATTTTTATTCTCTCCAATCTATAAGAGCAAATCGTTGAAGCTATAGACAGCTCCCTCTATTCTGTTTCACGGGCCGGTGTCAACTAGACCAGGCGCGTATCCAGGGGGGGCGTTGGGGGCGCGCGCCCCCCGGGTAAGAAAAAGAGGGGAGAAAAAAAAGAGAAGAAAAAAGGAAAAAAGAGGGGAAAAAAGAGGAGGAGGAGAGGAAGGAAGGGAAAAGAAAAAGAAGAAGGAAAGAAAAAGGAGAAAAGGGAGAAAGGAGGGAGTAGAAGACAAACGCCAAGACACCGGGAATAGAAAGAGGAACAGTGACATCATTACAGCGCTGAACCCTATTATATTCACATGGCCGGGTAGCCAGTGACGGATCGAGGATTTCGGAAGGGGCGCGCGCCTCACCCTACCCCTTATACCAACAACTCCACTTTTGACGTTTCCATTTTTCCTCTCTCACTAATGTATCTATATATATATACTATATATGGTCTAGCATAACGCGTGTGTGTGTATGGACGCTTTAAACAATTGTGCTATGAAACCAACTGTGGCTGGTCTCGAGCTCGACCGAGTCGTCGGGGAACATGACGCATTTCGGGAAGGGGGCGACCACCCCCCCCCCCCCCCGAGCATATTTTGTTTTATGATATCGCTAGTAAATTCGAAATAGAAAATGCTTAGATGCAACTGACAAGGCATGGGAAGTGTCATTTCCAGTGATCTGGGAGGCATTTTCGGCCAAAATTTTCTTTTCAGGCTCTGCCCCTCCCTGGCAAATTATTCGCTGCGCGCCTGTTCGAATTTGTAAAACAAACAGCAGATATCACATCATATCAGTGAGCATGAAAATGGCGTTCCAGGATGAACAGCCTCAAAAACTGTCTATGTGTGTAGTCAAAGGCGAAGGAGCCCAATTTGATTTGGGGAGGTGTAACGACTTGCCCGAAAATATAACCAATATTTTCGCGCGTTCAACATGTTAATGTCAATATCATATAAGCAAGCATCGGTTATTACATCGCATGCCATCATGTACCCCACGGTCACTGAAAGTTGCGCAGTATACCGCGGGATGCTCACATAAACAACGAATTGTCCTATGTAGATGGAGAAAAAGCATGGAGGTCCAGTTATGTCAAAACTCAATTTTACATTAGTAATGGTGAATTAGTCGGCCAAGCTTAGAACTTTATTTTAATTACCAAAGAGATAATTTTTTAACTATTCATTTCCTTTAGCTACATCATTGCAATGTATTTTTCTTTCAGTATAGGTGCCCGAAAAATTCTCAGCATATTGCCCGAATTTTCAGAAAGGAATATTTCGTTAGGCCCCCCCCCCCCAGCCTCCCTGACCTATGTGTGTAGTGTTCCGTTTCGGAAATATCTGGTATTTTTTTCATTTCCTTCAATGAAGTTTTATAATAGCCGTTATAGGAGGTTTCAATATTTGTACACCAATAATTAACTGTGTCTGAATTTTCGAAAATTTCCTGACCAACTTTCTTCATCATACTTCCCTCTACTTGTGCAATTTTGACCAGTCTGTTAGGGGTTCAAGGAGGTTTTTCTATATTGGTTGTCCATACATGAAATTTTTGCGCAACATTATGGGTATGTTTTGAAGTGGAAATGTGAATTTTGAAATTCTGAACAAAAAATGGGCTTAAAACCTTCAAAAGTGGGGCTGTCGGGTATTGTGGGCCGCGACGTAGAATCACCTACAAAAAGCAATGATCCACAGGAGATGCGATGAGGTCGAACATGATGTGTGACTGGTGACAATCTTCAAAATGGTTATGGATGGGGAAAAACTATTGGAAAATACTTGGTTCTCAGGCAAAAGTGTACATCTGGTTGGTCATTTTCAAGCCCGAGAAGTGTCATTTCCGGTGATCTGGGGGGTGTCAAAACCAGAAATTTTCTTGTACGCTGCGCGCCAACCGATGGTGGCGCTCCGCTGAGATAGTAATTCGCGCCCCCCGGGTTAGAAAATCCTGGATACGCCCCTGTAGACTGTACATACCGTATACTGCAGTTCATGATAGGTCTTATCCATTCGATTCTACAAAATAATGTAGTCTCTCCAAGTCTTTTTTTTTTCATCGTAAAATGTTTCCATTAATGAAATGCAGGTGAATAAACCGTCATACCTTCGCAATTTTGTTTGCCGTTCGGGTACAACTCGGAAGACTCATGATTAGTTTTCATAATTTACCTCTGCTAATCCATCAGGGAAATCAAATAGCCTAATCCCTTTTCTCCTGTTTCTTTCTGCTATTAAATTGTGTAAAACTAACTCCACTGAATTTAACAAGGAACAGAACTCATACAATATATATCAAGTCGTCTTACCCCCTCCCCCAAACTCATACAACATATTTCAAGTCGTTTTACCCCCCCCCCCCCACCACCCCAAACTGATACAATATATTTTAATTCGTCTTACCCCCTCTTTTATGACTAAATCAATTAACTTCCTCTCAGGCTGCCCGCACTTGACCCAACCCGCTCCTGTTACTGTAACGTAAGTTCATTAGTGATATAAATCCATCTAATGAATGTAAAACTTCATAATTGAGACACAGGAAATTTATGATAACGACGGTTAAAATACTGTCAGCTGGTTCTGAATATTAATGTTAGTTTCAACATGGCTGATTGCATTAGTGACGAGGAGAAGTGATATGACTGACCTACATCATTATAATACCTTATTTTTTACAAAAATATTTCCAAATATTGCTTCGGACATCGAACATATTATAAGGCAATTAATAGAAGAACAAAGCCTCCAGTTGTCGCAAAATTATAATATTCTATAATGTAGAAACTCTGCCATGCAAGTAATGATAGATTAATTAACATGTTCAATGTTATAAGACTAAGCTAAATATGTACATATAATACTATATATATATATATATATATATATATATATATATATATATATATATATATATATATTAACATTATTGCAACGTAGACTGTAAGTAATGTAGGCCTAATACGGGAATGGCCCAGCTTGCTCCAAAATCCGCTCTTGTCAAAAAGAAAAAAATGAATTACCTATGATTATTCAGCTTCCGGAGACAACAAATTTGCGGTAAAGTCCACTCCTTTAACCACTATGGGCCTCCGTTCCAGTTGGCATTTGCTATCTTCAATGTTCATCAGGAGCATTCATGAGATTCACGCTCTCATAGCATACACTGAAATACTAATTTAGCGATGAACGCATTATAGACTGTACGGTAATCTTTGCAACAAACACGCTTCGTCATTATGTTACACATTCACAGTTCAGGCCGCCTGAATATTAGCGTTCAGTTTCGCTTTGTGTTTCTCTCAGCGGTTATATTTGCTGCCGTGGCATTGTGCTTAATCAAACAAGCTATTGCGTCATTCACAACCAATGCTGGACATACTGCATGCCATAGACATAACGCGAGCTGTCCATTCAATATCGACCGTCTCCAAAGAAGAATAATGCAGATAAAGAGAAAACAACAAGAGTGAATTTCCTTTTAGCAGCAGACTGCCTAGAACGCTCTCGTTTGAACACGTGTTAGCTTCTATGCAAGCAATAATAAAATAAAATAAAACTGTTATCAAACTGCTTATCCACTAGAGAGCCTGAGTAAAAGAATGTGTAAAAGTAAGTTGGCCGGCAGAGACTGATCTTCTACAGAGAGGCTAAATGACAAGTTACAGTAACAGAGGGGACAAAAACACGCACAGAATACAGACAGGTTATAATGAGCATGGTGAACACAATGAGATAGATGAAAGGGGATTATAAGTAGACAATGGATAGACAATAGAAGATCCTGCTAAGATCGAAACGTCAGGCCAACTTACTTTTAAGAAATAATTATAAGGAACTGTGTGTACATGAGATAGAGAGAGAGGTGGAGAGAGAGGTGGAGGTGGAGAGAGGCATCGGTTTATGGCGGTCATGGTGTTGGAATTTCATATCCACGTTCTTGTCTATCTTCAAAATCAAGAACAGTGAAAAAAAACTTTCAGCCTCCACCGGGAGCCGAACCCGGGCCTCCCGCTTTATATGCGGATACCCTAACCACCATAGGCTGATTGTATGTCCAGAGGTTCGAAACCGGTAAGGATGGTCGTAATTCCACTGTAGGCGTTTGTTACCCCTATCGAACAATACTGCAATCATCCCAGTTTCCTTCATAATATAAGTCCTTCTTCGTGCATGGGAGTGATTGATCGCGTTTGACTGGGAAAGGAATTTCCGGGGGTTGGGATGGGGAGGAATTGGGGAGGGTATAGGGAAGTTGACGACTTTTGTCTAGAAACAATTACCGAAATTTTCACTTTGATTTATAACAAAAGCTGGTAGCATGGTGTCAGTGAAAGAAGCGTACAAAACTTTTGTTTTATTTTGATAAGCTATGAAGGAAACTCAAGCATGTGGGTTTATTACGAATTTGAAATGTAACATTTTCTCAGGCCTTCATCTTTGGCATATATATTTTAACTCTTATATTTTACTGCACTCTGCAATATACAGCCACAGCTTCATGCAAACACGGGCAGAGTTCCGTTATTTACACAGGATCGAAAACTATGTAAAGTTACCACCTATTATTGAGCCGCGAGTTGGGTGTGATGAATTCGTGTTAATTGTAACACGTCACCTTCAGGGAATAACGAACGGTTACTCGGACAATAGAATATTATTAGAAATGAGGCAAAGGGAAAAAACCAAGTGAATTGTAAAGACGATGACGGTAAGAATTGAGCAATATCGGTTCGAGATACATTCCGGCCCGCGCTAATATGGTATGCGGACCCCCGAGTCCTTAGTACTATATGGGCCTAGCCTGCTAACATGGTATGCGGGCCACTGAGGCCTTAGTATACTTTAATGGGCCTAGCCTGCTAATATCGAATGCGGGCCCCTGAAGCCTTAGTACTTTAGGGGCCTAGCCTGCTAATATTGTATGCGGTCCCTGAAGCCTTAGTACTTTATGGGTTAAGCCTGCTAATATGGTATGCGGGCCATGAGGCCTAAATACTTATGGGTCTAGCCTGCTAATATGGAATGCAGACCCCTGAGGCCTAAGTACTTTATGGGCCTAGCCTGCTAATATGGTATGTGGCCCCGAGGCCTTAGTACTTTATGAGCCTAGCCTGCATTATTGTTCAATTTAGGTAGTATAGTGACGTGATTATCTTTGGCCCTTATGATTCTCTCTAGCGCTTGCACAAAATTCGCCCCCACCTCGTATACAAAATCCGCCTGACACTTTTGGAAGTTAGCAGGCGCGGCTATACTAGGGGAGGGGTAACGGTTTACACTCCAGGTTTAACCCTCTCACAATAGTTCAAAGGATTTTGCCATTTATAGGACTCGATAGAGGTCAAATTTCTACGTTTTCATGTCATGGTACATTTCTCAGCCTTCTGCTGGCGTCAGGGACGTAGCCAGGGGGAGCGACCGCTCCCCCCCCCCCCTTTCAGTGTCGATTTTTTTTTTCAAACTGTCGTTTTTTTAGCATGGTATTTTGTCAGTGCTCTTTTGATCTTGAATACTCGTCAGCTCCGTTAACTCGATTGTAATCGTAGTAACATTCACGCCTACTGATTCAACTACTTACTTAGTTTGGCAGATGCAATTAGATAAATATAGCTTATAGCCACTTACAAGCCTACAGTTGGCCACTGCGTAATAAAATACATATTGCCTACCTAACCGCACTCTATGGAATGTCACCAACTGTAACGTCGACAACGTCGTTCTATGAGTCGTCCTAAGTTGTTGCACGAACAGCATGTTATGAAGCTAAGCTAGCAACCGTACGTGATACGCACTTCCTATAATAAGTATTACACTGCTAATACACTGCGGTAACGATATTTGTTTTTAGGCCACTGCATATCTGGCTATATTACAAAATATGAAAGTTTATATTGTCCATCAGTTAAGTTCGTCAAATGTATTAAAGTCCAGACATTGGACAATAAACAAGAATCATCCTACTGGAAAAATTGTAAAAGAGCACTATGTTTGTCTTTCTGATATATTATGCAAAAGAATATGTAAAGGAATTCAAACAGGAAACAAAATCTGGTGATAATTATATCATATGATCAGGGGCGTAGCACTGTTGGTCCGGGCCTACATTTTTTTTGGCCAAGTTATCTTTTTTTTAAAAAACACCCATAATTCAAATCGATAAGCTTGCTGGACGAGTTTAAGAGTCTATAGACAGGAAAAAGTATTGAAATGAACGTAGCAAGAATATGGCTAAATTAGGTGACCTATTCTTCTGTCATCTAGGCTGTCATTTCTATCGCGTGCCGTTTCATTCAACACTCTACCCGCCAAAAAAGACAGTAGGATCCGATCTTGTCAGTTTTTTAACATGTAGTTAAGAACCCGTTTACGCAGATAATATTTCAGTTGAGAAAACAGTTGAGAAATTTGCATCAGATGGCAATCGTCGGATAGCTCTCGCCTTCTCTTATTAGGCTAACTTAAACATTTACTAGCTACAGTTGTATCAAAGACAACTACCGGCTATAGTTGTATCAAAGACATTTCTGGCCTATCTTTGTATCTACAAGTATCAGAAGTTAAAAAGTAAGACTACTCTGTACATGTACCTTGCTAATTTTAATACATTATGTAGTATTGAACTACGTACTATTTTAACTCGTTTGTTTTGGGGGTTTAAAAGTGATATTGAATGAGGTGTCTCAAGTTAGCAAGAGGCCAGGGAACCAGAATGAACACTCGGGAAGGGCCGTTTCCGGCCATCTGGGGGGTTTGTAAAACCAAAAATGTTCTTGTACGCTCCGCGCCAACCGATGGTGGCGCTCCGCTCAGATAGTCGTGCCTACAACTTTGAAAATCTATATCAATCGCAAAAAGTGCTCCCCCCCCCTTTCAAATTCCTGGCTACGTCGCTGGCTGGCGTCGCTACCAAATGTAAAAGACAGGTAGGCGGTAGGCCCATCAGAACCACCACCTTGGAAATCACACACTTTACATATTGAAAAAGATTGTTCAAAATGTGGAATAATGTCGATCTTGTAAACTACAGTCATATCTTGGGATAGAGCTATCTATAAGGATTTGTTCTTTCACGAAAGGTTCGATAAATTCAGATCCTTGCCAGTCGTGGACTCCTGCAGCAGAAATGTGAAGAAGAAAGCTTATACATAAGACAGGTTAAGGGATAACTAATATTGTTTGTAAGATGTTAAAGTGTAATGGGAAATAATCACATGACAAGATAAAAAATGTAACTACAAAGCTTAGAAATTTCATTCTATTTATTCTGTATAAGAGGCTTTATGCCCTTTACAGCTGTAAGAATATAATGTAACTTTCATAACATGAATCAATGAATTTTTTTTAAGGTAAATATCTGAGTCAAACAAGTTGTATTACAAGCAGTGAAAGTTAAGCGCATAATCAGTATATACATATATAAATATAAATATATGTATATATATGCATATATATATATATATATATATATGTATTAATATGTATATATATATATATATATATATATATATATATATATTTGTGTGTATTATATATGTATATACTACGGTCACCTCGTCCCTATCACGTTAGTTTAACAGACTGCCTCGATTTCACATACGTAATGAAAATGTTAAAGAAAGACCAAACACATACAAAAATTCTCACACAACTAACCTGCCGTCTACGACCAAAACACATTAAGATCTATTTAACTAACTTGCAGTTTATATTTAGTGTTATATCTGTCGACCCCCACCTGTACAAGGATACTTATTTGAGACTAAAAGATATATACTTGTGCAGTCACGTTACTACCCCAAACGTGGAAATCCACCATTCTTTAAGTTTTTTCACCCACTTACCGTATACTACTGACAAGTGTCAACCGTCACCCAACCGTCACCCCCCCCCCCCACCTCCCTCATATCTGTACACCACCCTTGCGATGATATATAGTGTAACCTGTCGTTATGACCCATCTAGCAAATACATACACGATACATGAACTGAAGAAGGCTTTTCTTTCCTTTGAAGGAAGAGGATTCTTACAAAAATGTTTGAATATTCAGTGAATTGAACACAGCTCGTGGATAGATTGACTGTTAACTAAATATTTTCAGTTAGTTTCCGGTTTTGATTTCAAATGGAAAACAAGGGGAAAATATGGACACCTTTCGCTGAACATACATATTTCTAGAGGATATCACAGACAAACCCACACAATTTATTTCCTTTGAGGAGTCGAGAGTTTACCATGCACCGAAAACACTTCTTTTTCTCTTATTATTCAATTTACACAGACACAGACAGAAGTAAAACCATATTCACTGACACTGACACTTTACAATAACGAACCTAAAACATTAAATGAATTTACGGAGGGCGTATTGTGCATAACAAAATGAAAAACACTTCCACAAGACAAATTCACCATTAATTTCAAGTAGCTAAAGGGCAATTGTTGGTTGTGCCACAAGCATATCTGATGTCAATATTTTCATAGCAACATACATGTTATCAGATCACAAGAGCACCCTAGTCACCTGTTCCTATGCCCATTCGGCCATTCCCTTCCGAGCACATTCCCCATTGTAGATATTTATGTATCCCCGATCTCCACATACAATCACTATGAGGTTACCACACAAGCCATCTCATGTAGGGCCACCCAAAAATTCAAAGCATGTGTCTTTATTTTGATTCTCTCAACAACAACAAAATTAATAAAAATTTAGTATCATGAAAGACAGCAGTGTTGCTGCTTCATTAGATCTCATACTCCAAACAGATGCTATTTGAACACCTTCACTGGACCCCCCCCTGCACCCCTATCAATTTTGTCCCCTTCCCCTTTTCCCCTTTTCCCCTAGCACAGTACCATGAAATTGACACATGGGTTAGGCAGGATGACATTCTCTGAAGTTATCACTCATCATCATTATTAATTTTTATCTTTCTTGGCTTGGTTGTTAAAGAGGATGAAATAAACTACTGATAAACTACTGATAACTATTCTCAAAATCCGGAGGATTGGAGGTGATTTAAAGGCATTTGAAAAAAGAGAGTTCCAGGATGAAACAAGATGATTATGCAGAAGGGAGAACTAGCAGATGAATTTGGGCAGTATTATGTATTAACTTACACCACTTCTATCACAAAATGTAAATTGTTACGGTGGGTAACTTTATAAGGGACATGATATTCCATTTTCAGCTATCTCATGGTAGGTACTGTAAGACATGTCAGTTGAGGACTCGTGTCTATACTTTAGCGACAAAGTGACTAATTACGTGTGTTAGCCAATGGATCATTCAACTGTGGTACGACACCTATAAAACCCTACACCTACTGAAGAATGCACGATCCCCAGCCCCCTCCTGCCCTCCGTACCCCTCCATGCGTATATGCACAACAATCAACTATCCCACCACCTTTCATTTTTTTAAATTACAATCAAGCACTGTGCCCGCTCATATATTCATTGACGTTCTTCAATGTTCATTATTATCTTGCTTACAAAGAAGAAACAAAAGCAAATTTCATAAAAAATTTCAACACATGAAAAAAGCAAATGACTACTGTCATACAATGGCTCAAAAAAAACAATCTTGCAGGATAATTCCCATGTCTGCATAATGATAACTGAAAAGAGCGAACAAAGTTAAAAATAATTGCAAGAATTTAATTCAAAAAAGAGAAAATACAGACCTAGGCAAAGTAACCCCTTTATGCCCAACGATACACCTTTACGCAAGCTCACCTTTGACCCCTGACCCTTATGACAGGATATAAGCTATCCTGCATCACACAGCATAGCCGCATGGCTCTTGAATGGAATACAGCAGAAAATGACCATTGAAGGGGCGGGTGGGTGGGGTAAAGGATAAACCACAATGGTCCACAAACTTTTGTGAGTGTCAACATACTTGAAAATCCATTTCTGAGGAGGGGGAAGGGATGGTTTGGGGGTGGGGTGGAGAAGCATGGAGGTGGGGAGAACAGAAGACATCAATAAGCTTTGCTGTTTTGGTCTTTTTGCTCTTCGGTTAGTTTGCTATCATCATTGTAGTTGCTTCCTTCCTCAATAGCGTTGTCACAGATGATAATAATATTTTGACTCCAATTATGAATTGGTTGGTTTTTTCCATCACTTTCCTTCCAACATATTTGAGATTAACTCAAAATATGTGGGTTAAAATCTCTAAAACACCTTCACTCAAAGTACTTGGAATGAAGAAGAAGAAGATGAAGATGAAGGAGAATAAAAACAAATGCAGACAATTAACTACCTAGAATGTGCACCAATGTGCAACCAATGCATATAAACCAAACATACAATAACACCTACAGTACTACAGCAGCTTGAAGTGAGCCATGAGAAATTACACATGGTTGTTAACTAAACTAACAACTTTTGAGAGAAAATACTTCATATTTCATCTTGGTTTCACTTCAATTGATTGTTAGCTAATAATTGGCCTCTAGAGAGGAGATGCTGCATCTATGGCAACTAGTCTGCTATCATTTTTCTCTAAGATAGATTTTGTTGTTTTGATATTAAGATTTTGGTTGGTGAGAGACTTTTTGGGAATATTCCTGTAATGTTTATTAAGTTTGTAGAGATCAAACTACCGGTGGTTAAAGTCATCTTGTAGGACTTACTTTGAAATATTCTTAGTTTCATAAAAGTACAATGCCAAAATGCTGGTATCTCAGGAACAAGATACTCTACAAAATTCTCAACGGAAAGATGGAAATCCTTAGGTAACAAATACGGATACACCCAAATATGCAATCATAGAATACTTCTCCGGACCCAAAGCCCGCAAACCTGGGTGAAGGCTAGGTTAATGGATTACTCCCTAGGGGTACATTAAATAACCCTCACATTGGTCATATAACAGGTACAAAACCAAGCCCCCCAAAAAATAAAAACAATCTACACACATGTCAAAAAGTCATAGGATTTCTGCAACTGCTGCAGAGGTCAAAGGTCATGTATCATTTCAGCCCAATAGAAGTACAAAAATCAGAGATATGTATATAACTTGTTCCCGGTTATTCTGTAAGCTAACGGCTAATAGCTGGCTGGTCTCAATTATGATGACTTCTTCTTTGTGGTCTTTTGCTTACGCAGTCCTTTTTTTATTGTAGGTTTATTCTTGATTTGACCTCTCCTCTTCTTGCTTGTCTGTTGGTGAAAAAGAAAAAGAAAAAAACAGTTTGAAATTCTTCTCAATTACATTACACTGAGAGAATTCTACTCCAATTGTCTTCAGGAAGTATTAAACCAATGGGATTAAGGTAGGACAATTGTTGATCATAACTCACCCAACCAATACCAAGTTGCTATCTCTATTTTACTGAGAGAATTCTACTCCAATTGTCTTCAGGAAGTATTCGACCAATGGGATTAAGGTAGGACGTTTGTTGATCATAACTCACGCAACCAATTCCAAGGTGCTATCTCTATTTTACTGAGAGAATTCAACTCCAATTGTCTTCAGGAAGTATTCAACCAATGGGATAAAGGTAGGCCGTTTGTTGATCATAACGCACCCAACCAATACCAAGTTGCCATCTCTATTTTACTGAGAGAATTCTACTCCAATTGTCTTCATGAAGTATTCAACCAATGGGATTAAGGTAGGACGTTTGTTGATCATAATGCACCCAACCAATACCAAGGTGCTATCTCTATTTAACTAAGAGAATTCTACTCCAATTGTCTTCAGGAAGTATTAAACCAATGGGATTAAGGTAGGACGTTTGTTGATCATAACTCACGCAACCAATTCCAAGGTGCTATCTCTATTTTACTGAGAGAATTCAACTCCAATTGTCTTCAGGAAGTATTCAACCAATGGGATAAAGGTAGGCCGTTTGTTGATCATAACGCACCCAACCAATACCAAGTTGCCATCTCTATTTTACTGAGAGAATTCTACTCCAATTGTCTTCATGAAGTATTCAACCAATGGGATTAAGGTAGGACGTTTGTTGATCATAATGCACCCAACCAATACCAAGGTGCTATCTCTATTTAACTAAGAGAATTCTACTCCAATTGTCTTCAGGAAGTATTAAACCAATGGGATTAAGGTAGGACGTTTGTTGATCATAATGCACCCAACCAATACCAAGGTGCTATCTCTATTTAACTAAGAGAATTCTACTCCAATTGTCTTCAGGAAGTATTAAACCAATGGGATTAAGGTAGGACGTTTGTTGATCATAATGCACCCAACCAATTCCAAGGTGCTATCTCTATTTTACTGAGAGAATTCTACTCCAATTGTCTTCAGGAAGTATTCGACCAATGGGATTAAGGTAAGCTGAACCATAACACACCCAACCAACACCAAGGTGCTATCTCTATTTTACTAAGAGAATTCTACTCCAATTGTGTTCAGAATGTATTCAACCAATGGGATTCAGGTAGGCCATGGATCATAATTCACCCAACCAATACCAAGGTGCCATCTCTATTTAACTGAGAGAATTCTACTCCCATTGTCTTCAGGAAGTATTCAACCAATGGGATTAAGGTAAGCTGTTGATCATAACGCACCATATCAAATACCAAGGTGCTTTCTCTATTAAGGTAGGCCATTGATCATATTGCACCCAACCAATACCAAGGTGCTATCTCTATTTTACTGAGCGAATTCTACTCCAATTGTCTTCAATGGGATTAAGGTAAGCTATTGATAGTACGCACCCAACTAATACCAAGGTGCTACCATTAAAGGAATTGTCTGGTGGAAGATTTTGATACATTGTCCTTGTAGTTATTATTTTTCTCTTTCTAACCATGTAAAAATTGTCCCCATTCGACGTTTTCTTCTTGTAGAAATCTGGTTTTCAAATTCACCAGTTTCTCACCAAAAGTACCGTTTGTTCGAACGCTTCAATATGGTGATTGACGTAGTGCTTGCAGATAGGCAGAACAGGCGACTTGAAGTTAGCACTCCCAATTCCGCAGCAAATAAACTCACGTGTAAGCACATTGGATTGCCTCATATATATAACGTACATACTCGCGAACGTATATACTACGATGCTCAGTTGGTGTAGGCCTACTTGTATAGCGTTACACACAGTACACTCACACTCAAACCACAGTTCATTAACTGTTCTTCGAAATCGCTTAAATAAAATTCACGGATCAAATTAACAGTAAAAGGAAACTTGTAAAGTATTCGTTCAACCGAAAGATGAAACTTGGCGGAATCGATGTCATCGCAGAACTGTCCGATTGTAAACGTTCGAGTACCCTATACACGCGAACATTCTTCGCGCTGGAGCTGGATTACCGCGATGTATAAACAACGAAGAGCCTGCTGTTAAAACTTATCTTGTGTTACACAAAGACCACGAAACCACCGATCTACTACATATATGGCGGCTTAAGGATATTTTTAAATGATATCTAATTTATAAGAAATTTCACCGGAAATTATTGAAGAAATTGATCGAATCGTTGTCAGTGCAGAATGTAGCACTGAGAAGCTTAGGCTTCGCAGAACTGTCCGATTGTCAACGTTTGAGTATAGCCTACATGCGAACATTTTTCGCGTTGGAGCTGGATAGCGCGATGTATAGCCTGAACAACTCAGAGTCTGCTGTTAAAATTTACATTGTGTTACACAAAGACCACGGAACCACCGATCAAGTACATGGCGGCTTAAGGAGTTTTTGAAAACATATCTAATTTTTAAGAAATTTCACCGGAAATTAAGGAAGAAATTTATCTGTATACAAACGCTGTTTTTGTTGTGATTACCGTATAGGTACTGTGCGGAGGGTGGGTTATGACGCAATCTGCTATGGCAGAGCTGACGTCACGTATTGTACTGTTCAAATCATATTTGAAATGTCTATCCATAACGATTAAAAAATCGTTTCTCTGTCAAACGCAACATTAGCGTTCTCATACTTTGACAACATGTTTGGAAAATTATTTACTATTTTTTAAGGTAACTTCTTTGGGCCACCAGACAATCCTTTTAAGGTAAGCCGCTGATCATAACACACTAGTTGCAAGGTGCTATCTCTATTTACACAAATGCTGACAATTTTAACCGATAAACTGGACTTGAAAAAGCAAGGACTAAGGTAAATGACTTATTTGTAGTTGATGCTAACAGGCAGTATGACAGAAGACAAGATCCTGTAACCAATATGTCTTAACAACCATTTATGACAACCAATTATTGTAATTATTGCAAATAAAGAGTGAAAAACTGACTGGGGAACAAGCAAAGAAACCTCCAGCTAGAACAGAATTTGAACCAGTGACCTACTAAGTCAGAACTGGCACCCCTCCCCTCACTCCCCCCCCTCGGGCAAAGACGTAGCGAGATATAGGGCTGGATAGATCAGTTGGTAAAGCATAGGGCTTGTAAACCCATTCTAGCCAAAAGTGTTTAGGTTTTTCAAAGAATCAAAGATTGTGTCTGCTTGATGAAGGTGAAAAGCTTCAAAATGCAGGATGTGGACAATGGATTGTGGGCAAGCAAAAGTGTTATGAGTGCGTTTTGATGATGGGGAGATCTTTGACAGTTACAAATTCCCGAAAATCAAACTTAAAACCCCTCCCTCCCTCCCCCTCCCTCCCCTACATAAATACCATCCTCATAACAGGCTTTATTCATGCTGTTTATCTTAAACTCCTTAGATATTTCCTGGCAAGGTTATTGTACAAGAAGTCAGGTCTTGTGTTAAGACCCAATATTTAACCAAGGGAGGGGCAGCTGTCACAGTCATAGTTAGGTAGAGTGCACAAGCTACCAGCAACCAAACTGATTTCTTCAGACACGGTGTAAATGTGTAACCACTTAATAAATAGTTCTGCAGTGCCTTGAATACATAATGATCACTATTTTTATATGCTATTGTAATGCAGGCATCTTTTCAGTATAACAAGGAAGGAAGCTTATTACAATTTACAGGCTCTTTTTTTTCCTTACATGTGGTAAAATTTTTCACAGACCTCCTTATTTTTTTATGGCAAGACAACCCAACACATCTTGCGTTATGTTTGCTCAGACTTTATTAGCATTAAAACAGTCAATAGAAGTCTGTTGGTTTTTTTTCCAGCGGTTTCTTTACTGTTCTGTTTGCTTAATACTGAGTGTTTCCAATATCAACAGACCAGGTCAATGGTACCATGCCCTTGGGTCATGACTGTGCTTTAAGAAAAGAGTGTTATAGAAAACAACAGTTGAAGAAAGTTAAAAAAAAAAGACTGTTTGTGTTTAAAATGAGTGATGGATGTGGCCACTGCAAAGGAAAGTCAAACACTTTTTCTACGGCTGTGTTTATGAGAACTAACACAAACTGATTCTTCAAATCAACCATAATTTTCACTAGATAGACAGCTCATGGGACTATGTGGCTTGAAATATTATGATAAAAGTGAATAAAATGAAAAACTTTTTCATGGTTTAAATGCAACTTCAATTTAGCATATTTGGTGACACCCACAAAAGGGCCCTCTTGTTAAAACCTGTGTGCTGTATGTGTGGTCTAAACTGAATGTCCAAAGACTATTGGGAGCGACCCAAAAGTAGGTTGCCAACAATTGTGGGGTTGTTCCCAAGATTTTTCCAGATATCAAAAATGTTCATCCACAAAATTAGAAGATTGGAGATCGGTTATTGAATGATGTTTATCTGAACATCAAGTCCATAGTCGCAGATGACTTTCATGCAGCATACCGAGTACTGATTCTAAGGGATGGGGCTGTCGCTCAGTCCACAGGGGAAGATCCTGGGGTTGAGGGCCGAAAAGTTAGCAGACCGCTGGGCTAAGCTGCAGATCCTTTCATGAAATTGATATATCCAGTATCTATGGTGGACGTTACAGTATCTGTATGGTGAATTGCTAAGCGATCCTTTGAGTTAAAGGCATTGAAGACTCGCCCCAAACCACGTGCGGCCATCTGAAAAAGTTAACTTTCTGTTGCTTGCAAGTGACATTTTGTTTGTGTCGCTACAAAATGCAGACAGTAATGAAACGTGATACCTTGTTATCTTTAGCTGGACCTGAGATGTCCATCGCTGTATCGTTTATACACTGTGTTGTGGGTATTGACCGCAGCTGTATGTACACTAGTGTCTAATTACCGATGGTAGCAAGCTGTTTGTGTGTATTTTCTGGGATCGATGGTGGTGTCCAACACTTCTGTTACACCTCATTCGAAACGAGGTCAGATTACCGGCATTAGACGTTTCTTTTTGCGCGAGTCCTTACACCCTTTAAGTAAAGGACTAATGATCCTTTTCGTAACTCATGTCGTACAGGATCCTTCCATGGGTCTAATATGTTATTGTGCAGCATACATAGTGCAGACTAATACATACCCTGCTCCTTCTATTTAAACATATATCCAAACTTCCTAGTACCTGTTTGCCTCTTTTGTTAACTATGTCCGTGTTTACAAGATGTCAATACACCCATGACTTTGCTAAAGGTGAAACCCTGTCAAACTGGTCACATCTGGAATGTCCTCAGAGTGTTTGTTATTTAAAAGCAGACCTATTCGTCTTTCTTTGCCTTACAAATTTGTTTTAACCAACATAACAAGGGATACGGTATTTGCACTTAAGGCTGCCACATGAGGCATATATTGTGAAGGGTGTGGTGGTGGTGATGACTAAACAGTTTTATCTATTTTACAGAACCATTGACAAAGGATGATTCTCAGTTCTAATTATTCCGATTGCGAAATCGAGGAAACATTTCAAAGTAGTAAAATCAAGTTCAGGACGAGTGGTTGTTATTTATGGGCAAGCCCTCATTTTATGGTGCAATATAAATGCTCTGCGGCATATTTTACTTTGCAATTCACACGGAAATGATTCGTCAAAAACCTACTGCTGTAAAAAAACATCATAAAGGCAGAATTTTGCTCATTCAACACAACACTAAGAGGCCCTTCACTTTTAGTTAAGACTGTTTGAAAGCAGCAAAAAAACATTTGCTAAAAAAAAAAACCTTCATTATACCTGGAAATTCACAGCACAAGTTGCCAATGTGGCAATGGTTTATGTTCTTTGAAAGCTTCACTCTATGGATGCTATTTGCTGGGTCCTTGAAGGGTGATACCACTGGAATTTATTGACATTTATTGAGTTCAAGGCAAACATGCATTTTTTTAATCTTGTTTTACTGGATATCATCTACCAGTTTGATTTCATTTCTAGCCAAAATTTCTTGGCAATGTTTCAAATTGGTTTATATCCTGGTTTGTTTTACTTTGTCCCATTTGCTTATATTGTTACATAAAAAGCTAATTTTCTCTTTGAATCCCTTCCTTAATTGCATCATGAAATTTGAAGTAGGGGAGGAGCTGTTGAGGGAGGGGGAGGGGGTGCAAGGTACTCTGGCTACTGTTCAGCATTCTTCAAAATTATTTGTTATCTTTGCCATAAAAAGTGCAGCCTTGGTGAACTTTTCACTTCAAAGATGTAGAATAATCTAGCAAGACTTTTCTGAAACCTACTCAACCATTCAATGAAAGACAAGGTACAAACTTTGTGCCAGGAACGATGGAAAATAAAATTAAACAGGTTGCAGACGAAAATGGCCTACAAGATTATGGTAAATGTGTTGGACACAAAATATTCTTTATTTTGCACAGAACAGTGTATAACTCTCTAATAAACTTCTTCCGAGTAACACCACTGAGGAGTATAGTGCAATAGGTCAATCTTTTGGTCATTGGCATTTATGTGATCCTACACTCTATACAGTGATGGAAGTACACTAACGTGTTAGGGAACACACATACTACTGTAAATCTGTGATCCTACACTCTACACAGTAATGTAAGTACACTATGATCTGTGATCCTACACTCTGTACAGTGATGTATGTACACTAACGTGTTAGGGAACACACATACTACTGTAAATCTGTGATCCTACACTCTACACAGTAATGTAAGTACACTATGATCTGTGATCCTACACTCTGTACAGTGATGTATGTACACTAACGTGTTAGGGAACACACATACTACTGTAAATCTGTGATCCTACACTCTACACAGTAATGTAAGTACACTATGATCTGTGATCCTACACTCTGTACAGTAATGTAAGTACACTATGATCTGTGATCCTATGATCTGTGATCCTACACTCTGTACAGTGATGTATGTACACTAACAATTTTACAAACTGCTTGCGTTCTGCGGTCACAAAAACACACACTCACAACTAGGGCTGTGCAAAGCATAAAAATCAATTTTGTGAATGCATATCTTTCTTTCTTCTAATAAAACCACAACTTCTCAAAATAACCATATTTTTCACTCCTTTTTACAGATGATTGAATTTGTTCGAAAACAAATAAATCATAACAATCAATGCAAAGTACAGAGTTAATAACACTCCCATTACAAAGCTCTTTATGCTGAAAAGAGTCAATGCACTTCCAAATTTCCTGTTATTTGTTTGGCTAATAGTCCCTTACCATTGTCTACAAACATTCTTGCATCTATAGTGTTAAATGACCATAAAGTATGTTGTTTACAAGCAACTACCTGTAAGGTTACTGTCCCCTGTGTAGAGATAGCAGAATTTGTGCTATAGGCTATCATGTGTGTGCACTCAAATACATAGGCGTACGAGGCGGGGGGGCAGGGGGGCAGACTGCCCCCCCAAATTTTCAGAGGACAAGAAATTCGGGCAAAAGTCCTGAAAAATTCGGGCAGCCTAAGAGGAGAAAAAATATATATATATATATATATTTTTTCTCCTCTTAGGCTGCCCGAATTTTTTCAGGACTTTTGCCCGAATTTCTTGTCCTCTGAATTATATATATATATATATATAAATATGTAGTAGCTTGCCCGAATCTTTTTCAAATTTTTGCCCGACAATTCCATGATTTTCTTTATTTAGCATCATGATGCCCGAATATTTCCGTGTAACACCACCGTAAGCGCAGTTCATCTGGGCTACCACGCTTTTTGCACGATCATTTTTTTTCCTAACTAGTCAATTGTATACCTGGACCAAGGGCAGCGGAACCGGGGGCACAGGGGGCACGTGCCCCCCCCCCACTTTTCCTCAGGTTAAAAATGTGCCATTTTTCTGCATAAAAATTGAGGTGCCTCAAGTTAGCAAGAGGCCAGGGAACTAGAATGAACACTCGGGAAGGGCCGTTTCCGGCCATCTGAGGGGTTTGTTAAACCAAAAATTTTCTAGTACGCTCCGCAACCGATGGTGGCGCTCCGCTCAGATAGTCGTGCATACAACTTTGCAAATCCTGGCTAGGCCCGTGACTTTTAATGAATTTCTGTGGGTCAAACTCAAAGCTATTTCGAATGGAAAAAATTTGTTTTAGATATAAACAAGAAAAAAACTCTAATTCGGAAGATTCCTACATTAGCAACTAGCAAGATATCACCTCATTTTGTCTCAAAAGAAAACTTGTTCCTTGTTTCCCAATTTGCGCATTGGATATTGCAGTGCTAGTATGAATATTTTCCTTTGGGGGGGGGGGGGCATTGATGGAGTGATGTGTATACACAAATAAGATAATACAATAAGAGTTATAAAGGGTACTAAATATCAAGCTGCATCAGTCCAATCAAATTTCTGCAATGTGCCCTTTGATGTCGGTGCCCCCAAGATTAAAAGTGCTTCCGCCGCCCTTGCCTGGACATCTCCGACATGAGTGTATATAAGAAACATTTTCTTTTTCATGGATGGTGGGGGGGGTGCCTACAAGCCTAGAGGTACAGGTTTATCATATTCTTTGTTATATTTTATACTTTTTTGTGAGACAAACTGCAGTCTCACCCGACACAGCGACATTATCCCGCCTACGTGTCGTTGAACAATGTATGTTTTTCTGGAGGTAGCTGAGTACTGTGTTAATATAATAAATAAGGTAACTAAATAGGAGCTTAAAAAATATACTGTCCCATTTTTCCCCTTCAAAGTGATGTTACCATTTTTTCTTCTTCTAATATACCAAATTTTTGGGGAAGTGTAAATTTCTAAAACGTGAGATTATAAAATAAAGAATGTTTAGATGCAACTTGCAAGGTCTCAGAAGTGCCGTTTCCGGCAATCTGAGAGGCATTGTGTGCCAAAAATTTTCTTGTACGCTACGCGCCAACTGATGGTGGCGCTCCGCTTAGATAGTGTCACAGGAACTTTCGGGCACAAAAAGTTCTGCCCCCCCAAACTGAAATGGTCCCGTACGCCTATGCTCAAATATCACAACATGAGGCCTTGTTGACACATATTTAAACAAGAAGCGCTCATTGTAGGAAGTTGTACTTGAATTGTTTCTAAAAATATCATGTATATTTGAATCATTGTTTTGATCACCTATTGTTTTGAGTTGAGACAATTATGAATTGTGTGGGAAGCTAATATCTCTGACACTGAAACCGTGCAGCAATGTTTATACAATTTGATAGTTTAGAACCTTTATTATAGTTTCAGTAATGACTGTTTCATCATTTTATGTTTAAACCATTTAACAATCTTATTTCTTTCACTTACCATTTACCATATCATTTGTTTAATCTTAACAACAACTGTTTTTTGATGTACGCCTATTTATAAATATTTTATATTTATACTGGTTTAAAATAAATCGAAATCGAAAAGATTTTTCATGTAAATGTTCGTTCCCTCTGCATTGAGAGTTGCTAAAGTAAAATGTGCATTCACACCACAATAATTATACACCATTATACACCATAAATTTTCGCAGTCCTTTTGACCATGTGATCAGTTAAATTTTTTGTGAGTGTAAACTATATACTTTGTCAAAAGTAGCCATTGGCATTTGAGTTAATTAATCGACATTGCGTAAAAAGTTGTTAACATATTGTAATGGGAAAGGGGTCGGAACTGGCTAGGGTTGGGCCGACCTGCCCATACTGGTTGGTGAAAAAGGAAAAATTTGTTCAACTTTGAATAAAACTTAAGACTAAGATTGCATTGGGAAACTGTTAATGGTAACTTATGACAGGGGCTTATAAAAGTTGTTAGCAAATTCTAGGTCTTTTACTGGTGTATTCTTGTGTCATCGAGATCCTTACGTAATAGTTCCTCCATCATTAAAGGGCCTCAATGAAATCAGTTAAAAAGGTGGTATTTTTATTCTTGCATTTACTCTCTAGGCACTCATTTTACTTTACATTGGTTTCTGACATTCACAGCGTTTTCATAGCCCATAACATTTCCATAGACGCTATGTGTAAGGGAGTTGTACACCTTGTACAGAAGTGTGCACTGCATGATGCCTAGGCCAGCATATATGGTAACTAGTCTACGGCAATATTTCCTGTTCAGAATTTGACAGTTAATTTGTTGTTGTATACTATTTACAGCTTCCATTTGATTTTTTTGGCCGTGCACATGATATCACTATCGGCTGCCATTGCACACAAGCAATGTTTTTGTCAGGTGTCATTATAACTAAGTATTGTGCGTTCCTGTAGAGGTATTTTGAAGTGCATGTTTGCATGGAGGACTGCAGGGACGCAAGTTTTTCTGAGCGAACGCAAACATTTTTATGATGTTGCGTCCCACGAATGCAACTTTTTAAATCCTAGTAACAATACTGAAGGTTGTAGATTTATTGCAAGTTAAAGAAAATGTGGTCCCGGAATTGTTGGGCCCCACAAAATCGGTCTTAAAGAATGGTACCAACATGTTTTTGACGTGGAAAGAAAATTTGAGCCCACCTACCCCAAAAAATAGGCCCAGAGTTTTTTTGGCCCCAGATGGTCCCAATAATATTAGGCCTACATTTTTCAGCTATTAACCAACAACTGTATACCACGTTTGGTTACGATCCGACTTAAGGTTGGGGAGTTATTGCAATGTATAGATTTTAATATGTTTGACAAAATAACCTCATTAATATTCATAAGGTCTGCAGCAAAAACGAAAGGGCACACCTTCTCATACATCTACATAGCAAGTATTACAAATATCCATCACTTCGTTGATGAGTTACAACAGACCCAAGCAAGTGTCGCACACGCACACGCACACACACCGAAACCTGATTGTATAGGTTCACTTACTTCCAGCAAAGGAACCAAAATGTTTTCTTTTCCAAAAAGTTAAAAACCTTCATTCGAAGCAAATGCTGCAACTAACCTTTTTAGATGAAAACTTTTTCTTCTTTGATTTCTTGGTAGGATTGGTTACTTTCTCTTTATTACTAACGTCTAATACCTTATAGATTCTCACGAGCCAGTTTTGTGTAGTGTACGCTTCTTCTAAATGCTCAAAAGAAATATCTTTATTACCAATCTCCACTCCTCTGGTCCTATCGTAACCAGATGGAGTTCTAAAATCAAGCTGTAAGGAAAGAAAGAAAGCAGAATGAAGAAGAATTGTTCCCATTACTGCATCCAAGTCTTGTTTTTACATCTGGTCACAGCACTCGATAGGCTGGCTGGAAATATGGATGAACATTGCCAAATCAATAGTTAAAACAATTGTATACATCCGATGCCCCTGACAACCTGGAATCTACAATGGATATTATTGCATTTAATTAATTTGACTAGAGTTACATTAAAAGTCAATTTAAAAATTGTAAAAATAAACTTTACAATAGAAATTTAGTTTTAATGCATCAGAATCCTGAACTTCCATAGAATACTGACATGTCTTAATAAACATCAGAAAAACTTTTAGTTTAACACTTTAGTACAGATCGAGAGCATACCTGAACTTCACCAAATCGATAATAACACATTTTATACATCAGGCAGTTAAGGAGGGTCGGTGCACCGGCTTTGTCTACTCGGAACTCCCCATTCGTTGTAAAATAATCACTCTCCTAAAAGAGAAAGACAAGAAAGTTCATCATAACAATATCTTCTTCATTTAAATTTCATTTTATGTAAGAACTGCATTACAGCTTTGATTTCTTAACTACAGCAAGCGAAAATTAAAAAAGCCAATGTTTCTGGCATTTGCACACATAAGACAGTCCATTTTGATAAATTGTAAACCATCACTCTTGATGGGATCTAACAAGCTGAATTACAAAGTAAACAACCTAGAAGCCTATTACAAAATGATTTCCAGAGACACAGTATTTCAGTATGAGGAGGAGGAGCAGGAGCAGGAGGAGGAGGAGGAGGAGGAGGAGCAGGAGGAGGAGGAGGAGGGGTAGGAGAGGTGACTTTTCTATTAGCTAAACCAAAACCTGTCTGCTGTACCACTATAAATACTTTTTAATTACAAAACTCGTTTTCGTTAGGAATGCCACGACGCCAGTCGTCTCAAGATAACAAGACTAGTCTTCCCTCTCTCTCCCTTGTCCCAACCCCTACAAACCATTTTAAAACCATTGAAAGGAATTGAATGCAAATTTCACCAGAATGCTTAGATTATGTTCCTTCTTAACATATCAAAAAGAAATTTTGACCTGGACTATTCTTTAAATGAACCCACAAAGCTTACCCTTATATCTTGAGGGTGTTCTCCCTCTGCTATTCTCACCATCCAGAGAAATTTGTTAATATCGTCACCAGAGAAGCCGATCACTCCCCCAAAGATGACTAAAACATAATTAACGTCCAACATTTTCATGATTTCGTAAGCTTTAGGTTCTGTCGATGACATTGCTTTCCCAACCTGTCGACATAAAAATGAATATGATATAAAGGAAATTATGTATTCATAGATGATTCCAGAAAGATGAGAGTGACGATAAAATGGATTGGTAGCATTTAAAACAATTTTGGCTGCCTCAAAACTAGTTTAAACAGAGATTGACAGGGACTGTGCACAGGCTAAACTGTCCACATTCATATGTGAGCTGCAATGTTTATACACCAAATGATAAATAAAGGAAATGAAATATTTTTTTTTTTTTTTTTTTACTGGCTATGAATTTGATGTTAAAACAGCAAGATTATAAATGGAAAAAAAAAACATTCTGCAAGAAATTTTGCTCTTGAAATAACTTAAGACTGCTCTTTTCTGGAGTTACTGATGGCGAATCTTTCAAAAATTGATAGTTTCAAAAACGATCAAATGAAAAAAAAGAAGAAAGTTAAATGCTGAAAGTATTGATTCAATGTTTCAAATATACTTCCAAGAGGTTCTGACACCCAAACGTCTCCACTCTGTGTTCCACTGAGCAGTATGGCATACTGAGCAGTATGGCATACTGAGCAGTATGGCATACTGAGTACAGTAGTATGGCATACTGAGCAGTATGCCATACTGAGCAGTGTGGCATACTGAGCAGTATGGAATACTCAGCAGTATGGAATACTCAGCAGTATGGCATACTGAGCAGTATGGCATACTGAGTACAGTAGTATGGCATACTGAGCAGTATGCCATACTGAGCAGTGTGGCATACTGAGCAGTATGGAATACTCAGCAGTATGGAATACTCAGCAGTATGGCATACTGAGCAGTATGGCATACTGAGCAGTATGGCATATTGAGCAGTATGGCATACTAAGCAGTATGGCATACTAAGCAGTATGGAATACTCTCATGTTCCACTCAAGTGATACAATGTCATCATTGAACCGTAATAGGGAGATGCTGAGGTGACTCACCAGTGCTATATGACTATTATTCCAGGTGTTGTTGTCGACTAGCGTGGTTCTATTAGCCATTCCTGCTATCTGATATCCATAGTCCCACCATGACATCACTCTTGCATATTCATCAGTGTTCTGTCTCAACCAATAGTAAGCTTCCCGAAAGTCATCCAGAATTACCCGTGTCCTGAAATAAGAATGTAAACATTAACGTCTCTTTCTAGATAGAACTGAGGCTATTTACTTACATGCACATCATAACCTATATTTTGCGCCCCACAAAACTAATGACATCCACTACTGTAATGATACATGAGAACTCTACAGGTATATCTACTTGCCCTAAGACAGAAATATGGTCAACAGTTAATGAAAAAAACAGCTTCACTATCAATTCTTACACATACAAAGTAGACTGATCAACTGAGGGATGGGGTGGGGGGGTGCTGTACATATTCTGTGACAGTGTGGAATATTAAATTGGAAATATAAAACACTTGTAACTGAGAGGCATTCCCAAGAGCAAAGCATCCCCTGTTACATTACAAATCCCAAAAACTAACACCTTTCTTTACATTTAAGCAACATTTTAGATTGGAGAGAGATTCTATTCGGCACACGCAACCAGCTGTCGTAACTAAGTATGGTTTGTTACTATTCCCTTTATCTGCTGGGATGCAAACCAGCATCAACCTGGTAAGACCAAAAAGGCATGTTATTCCTTATCCCGGGAAGACCAATCAGATCACAAACGTTTTAGGGAGCAACTGTAGCAGTGTTACAATAACTCAATATCGTAGCTCAATACAATGGGAATACTGTAACTTCTTTTATTACCAAACCGAATTGATGAAAAGTTCTAATGCTGCATTTTAAATTCTCGTCAAGTAGTAGACTGGCCACACTGCGAGTCCTGCTAGCTTTGATTATGTTAATAAAATGCACCTGTCATAGATTTAAATTTTCAATACAATCTCAAACTTGCAGTTTGTATTGAATAAATTTCAATCTGGTGGTAAAAGCCTCAACCCTCAAAGCAACAAATAAGATTTTTGAAATTTAGTCTTTATCAAAATCACGATGCAAGGGATAAAACTAGGTAGAAAACTTTTCAAGGTTTCCAAATGAAAAACGAACAATAACATTAAATTGTGAGGGACACAAAATTTCATGTACTGCATTAAGAATGATATAATCTGCATACTATGATTGCTGAAATGGTTGTAACCACATAGATCTCTTTGGTTATTAGTGACAGGGCTTTGTCAGGGTCACACCAAGATACAACCAGACTCAACATGCAGTTTTCAAACTAAACTTCATTAATGTTACAGATTCCATTTCGTCATCAGATAGTTATTACAACTAAACTTTCGGAGGCATTTTCAATGACATTCTTCTAAGTAATCGTTACAACTGCTGGCACAACACCCATTCATAATCGATTTGAGATGTCACTATAACCTGCCATGCATAAATACTTTTCTGCTACACTGCAAAATGTCCTTAGTGCTGCTCGAGTAAGCACCACCAGTGATGCAGTCATTCATTGACTCACCATCATTATACGATGTCATGATAACTTGCCATGTTTAAGTATCTTCAGGCTACAATGCAAGAGGTCCTTATTTGACTTGAGTAAACATTACAAGTGCTACAATGACTCACCCATCATCACTGTAAGATGCTAACACAATGCTTGGACTTGAGTAAGCATTACTAGTGACCCAGGTGCAATGGACAGCAAACATCATTAGCATCATCATGATAGCTATGACCACGAACCCTCTTAAATTGTTACCGGTCCCCTCAGAGTCCTTCTCGGGTTCCGGTTTGATCTTTCGGACTTTTCCAGCCTGCAGAGAGAGAATAGCACCGATCATGATACATTAACAATGGTTTCCATAGCAACTGAGAATGCTTTACCCCAGAATCAAAATAACACACATTATCACCAGAACAGAAAATGATAGTAATTACTAGTACAATCTGTGCACATGGCCCACAATGATGGTTACACTGTTCATAAATCACTACTAGCCACAACAAGAAGTCCCTCATTTTAATGAGGGTATCGCTTTCACACTACTTGATTCAACCTTCCATCGGCATGGATAGACAACTTTTATCAATGTCCAAACTAATTTGCACTTAATTAAAATATCATCCAGAGATTTGAGTGCAAGCACACATGAACACACACACACACTCTTTGCATATTATGAATCGTTATTAACAGTGGATCAATGTTTCACTTGTAACTGTAAATCACAGTGAAGTCCTTAGAATACTTCTCTTGACGGCTGGACAGAGGTTGGTCTTACCTTATCGTAAAGCTTTCTACCCTTCTTCTCTGTTTCCTCCTCAATCTCCTCCCCTTCTCCTTGTTCCTTCTCCTTCTTGGGTGTGTCGTCTACCAGATATTCATTGAGGGTCTTGGAGAGGCAGATGGACGCCAGGATGCAGACCACTGGGGTGAGAGTCAGCATCAACCTGACCATTACACCGGCAAAGTATGCTGCACTCATGGCATAGAGAATAACTGAAAAGGAGAGACACAAAACATATATGTATTAAAGGGTGTGAAGACTTGCACAAAAAGAAAGGTCTAATGCCAGTAATCTGACCTAGTTTCGAATGAGGTGTAACAGAAGTGTTAGACACCACCATTGATCCCAGAAAATACACACACAGCTTGCTACCATCGGTAATTAGACACTAGTGTACAGTCAGTACATAACAGCTGCCGTCGATACCCACAGCATAGTACTAATGATACAGCGATGGACATCTCAGGTCCAGCTAAAGATAACAAGGTATCACGTTTAATTACTGTCTGCATTTTGTAGTGACACGAACAAAACGTCACTTGCAAGCAACAGAAAGTTAACTTTTTCAGATGGCCGCACGCGGTATTGGGCGAGTCTTCCATGCCTTTAAGTAACAAAGCATGTTAGCAGCAGCAGAGAGGCTCAGGAGCAGTTCTCCACTGGATTTATGACGCCTGAAAATACAGAAGGCTGGTTACCGACAGCCAAGATACACAAAGATCTCGACAGCTCTACACAGTACACAACTAGACACTCTGGGTGGTAGTATGAGGGGTAGGTTGTATGGAGGTGACCTGTCAACTGGAGAGATCAGTGTCAAAGGTTACCAGTTCACCCTAGACGTAGTAGAGCCAGAAGTGCAGAGACAGGTAAGTGAGGAGCACAGTTAAGTAGCAAAGAATGTTAGCAGCAGAGAGGCTCAGGAGCAGTTCATTACTGGATTATGACGCCTGAAAATACAGAAGGCTGGTTACCGACAGCCAAGATACATAAAGATCTCGACAGCTCTACACAGTACACAACTAGACACTCTGGGTGGTAGACTGAGGGGGTAGGTTGAATGGAGGTGACCTGTCAACTGGAGAGATCAGTGTCAAAGGTGACCAGTTCACCCTAGATGTAGTAAAGCCAGAGTGCACTTGTTATGGGAAGACAGGTAAGTGAGGAGCCAAGTAAAGACACAGTTATTGCTTTGAGGATTGAATCAAACCAAAATACAAACCTGCATAAAGGGTCACTTTACTTTTTAGATCTACAAAATTGTCTTTTATCTGTCAATCATAGTCACAACATGTTCACTCCCCCCCCCCCAACCATGCCCCCACACCACTGAATCCTTGCATCAGGTTGTTGTTTTTCAAGCACCATTCCAAACATGTACCACAAAAAAAAGCTGCAGCAAAAAGTTTGACTATTTTTCAGGACACTCGTAACCTCCAAAGTGCAATGAATAAACAACTTGCCATCAATATGGAGCACTTATATGCCAAGTATAAACCCTTCCGATGCTGGCTTCTTGAGATATCGTTTTTACACATTTTGAACCATACCCACCGTAACTGACCTTTGTCTAACACCAAAATAGTCACTCTGTTCAAGATGGACTAGAGAAGGGTAGCAGAAATATAACGGGGTGTTTTAACAAAGATTTATTAGTGTCTGACAACTTCAATCCCCGGTTAATGAAAGTTACTCCAAAGAGAGAAAAAAAAACTCACAATTTTATTCACTTGAATAGCTGCCAAAATTCACAGATTCATCACAAGTTTCATACATACAGAAATAAGTTGATTTGTCTCCAGTAAAACAGATGAAATATTCCATATAGTTTGAACATTATATATTATTCATAAATACTTACTGAAGACTCTTTCGTCGTTGATGTCTTTAATCACAAACCACAGGCCAGCTGGAAATGAGCAGGAGAGCATGTGGAGGTCAAAGAAGAAGGAAGCCCACGTAGTCGGCTGATGCTCGGACACAGAGGCGATGATAGGGATGTGAATTTTAGCGTAGCTGTCAAAATATAACAACAGATGAATGAATAATTAGTATTCGAAAAGGGTTTACAAATTAATGACTAGAATGGCAGTGCAACAAGCACCACTTTCAGATATACAGTTCCCATGAAGTTTAAAGCAGCTGTCTGTAGCCTGTCTGAAATGGATTAGAATTAAAATAGAAATGATGCATCTAGAGAATGAGATTTGAACAAGTCCTTTAATCTAGCAATCCTGACATCAGATTAACTAGTCCAGTGCTGCACAGGTTCCTCAATCTAATCGTTATTTGCAGCATATGACTACCAGTGATTTGTTTGTTTGTTAGAGAGAGTACAAACCGCAGAAATTTCTTGTCACTTTATCGTCACTTGATGAGATCATATATGAATTTGTGTGGGTATCTAAGCCAAACCACTGAGGGTTTCCTTCAGAGGGTTTCCCTCAGAAGCCCAGCTTCCAAAAGTACTTTTCCTTGGAGACTCAAGTTGTGATTTTCACTAGGCCAGCCGTGAACCATGAATTTCTAGGGTCTAGAGTCATCCAAACAGTAGATAGACACACCCCGGTAATTGTGTTTATTAGAACTACACATTCAACTGATTTGATTGCAATTGATTACACACAGTCTGAAGTTAGCATTCAACACCAAATCAAAAATTTGAAAATAAATCACCATGTGTGAAAGTCGCGAAGCTTATTATCAGATTCCATCTGAAAAACGGGATTGGGAACCAATGGAACTGTTTTTTTAATTTTCCACTATGCAACTGAAAACCCACAATAAAAGCTTTGCGACCCAGTTTTTGGAAGTGTGGGCTGTGGGGTATGCAAGCTATGTGGATTCTGACCAGCATCCCTAATAGCACATATTTATTCACGATCAGCAGATTAGGATCATTTGCATAGAAACAATGGCAACTTAAAGTCTCAGTACGTGTTTGCCATAACTAAATGACACAGTTCTATGCAATTTTCATATCAATATTCATTATTTCTATTGAGTTATCTGTCGTTAAAACTGTTGAGCTGAATAAAATTTTCCAGATTTATTAACGAGTCCGTAGATTCTACAAACTTCTATCAAAATATGCCCAACAGATCATGCGCCAATCAAATATCTCTTCTTTGTTTACAACCGTTAGGCCTAGGCTTGTAGGCGATGAAGCTTGCGAAATTGTGTCATTTCCTTCCATTGCAATGAATAAACAGGTTTTTTCAGACGTTTCCTCCATGGAATTGTAAAAAGTGGATAGAAGTAGGAGTAGGACTGCTTAAATCCTGATAGGCTGCATCTGTAGACTATTTTGTTTACATTTGTGTAATGAACATGCTGACATGGGCGGTCGCAGTGATTATACCGTAAAATCGTTTGCGCCATAAGGGCAACAGAAAATAAGTTTCTTTCTTTCGATTGCGACAGCTTTTCTCCATTAAGAACACCTGGTCAGAGTGCATTTAGAATAAGAAACTAAGAATCTACTTCGGAAGTTTGTTTTCCAGAAATTCATCAGCAAACACGTATTTAGACTTTTAAAGTTGACTTACCCTGTGTCGTACAGAGAGTAGAACCTGCCACTCCAAGGTGCAACGTACCCTGATCGGAAGAAGATACAGAAGATGTAAGAATATCTGTTTCATAATCTAACTATTTCAAAACGTGAGTTGACTTGTCATGATTGCCAAAAAATATATAACTTGTTCTCCAAACACAGAACCACTTTTTTTTCCATTAATTTCTTTTTAGCAAAATGGAAAAAACAGACTGACACAAAAAAATGGATTCTGTTCAAGGCAATAATATATTGCTCCTCTCTCTTGTTTGAAAAACAAGATATTATAATTACAGATCAAACTTTTAGTTACTCATGTGATATAAAATTCACTAGTTTATCACACCTGTAGTTTTCATTCCGTTTTAGGTAAATTACTTGATTGCATCCAGAATGACAAGGTTACATCTTGTGCATGTTACATTGTCTACTTTACATAAACACATTTGACATTAGCAGATGAATCTTCTCTTCTTCTTCCTCCTTTACCACCCCCATTCCCACCCCTCCCCCTCCCCCTTCCTTAAACCTTCGTCTACAATATTAAAAGAAAAAGTATCCTAAAGTGATTTCTAGTGTGATACTGTTGATTGTCTACAAAACAACAGATAATTAAAAATCAGAAACAGAATGAACAAATCTTATTTCATATCATCAATTTATAAATCGATGCAAAACAGATAGCTTCATCTCTGTAAAGGAACAAGAAGAGGAAATGCTGATTACCTGCGTAAGTGAGAAAAACCACGCCCAGGAACACTGCCCCCGCTGCACCCGTTACTCCAAAGAAGAATAGGGAACGAAACTCCTGCTTGGTTAGGTAGTCTTGGACGTACTTTAGGAAGGCATAGGCTTGCAAGAGAACAAACGTCCCTGTAGAGACAACAGAAAACAAGATCTGAAAGAACTGCGCAGAGGAATTTGACAAGAAAATAAAATTCAAGATTCTTGCAGATGAATATAGGGTTTACTTTGAAACATCTTCATTCGTCTCAATAACTTAATTGGCAACAAAACCTGCTTTGGAATATGCAGTAGCACGAGAGACATCCTGCCCAGTATGTATAAATTGATATTTAAAAGGAGAACAACATACCAATCTAAACCCATTCAATAGGTTTTGTTACTCAATTCTACATTCACTCTACCCAAAATTCACTCAAGATATCAAGGCACGAAAACCATCAACTTGATCTACTCTCAACCCCAGTCAACTCATTTTAAGACTGTAAACATTGGAAGCAGTGCTTGCTAAAGGTGATTCTTGGTCATTCTCATTCCATCTAGTTCATTTCGGAAGGGACAGCATCGTCTTCTGAGATGAAGTTTCAGAAGTCATTTTGAAAGGGCATAGATACTGCACAAGATCTTGGGCACAATGTATGATTGTAAGATCTCATGAGTGTATGCTACAGTAGATGTAAACCATGGAAACAACTTAACTCTGCTTAACTCTTAAACATACCCCCCCCCCCACCCCAGCAGCTTACAAGCTACTTCTGTTACTACAGCTGTATGTTCTATTTGTACTGTTGCGCCTGCTGCCCCTGTACAGTGTAGGCACAACAGTAGAAACCTATCTCTTGGTCTTGTTTGGATCCTGTTACAGTAAATCTTTACCCCTCCCTCCCACTCTATGCCCTTCTCCCCCCACTCCAAAAGGCCATTTCACAAGATTGTTTCTTTCTGATGGTTCTTAACATTTCTGATAATTAACATTTGACATATATACTAAAGGACACAAAAGCTTTCAGAATTTTGGTTGCTTTGTTCTTCTTCAATGATTTTACATTTTATATTTAGAAACTAGAAATGAAAAGAAAAAGAAACTTCGAGATGATTTGATCGAGCCATGTCATTGTATGTTGGTTGAACTAGGCACACACAGTAAACCCTTGATCTAGAGCACTATTCTTATTTGCATTTTTGTCCCTCCACGATCAGTGAACATTTATAGAAAAGTGCTTTTAATGTGACTGACTATTAATGAAATGCTTAATAAAGGTGATTCTCTCATTCTCTTTCCACCTAGATCATTTAAGATTTATAAGAAGTAGTTTCATCATTTTCCAGAGAAGTTAATTTTACACGATCCAATAATCCACAACAGAAGCAGATAACAAAGAAATCTAAAGCATTAGTTAAGGGCAATAAAGAAAGGTATGTTGAATCTGTAATACAGTAGGTTCAAACTTCAAATCTTTAGGAAAAATAAAAAGTCCTTTGTAAGAACAATCTGAAAAACTATATGAAGCAATGCTAAGACAAAGAGAAATATTTCAAAGTCAAGTTGATTTGAAATGAATGTGATATGCTGAACTATAAAATAAAAATCTGCATTTAAGAAATAACTACCCCCCCCCCCAGCACTATTTATCTTTACCAGCTTCCCAAGCTATTTACAACATATCTTTATCTTTCTTCTGTCGAGCATATTATCTCATTCTTGCTGTCTTGTTTAAGTTTACGCCTCTCCGTACCTACTTTTAGAGCACATTATGATTTATTTCCAGAGTATTTCCAACACTGATGTTGGTTCTAGATGTTTTAATACTTCATAACTCACTTTAACCACCTTTTTAACCACATTCATAGTAAACAAATAAGTGTCATAATCAACCCTACGCCACAAAATAGAGCAATTAAATTTCCAAGGAAGGAAAAAAATCACATGGTTTAGGACTGCTTGTAGAGAATCACACCACAACTGGCTTTTCCTTCTACAGCATAATTTCCCAGCTTTAACCGAAAGGAATTATCTGTCTTTTACCCCAAAGAGGAAAGCATTTGTGAATCAGACGAGGACAGAAATACAGTAGACATCAGTACTCCTCCATCTTCAGTAGAATCCATCAAACAATGTATATTTCCCGATATATTTCGATAGCAATGTTTGCTTGGCTTGATTTTTAAATTGTCACGATTCTCTTCCCCTCCAAAACGTTTCAACTTAAACCTGTCGATGAATCTGCCCAACTGCTCAAAAACGTGGCTTTGTCATTCAGCAATCTGTGCAGATTCATTAAATTTTCATTAGCAGTTTTCACCATCGTACAGGAAACTGTTCCACTATCGCCCGATAACTCACCATCAAGATTAAAGATTAATGATAATCAAGGCCGGAAAAGAATTAGAGCACGCACGGATGTTAATCTGCTTCTGTTAAAATCTTGCAAGACAGAAGACAAATCTGCAAGTATTGCCATAGCTACTATCTCAAGACAATTTTTTTTCTTTTTACTTATCTTCTCTGGTTAGGGTTCTGGAGGGGCATGTGGGGTGTAAGGGGGAGGTACAAAAAATAGGACCAGTGTACTGGTTAAATATATAGTACAAGATTAAATATTAATTGTGTGATGGTTTAAGTTTGTCATATTTTTTAAGGAAAGTCACCAAAGGTAAAACCTTGGTACAAAAACCAAACAACTTGATTGACTCTCAACCCCAGTCTCCTTACATAGAAACGGTAACCATGTGATCATGGTGATGTGACATCACATGAGTGATCATGATGATGTGACATCACATGATCACATGCCTCCAACCATACGTCGCTATCTAGCTTGCTATTAGTGGTCAGACAGGGCTTTGACATTTCTCATTGTAATGTAAAAGTTCCATCAAGTGTGATACGCCTGTAGCAGCAACCTTAAGTTTGTCCCGCTGTTTGTACGTTTGGATGATTCATTGCAGACGAACCATTAATGTCAACTGAACACCTTCTGGAATTGTGGTCACATGATTGCAACACTGGCAATGTTTGTCGTCAGAATCAGACAGTTCTTTTCCATAAGTCTAAAAGTACACTGCCGTGTAGAGAAACACTTCCTGGTTTTGGAATGTCGCTTAATGGGCAATTATTTTGGATTTTTACAAGTCATTTAGTAATTATCACCGGTTGGATATGAAACTAGTTTCTTTTCAGAAACTGTGTCCATAAAATACGGTTTCTAAACAATTTAACTATTTTGTTGCTAAGTCAGTATCAGTCATTTTATGTGCATCACTGCACAAAGCTGTGAACATCTTAATCATTGTTAGTGTGCTGCATGATACTGGAAATGTTTAGAAGGCACCATGTCCACAGTTGGAGGCTGGGGGGGGCTGGGGGGCTGGGGGGGGGGGGCTGAGGGGGGAGCCAGGATTTGAAGAACAATCTTCTTTAGTCTGCAGTTTCATAAAAATCACACACACTGTTTGCTCTGGAAATAAACTCTAACGTTTCATACAGATCCAATCTTGTCACCGTTACATATCGGAATTGGTTGGTAGCCTAGCCAACTTTTTATATATCAGAATTTGAGGACCAAGTGATTATTAGGATCATTACCTGTTGCAGCTGACTTACAGACTAACTGAATCTTATAGGTTGATAAAGGTAACGTTCATGCAGAAGTTTGCTCGAGTAGTTTGAGCAAGTATGGAGAAAAGTGAGAAGACATTTATATACTGTAATGCAGCAAGATACTTCTAGTTGAAGCAATCATGAATGAAGAATATTTAGTCTTGCCCTTCCCTATACCATTTCCCATCATCCAGCTGGCCCTTCACACCCCCACCCCCCACCCCCTGTGTACCCCCCATCAGAGCACAGACTGACTGATCTTACCTGCAGCTGCCATGTGTTCACTTGTCCTTACAGGCTGAAATCCCACAAATGGAATCTGCATCGACAACAGTGTGCCCAGAATGAAAAACGTACAAAATGCTGTGGAAACAGAAAAGACCAGTCATCATTATATACTGTAGGTCTTGCAAACATCTACATCTTTAACAACTGTGACCAGATATGAAAATCTTTCAGTTTATCCAATAGACTGCCCCACCCTTACCCCCCCCCCCCTTTCCCAACTACTGTACCTCTCATGGGAACTAGTTATACTATTATAGTGGTGATGGTAGAAAATGTCATCCAAGACTGCTCTGTCATTTATACAAAGTTAAAAAAAAAACATTTTGATTAATTTATTTAGGATCTATAAAGCAATGGACTAACATTATTAAACATTTAGGCCTGCCCTTAGGAGCCGACAACAATATCAATTCAGCATTCCAGAGAATTAGCATACTTTAAAAGCAGAACATCTTGAAAAGTGAAAAAACTATAGAAACACATGTTATACTCAAATATTTTGGTTTGTTTTTCTCTTGTTGCAATGACATATCAAGACTATAAAAGTTCTACCTAAAAGTCATCCTCTAACAAATAGCTGGTTTAGGAACATTTAAATAGTTGTAACCACACTGACCTCTCAGTCAGATTGAGGGACATCCAATATATTTATGAATTGGTCAGAATGGTGTAAAGTTACAACCTAACCCAAAAATGCAGTAATACTGATGATACAATACATGGAACAGATCACAAAAGTTGTCCTCACCGACATAAATCCGTTGGGAGTACCTGCCCATCAGGAGTAGGACACAGACGTGTAAGGGTATCAAATTAATAATGAAAACATAGCCACCCCAAGCTGATACCTGGTGGAATGAAAAAAAAATAGTAAATACATCATCAATGTGACATCACCAAGTCCGTTAACCAACCATCTTTATTTACTAATGAAAGTAATGTCAAGCTCGAAAAAGCTTGCTGACGAAACACGGATGGTTTAACTTCAACTCAATATATAAATACGTCAACTCAAGGAGGCAATAAATATTTTGAAGCCGTGTAGATGCAAGGCTTTCATTTTAATAGTTTTAATAGTTTAGTACATCAAGGAAGTAAGCGATGACAAAACATGGACGAGGCTAATTTTACGTCGTGACTGTAGACTACTTCTGTAGCCGTGGAACGATATCCACTATTTCCTCAAACTCACCATGTAAAAATATGACAAAGCTGTTCCTGCGGCCCATGCTACCGAACCACGTTTTACCGCTTTAATCTGCAAAGAACAAAAAAATTGAAACATGGACGTGAAATAAATCCAGTGAATGTAAAATGTCAGCATTATTATTACTGCACCTAAAACACATATACAGTAACAATTGAATTCTACTCTACTCAAATCACAATTTCAATAGCTGTGTGCAACAGCATAGACATGGAGGAAAGGTAAAATAATTATCTTTGAGGACACTCTATGAAGTAAGAAAAAAACAATAGAAGTTGACTTGAAATTCACTGCTACTGTCTATCTTGGGCAATACTTGGATTTGAGCCATCAAAACCTAGAGTAAGGTATTGAGAACCAGACGGAGTCACTTTAAACCAGGAAGATAGATCCCAGGCTGAGAAAGCTCTGTGACCAAAATTGAATGTCAAGGTAAGGAATTCTGTGCTGTAACACGAATGTGGGATAATCAATTAAAACATTGATATGTCTTCTATTGCATTTTGCTACTGCATTACCTTACAGCTGAGTTTAAGTTTGTGTTGTAACTTACTCTGACCCAACCATGAAATATTCACACATAAATGGAGTGTTAGCTCAGTGGTTAACGCCGGTGCCTTTCAATCAAAAGGTCCCGAGTTCGAGTCACTCCAAGATTAATGTACTGTATGTTGTCTAGTTACAGAGTTGTTGAAAATTCATAATCTTGGACGTTAAATATTTATCTAAGAGACTGACTTCGGTCAGCTTGCGGCTTTGATAAGCCAATGAGGCTTCTTCGCGAGTTCCTGCTTGCAAGAGGATCTAATATACATACATTCATACTTCTAGCTGGATATTGAGTTGTGTTGTGAATTTGTGTCACTCTGATAAAACCATGTTACAGCAGGAATTAACTGCATACCTCTATCTTCATAGACCACCTTAATAAAGTCACCAGACAACCCTCCTTCTAAACGAAAGATCTTAAAAAGTAACAATTGTGTAATATATCCCATTGAGTGAGCCGTTTATTACTGTAGCGAATTTTAAAATGAAAAAATATGTGTCATCTGCAAATTGTATGGCTAAGCTTCATTCCAGACGTGATTTCAATGGTCTAAATGTAACAGATAACTTTTTGAGACTATAGCCTATTTACACCAAAATCTAGTTAAGTTTGGTCAATTTAATCATAAAGGATGCAAACTCCACGTCCCAACAACTGTTCATTGGAATACAACTAGTGTTATATTAAATCATTACATCTCTTTTAAGAGCTACAACACAAAATACTTAAACAACTTGTGAGTGCTAATAAAAAAGATTTGATCAAACTACTACTACAAAAAAAAACTCCTTTTTACTGTATCAAAAAAAAACTCCTTTTTATTCTCCATTTCTCTGTTCATTTTCATGGATTTAACCCAAAGCCAGATTACAAACTTGTGTTGTTGAAGTATTTAAATCACTTAACATCTTTGTTTTTGTTTATGGTAGACTACTCTATACTCACCCATAAGTAATATGTAAAGAGAAGGGCAAAGATAGCAATGCCTTCATTATCATACGATCCTGCCACGGAACGTGAAATGTAACCCGGAACTGTAAGAGAGGCAGAAAATGCAGAGGTTATCAAACAGAGCTTATGTGTTTGTTGCATGCTCAAATCTGCAGAAGAGCATCGGTGGATGAAGAATGAAACCACGCAATTTCATTTTCCACCCAAAAAATTTTCCCCTTCAAGTTTATGACAGGTTCAAAAATCAACAGCTTTCCAACAAGTTTCAGATAAACTTCAAAGAACAAAGCAGCTTTTAGTCTAATACAAAGTTTCGGTTTTAAAACAGTTGTGAAACATTTCTCACTTTCAAAAGTGCTGGAAATGTCACAAAGCTGTTGTAGCCCATTTAAAAATTTTATGAGGGGACTAGCTTGTTTCAATAGATCTGTATTTCAAGTTTCAATGTCAAGACCTTTTACCAATAATACCTTAAATATCCATGACAACTGGCAACATGAAGAATGCCAAATACATACAATACATACGGAGAGATAATTGACATCTTAAATGATCTAGTTCAAAGACTGAAAGGAAGATCTATATCACAAAAGAGAGCAATTGATCATCTATCGATTTTTGTTTTCACCACAATCGACGAGAAATGGAGAGCTGTAGAATAATAAATTATTTGGCCTGCATACGTAGCACGCAGATGAGCTACTTTCAACACCGAAACATTTCCAAGGGCAATGGGTAACAATTGATAAGATCATCATCAAGATGATGATTGATCACTGATACGCAGAGGTAGAGCAGAATCATCAATGGTGCGTTTGTACCAGGTCTTCGTTAGAAATTTAGGAAAAGGCAGGAACTCTTCTCATAAATTAGTGTCAACTTTACAAAAGTTTAAAAGGTAGATGCTCATCATGTTGTAAAGACAACAATTAATTTAATCATTAATTTAGTGTTCATATTTTGTGTACCAGTATAAAATGCTATGGTTGCTGCATAAATAATGTGCTAACTTCATCTCTGGACTTGTATAGAATTTGACCATTTGGCGATGTGATATTGGACAAATTAAAATATTCCCTGACGTGGGACTAGTGAATAGCACCAACAGTTAGGGTATACATACATGCTTCAATGAAAGAGATACATATTTAAATTTGATATTTATCATTGTAAGCAGAAAGACTACTAATATGAAGGACTTCCATGCAAGTCAATATTTAACTTTAGAATGCCAACTAATATGCAAATGTTTAACAAGCTTTCATGACAATGTTCCTTTGACTGTATATGTATGTACTGTACACTGTTGATAGCACATGTTAGCTAAACATATCATTGTTTATTTACTTTAATGTTTCATTCTTTAATGCAATGTCTTGTTTCAAGTTTAAACAATGAGGTTTTCTACCTAATTTCATTCATTAGATGTGAAATTTCCAAGTTTTGTTTCTGAATTTAATTTGATAAAATCACAGTTACATATGTGTGTGCTATAAAATGAAGTTCAACACACTGTTTGGCATCGGCTGATTCTCAAACACTTCAATGCTTTCAATAAACTATGTCATCAAGGGTAACATGAACATGTAAAGTTTTGTGATAGGATGCCTCAAACATGGAATGATCCATCCAAACTCACCTATGGCAAGAAAGCAAGCAGCCATTAATCCTGCACTGGTATCCCATAATTCTCTGGTAAGGGCAAACCCTGCTATAGCTGTCAGACCACTTTAGAAGGGAAAAAGGAATACGAAGAAAAGATGACGGATTAGAAAACTACTGTAGATGAAAGGTGTTAAGTCTTCCGTCATTGACTCGGACTGACATAAAGTGACTAGTTACTGAAGCGGTGTGCTCTCTTATCAAAACCCTGGTCAATGTGGAGGGTGGGGAGTTGGCAAAATAGGATTAACACAGTTGACAAGGGACGGGAAGGGTAGGAAATTGGGGAAATGAAGGGTCTGGGTAAAAAAAGAACACTACATGTTAAAAAAGGCTGCTGAAGGTTATATGGAGTGTATTAGTTGAGTGGAGATAGGTAAGATACATGTGAATTCAATATCACAGTACATGTATCATCAGAAGGTCCTCTTTTAAATATGTCATCATTTTGCAATTGACACCATAAATGCACATTTAATAGGAAACTTTGATCCTGTTTGAAAATTGTTCACATCTTTACTACTGTTCTTCTTAGTTACCTTTCACATGTACAAGAATAACCTCACTGTGTATATGCATTAAGGAAACAAAGAGTCATGCTAGTAAAGTCAACATGGAGAAAAGAAAGAAGGTAGATAAGATTTCCTCCTTCCTTAGCCTACCGTTTCATTTTTCAGCCCTTGGCATGTTAAAATAAATGTGTCTGTACAGTGAAACATGCTACAGTTTCGTACAGTGACTGTGTTGAAAAGGTCAGATGAGAAGCTCATTGTAAAATTCCCACTGCTTTTGTTCTACTGTACTGTTGTTGATGAGGGTCTGAAGTACTTGCTATTTTAAGTAAACCTATATAAACATCTGTTTGAAATGTACTGCAGACTAATGTACTGTAGTACTGTACAGGCAGAGCATGAAAGACAGTGAGTAGTGCTGTACTGTACTTCCTGATGTGGGTGTGATCAATCTGTTCATGTCAAATATATACATGTGGGCAAGAGGAAGACTTTATTTATTTTATTTTTTTCAAAAACATGAAATATTGCAGTCATTTTATGAGGTGGTATTCTTCACAAGGCCCAGTAGGAAGGGTGCTTTGCATGTAATGTATCAACCACTGATGGATTTGCTCATCATCATCATCATCACCGATCATCACCATCATCTGACATCACCATCACTTTGTGTGAACAAGTGGCTGAGGGAGGGGAAATGGGAGGTGGGGGGAGATGGCAGATGGGAGAGTGTGTGTGTACAGACTCAAGAAAACTAGCTTTGCATTTTACTCTGGTAGCACAGGAAATGTATTAAAAATATTGCAGTGTACTTTTCATACAGTGATACACAACATGACATGTACAGTATGGTAGTGAGCTTGTTACATTCACAGTAAAGGAACTGCTGCCTAGATAAGACGTTTAGTCTGCTGGTTACAATATTATTATATATTTTCATATAGTTTTTTTTCTCATTTTGTATTGGATAAAACTTTGTTTACTTTTACATCTTTGATATTTCGTTGTTGTTGGTATGTATGTGTGTGTGTCAATGTGTGGAAGGGAAGGGGTGTTGGAGTGACAGGTTAAGCGAAACGTTTTGGCATCCAAAGCAGAGCTGGACATTAAACCTGAAGTACAAAGTCAGTATTATGACATCCTCATTCACTACCTATGTACAGTAACGATATCGTGTGTACATACATGAATGTACCATACACTACATAACAGAATGTTCTCTGACTCATTGCTTCAACTAACTGAGCAGAGTGCAGTCTTATTTAACATCTCACATTCAGCTAGTTACAACAAACATCTACTGTAATGAATAAATTGTATCAATGGTGTCCTTACTGTGAATTTATCATGACTTAAAGATAAAGACAATCCTTTTCTTCTTTTTTTTATTCGAAAGTTTAGCCATATATATGTTATATCACACATTTTCTCTACCACTACAGAAATTGTTGTTATTCCTGAATATACTGTATGTACTGTTCAAAGTACAAACTACATATCACTTGCACATTAAAGTAGTTTCAAATGACACTTTAATTGACTTTCTTCTGCCACAACTAGGATGAAGAAGGGTAAAGGGTCCAGATAATCACAGATGGGAAATTCATTTGCCTCGGAAATGGGTTTAGTTGTATGATGTTGGAAGTGTCATGTCGATTGTGACCAATGACGTATTTTGAAATGATAGGTCTGTCTACCAGCAAATTCCATCGGTTGCTATGGATACTAACATATATGCTAATGCAGCTATGGAAAGGGTTTGCTGATTTAACAACAACTAGAGCTTTGTTAATGTCCTTTCGACAAAGATGTGAGGAAATTCCATCTATATCATTCTGTTCATCAGTTTGGTCTTGATCTGTTTGCTTTTTTACATTGCCCCATTGGGAAACAATTTGGGAAGGCAAAGCCTGATAAAAAACGTGGAAACTGGAACATTGTGTGAAAGGTTTCCGCGCAAATTGTCAACTTTTTAAGGTTTGTCACATGCATAGTCTGACATATATAATCTGGCTCTATATACAGTACTTTCTACAACTCCTACAATGTTTGGATGAATTCCAGATCTCACTGACCACAAACCTTTAACTCTTTTAATAGTATTGTGTATCTGGGAAATCTGTCTCAACTCCACAACTGCACTTTGCCCATCTACCAATTCTGACAACTGATACAGAAAGTAGCCAACCACAATCTTAATCATATGAGTTTATATTCAATTGTTTGAGAGCTACTTGTAGGAACATACATGAATACGAATGAAGTAGTGTGAAGGGTAGGGAAGAGAAGAGCACTTCACCTCATCAGTATAAAATAGTTAAACAATGCAACATGTAAGGTCTATGACCTCTGTTTTAACAACATGGCAAAGCTAGTCAATTATGCATGCATGATTCACTGTAGATACAGTAGAACTGTATACTGTAGAAAGTGAAAGATACAGTTTATCGGTCTGTCAACTGTAGTTCATACCGTACCTGAAGAAAGGCGCCAAAAACACACAAATATCCCTGATGTGTACCGGTATATGTAGGGCGTGTAGAATAGTATGGATGGCTCCAGACGTCACCATTAAACCAGGATAAACCTGTTGAGAACAAAAAATTTTGGGGGAGGGATGTTAACATTATACTGAATCAAACGAGTGCTATTTACATATTTACATTCACGACTGAAACTGTTGAAGAGGAACACATTACATATTTTTTAATATGGCCATCGCATGTAGCATTTCTCGGCCCAAGAGAGGCAGCAACATAAAGAGCTAAGTACAGATTACACAGTAGTATGTGTACAGTAGTTCATCCAGATCATGTACATACTGTATGGACAGATCAAATAATTGTTCAATCACTTTGATGAGCTATTAACATACCAGCTTAGATCTACTCTACAGTACGTTGCTAAGCAACCATGAAAATGAAATTGCACCAGCTTAACAGCAAATGCAGACGAACAAATTAAATTGTTTCAATTAGTAACTCACTATCAACTTATCAAGTACACGGCAGCACCTTGGTTTTATGAACACTCTTTCCTTTATTCACTGACATCATTCACAGCTCATCAACTCTCCTAAGCAAACAACTGATACAGTAAAAGCTTTCACAACCCTGGTTAAACATTAGCTTACAGAGACTTGAAAATGGTTTCAAGAGTTGTTTTCTAACAGAATTAAACTACCAGCTGCATAATTCACAAATTTATGGAAGTCTTGACAAGAAATCTGAATTTTTTCAAATTTTCAACCGATTTCCAATGAATTTTGTCAAGATCATTCTTAGGTGACTTATGATTGGTCAAGTGATACTGCCTCGGTGTTCAGACTTATCACCAAATCAATTAACTTACTGTAGAGGAGATAACAAAGACAAAGATTTAGCAAGTACTCAGTAAATAACTTAATACAGAGCAAGTACTATACAGAAAGAAACACAACGTTCTAATCCAATCTTCATACCTGGTTCCTTTGCTGAGATCTACAAGTGAAAATTTTCTCTTTCACTTTTTTCAGTTTATTTGTTAAGTACTCTTCCTGAACCTGATACTACTGTAACAAATGTACTGTAACATTAAGAACATCACTTTTGCTTTGTAACAAAATATCCTGTTGCTGGTACAAATGATCTTTTAAAAATTACTATTTAATCATTTACCATCATGAGTTATGGAAGTAACATGACATGAATCACATGTGAAGCCCTCTGTCCATGACTTGAGAAATGTCCGACCTACCAAATTGTACTCTTCGTACTGCAGTACGACAGTACCATAGCTTGCCAATCAAGTACATGCGTAGTCTGTACATATCTGTACATATTTCAAATATTGAACTTCTTTCAACCAGTATGATCCTCTTGATTGTACTACCTGTATACTTAAGTGAACCACTGTTAATGTATTATCTGTATACTACCAAGTGTATTAAGGGAAGTTCCACCCTTCTGGGTTCGATTGGAGGTTATAATCCTCAGTGTCTCATCAGTAGGAAGACAGATGAACACTTCAAAAATGTCACAAGAAACAGTGTGTAGCCGGCTAAGTACACTACTGTATACAGTTTATTACAGTATATCCAAGCACTAGATTTCTACAGAAACAGACTGACTCATATTTATCTGAAAGGTCCAATATTCTTAGCATAGAATATGAATATTGCATAGTTTATTCTTACATGGGTAGGAGAGGATTGATACTGTGGAGTCCAGTTTTACAGAAAAAGAAAGGAATGGTTTAACTTACAGTTTTGCTGCTAGCCGGAAGCCACTTTCCAACACACACACACACATACAAATGCAACAATGTACAATATAAACGCACAGCTCTAGGGTAATATAAATGAAAATCTGTTGGGTCGACCCAAATTAGATTCGTTGTTGGGTAGGCACTGTCACGCTAGGGTAGAATCCGGGGCTAGGGATGGTTAGTTTCAGTCCAAGATTAACAATTAAATTATATTATATACAGATATACCCAATTTCTACACTTCAAATGGGATTCCGAAAAAGTGGATTCAGATTCTCAAGGTTATACTGTATACTATCTCCACCATTCTTGATTACTTTCAAACTTTGGATCCATATCTGCTCCTATAATCTAGCTGAATCTATATCCTCATGGCTTGGAGGGTAAAGGTGCTCTATAGCCACATGGCAATGATTCCCACCAATATCTTTGTCTATCTAAAGGGAACCCGGGCCAAATTGGAGGGGAGGATACAGTAGTACAGTACCCATTGAGGGAAAACTACTTTCTCTAATAAGTCCTACCAGAAAACTTTTGACCATAGCTCTGCAGTGATGATGCGGCTTTTCCAAGCACAAGGAAGTTCTGCACTAAAGAGACAACCCATAATGCTACTTGACATCTAATGGATGCACAAAGAAAAACTGCAGAAGAGTCAATGAACTTCTGTTCTGATGCACACAATCACACTGTTATCTTAAAGGAGAAAGAAACCTTTTCTTCTTCGAGAATACCGTTTTGCAGTACTCTCTTTTCGACAGAAGCAACACGAATGCTTGGCACTCCCGGCATTTTGCATCAACTTACGAACAATCTCCAAGAGCAAGTGTACAATTCATATGTACAGTAGAGAGGGGAATTGTTTAACTTACGTTGTGGCTCGCTGACATCATGTTTGATGCGCCCTCATTATTGAAATTAACATAATGGCCGCCAACACAGTAAGTGTGAAAAAAAATAATTAGAAAATTTCTGGAAATTCGGAAAAATGTATTGCGACTAGTTATTTCACAGAGGGTATAAGAACATTAGTCTCTACAATGAGGTTACTGCAAATCCCCAGGGTATATTTCTTCTTAAAGTTAATAGATACACTGGGAAGCCAGCAGCTTCTAGAAAGTAAACAGTCCACAGCCTATTTACACAAGATAATGAGTATACTAGAGCATTCTGAACTTGGACCACATACTATAGTCTACAGGTACTACTGAACCATATGTTATCAATAGTTTTGTCAGAAAACATTAAGAATAGTGACCGGAGTGAAACATATACAGTACTGTAGGTGTGAGTGTGTTGTGTTTTATAAATTTGTGAAGTAGCAAATAACATGTAATTTCATTTCATCTCAGAAATGTGCAGCCCACACCACAGTATAAATTGTATATATTGCTGAATTATGTGATCTTGAATAGGCCTTTAAGTTTCAAACCTCTAGACGCTAACCGTGACTAAGCACATTTTGCAAAGTAAAATAGCGAAATCTGTTTGTAGGTTGAAATCAAAGACTGAGCCATTAGCGAATTGCCTCCCAAAATAAAAAAGCGAGACAAAGAAATAAATTAGGAACTCAACACGCTATGCCACATGATTGCAGTTAATCCCTCAATGTCCTTTGAACTTCTTTTTTTTCTGCTGATAACACCAATTAACACGTCTCGCATTATTTCTTGCATACGTAGATAATACGGTAAGCGCCCGTAGCAACAACCATCAAGGTTGCGTAGAGACAGTATCCTCTCAAGACCTGCAGTAGTAACCACTTGCTTTGCAGAGTAAGATGCTTACAAGCAGAACTATCTCTTCAAATGCAAAAACTGTCTACTTGTGATGTTAACTGTACAGTATACACATGTACAATAGAGTGTAAGCATTGAGGAGAAAGTAACTGGAATACCTGTAGGTACCTGTAGGTCAAATTTTAAGGATTTTCTCTGGCCTTACAACTTACTGTAGTTACATGTCTCTATGCAAATTTTGTTGTCCAAAAAAAAAGTAGCAAAATAACATTGACTGATATACCACTGTAGGATGTACTGCACACTGTAGGAGAGATGTATACTGTAGGTTGGTGATTAGAACAATGTTCAGCTTTTGGGCATGATCTAGCAATTTATCATTTTACATTTTTGGGGGTATTTAGTATTTACGATAGTTTAATGGAAATTTGATGTACGCGGCTAGTCGTCCTTCTTACCACCTCCACAACTGAATGTGGTTGTCTACAGGTAACCAGAAATTGGTCATCTCGGACTACTGTACCATGAAATATTTGCGTGCAATAACAGCATTTTGCAAAGTATGTTAGCTACTGTACAACGTCTGTGGTAAAGTGTTAGATCGTTTAAAACCCTCTTTTTAGTAACTTTGTGTAGTAGTTGATCTGACAGTGTGAAGACCACCAAGTACAGGATGATGGCTTCATGCTCCTGTACCTTGCTACTGTTATTTGTCATGTATCCACTGCATATGGCAATGCTATAATACTGAGCCTACCAGAAAGTTAGATACAGACAGTGAACATACAGAAATGTTTATGGAAAAGCAACAATGTCAACATAGTATTAATGTATAAAACACCTGTGGGGGGGGGGCAAAATAAATTATAGAAAAAAAATGTGCCAAATATGGTGATGACATCATAACGAGCACTATATATGGCAATAATGTTTATGCATGAATGTTAATGCTAGACAGTGATGATCATACACTTTGACCTCACTACCATGGAAACAGGAACTGCCAGTTTTAAGCTGATAATCTTGACTTACTTGATGTGTGTGTCAGTGTACTACTCATTCAATATCAGCTCCCCATTCTTTCTCTCCCTTACCAATATTGACTTACTTGATGTATGTTATGTGCCTGTACTACTCCTTAATGTCAGGTTAATTACAACTTCCCACAAGTTGAATGATCACAAATCACTGGTTACCACTGGAGAAGATTGCTACAATACTGTTGGTACAGTAACAAGATCTAGGCAGGGCAGAGCGAGAGTACTGTGGTGAGGTTTTGAGGAGACAAGTAGAGTACTGTGTGGGAAATGGTGAATCATTTGACTCCAATAGCCAGAGTACATGCTCCAATTAGTAACCTGCTTCAGATACAGATATTGACATATTTGAGAGTGCTGCTATTGAACTCCACCGTTACCACCGCTTGTTGAATTTAAAAGCCAAAATGATCCCGATCCGATCCTGTGAGCGTTGCATATAACTGATGCCAGCAAGAAATACCAAGACCTCTGATTAAGCACATTACAACAGTGCTTCACAGTTTGCACTCATCATTGTCAGATAAACCGATTCACGCTTGTGAGGTTGCTCAGTGCTGTACAGTTCAAACGATTCAAATTACTGTAAATGATGGATAAGTTGTACAGGAAGTTACAAAGTGCTGCTCAGTACTGTGTCATCCTCCTACCACCATCAACGTTTCTAGTTCAATGGTAAAAATGAAAATAAATTTGTGGCCATGGAATTAAGTGAACATAAATAAGTAGTTGAGTCGACTAGGGGAATCAAGTTACAGTTGTTTTGCAAGCATCCCACGGTTAACAAATTAACCACACATACTTCCACATGTAAACTGTACAGCTACGCACTTCTTTCTGACTTCTTTGGCTTAAAATAAGAAGCATAAAAACTGCTGTCAAACTAACCCCTTAAAAGGTGACTTTTGCCAGCTTTGATATGTCATAGTTCAAGAAAGAACAAAACACACTGAGTGTTACTAATATACTCTATGTATCCCACCTTTCAGTAACATTGTTTTAACACAAACATTTTTTTTTTTTTAAATTGCCATGCAAAATGTCAATACTATATGTCAGAAACAGTATGCACTTCCTTCCAAGCAGAATTTGCAAAAATGAGGAGGGTAATATTCGCTGCTAACGTTTCTTTTCATGTTTACAGCAGCTCTTTGACCATTTGTACAGTTACTATATAAATTTCTGTACCATTACTATATATATACTGTATAAAAACTTGATCACAGTGAAGTCCATTCTCTTGACTTGTAGTCATGTCGTACATGTAATCTTTAATACTGATGGCATTGTCTACCAACTAGCACCTACATGGCAAGGCCCATCCTCCCTCCAAAAACCATGTCTCTTCCCCCTCCCCCCCCCACCCTCCACAAACACACACACCTTTAACACTGAACATATCATACAGTATCTGTTTAGCATTATACTACACTATACTGTACATACAGTTTAAGCAAACTTGAAAGTCTCATGTGATTTCCAAACTTTGCATTTTTGACGCAGAACAGTGTAACTTTGACATCTCAATGAAATGGAAAGTGAAAGAACCACTAGTGTACTGTAATCAGTAACAACTATGCACTGTGCACTAAAATGCATGCATACATAATTACAGTAAGTATTAGATGATGGAAGAGGGAGATTTGCTACTTACTGTCCCACCCACAATTCTTCCCAATGGATACCAAGCTCGATCATCAAACCAGTTCAGAAAGTCATGGAAACTTGATGCGACCAGATGGCGAGTAGCCCGATAGTTGAACCTGTTGTGAGGGAGGGAGGAAAAAAGAGGAAGAGAATCTTTTACATTGCAGTACTTCAAATCCATTCAACCATCACATATTAGTAGAGGAACTTTGAAACAAATTAAAGGTACAGAGTGTGTTTAAGTTTTAACTGAAAGCAAAATTTAAGACAAACTACTGTATGAACTGACCAACAAAACAGAAAATTGCACAATCAAATGAAAAACAGCGGACAAATTTCATACAAGCTTATGTATAGGAGAGAATTTTGGGGGTATTTGACCTTTGATGTTATCAATCATGAACGTAGGATTTACATGGTCAAGCAGTGCAAGCACTTTACCCACCAAGCTTGAACTTGATCGGACTTACGGTCTAAGAGGAGTTCATGACACCATTATTTGATTTTTACGCACAAATCTCTACATATCGTGTGGTTTAATACCTTTACCTACATGTTGAAAAGCAGAAAATGGATAAAACTAAGTTTTGGGCTTCTTGGCCTTGGGCATCATCAATCACAGAGGCTCGAGTCTACATGGTCAGGCAGCTACTCACCAAGTTTGAGGTCAATCTGACTTTCAGTCTAGGAGAAGTTCGCGACACACTTTTTCACACTATTTTTAGGCCAATTTTACCTTTGACCCTAAACACCTACAGTAAATCTGTCCTACTTTAAACTCTGTCTCTTTCTCTACATATCATGTGGTGTAATGCCTTTTACCTACATGTTGACAAGCAGAAAATGGAAAAAAAAACAATTTGAAGGTTTCTTGACCTTTGACCTCTGACTTTTGACATGACAATCCCGGAGGCACGGGAGATTACATGGTTAAGCACTTACCCACCAAGTTTGAACTTGGACTTACAGTCCCTATACATTACACGTAAAGAGATGAGATAATAACTATCCTGAACCTCTCTCCTTCTTGACAGGGCAGCACATCTGCACATGGAGCTGCTACTACTGTACTGTATTCACAACAAGCAGCCAACCACTGATCTAGCAGAACTGATGCTACAATTGTCAGCCCTTATGATCATTACGTAGCTTGTAATCTGCTGTAAAGCTTGCTTGCAAAACTGACAGAGAGCAAACAATTGACCTTGGTATTGCTACTGTATGACGGATGCGTTCAGCTTCAATCCTCATCACCAACTCGGTTAATATTAGAAAGCCTCTAGTAAGATATTAGACGACTGGGATTTAGCAACCGTTTGAAGGAGAATATGAAAGAGCAGAATTGTAGATCTTCTTGGTGATTTATACCACACTGTATACTGTATAATATTGTGGGAAACAATAATAATTTAGTATACAGTGTAATATTAAAGAAATAAGAATGGATCCTGCTGGGAACCCTTCCATATCATTTTAATAAGTCGCATCAAATTGTCTCCATCTGTGTACAATAAGTATCTCACTATAAAACCAATGCAAGTTTATTGTAAGGGCTGACTGAAGACATAACATTAATGTTGTTTATGTTCTAGTCTGGTAAAAACTCACTATTTTATTTATTTTATTGTGTAATTTATTTCTTTATTGCTTATTATGTTTGGAGATAAATTATCATTCTTCTCATCAAAGACACATCAATCAATCAAATTTGCTTAATTAAGTTTAGTTGTGTACTTTGGATTACGAAAAAACTCTGAACGACTGTAACGTCTGTCTAAAGTCATTCTTTGAAGGTTGTGGGGAGAGAGGTAAGCGAGTAGCAAAGTACATTTAATTTGGATTTACTTTCAAATGACCTTTAAAGTTTAAACCACTACCATTTTATCAGTTAAAGTGAATGGACTGTGAAGTTTAATACACCTACTGTTCCAACAGCTCAGTTCTTCAAATGCAACTCAGTGGACAACATACTGTTCAGTAAGAGTTTCATGGCCCTCAAACATAAAGCGTTATAACTATTTCAAGGACAAATGGTGTCAAAAGTCAACAGATGGTGATCTGTTGTTACTATGAACTTAACAGAACAATTTTTGGTTGAGGTAGAGTTTCTAAAACAATGGGTTAACATTAACATACATTAAAGGCATGCCTGCACTGAGTCCTGGGCTAACAGCATCATCAAATTAGCCTTTAAATTAAGGAATATTCCAAAGATTTACCATAAAGGTGAATAACCTGAAAATTGAAATTAGTATAGAAACACTGCTAGAAGGCAAGTTTCTATTTTATTGGACTATAGTGACTACAATTCTGCCTACAGTTATCCTTTAAAGGATTTACTAGTTCATGGAGTATCAGAAATAATTAAAAATTAAGAACTTGGACATCAAAGACCATTTGACAAATTTCTAAAAGACATACTGTACATCATGTGTACATTCACACAACTACATTAACATTTAAGTACTGTGGGTTTTCAGAGTCAACTTTTGACTAACACCACTGTAGTTTGAAAAGAAGAAGGGACTTGATTGTTGGACTACAGAACAAGTACTGCAGTAATGTACGTCATACTGTACCTAGCATTGCAAATACCAATTAATAATGTAAGTACACATATTAGAACTTAATGACTGTGTCATTGTGATACTACTGATATTAATTATATTTGAAGAACTCATAACTGCATATTATATCCTACCACTGTACCGTGTAAGTTCATACAGTAGTAAATTCATATATTTAATAACCTGGGCTACCAAGGAAATAGATACATAATGTTCAGGAAAGAACATTTGTCCCCATTTAACTTAATTCAGTTGGTACAGTAGGAAATCCCTTCAGCTGCATGTCCAATCAGTATACAGTATACTGTACACAACAGTGATTTGATCACTTGATATGTACACAGTTGTGCAGCATGCTCTAGAACCTGTTTACAAATCTACAGTAACCTGATATTTAGTCCAGGGGCAAGGGTTACTGTAGTAGGGTTCTGATTGAGTGTGCGTTACTAATGTACTGTACCAATCAGCCCAGTCGATATACTGTAATGCCTACACAATACAAAGTGTAACAACATGTACACGTTCATTTCAGTTTTACAGTTTTACAGATTTCAGCTCTGCATTTACAACAAAATGCATCTTTTTACACATTTTAGCCAGTCCATGCAAAACATGTATCTCACATATTTTGGATGTATTCAAATGAAACTAAGTACTGTTAACAGATCTTTTTAAGAGTAGGTCACCAACGGCATCTGAGGCTTAAGTAGAAAACTTTGTGCCCCCACAAATGTAATTTTTGTTCAGTTTTGCTTTGCTTGCAGCCCATTAAAGGGTAACAATTTATAAATTCCATCAAGTTTCCTTGTGAGATTTAACATCAATTGTCAAAAGTAGCTGATTGTGTTTTCACAGGTCGAATAAGACACAGAAATTGCCTACTGTATCACCAGGTTCTGAAATAGTACTGCCCCACAGACACAGTATATGTATGCATTTTGGTATGTTTGGTATGTACAGCAGTGGTGGGGCACAAAATAAAAGAGGCAACGGGACATGTCACTTAAAAGATTTTAAAGGGCAAACATCAAAACTTTCTGGTATTTGAAGTAAATTCAGATGCTTTCAATATCACAAATCTCAGTATTTGAACATTGTATTATAACATGATAGTACACTTTTTCAATACAAGTTTTAAGTTTTTAACAACATTTAAAAACATAAAATCAACCGGGCACTCTCTACTACCAATCCAGAAGCGGGATTATTTTTATTTCGAATAAGGGACACTTGAAAGTTATCACAAGGGACACTATTCAGGTTTCAAGGTGCTAGAAGTTGTGTTTGTTTTACAAATACTAGACTAATGTTGGAACCTTTCAGCTGTTTAAATGAAACTGTTCGACACCAGAGCATGAATGCAATAGTAACTTGAAATAAGATGTGAGCAGAAAACTAAGTGCTCACTAACAATTAATTTTAAAACAGTTTAACTTAAATAATATTAGATTGCCGGCATATGACCAAAAAGATTTCTGCTCTTTATGTCTTGTTTACAAGTTCATGTACTATCACAGTAGCTCCAATGCTTGTTTCAACCAAACAGTACGTAAGTTGTTTACTGCAAGCTAAGTCTCTGTAAAAGCCATGCAAGTGATGAGTCCTCAATAACCATTCTGGAAATACCACCACACATCCATACAGCATGCATGGAGAATATTTACACTGGAGAGTGATTGTACCTGCTTCAGGACTAAACGCAGTACCATCAATAGTTCAATACAGGGAAACAATCACAAGTAACAGCAACGTTAGTTTCAAATAAAATCAGAAATTCCATAATTGCAATTTTGGGTATAAAGCAACACTGTAGAATCCCTATTGCCCAAACCCTATCGAAAAATAGCACATTACTGTACGTGAATGATGAAGAGAATTATGTCTGATGCAAATACATGTGATTTTGTTGTCAAAGTTCTAACAATCTGTTGGCCTAGCATACTACTAGCATACATAAAACCTGGTTCACCATGTATGATGTAGTATATTGCCAATTAGGCTCTGTCTACTTTTGGTTCCTTGACATGCAAATGTATGTCTTAATTTGAGCAATAGTTAAATACATATTAATACTGAAATTAACATTATTTATACAGCCCAGTTGACACTGAATATGAATTACCACAGCAGCATCCTATTCCAAATTACAGCCTAGCCTAAACTTCTTAATAAGTTGGTGGGTTTTGTCACTAACCCCTAACTTACTGTGTAGGCCTACATGAGAAGACAAACTGGGCTATGAATAGCCTCACTTTCCGTAAAAAGTAGTCTAGTATAATAAGACATACAACTTACAAGGCTATGTTTGACACAAGTTAAATATGGACGTGATGTAAGAAGCGATCTGCAGGCTGCACCCCCCCCCCCCTTCCCCTTTCCAGAGTCATGGTTTCCAAGGCAAGATACGAATGCGAGGGAAATGTTCGCTATGCCTATAGCACCTTGTCATGGAAACAACGTAAACTTACCATGGATCGAACTCGTGAATGATGCTTTCAAAGCGAATAACTGCAAATAATCTTGATGCAAATGCTACGATACATGCAGATAACAGTATCGTGAACGCAAGTAAACCCTTAACCGCCCCGACGGACAATAGGGTGTTTGGGGTATCCTCGGAATCATGGGTACCGTTAGGCAGCTTTGACTTTCCGTCAATGAACTCTGCATACACGGGTCCTTCATTAGCAGGTTCTTGAAAGCCTGACTCTTGATGTGGAGAAACATCATACGTGCCCGAATTCTCTTTCCCCCTGTGTACAGCCATGTTCTCCAAACCCAAAAAGTTTGAGAAGGGAAATGAGGAAGGTTTCTTAAACGTTCTTTAGGTTCCTGGCACACGGTTAAGAACGTTAGGCTCGCTATGGTTATTGATTGTGGAAATTATGCATCGCCGTTCCTGTGTACAGTAGAAGTAGCTACGCATGCGATGCGTACTGTAACATGTAGGCCTAATTCATTCACCGACTCTGTTGAAACCCTTACAAAGGAGGTGTTCTGCAAGTAAAAAACAGCAGTAAGTAGTCAGATGCCTTGTTGTATAAATTTCAAAACTAGGGAAACAATATCGAATCCTACTTTTAGCAACATTTAAAGTAAGACGAGCTATTATTATACCTTATTTTTTAAATATAAAGAGGAATCTATGATTATAAATGAAAAACTACAACATAAAATAATATATATAATCATATGATCCTAACAATTAGGAAGTCAGCATTCGGGAGCAGACCACGTTGTTGCATGTGGTTGGCTAAAAGCTACAAGCGTCCTTGCCTGTAATATTACCAGTTTTCTTACCGTGACCGGGTGAATTGGCAGCTCCCTGGTAAATACACTTCCAGTAAACATTAAACGCTATACGTCTGCGGAAACCGGAAAACGTCTGGAAAAACAAGAGGATATGTTGCGCCCGTTGAGGAAAATATTCACAAAAGGTTCCAAAGCAGTAATATTAAATATATGAGTTGCGTACCGTTTTCCACATTTTATGGACACCGGAAGGGAGGGGGAGAGGATGGGACCGCGACGAGGCAGACACCCGGAGCAGTTGGCATATGGTGCATGTCCTTACTAAGAGCGCTGTGTGTGAATGCTTGGTCATTTCTGTTCCAGTTATCCGAGGTTTAGGGGGGATTTTCTGATGGAGGAGGGATCTGCAACTGCTAGTGGTTGCGTTGTATGCACCGCCAAAGATATATCGTCATGGTGGGGCCCAGGTTCCAAAGTACCCGGAAGCTGGCCGCAGATATTTCAAGTGAAATACTTATCGCTAAAATTTGTTAGCAGCGCCTCACCCACAATGTTCAGGATTCCCCATTTCTTCGCCACGTGGGTTCGGGCATGGAAGTTGACCGACCAGTGGCGGAGCTAGGGGTATTGGTCAAGGGGGCGAGAATGGTCTGCAGGGGCGCTTTCGACACTTTCTAAGCGGAGCGCCACCACAGGTTGGCGTGGAGCGTACATAATTTTTTTAAGTAAAGATACTCCCTAGATCGCCGGAAATGACCTCCGGGCCTTGCTTATATGCAGATAAACGAATAATAAATAGGTGTCATCGCTAACAAAATGTGACAAATGTCAATAGGTAGATGAGAGCGCATGCCAATTAAAAAGTCAATAATCGCGAATAAGTAAAAAGTGGTAAAAAGCTGAAAAGGGCGCCAGCATTCCATTTGAGTCCGTCGGGGGGGGGGGGCATCCGCCCCCTGACTGTGTGGACGCTCCGCCACTGTGACCGACCACTATGTTCTTTGCTCCCTCCCTCCCTCCTTAGTTTCGTAACCAGGGCGCAACCATGCCAGACTTTAGCCTAAGTTTGGTTTTGATCCCAGACTCTCCCTCCCTCCCACCCACCACCCCACCCCTCCCCTTCAATTCACACCATATGACCCATGCATCAAAATACCACACCACCACTGTACGTACAGGGACAGCCCTCCCGTTACACCCTTCCACTCGACGACTTAATATCTAAGCCTTCGCCCTTCCCCGGTACAACAAAGTCGCAGTTGCGCCCCTGTATAACTATGAAAGTGTAATTAGTGAGGGACTGACGCGAAATAGTCTTTCATACCGACCTGACAGCAGCTTATTGAGACCCCAAATAACGGTCCATGCCAGGCTGCGATACTTCGATCATAATATTGGTTTATTCAACCATGAGTCTTTAACAAGACATGGTTATACTTTTGCGGTGACTCACTGCATTGTGTAATTTAACGGGGAACTTACTGGGTATGGTTACTACAACACTGCTCATGGTACAGCCAGAGATGTATCAGGTATAGCGTACTCCACAATATTTTTTACTATATCCCGAGTCATAGCATTTTGCTCTTCAAAGGATTGTAGAAGTTCTCTCATAAATATAAGCAAGACATAGGCGGGGGGGGGGGGGTTGCTCCCGTCTCCTCTTATTGTGGTTTCGAGCCCTAATGGCGGGTCAATGAGGAACATTCCCTCACTGTAAGTTATATATTCATAACCTGCACCACCAAATAAAGAGTGCCACATACTGGTGTTGGGACACCGTATAGTCTTTATACAAAAGGAATATTGTTCTGACTATAGGAACATCCGAAAATCCTCGCTTTTGTTTTTATTTTGCCCTGCCCTCCAACTTGTTGATGGCTTTCCACACTACACGTTACATTTCCCCCCACCCCCCCCCCCCCACACACACACGTACATTTGAAGCAAATCGATGCCCGTTGGTGGTAAACAAATTCACTGCGAATCTTTTGAAGACTAGATGGTTCTTAAATCTCCACACAAAAAAAAAATCATATTTGTACACATCATGATTCCATTTATGTGCTTTGAAATCAAATGTGTGGTTACATATGTAATGATACCCATGTTGCTTCTTGGTACTTCTCCTTTCATGATTTTGGCGGACCGCATAAACGTAAGTTACTTTGGGGTATGACAACGCAGTTTCTACAAAGCGCCATCTATTTGCAGTTTGCTGTTTACAATGTGATGCTCGCTTCGCATCTAATAACTGGAATCTATACTATATGGTATAACACCCTGTTCCATTTCCTTCGATTTACCAGTTTATGATCCCTATTTATTTTTTTCTTCCTCGTTTAGTTTAACGAACTCAAATTGAGTAGAAACACACCACTTCTCTCTGTTCTTAAATAAATCTAATGAAGGCTGCGGCTTTCTTCACCCGTGTAGGTCACTGTCGTTAAGCCCCCCCCCCCCTCCCCCTTGAGTGATTGGCTCTATTATTTGACTACCAGGTACCATGTACTGTAGTATTCTCGTTGTACGATCATTACTTTAGGTAAGGTAAGCCGGCTTAGGAAAAGTTCATCTTCCCTTTATAACCTGCAGTCACAGTGTACAAATGTATGAAAATAGTGAAAACAAACTTCGTTAACGTATAAAATACTTCATGTACATCAAAACTGTGTCCTAATACTTTTCGGAATATAAAATCGTTCTTTTCACACACACTTTTTCGAGGATGAATTTAAAAAGAAAGTTAGGGCTGACTTTGGTCTGCCTCTAAGAAGAACAGAAATGATGTGCGCAACTGGCCGGCAAGCGGTAGTGCCGGGCCGCGAATTTCTTTTCCCTGAACCTTTCGGGCAGTGTACGTGGAGTTTAGCCAATCAGAGCGAGGCTGTGTTGATGACGTACTAGAGTAAAGATAGCGGCGTGCTTACCAAATGTTGAAGTGCATGGGGAAATCACATTCGATAAGTCAACATAATTGTTGTACTACAGCAGAAAATATTGAGGTATATAGGCCTTGCACTAATAATTGTGCACAACTTACGTGACGTTTGCATCGGTTTTTGTTGAAAAACGGCGATGTATGATCGCTGTCTGATGTACAAATTTACAATGTCTTCAGATTGACATGACACTGTACTCAGTACTGTAGTACTGGTACAGTAGTATGTTACGTACTTACAGTTTACACACATCTACACAGCAATATTTGTACACAGTGGTACAGTCCTATAGCACCTCCTTGTGAGAGACGAGGTCCAGTAATTAACGGTTTATTGTGGAAACTGCCAAATGTTTGTTGTAAACTGATGAGCGAATTAGGTAAATAAGAGTGCAAGTACTGCCCTTGTTTTATTATGCAATAAATCCTCTCTCTTTAATTGTTCCAGAATGAATATCTATTTCCCTTGTCTTTTATTCTAGCAAGTCATCTGCCTTTAAATTAAGATAAACTTTCCTAAAACGGATGTACCACATTTTGGGGCTGAGACCGATTTCCCTCTAATAAGATCTAGAAGGAAAATAAACAAAAGAAACTATATATATTTTCGCTACACTATCTACGGCGTTTCATATATAAGATGACAATGCACGAAAACCATGACATAACTTATAATATCGATTTTCAATTCATGATATAATACTTGGACATAACTACTTGAACATGAGAAAAAGTGGGGGGGAAAATTCACACGGGGGCTCGAACTCGCGCTCTTTCGTTTTCCACCTTATGTTATCGAGGGGACGCATTTACACGACTGACCATCTTTACTGAGTAGTACGTCATCAACACAGCCTCGCTCTGATTGGCTAAACTCCACGTACACTGCCCGAAAGGTTCAGGAAAAAGAAATTCGCTGCCGGGCCAACCTCCATTATCAGTTGAAAGAAAAGAAAACGTTCAATTTGACGTCTATACTTTGAATCCCTCAACTCCAACCCACATTTGATACCCTGTGAAATAGAAAACCTTTGATTGGCGCAAAGGGCCTGACAGTATATATATATATTTATATCTCACAGTAAACCTTTGAATTAGCTCCGTGCGGCCTATATGGAGTCCATGTTATAAACAATCTCGTATCGATTTTTGTGACAATAAGTATACCCCTGCCAACCCAACACATCGACTAAAAATATACAGTAGCCTCATAATTATGGTACGGATGAAATAGGCGGAGCTAACATTTAAGGTTAATCTCCTAGTTCATAGTTCGGATGACCACTCGTACACATGGGCGGCGATCCTGGGGGGGATGGGGGGGATATATCCCCCCCATGAAAATGGGTGGAGGGGATGTAATACACCATATCCCCCCCACCAAATGCCAGGGATAAGAATATTTTCATGCCTACATTAATGCATCATCGTGAATGTACGGCTCTTTTTTAGCTTCATTTCTCGCCTACCATAAACGCAGTGCGATCTTTTCAAATTAAGCGTCTTTATAAAACAAGAATAGTTGACTGTAGGCTTCATTGGCCCTATAACAACAAAATGTATTATTGCGCCCACGGTATTGATATAGTACATATATGCACCCTCATAGTATTCATATAGGCCCTATACGGTAGGCCTACACACGTACATGTTTCCTCGAACAGCTGAGAATCTCATGTTACCAGGGTAATGCTTAATACACGTTTCACCTGGATGCCCTAGCAATCGGTACCTAGGAATGTAACTATGTGTAATTGTGTATTGCATGTGCAGGCCTATTTTCTTCATCGAATAATATAAAAGAGCTCTCGAACATTCTAACGTAGCGCCTGAAACAAGATTGACAGGGGCAATGCCAATTTTCCCAAAATAACACCCGAAATTTAAAAAAAAATAGGTTTTTGGATCCTGATTATGAGATATTTCGGACATGATATCCCTATTTTAAAGTTGGGTATATGCCGCTTGGAAACCTCGGGAAGTGCCGTTTCCGGCCATCTAGAGGGTTTGTAAATCCCAAAATTTTCTTGTACGCTTCGCGCCAACTCATGGTGGCGCTACGCTTAGATAGTCAACAAGGTCATATCCCCCCCACTCGGAAGTACGGATCGCCGCCCATGCTCGTACATAGACGAGTAGCACAGCATGAAGCAACGGATGCTACAGTTCAGCAATATAGAAATGGGCCCCAATAGAGAGTCCACGTAATTTTTTTTTTTCATCTCCAGACGCTCGGTTATGGAACTCTCATGCTATCTGTGTTGAGAACAGGAATATGATTTAATTCCAATTTTGGTGGGTATCGGGAGAGAACTTTGAGCATTATAGATAATTAATATCATCATCTGATTGTTTAGCTTGTTCTCCAATAGTTTCAATAAAATATAAAGGCTTCTGTCACCGTAAAGGATAAAGGCGATAATCACTGGCGGACAAGTAAAACAAAAACAAACAACAAAAGTAAAAAAAGTGAGAGAAAAAAGCAGCTGTTAAAAAGACTTTCATATACACAGCTCACGAGAACTCTATTTCTTTATTCAGTGGGGCCAACTTCCGAATGGAGGGCTCATTTGATATTTCCTACGGGCCTTAGATAAATGTAAATGGGTCATTTGACGTTCATTGGACGCATCTTATATATTTGGTGGGCCCGGAGGCAGATTAAAGAAGGCTCCCAACTGGACATACAGATGAATATGCAATGGGCCTAAAAGAGTATATACATGGAGCTCGCATATTTTACATGACTGCACGTTTAATACGAAGTTTCGATTGCTCGACCTAAGGCCTGCTTCAGCATTGGCTGGCTAATGTTTCTTTTCTTCTCTACTTCTTTTGTTTCTTGCCCTAGTAAATGTATTTGTCTTAGCTTCTCCGTTATTTACATTGTTTGTTGTTGTAGTATGCTTTGTTGCTCCATTTCTTATATTGTATCTTGTATCAAAACACTCTTGCTGATATTTTTGTCTTCATTGCTAATAAAAAGCAAATAAACTCAGGCTAACATGAGACGATCAATGAAATAAATGAAAGACAACATAGCAGATACAGTAAATATATATATATATATATATATATATATATATATATATATATATATACAGGGTTATAGCCACGCCGGCCGGCGGCGGCCGGTGGTAACCGCCACTCACGCCTGCCGGCCGGCATTGGAAGTGAATAAACAGTCCACCGGCCGGCACAAAAAATAGTAAAATGCTTGTGAAATACAACAAAAGTAACAAATTTATCTTTCCCTTTCCGTAAAACATGATAATAACGTCACCTTTTTCTGTTATTTGCCCCTGGACCCCACCAGGGGCCCTTAAGCGGGCCCCTGGACCCCCGGCCGTGAGATGCGAGAGATTCGCTCGCTACGCTTCGCAAATTTATTTAACCAGCACTCACAATCTCCTAGCTATAACCCTGTATATATATATATATATATATATATATATATATATATATATATATATATATATAAATATATATACATGTATATATATATATGTATAATTATATATATGTATGTATATATATATATATATATATATATATAAATAAATATATAAATATATATATATATGTATATATATATATATATATTTATATATATATATATATATATATGTATATATATATATATATATATATATATATATATATATAAATATAATTACATTATTCACTTCTATCAAAAAATTCGAAAAATGGGCAATCTTTCCATATACGTATAATAAAATAAATGTCGGCAAATAAAAGAAAAAAATCTTTTGCGAAATCTCTCTGTCTATTATATTTAATCAATAACTCTCAATCGTTATTTTCATGTTGCAATTATCTGAAAGATGATGTTTCATCACAGTTTCGGTCGTTAGATGTTAATTTACCTATCGTATTCTTTTCTGTTTTCATATCGAAAGCGGCGAATGGTATTGATCTGGAAAGCTTCATTTGTTACCTTAAGTAGGCTATCTTATCCAAGTGATGTGTACAACAGAACAAAAAGTGTGCATGTCATGCAAGCTCATTCTGAGCAGACTCTGTATTTTAAATCAATGCAAGGGGTATGGAAACGATTTAAAGCTGCTGTCGAAGGAACGAACACAGTTTCATATCAAATACAGCTGAGGTTCCATATAGTTGCGGATGGGAAGAAATATTTCGTAAGTACATGATTATAATACATATGCTGATATGATATGTTTTGTGTATCATGAAAGTAAATATTTTCATTAAAGAACGGAAACGATAAGAAGCTAGAAATGGTAAACACTGAAACTGTATAGGCCTATGTGTATATGTGAAATATTTCTTTTTACCGCTGTTGTTTGCGATCTATGGTCTTATCTTTGTTATAACTTATTTCCGCTTTATACGTATGTAGACTTGATCATAACCTAACCGTATAGTATAACATCGTTGCCGTTGTTGGACCACTTACGATAGAAACGAGTAGAGGAAAGTGCGCTAGGAGGTGGGGTGCATGCGGGGTGGGGCGTGACATGTGAAATAGTGACACCTCAGTTGTAAGTGAATTTCGGCAACGTTGGGAGATGCCCATAATTAATAGCGAACCGTTTCATGCTGCGTGGATAAAATATCTTCAAAGCTGATTTTCTTATCATATTGAATGTTAAACTATTAATGAGAGTATTGCGTGTATGCCAATAAACATTGTTTAAGAACATCACACATATATTCATGATATGGAATATCGCCTTATTGTACACGAATGCGTTATTTACAAAGACAATATGCAAACCTTTCTCTCCATTTTATTTTGAACAAAATTCATTGGAGCTTTTAAATAAGTATTAGGATATTTCAAACACAAGTCATAAGACTTCAACAAGTCTAACTATGACATCATCGGGCCACATTTTCTATTTTCAATATAAGCGTTTTGATTTATCTTAAAAAAAAACAAACAATTAGTTTCTATAATGGAGATAAGTATCATTGTAAATATACTGTATCTAATTAAAATTATATAGTTCATAACATGGCCTAAAGCTAGCATTGGTGTCCAGTGGCGTAGGAAGGCACTTTTGAGTGGGGGGCTGAAGACTGATGGCCGGCCTGGGGGAGGGGTTTAAGGGGAGGGGGTGTCCCCCTCCCCTTTGGAATTTGTTTGCATTTCCAGGTGGCCTCAGATGCAATTTGGTGCAATATAGCACACTTCAACACCCAATCCATTTTGTTAATTTCATTCATTAACCCATCCATCCATCCATTCATCCATTCATTCCTACATCTATTCATCCATTCATTCATTCATCCATCAATCCATCCATCAATCCATCCATTCATTCCTTCATCCATGCACCGATTCATTATTCATTCCTTCCACCCATTCATCTATCCATTCATTTATTCAGCCATCCATTCATTCATTCCTTCATACATGCACCCATCCATCTATTCATTCATTAATCCATTTCTCCATTCATCCATTCATTCCTTAATCCATCCATCCATCCATCCATCCAACCATCCATTCATTCATTCCTTCATCTATAGTGTACATATTCATATATCCATTCATCCATGCACCCATTCATCTATCCATTAATGTATTTATCCATTCATTCATCCATTCATTCATCCATTCATCCATCAATCAATCCATTCATCCATCCATATATTCCTTCATTCCGTCATTTATCCATCCATTCATTTATTTATCCATACATACATTCATTCATTCATTCATTCAACCATCCATCCATTCCTTCATTTATTCATATATCCATACATTCATCCATCCATTCATTCATCCATTTATCCATTGATCCATTATTCATTCATCCGTCGAATTATACATTCATGTTTTATTCATCTCTCAATCCGTTTATTCATATTCAAGTTTTCTTTCATTTGTCCTTCCATCCATTACATATATATATATATATATATATATATATATATATATATATATATATATATATATATATATATATATATATATATATATATATATATATATATATATATCAGAGTTGGGGACTCGAGTCAGGGACTCGGACTCGAGTCCGACTCGAGTCGCAAATTTTAGGACTTGAGACTCGACTCGAGACTCGGCTGTCAGAGACTTGGGACTTGACTTGAGACTTGCCCAAAAAGTTAGCAAAGACTTGGGACTTGACTTGAGACTTGCCTTCAAAAGACTCGGTTTTTCTACTAGAGACTTGTTTGTATTTCACAATTTTCTAATCATTAAATAACTTCATAAGTTGATATCGATAATAAATAATTATGGTTTCGTGTACGCAGGGCCGTCTTAAGTGATCACCGGGCCCTGGGCCCGGCAATGGAGCGGGGCCCATCAATCAAGTGAGTTCGAAAAAAAGTGGCGTGAAAAATTGACATCCTTGACAATCGCTCAAGCATAGACATGCCTGCATTTACCACCCCTCCCTATGTCCACATAAAGCATAAAACTTTAGCTGAATAGCATACGTGATATATCTAATAAATGAAATACATTATAGAAGAGAAATCTTCCAGTTGCCCTCCATCCCTTCCCTAACAATACTGGACTTACCATTTGTAACACCCTTGTGTTTAGTCTTTCAACTGAGAGGGAGGTGTAGGCGGTTTTACACTATCTAACGCAACGTAGTCGCCAAGAACATGAAGTATTTTTAAGGGAGGGCCCGAGGAACATGAACTTATAGCATGCTCCTCATGGTGAACATAATTGCACCTATTAGGTGAATTGAGTGTACTGTTAATAGTAGGAGAGACTAGCGTAGGTTCTTATGACCAACTAGACCGGTTTCTGCTTTCAAACTTCATAGGAGGAGCTTCATCAGTAGTAGCCTTTGAATATTTTATATTCGGCCTGGGCGTCTCATTCTCAAAATGCATCTATTTTCTGTGCACAAGTTTTTATGGACTCATGGTGCAGCTATAAGAGCATCTAAAAGAGCTTCGTGTGAACCTTGAGAGTCAGCTGATTCTTCGTTAGTACGAAACCTTGAGTTAACAAGTAAATCTTTGAGATTTTGGGCCCTATTGTAGGCTAGAATCGGTTCTTTTGGAAACAGTTTGGATAATTGTTGCGTGTTGCGAGATTAAGTGCCAATGTTTCTAAAGTGTTTTTTTTTTCAAATGCGTGGTTTTGATATGGGGTGTAAAGGTGAGCTTGAACACAAGTGGTGGTTACTTTTGTTTAGGTTTGGTAGTGAGGTATTGCCCACGGTTTTCAAATTTTATGCCTTTCGTGGCTGAGGCAATTTCCTCTTTCTTATAGTTACGGAGTAACAGTTTCTCTGTGTAAGCCTTCGGGGCATTTATATTCCAGGGTTGCCAACTCAGATTTGAATATTTAATGTCAAACTCTCAAGGGTTTCACCAACTCTCGTCACAAGTTGTCAAGTATCGAATTCAATCAGGCATAATGGCCTATTCAATAGTTTTCCTCCCAGATTAAGACACGGGGTTATTGTGATTGCGGGGCCCCTGACATCGCGGGGCCCTGGGCCAGGGCCCAGTGGGCCCATGCGTTAAGACGGCCCTGCGTGTACGCTCAAATTACGAGCGCCCAACGACGACTACAGGCGTTTCCATAACTGTCATTGGCTTGGTTGAATATTCCATCCAGGGCTGCTGTTTGGCTGAAAGTTGGCCTTTTTCAATAAAACAGTGGCTAGCAAATTTTGAGGTAATTTGTTCCGTGGCGTGTGCCCCGGTTTTGCTATTCGGCTGTTTAATTTATACCACATAATTCCTGGAACACTGTTACATTATTCGTAGCCTGCATCATTGTATTCAAACTTCAAAGACTTGAGACTTGACTTGGGACTTGCTCATAGGGACTTGAGACTTGACTCGAGACTCGACCTCCAAAGACTTGAGACTTGACTTGAGACTCGCTCAAAATTTTCAAGGTGACTTGAGACTTGACTTGAACTTGCTGGTAAAGACTTGAGACTTGACTTGAGACTTGCAGCTAGGGACTTGTTGACAACTCTGATATATATATATATATATATATATATATATATATATATATATATATATATATATATATATATATATATATATATGCTTGCTATATATATATATCCATTCAATCACACATCCATTCGTTCATTCATTTTATTCTGCATATATTTATATATCGTAATTGTTATTATTTTTTTTATTGAGAAATGATTCATTTTCCCTTAAATTGGTCCTTACATTGAAAATTGCCTGTTATACTTTATTTTATTTTTTTTTTTTTATGCAAATTAAAGTTATGACTTACAAATAAATTAAGAACCGTCTGCTTTGAGACTAAATAGTGTTCTATACACTTTGAGTAAGTAGTAATTGTGTAGTTATGCCACTTAATTGTATGCTTGTATTTCAACTTTTGCACTCACCCATTTCTGCAGCGGCTTGGTGGTCTAGTGGTATGATTCTCGCTTAGGGTGCGAGAGGTCCCGGGTTCAATTCCCGGCCAAGCCCACAAATTTCTCTTTTTGTTATAACAGCTTACCTTTTTTATGTTCAGGAAAGTAGTAATTTATTTTATAGCCGACTTTAGCGATTTGCTTTTCGCAGGATATAGTCTCTTCGCAGCGTTTCATAGTACATTTCACTGTGTTTTTTTTTCAAACTGTAAATATTGCACGGTCCGGTATGTATTGTACAACGCTGTATCGGAAAACTCTTTTGTATAATGAAATTGGAAGAAACATAACTATTGTTATACAAATTCTGAAATGGTTACAAACATATATTCATATATTCGTATAAAGCATGGCATGGGCTACTTCCGGGTTCCTTCATCATTTCTTTACAATTAATGTACAATTATAATACCCGAAATAGACAAAATGCTCATTGCAACTTTTATCATACGAAATTAGGTACACGCAGCTTTCGCAACCGTGCAACTAAGTTAAGCAATATCGTTAAACCTAAGGCTACAAAGAATTCATGAAATGTTAAAAAAAAAAAGAATTTATATCATCATATTCAATTATGTAAATGAGTTATTTACTTCAACAACTTGTGCATATTATGTAACAAACATTCACATTGTATTTATTAATTACTTTTTTTTTAGGGAGCATTCCACTTTGTTAAGCTTTATAAACTTTAGGGAAGAATTCCCTCTACTTTGTACTTCTGTGAAAAAAACATATAAATAAATAAATATATATTTCCCTACGATTTAGGTCCGAGCATGAACTTTTGGAGTCTGTGGAAAACATTAGTCGAAGCGGCTTGGTGGTCTAGTGGTATGATTCTCGCTTAGGGTGCGAGAGGTCCCGGGTTCAATTCCCGGCCAAGCCCATGAACTTCTCTTTTTGTTATAACAGCGTACCCTTTTTATGTTCAGGAAAGTAGTAATTTAGCCTATAGCCGGCTTTAGCGATTTGCTTTTCACAAGATATGGTCTCTTCGCAGCGATTCGTAGTTCGTTTTAATGTTGTTTTCCCCAAACTGTAAATATTGCACGGTCCTGTATGTATTGTTTAATTTTGTAACGGATAACTGGTTTGTTTTATGAAAATGAATGAAAGATCAATATTGTTATACAAACTCAGAAATGGTTACAAAAATAAACTGCATATTTATTTTCCTACGATTGAGGTCCGAGCATGAACTTTTGGAGTCTGTGGAAAACTTTAGTAGAAGCGGCTTGATGGTCTAGTGGTATGATTCTCGCTTAGGGTGCGAGAGGTCCCGGGTTCAATTCCCGGCCAAGCCCACGAACATCTCGTTTTGTTATGACAGCTTACCTTTTTATGTTCAGGAAAATAGTATAATTTAGTCTATAGCCGGCTTTAGCGATTTGTTTTTCGCAGGATATGGTCTTTTCGCAGCGATCCGTAGTACATGTTACTGTTGTTTTATTTTTCAAACTGTAAATATTGCACGGTCCGGTATGTATTGTATAATGTTGTATCGGATAACTGTTTAGTATAATGATATTGGGAGAAAGATAAATATTGTTATACAAACTCTGAAATGGTTACAAAAATAAACTGCATATTTATTTTCCTATACGATTGAGGTCCGAGCATGAACTTTTGGAGTCTGTGGAAAACTTCTGTCGAAGCGGCTTGATGGTCTAGTGGTATGATTCTCGCTTAGGGTGCGAGAGGTCCCCGGTTCAATTCCCGGCCAAGCCCACGAACATCTCGTTTTGTTATGACAGCTTACCTTTTTATGTTCAGGAAAATAGTATAATTTAGTCTATAGCCGGCTTTAGCGATTTGTTTTTCGCAGGATATGGTCTTTTCGCAGCGATCCGTAGTACATGTTACTGTTGTTTTATTTTTCAAACTGTAAATATTGCACGGTCCGGTATGTATTGTATAATGTTGTATCGGATAACTGTTTAGTATAATGATATTGGGAGAAAGATAAATATTGTTATACAAACTCTGAAATGGTTACAAAAATAAACTGCATATTTATTTTCCTATACGATTGAGGTCCGAGCATGAACTTTTGGAGTCTGTGGAAAACTTCTGTCGAAGCGGCTTGGTGGTCTAGTGGTATGATTCTCGCTTAGGGTGCGAGAGGTCCCGGGTTCAATTCCCGGCCAAGCCCACGAACTTCATTTTTATTGTTTTTAAACAGCTTAACTTGTTATGCTCGGGAAAGTAGTGATTTATTTCAAATTATTAATATGATTAATTTTTGTAATTAGGTAGTTTTTAATTAACAGTTTTGTACAATCATTTTATTCAATAAACTGATAGAAAAGGAAAGTAGTACGGTAATTTAGCCTATAGCCCGCCGTAACGATTTGCTTTCCGCTGGATATGGTCTTTTGGCAGTGATTCGTGATTCGTGATTCGTAAGTTCGTTGCAATGTTGTTTTCCCCAAACTGTAAATATTGCACGGTCCGGTATGTACTGTAAACTGTTGTATCGGATAACTGTTTTGTATAATGCAATTGGGAGAAAGATAACTATTGTTATACAATTCTGAAATGGTAACAAAAATAAACTGCATATTCCTACGATTGAGGTCCGAACATGAACTTTTGGAGTCTGTGGAAAACCTTTGTCGAAGCGGCTTGGTGGTCTAGTGGTATGATTCTCGCTTAGGGTGCGAGAGGTCCCGGGTTCAATTCCCGGCCAAGCCCATGAACTTCTCTTTTCGTTATAACAGCGTACCCTTTTTATGTTCAGGAAAGTAGTAATTTAGCCTATAGCCGGCTTTAGCGATTTGCTTTTCACAAGATATGGTCTCTTCGCAGCGATTCGTAGTTCGTTTTAATGTTGTTTTCCCCAAACTGTAAATATTGCACGGTCCGGTATGTATTGTATAAATTTTTAACGGATAACTGTTTTATTTTATGAAAATGAATGAAAGATAAATATGGTTATACAAATTCTGAAATGGTAACAAAAATACACTGCATATTTATTTTCCTACGATTGAGGTCCGAGCATGAACTTTTGGAGTCTGTGGAAAACCTTTGTCGAAGCGGCTTGGTGGTCTAGTGGTATGATTCTCGCTTAGGGTGCGAGAGGTCCCGGGTTCAATTCCCGGCCAAGCCCACGAACATCTCTTTTTAATAAGAGCTTACCATTGAATGTTCAGGAATGTAGCTATTTAGCCTATAACCGGCTTTAGCGGTTTCCTTTTCGTAAGATATGGTCTCTTTGCAGCGATTCGTAGTACATTTTAATGTTTTTTTTTCAAACTGTCAATATTGCACGGTCCGGTATGTATTGTGTTATTTTGTATAGGATAACTGTTTTGTATAATGAAATTGGAAGAAAGATAAATATGGTTATACAAATTCTGAAATGGTAACAAAAATAGAGTGCGTATTTATTTTCCTACGATTGAGGTCCGAACATGAACTTTTAGAGTCTGTGGAAATCACTATTCGAAGCGGCTTGGTGGTCTAGTGGTATGATTCTCGCTTAGGGTGCGAGAGGTCCCGGGTTCAATTCCCGGCCAAACCCACGAACATCTCTTTTTAGTAGCAGCTTACCTTTGAATGTTCAGGAAAGTAGTAATTTAGCCTATAGCCGGCTTTAGCGATTTGCTTTTCGCAAGATATGTTGTTTTCCCCAAACTGTAAATATTGCACGGTCCGGTAAGTATTGTATAAATTTTTAACGGATAACTGTTTTATTTTATGAAAATGAATGAAAGATAAATATGGTTATACAAATTCTGAAATGGTAACAAAAATAAACTGCATATTTATTTTCCTACGATTGAGGTCCGAGCATGGACTTTTAGAGTCTGTGGAAAACATTAGTCGAAGCGGCTTGGTGGTCTAGTGGTATGATTCTCGCTTAGGGTGCGAAAGGTTCCAGGTTCAATTCCCGCTAAGCCCCAAATTATAAATACTTAATAATTATACAAGACGGTAAGGTAAGAGTGTCTTTATTGATATTTAAGTATGGCTACATCAGTAAAAACTAATCCTTAATTCAATTATTATTTATTGACTTGAGATGGTAGAAAATTTTCAAGCTAATGTATTATATGAGATTATTATATATTATTAGTTGAGATTATTATATGAGATGACATTTGTTTTTCAGTAAAAAGTATTTTGTAAAAACATATCAATTTGGTGTAAAAGCATTTTTTATGTAATTTTGGCACCCGCGTTTATGCGACATTATGAATCTTTGATGTATAATATACAGTCCACTGTGCTTACGGTGTACGAGACGTATAGTATACGCAACACTTTTCACACAATTCATGGTCATCGTATAGGGATGAGATCATGATATTTTATCATGCGTAAAGATACAGAGTACTAACAACAGGTCTACACTTACATCACTGATGATGAGGTAACGTAGATATATACCGCGGACAAACCACAATGTTCTCTTGATTTGGCGAGTGTGTTACCTGACGTGCTCGTCCATCACTACACCCTTTCAACTATACTGTCAGGCCTGCTTAGAATATTTTCGATTAATATCAACTTCTCAATAGAATTGCAGTAATATCAAATTCTCAAATTAATGCAGCAATCGAAAAATTATTCTTTTATCTTCCAGGTTTTGTTTTTATTAAGAACAGTTAAGATGTGGCTCGGGTTGTTGTCGTTCATTCTCGTGGCACAAATTTCAGGTGAGTTTGATAGCCCTGCATGGTAATCTTTAGCGTATTTAAGATACTTTTGTGAGCAATTCTTGAGGATTTCATACTTCCAACAATTGCTTTATAATGGGCTCAATCGTATAGTTAATACTAACTGATGGTTCTTAATTATGATGATTATAAATTTATAGGACTTGTAAGAAAACGTTTGGATGATCATGCAAACCTGCAGTAGCACATAAGCTTCTCTTCCTCTGTGGATTTTAGTGTCTTAAAATGTCCAACATTGTTCAAGCCTTTCAACATTTTCTCACACTTTCGACTACTTTTTTTTTATCAAAGTTTTCAACTTATTTACCCAAACCTTGTTTCTCTTATACAATTTTGAAGTTGTATGTCGAGAATTGAAAATTATGTTTCATCTTGAATTGAATCAGTAGAAATCAGTAGAATCTTTCAATTGAATCAGTAGAAAATGCTATATTTCATGTCAAAACATTTCAACATATAAACTATCAAAACTTCAACTTTGTCTCCAAACATTTTCAGAGCTGGAATCGCAAAATTCGCGTTTTCCGCAAACTTTGTCTAAAATATTTTCATTCGACAAAAAGTCAATGTTATACCTCAATATTATGACTTGCTGTCTTGAAATTTCGATTTTCTTTTTCTAGAAATTGTCAATTTCTACGTAAATTTTCACAATTTCGGCGTTATTTTGTGTACATTTGTGTACGGCGACATTTGCCTATACATTGGAACACAACTAACTCTTCGCAACATCTTATTCTCATATTTCAGTTATTTCTGCTCGGAGATGTTTCATGGTAAATGACGAGAGTCAGGGACTACGATGGAGACTGCAGGTTACCAAGGATAAAAAGACACCATGCGACTGTTCAGCCATAACATTGGGAGGTGTTTATTCCTCAAATGTATTACGTGACAGGTGTAAAGAAGATACGAAATTATTTCTAACTCACAACGCCATGAAGATATCGTCTCGGTATGATTGTGACGTCACTGGAACAAATCTGTCGACACTAAAACAATCTGTTACGACGCCCTTAGTCCAGGAGTCTTTCTCAGGAGGTAGGTTTACAGGGCATGCTCAAAATTGGGATCATATTTTATCAAATTTATCTGCTACAAATTTATGTTGGGTTTTGGACGATCGTATGTTGCACTGCAGCGCATATGTGGGAGTGTATGTGTTGTAATATTGGAGGCTACGGGGATGTTGCATTTCATAAACAATTTTAAGCCTTTAGGAATGAGCAATTTTTAGATAAAGCTAAGTGTAAAACTGTAACCTTAATGATCATTTGAAACGGTTATTGCTTAGCCCTCCTTAATTCTTCCTTCTTCCGCCTTGTTAATTTCCAAATTTTTAAAATTATCTGCATTCCGAAATGACCCAAACGGCTAAGTTGTAGTTTACGACTAGGCTATATATTTTAAGCTATAAGTTTGAGCGCGACGTTTGTTTCACGCTGAATACTAAATCTCGTATTTCGAATATAATCCTAACCTAAATACCTTATAAGAAATATCAGTTGTGTGTTCACAACTAAGTGACAACTCTTGTAATTTATAACGAATTGACGAAATGTTTATATTTAAGACATTTTGTGTCCCACAAATTTAATGTAATGCTTTAAGCCAGTTTCTACTTGCAAGCTTGCTTTTGGAGTTTGCCTCCTTTTACAAGTCTTGACTGATCTATATGTTGAACCATTGAAAGTAGCCCATGTATGACATTTTCCAGGTTAACTATCTTTAGCGCTTTCCTTTTACCACTTTTTTTCTTTAATCGATTGAGAATATTGTCTGTTATATTGAATAAACCAAAGTCCTCCATTGTCGTCGTACTCAAACACTCCTATATTCCTTCTCACGTTGTCTGCTAATACTTTCATTGTCAAGCTATCTTAGATTTTTTAATAACAATTTCAACTTTTCTTTTCTTTTCCGTATCAACATCAGTTACTTTCAACTCAATATACTCATACGCTTCAAATCCACCTTTTCACCTTGAAACACATAATGAGACTCTGCATATACAGGAAATATTCTGTGCATATCGACCAAGGTTACGAGATTATAACACGTCGAGTAATAATAAATCCATTAGGTGCCCGGCGGCAACAGAGTATATGTTAATAATGGAATACATCATGTATAACCTTGTACTGATGATAAAATAAATATATATGTATATAATATATTCTATGCTACCCGGCGGGGTAAACCTACGCAAACTCAAAACAATAAAAAAAATACAAGCGATCTTAATCGATTACTATATCAAGTACTATATAAAAAGGAAATATTATTAAATATTATTACTTCGCAAATGTAACACATTTATCGCGGAGACCTCTTTCTCATGTTGTACATTGTCACATTAAAAAAACATGCATATATTGGTAAATTTTCAATAACTTTGACACATTTATGTATTTAAAAAAAAAATGATTATTCTAATTTCTTGATAACCAACGTCTGCCCAATGCACCCAAGCCAACAAAACACATACACACATACGTATTTCAATGTTCACATGCACGTTTCAATGGTGTTGTTCACCAGTTAGAGTTTATGAAGCCATAATCATACAGTAAAGTTGCTAGAAATATCTAGACTCGGGAATCGATTCGCAGTGATAGATAAAGTGTTCTTTTGTTCCCGTGTATGTCCGTTCTTGGTATAAGAGGAAAATATCGATACATTTCCCGGAACCTCTCTGTTTTAAATGTGATTTTTTTTTTAAAGATAAACTTATAGTTACATATACAAACATGCCGTACTATACTTCGTGAAATCTTCTTAGGTAGGTTCAAAAGTACGTTATGTTTAACTGCGATGCAAGTCAGTGGTAATTAGTTACTGTTATGAAGGTATCTTATAACACTCTGCATGAATCAATCAATAAACCTTACAATGGCTTGAAATTCATGAACCTTATAATGACTTGAAATTAAATGTGTACGTATATGAACGTATATAGAATGGCGTCATGGTTGAACTATGAATAGCATTACTCATAGACAGTAATAATGTACATCATCATCAGACAACAGTGGCGGAGCGTCCATACAGTCAGGGGGAGGATGCCCCCCCCCCCCTGACGGACTCAAATGGACTGCTGGCGCCCTTTTCAGCTTTTTACCACTTTTTACTTATTCGCGTTTATTGACTTTTTTTATTGCGCTCTCATCTACATATTGGCATTTGTCACATTTTGTTGGCGATGACACCATTATTCTTCGTTTATCTGCAAATTAGCAAGGCCCGGAAAGGGTAATTTCCGGCGATCTAGGGAGTATCTTAACTCAAAAAATTTCTGTACGCTCCGCGCCAACCTGTGGTGACGCTCCGCTTAGATATTGTCGAAATCGCCCCTACATACCTTTCTCGACCCCCCCCCTGACCAATACCCCTAGCCCCGCCACTGTCAGACAACCTCCTTATCATGTTACCCATAAATCAGCAGTGTTCTGACCTATGTGGAAAGGTCATTTATACGACCCGGAAATTTAAAGACAGGAATAATTATTTACCAAAAAAAAGGGTACTATTTTGTTAATCGTAGTTTATTGTCGCATATTACGTTTGTACATTTTGGATAGGATAACTTAAAACTAGTACATGTAACTATCAAAACCACAACAAATATAGTTGAACTATATATTGGTTTATTGTCACACTTCAATCTATAAATGCATAAATAAACGCATAAATGCAATATTTATACAGATTTCTTATCAAATCATCCTTCTTTTGGTGTTTCTTTAATTGTGACCTAAATTTTGAAAGCGTTAACGGAACAGGTACCACTTTGTCAATATTTATTGCAAAATCGATCATTTCTGTGGCATACGGTTTGTTCGGTATCGACCAAATCAAACTACATATGTAAATAGCAAAAATCAATAAACCTTACAAATACAAAAATTCTCAACAAAACTGAGCAAGTTTTTTTATTTTCAATCGCCGTCAAGACCCTCAGAACTATAGTCAAAACAACGATTTTGATATATTAGGACTCTAAATGATAACTTTCATATATCGATAATATATATAGATATTGTTCAGCAAAGAAAAATTTCATTTGAACAATTACAACAACAAAAAAGCCATTCATATAGGCACTGACTACGTACGTATAGTATATCGTGCGCAAGTGGCATTTTGCATGAATATCAATACTACTTGCATGTGTTCACTCTTTTCATCGTAAAATCAAATGTGATGATAGCAGAAAATTCCCTGCTCGGAGTGATGCTATAATACTGAAACACACAAAGGATATAACACAAACATGTACATACATATATGTATTAATTTCATTTATGTATATCATATTTGAATTGTCTGTATGCATGTGTGTGTGTGTGTGTGTATATGCTTTCCTTTCTTCCGTTCATAATCTACACATGTTTGTATATGAACTATAAATTACATCAATATTGATACTATGGCCGCAATATTTAGAAACATTATAGCATTGCAAACTAATGAAAGTTAATTCCTGATTGATGCAGCGTAATCAGTTTTGATTGTGTGTATATATATATATATATATATATATATATATATATATATATATATATATATATATATATATATATATATATATATATATATATATATATATATGGAAAGGGCAAAGATATTAACAGCTAGCGTGGGATTCGAAAGAAATGAAATATAGGTTCGCCACCGTGGCTGTGCTGGATTACTCACGTAGTAGAGCGATGGAGCTTGTAGCTGGTTCTAATCCCGTTCTATAGCCATACAGTTTTTCCTTTTAACTTTTCTATTGTTTATAATTATAGGCAGTTTTCCGTTGTTCGTTTACTTGTATAGGTAAATTAAGTGCCACCATGCATTGTTGACATGTCTGTTGCCTTCTTATACTGGTGTGTTTTATTCCAATATCCGACGTTTAGAGACAACATCCAGTCACTCAACATCTCCAACGTCAGAGACAACATCTCGTTACTCAACACATCCGAGATCAACTTCGACCACATCAAGATTCAAAACAAGGTTTGTCAGCTCAAATGCACCGCCAGCTTCCGTTCTACAAACTACTGATCAAACACCACCAGATACAACCTATGAACACAAAATTTCTACATTAAAGCCAGCTGGTACTAGATCGACACCGTTGGTAGACGACCAGCTTCATGTTTCCACAGATAAGCCAACGCCAGACCAGCCAATGACCACAGTAAGAGTAATGAAACCGATTCATTCATCAGTCATAACTACTACAAACGAACATGCTACAACTGTGGATCCTTCAACAATAAAGAGCACCAAAATCGCCTCTTCTTTGGAACCAAATGAATTCTTAAGCACAAATTTACTTGATTTAACCACAGAAACTGAGAATCATATTACCACAATCGAAGGTAAAGTGTCAACTCAAGGATCGCTCACTACGTCATCTCTGACGTCACAGGGTCATGTAATTACTACAACCGGGGTCCATACAGAGGAAACTTCAACTAAGGTAGCACCGGATCCAAGTACAATGCCATTAGAATCCACACAGGTTGACTCTTCAACCGTAAAACCGAGCACGGAAGGTATGTATCTCGATGGAAATATTAACCAAGCACATGACGTCATTTTATAGTGTCAAATGTCCGACCTGTGACAATGACTTTTGATCATTATATAAATTCGTTTCACTCAGCCTATCGTGAGGTCTAGACTAATATGATGTTACTCACATACCAGGTATAGAGGATAGCGTTTGTTGAGCATTTAACGAAATGGATCTATTTCCTGAGTTTTGTTATAGATATACGGGATGGTAGAATATATTTCTTGTTTCGGGTTCAGGCTTTTGGGTGGTGAATGATTGGGGCTGGTTGGAACATCACTATAGGTGTTTATCGTCATATTTCGGTAACGTCACTATAATACTTGCTATACTATATTCCAGTCACCAATAATTCCTTGTTTTTATCCAGGGTCTTATACGTCCGTCACTCCTAACTGCACCAACCAGTATAAACAATCTTGTTATACTGTCACCAACATGTCGCTTACCCTACCGCAAGCCGAGGAATACTGTACATCCTTAAATAACAATACTGCCCTCGTTACCATCCAGGATGCTGGCGAGGATGGCTACGTCACTAATCTTCTTCTTAACACGTCATCTCCTTCGAAGGGAAATAGCTACTGGCTTGGACTGAAGAGGGCGGATTACAGGTGGGCAGATGGAACGTTTCTATCCCATGATAATTTTTGGCTTAATGCCGAGGACGGTGCGGAATGTTTCTTTTACGACAAATCATTACCGTATCTGAACTGGAACAACAAAGATTGTTCTGAATTGTCAACCATCGTCTGCGAAGTCGAACAAGATATTTCTACAGGTAACCCTGCAATCTATACTGATTTTTCTTTAGTCAATCATATAAAACATCTACAATGATATTGTTGTCTATAGTATTACCCATATCACATAGTATCATACAGTTATATTGTGTCATAATAATATAAGATAAAACATCCACAGTAATATTGTTGCATATAGTAAGACTCGTTTCACATAGTATCATGCAATACTATTGTGTCATAATAATATAATATGAAACATGCATAATAATACTGTTGTATTGAGTTTATATGGTACAATGATATATTATGACAACCAATTATTTTGTGTATTTCTTCAAATAGTACACCCTACCGTGGATCGTAAGCATGACTATATGATCGCCGTCAAGTTACAAATTTGCATACCTACACCACAAGTTTCTTTGGGATTGTGATTGTATATATAATAAAGTGTTACAGTGTGCATATAATAACCAACCGTAAGTCTCTAGTGAATTAAATGCATGGAGGAACATATCACTTAATAACTATTTGTTTTTACCTTTGTCCCATATCTCTTTTCTATTCACAGCAAATGGATTTACTTGCATCACCATACACGACGGCATTTGTTACGTTCCCGTACCAAGCCAAGGCAATTTTGTAAGCGCCCTCGAAGTTTGTAGTGACGAATACTTTGGCTCTTTACTTCAACTGGAGACACCAACAGAAGACAACGGTGTCAATTCATATCTTACAAGTCTTGGAATCTGGCTCGGTATAGTCAAGACCAAAGGCACGACGTCACATGTATGGAATGACGCCAACCAATCACCGATGACGTTCAATAAGACAGGAAGTAGTTATGGAACATATTTCGGTATTTGTACGATCATGGACGCCCAAAATTCCTATTCGTGGATTGATGTTCACTGCGACGACTCAAATTATGTATTGTGTGAGACTATTTTGCCAATAGGTTGAGGTAGGGTTGTGGCACGTGGGCAGGTGGTGGGGTGGTGGGGAGTGGGGGGGGGAACAATTAGCAAACACATGAGACTTTCCTCATGTATACAAATTGCAAAATTGTACCGTAATTTCCACTAGTTTAAGACATTTAAGTAATCATCAAATAAGAAAACGAAAAAAAAACAGAATAATAATGATAAATAAATAATGAATAATAATTATTAAATAAAGAAGTTCGTTCGCCATACATACCTACACTAAATGAGATATCTTGATCTCCTTCATGGCAAAATTATCTGATGAGTGAGGATCATGCATGGAAGCAGAAGAGATGCATGCGACATATACAAACACGAACACGGCTGTTAATAATCTCCGAAGACTCATCAAAAAGACAAGGCTTGATATAATTAGTATTGTCTACATCCGCGATTTGCCTGTTCCTAACCATTGGGAAGAACCGACGTATTTAATAATTGAACATGACTGTAAAGGATCTTTCCAAAGAGTTGGAAAATTTTTAGTTCATATCTTGAAAAAACGGAATAGCAATATATATATAGACACTATACAAGACTATATGACCTATCGATGAAGACAACCATAATTGTGCCGTGCCTAAAGTCACTCGTTAAACTGGATCTCAGACTTTTTGCCAGTGTATGGGTACATGATATATATGAAACTCAACAACTGAGCAAATAATTTAAAGGAAAAATGCTTTCATCTCAATTTTTGTTTAATATTGACTGCAGCATATATGCAAAAATGTAGTGTAATATGTAAACCTTTGTAATTATATTGGTAGGTCTTTGTGAATATCATTAATCAAGTGAATACCATCAAGTAGCATATATATTCTCTGTTATTAATCGTTTACGTTCCCATGCATGCGTGGTTCCGAGGGACGGTGGGTGCGTAATTCCCCACCCCACACCCACACACAAACTTAAAAGTAGTTGTTAGCACAACGTGTAAACATAATTATGAACCTTGCTTATAGGATTAGATATGCCTCAGAATGTATCTTCTCACGTGTAAACATTTCAGCGACTCCAGGACCACACCCTCTCTATATTAAAACCCTCCATCCGCCCCTGGTTTCTTATGGAAATAAACTCTCTCTCTCTGTCATAGAGATAAAGATGTTAAAATTTCATAGCCAATTATCTGTAAGTTGTAAATCCATGTTATTCGTGTAAGTTGTAATCTATAAGCCCTGGCGGGTTTCTCCCACATTTCTAGTCGCTTAAAGCGTCGTAAAAATAACTGCTGATTATTATTATTATTATTATTATTATTATTAATATTATTATTATTATTATTATTATTATTACGACAAGTTTAACGAAACCAACAAGTAAAAATTATCGACCGTTCAGACGTGGTTCTTTACTTTGTCTTTATTCCAGCATGGGCTTGAATAAACAGCAAATCAGAAGTTTGAAATTTGTCTCCAAAATTAGAACCAATTTGATTTCTGCAGCTAATACACTGCTTTATCATGTACTGTTAGTTTCATATAATATCGAACCTTTTTAATCAAAGCATGAAATACTTTAATCGATATACAGTTTCATGATTTCCCAAAACACTGGGCCCGGGGTGACAAGTTTCGAAAGATATTGAAATTAAAAAGGAGTGGGGATCGTCTGCAAGTTCATTTTTGTTGAAAACTTCAGAAGAGCGGCACTGGTTATCCTCCTTCTAGTCGCCTCTGTCCAGCATATTATAACTCTTGTTTACTTTATATTTGTTGTTGATCCTATAGTTGTATAAGGCCTTATATGCCTTTTCAACCGCTTAGAAACTTTGGTATTAGGGGCTATATAAATGCTATATAAATGTTATTTATTTCTATTATTATAATTATTATTATTATGATTATTTAAGGTTGAACCAACAGAGAAAATATATCTTAACATATTTAAAGTCTGAAAATATGTGACTTCGCTTTCAAACTTCTCTGTACTCGAATGTTAACTTTTCTTCCTACACGTTGAATGGTATCATTAAGACAATTGGGGATATCTGTGAGTTTAGGTTTCACTTGTAATTAAGTATATCTTTTAAATTTGGATACAAACGAACTCGAATATCAGGCCAAGATTTTCAGAGCGGTTAAGGAGCAAATTAAAAATATGGCGCTCGGCTTGGTGGTCTTGGTGACATGATTCTCGTTAAGATCATACGTATTATTACCAACAGCGTTAAATACGTATAATTTATTTTCACTTTTTCGCGGTCAGTAAAATACCTACTATATACCGATCGGCTATAGGCAATTGCATTGATTTTATTTTGTCTCATGATATTAACTACAAATCCCCGAATTCAGCGTCCAAGTAGTCCCTTATAGACATAATTTACACGTAATAGTACCATCTCGAGCCTGTTTGGACTCGAAATAACAAATGTGCGACGTGATGCGGGAATTAACCCCTAACACGTAGCTTCGAGACATCATCTATACGTTATACACGTGTTCAACGATACTACATAGCTTCGACACGAGAAATAGATGACGTAATCACTGCAATTGCCTATAACCGATCGTTAATAGCTATTTAATGACCTTGCAATGGTTACTCTAGTGTATTAATTACAACTCATTATACATATTTACTAGTAAATCAGCGTCCAAAAAGTCCCTTATATAGACATAATTTACACGTAATAGTACTCTCTCGAGCCTGTTCGAGATCGTAAGAACAAATGTGCACAAGTGCACACCAAGTGCACACCGTGGTGGCCCCTGTATGCTTCAGTACACCGTGGTGTACATTAGCACGCTGCCGACTGGTGGCCCCCTGTATGCTTCAGTACACCGTGGTGTCCCTTAGCACGCTGCGGACTGGTGGCCCCCTGTATGCTTCAGTACACTGACTGTGGTGTACCTTAGCACGCTCTGGACTGGTGGCCCCCTGTATGCTTCAGTACACTGACTGTGGTGTACCTTAGCACGCTCTGGACTGATGGCCCCCTGTATGCTTCATTAAAGTGATCTAAACCTTTGCTAAAAGCTTAGGGTGGTAACTTGCTGAAATGGTTCAAGTGATTCCATGTCATTGAGAATTGTTGAATTAGGAAACAGATGTCTCAATTTGGGGAAATGAACTCGAGAGTGGTAGTAGTTCAATACCCTCAATGAGTGACAAATAGATGACTTTAGATAACAATACTGATGACATGTACGCTCTAAGGCCAGATTTAGAGGTTTTCAATATATGAAGGGAACATTTGGCATCGGCGGTCTCCCCCCCCCCCCTCTCCCACCCCCCTCTCTCTCTCTGCCCTGAAAACATTTGCGCGCACGTGCTCATGGATTCGTCCTAATAACGCCTCATTTTAAAAACTGTTTCATATGGAAGAAAGGTCCTCTAAGAGATGGATGAATGAATGTTCCATGACGCATAGGGTCAATGTCCTAGTTTTATCAGTTCGATACATCCAAAGATAATTAATTCGACAATGCCTTTGTTAACTGAATTGGGCCTACTACATTGTCCTCTGAAATAAATATAGGCGTGCCGCTGTTTAGTCTGTAAGTGTTGTGCGCCTTCACGTGCATTGTAGATTTACTTTGCCTTTAATCATTATAAAGTTAGGTCAAGATGGCATAGGTAGCAATAATGGAAGATAAAGCCGCACAAATTCATGAGAGAACAAAATACAAGAGAAAAAAAAAACAAATTAAGAAAGGACATAGTTTTTATTAATTTATTTATAGCAGACTGATACAAAAAAAATTGGTTAATAAATTTTTGGTAAATAAATTTTTGGTAAATAAATTTTTGGTAAATAAATTTTTGGTAAATAAATTTTAGATAAAAAAATAATTAATAAGTTTTAGGTTTTGGAAAAAAAGTTAAAAAAAAGTAACATGACACTCAATTGAAAAAATTACTTTTGACAAATGTAAGAGAAAGGAAAAGCAATGTTTCTTCGAGATTCGGGTAGAAGAGACCGTTTGGAAGATTTCCGGTACCGGTTAGTTGTTCGGTTATCTCGGTGTGAAGATCGCGATGACTCAACGGCATGTCGATGTTGACAGTTTCGGCGATATCGTTGCCTATTTCAGCGATACATTCAGAGACGGCAGGAGTGGGCTCGTCCAGTTGGATGTTAGCGGCGTCACCGGTAGCCAGTGTTGCCTCAGTGACGGTAGAAAAAGGCAAGCTGATGGAGGAAGCAGCGGATGAGGATGTGAGGCTGACGGAGGAGGCTGAAGATGACGAGAGACTGTGAGATGAGAAGTCGGCTGATGTAAGAGAGCCGTCATAATCGTCTGATAGGTAAGACGAGATTGTCTCCTTGCTGCTCATCTCTGATCCAGAGGCACTGCTGACGTCATCGTCACGGAGTAGAGACGTTACGTAGCTCGCACTTATGGTGGATCTACAAGAAAGGGTACAAACATTTGTAAAGAAAAGGAAATATCGTTATGCGCAGAATAAATTAAGAACACGTTCAGTGGCATCGATACACAGAAGGAGGAAAAACGAGGAAAGAGGGGTTATTTGCCAGACGAAATGTTTATTTTAACACTTTTCCTGCTCACTAACTACTGCAACATGCACAATTACAGAAAGTTGGTGACAAACAACAACTTCATAACTAACCCCCCCCCCCCCTCCTCCCAACCACCAGCCCACACAAGAGCAACCTTCACGCTTCCGAAGTTAAAACTATAATGGGTCTTGACGAATATCGACAGCTTGGTCCCGACAGTCGAGTTATAGGAGGTTTTATCAGACTTCTTTATACGAGCAGTGTATTGTGGTCGGCTTTGGTTGGTATCTTGAATATATGATATGTTAATTTAGCGAGCCAATGATTTGATGTGTATCTATACCTATTTGGGAACCTTTGGGTTTAACCCTCCCCACCCTGTCGGCATCCCTTTATCGTGCCGTCACATTTCTATATTACCTCTGTTTCTCGTTGCCATACTTGCTGAGAGTGACGTCACGTTCCGACAGACATCTGGCCAACATATCATCACTGTCTTTCGATTTCATCATGTGACTGAGCCAACCCTCAGAAGCAGACTTTTTGAGTAAGACCTTCATCCTGCATGTAAAGTCTACACCAGTTGACGAAGATGAGTTTCGCGGTGTCAGCAGGGGAGTGACAAATATCTCGGTTTCTTCGGTGTCGGTGTCGCCGGTTATTTCGGTGTCTACCAAATTAAAATTAAAATTGTTTCCATTTGATAAATGCAAAACGGCATGTGAAAACTGGGATGGAATATAAGTAGTAAAAGTAATTCAGAAACTATTAAAAAGTTCTACTATCGCGGCATCAGTACTAGCATTGTTATCTATTAATGACCTTTGACATTATATCACTCCCCTCTCATTACCTAATTTTATGATCCAGGGGTGGATCGAAGATTTTGAAATGGAGTGGCTGTGGCCCTGAGGTCGTCGAAGCCGACTGTCAGGCATGAGGAGATGATGTGTGGCCTTCCCCAGATAAAATAACGTTGGAGACGTGAAATATAAATGTACTATTAATTAGGTCTACATATGCCCACCTATAGGGTTCTAATAACTACTTTAAATTATTTGTGTGGGTTGATGGGTCCATGGATGCGCGCCTGAATTATTTCTGTTTTTTCATGTTGTCAATAATCTCACCAAAGTCAACGGAGGCAGTGTTGTAAGTTGCAGAAACGTCCACATCGATGCAAGAAACTCGTCCAGATGGTTGAGAGCAGTCCCTGGTTGTAGTTAGTTTGAGGCAGAGTAGCAGGCTTGTGATGGACATTAAACCTGGAGAAAGACAAAAGAAGTATGTCAATGTCAGCATGGCCGACCTCATCTTCCTTTTACGCTAGAAAAACAAGATGGCGGAGACGTGGCCAAGTTTCTTTGAATGAACGATGACCAGCTCCTTCTCCGCATCTCATAAGGTTATTGTCACTCCACTTCTAAAATAATCGAGATGGAATAATACCAAAACATGTAATCACGTCATATAAAGTGTCTCCCTTCTTTCATCAATAACAGAACCCCCCCCCCCCCACTCACCGACCTCTCCTTCAATAAAAAGAAACCACCTGAAATCTGAAATGTAAGAAATAAACCTACCAATGACAGTGTTGGCGAGAGCAGACAGTAGGATGGTTCTGTTGATGTTATAGAGGGCGTCCTTCAGTTGATAAGTCTCCATGTCAGGTTCAATACTAGTAACTGTTGACCAAATCGTATTCCATCGATGATCCATTGACTTTTCGATTGGAATCCGGTCGAAATGACAGAAGCTATGAACGAAAGCTGACAACTCATCGACATGAATGGTAATCATATCAACAAAGGATAACCACAAGTCTACCCATGGTGCCAAGATGTGAGCGATGTATTTGGTGGTAGATACATATAGGTCAAAGGCATAAATGACGTAATAGAGACGATCCTGCAAGGTGTAATAACCATCGACGATAGCTAACCATTTCGCTTTGTGCAATTCGAGATGCGCCAGTAAACGTTGGACTTGGAGATCAACTTCTCGACTGATTGTAGCGATGCAGTATCTGATGACGTGCATGAGATTGTCTAACATGTAGTTGACAGATGCCCCCATCGTATTGCGAATCAACACAGCCAGAATCTTGCTCTGTTCCCGAATCTCGTTTGGTAACTCAGCTAGCGAGATCTTGTTTCCACTTCCAAATTCGATGGATATTGAAAGGAAGATCGACTCTTGGGAGTTGAATGCAACAGCTTTTCGGTCGCGTGAGATGGACTGTGGGTCGGTCAATGATCCATGAGAAGAGCTTAGAGTACACGATCTCGATTGATTCCGTGCTGGTCCAAACTGTTGAGTAGAAGAGGTATAACAAGTTTTTGAGAAGCTGTTGATGATATAAAACATAATATTAATAGTTAGTGCTGATTAAACTTGCTGTATCTGAATATTTATGTCAAGTTATATATATGGTGAGTCCATGGATGCGCGCCTGAATTATTTCTGTTTTTTCATGTTGTCAATAATCTCACCAAAGTCAACGGAGGCAGTGTTGTAAGTTGCAGAAACGTCCACATCGATGCAAGAAACTCGTCCAGATGGTTGAGAGCAGTCCCTGGTTGTAGTTAGTTTGAGGCAGAGTAGCAGGCTTGTGATGGACATTAAACCTGGAGAAAGACAAAAGAAGTATGTCAATGTCAGCATGGCCGACCTCATCTTCCTTTTACGCTAGAAAAACAAGATGGCGGAGACGTGGCCAAGTTTCTTTGAATGAACGATGACCAGCTCCTTCTCCGCATCTCATAAGGTTATTGTCACTCCACTTCTAAAATAATCGAGATGGAATAATACCAAAACATGTAATCACGTCATATAAAGTGTCTCCCTTCTTTCATCAATAACAGAACCCCCCCCCCCCCCCACTCACCGACCTCTCCTTCAATAAAAAGAAACCACCTGAAATCTGAAATGTAAGAAATAAACCTACCAATGACAGTGTTGGCGAGAGCAGACAGTAGGATGGTTCTGTTGATGTTATAGAGGGCGTCCTTCAGTTGATAAGTCTCCATGTCAGGTTCAATACTAGTAACTGTTGACCAAATCGTATTCCATCGATGATCCATTGACTTTTCGATTGGAATCCGGTCGAAATGACAGAAGCTATGAACGAAAGCTGACAACTCATCGACATGAATGGTAATCATATCAACAAAGGATAACCACAAGTCTACCCATGGTGCCAAGATGTGAGCGATGTATTTGGTGGTAGATACATATAGGTCAAAGGCATAAATGACGTAATAGAGACGATCCTGCAAGGTGTAATAACCATCGACGATAGCTAACCATTTCGCTTTGTGCAATTCGAGATGCGCCAGTAAACGTTGGACTTGGAGATCAACTTCTCGACTGATTGTAGCGATGCAGTATCTGATGACGTGCATGAGATTGTCTAACATGTAGTTGACAGATGCCCCCATCGTATTGCGAATCAACACAGCCAGAATCTTGCTCTGTTCCCGAATCTCGTTTGGTAACTCAGCTAGCGAGATCTTGTTTCCACTTCCAAATTCGATGGATATTGAAAGGAAGATCGACTCTTGGGAGTTGAATGCAACAGCTTTTCGGTCGCGTGAGATGGACTGTGGGTCGGTCAATGATCCATGAGAAGAGCTTAGAGTACACGATCTCGATTGATTCCGTGCTGGTCCAAACTGTTGAGTAGAAGAGGTATAACAAGTTTTTGAGAAGCTGTTGATGATATAAAACATAATATTAATAGTTAGTGCTGATTAAACTTGCTGTATCTGAATATTTATGTCAAGTTATATATATGGTGAGCTCATTAGGCTATATAAAGCAATGACATCATACCCTATTCTCACTAAACACGTCATGAGAGATTTTACTTCGGTGTAAGCTGGTAGAGTGCATGCATGGTTGTTTCGAATACGGGAGTTGGTCGACATCAATATAGCACTGAGGTTTCTCGTCAAAGTAATTCGGGTCGTCAGGGGTATCGCTGGTCGGTGACTGAATGAGAACCAAGTACTCCTTTTGGTCAGCCTGAATATAGCAATTAATAAAAACAAATCTAGAGTAGAGAATCCTTCCAATAATCAATTCCAATATAATTATGTCAGGCCTATACTGACAAATGTACTCATATTGTCTCTTCTTTTAGAAAATTCTTTGCGGACTTCGGCAATCCTACCCTCCCAAACCCACCCCGCCCCTATTCCCTCTTTTTTTTCCCCGACATATCCCATGTCCGTATTGTAGACTATATAAGCGAGTGAGAGAGTTATTTCAAAACAACTAATTGTCCGATTGTTCAATTGTATCTTACTCCAATAGATGCAGGGAACTGAGACGTATATCAGCGCCCTGTTACTAGTAAGAAGTTAACCGGTTTACTGTTTTCACTTAATAATGTTAGTGAAGTACACAGGTCTTCCCTTCAACTCAACTTTGCGGTTCCGATTGAGCTGTTTCAACATATCACCTGCTCCCCCTCCCCCCACTACATTCCCTCGTCCCAGATATTCTCTACCTCTTTTGTCAGTAGCCTATTTCATATGGAATGTAAAGAAAAAGAAGAACACATGTCGTGCAATTTGCAGGTCTAAGTAATAAATATTATAACATATTTCCATTCTCACTGTTATTTGTCTGATTTCGTTGTCATCAACAGCCATCTCTGGAACTAGGAGAAACTGGTTGGTCCTGATGAAGTCTTCACCAAGTGGTGGCCGTGGACGCATTCTCACTGACGTAAGTGTCTAACAATTGAAATTGTCAAGGAAGAAATGTCACGAGAAAAGCACCATTACAGCCATATCAAGCCTGACCATCCTAAATCATGAATGTGGTCATGTGACTATGACGTGTGTTATGGCCATAGTGCAGTTCATCTTTTTTTTAACGTATATGTATGTATAGGAACCGTAGAGAAATTTTCAAATAAAAGGGAATTAACATATTAGTAGTAAGAAAATAAAGTGTAGTAAACTTCAATCTGATCGATATTTAGAATCATTTCTGTGGAAAATTTAGGAGTTTATGAATAAAATAAAACAGAATTAAAGCAAAAGAAAATTCAGAATTTCATCAAATAACAAATAACAGTTCTTTTTTACTTGTAACTCTTTTGACTGACCTCACCATTCGTTGTTATGGGATATTACCTTCAAACCCCGCATATTGTATCGGGTCGCACAACCCAAACTTACCTCAGCTTGTTTTACAGTCCTAAATTTGTGTTTCAAATCTAGTTGGGTAAAAACGTCCAGAGCACCAGCGTCGGGTAGGTCAATTGTCAAGCGAAGGTCAAAGGATTGATTCAGGAATGGCTGTTCAAACTCATAAAGAGAATACCTGATGGAAAAGAAATAAAGCAAGAAATTGAATAATATAGACGAAGATGGAGAATATGACAGACTGGCAAAATATTCTCTTTCTCTAAAATTGCATTATAAGCTGATAAATTGATATCTTTTTGGTAAATTCCGTTATGTGACGAAGCGAACATAGCGATATGTATTTTACTTGAAATGATGGCCTATCCATTGCGAATTCATGCCAGTAAATACAATAAGGGTTCCGGGTCAGTGTTGAGGAGTAAGGGGGGGGGGGGGGTTCTTGGATAGAATCGTAATCGACATGCAAGAACATTGCCAAGACTATACGTTCAAATAATAAAGTTGTATGATATTTATTTTAAGTGCAAGAGCGGTTAATTTGTTATTGTAGGTAATTTTTAAATGTTAGCCCAAATTCGATATCAGTTTTTAAACGGCTGTTATAGTGTTCGTGAATGAAGGGGTATGAAGGGGCGGGTGAGTGGGTGGTTGGGATGGGCAAAGCAAACCACAGTTATGTCTGTGTACTGCAACTTTAAGCACATACTCATATTCGTAACTTTGTACGTACCACAGATCATGCCGGAAATCAAAATCCCAATTCATTCCGTTGTTGACCGCCATCTACCAAAATACAATGAATCATAGTACGCTATTGTCACGAATATCGAGGATGATAACCCAATTAACTAAATCCCAGCCCCATCCCCTTTTCAAATTATTAAGAAATACGAACTGTTGGTTGCGATTCGGCTCAGCATTAGACAATAGCGTCTTAGCAGTTATAGGTGAAGTGGACTGGCGAGAGGTCGACCCCTCGAGGGAACTTTAATAAGGGGAAAAGAAAAGATGGAGGGACCAACAATGTAATACGAGCAACAAAAAATAGTCACGGTGCAAATAATGGCCAAGAAATTGAGTGAGGCCCATAAAGCAACCCCCCCCCCCCTCCCCACCCCGCACCCTACCTCAGCGCGCTGGCTCACCCTCCATCCAGACATTTCTTAATGAACGATAATTTTGAGCATTTATATATAAATCCTAAAATAGCGCAGCACTGCTAAAATATAGTACATATGAAAAGCATAGAGATTAGATATATTACAAGGGAGATAGACTTTTTGTAAAGTTATATAGAACGTATAACAGTTTGGCTGCATAGAGACGATTGAAAGAGTATCAGATAAAGACCTACCGATGTTGGTCTGATGGGATACTGAACCAGAGATAGAACATTGTCAAAGGAGAGAGCCAGAGGTCGAGGAGGGGAACATGTCTTACGAGGATCGTTGCAACATCTCACATTCGTAAGGTCCAAGGCCTGATGTCAGAAAATGAAGGAATGAATGAGTGAGTGAGTGGGTGAGTGAGTGAGTGAGTGAGTGAGTGAGTGAGTGAGTGAGTGAGTGAGTGAGTGAGTGAGTGAGTGAGTGAGTGAGTGAGCGAGTGAGCGAGCGAGTGAGTGAGTGAATGAGTGAGTGAGTGAGGTCAGTCAGTGAGTCAGTGAGTCAGTGAGTGAGAGAGTGGGTGGGTGAGTGAGTGAGTGAGTGGGTGAGTCAGTCAGTGAGTCGGTCAGTGAGTCAGTGAGTGAGTGAGTGAGTGGGTGGGTGGGTGGGTGGGTGGGTGGGTGAGTGAGTGAGTGAGTGGGTGAGTGAGTGAGTGAGAGAATGAAGTGAATAATACAATGGATGCATGGATATATGGATGAATGGAAGGATGGATGTATCTATAAATGAACGGACAAATGAACGCACAAACCGATGAATAAACGAAGGAAGTAATGAACAAATAAAGTAATGGCTTGGTGTCAGAAAATAAATGAAGGAATCAATGAGTGAATAAATGAAAGAATGAATGAATAAATGAATGAATGTATGAGTGAGTGAATGAATGGATAAATGAGTCTCTGCATGAGTCAGTGAGTAAGGAAGTGGGGGAGTGAATGAATGAATGAATGAATGAAGTGAATAAATATATATGGATATATGGATGAAGAGAAGAAGGATGGATGAATAAATGAACAGACAAACGAACGAACGTTATTAACGTAATAAAGTGAGTATACACAAGAATAAAATCAAGCTATATCCCCTCCTCATCTTCCTTCTACGCCCCCTTCCCCTCCCCTTTCACTACACAGTCACAACGGATGGCGTCAAATTGAACCAAGTTGGACGTTTTTACTTAAAAATGACCCCGGTAGCTTTGTTGATAGGCATTGTACACGGTTACCCACTGATTCAAGATACGATATACAAGAGAAAGATATTTCAACTGACATACTGATAGCGATAATACAAACACGTGGTACCATTTGCACGCACAGATGGCCTTATTATTCGTTCCCATCTATACTCTTGAAGAGCCTCTACCCACATTACCTCTCCCCTCCCCAACCCACACACGCTCAACTTCATGCAATACATAAACAACAAAATAATGTATGCAAATATGTTGATAAAATTGAAGAAAATAATTGTGAACACTTTACTCATGAAAAACAATGATTTCCATGCTTCATTGTGTAATACTATCAATCGATAGATGTTCAACTAAACGTATAAGCGATGGAATGTAATATATAAAAGTCTGGCATCAAAAGTATATCGTGTTAAAAGTCTTCTAAAGCTTCCAAAGTTTCTTTTTTTGGGAGGGGGTTGGGGGAGTTGGGGTGAAGGGTTCTGACCTTCAAATTTATTCCTAGATATTAAAATTACATTTTAGACTTAATTGTTTCATTAATTTGACGGGACATATTATAATAGTAAATGCAATGCTTGCTTGAACAGTTCAAGTTTGTACATTATTGACTATTTTTTGACTACCTAGCATATTTGAGGGTAAATACTGATAACAAAAGAGTTTGAAATAAGGTGTGTATATCCAACTCTATATCTCTACTGCTCTATCTTTAGTAAGGCACAAGAGGAGGCACTCATGTATGGAACGCCAAAAGGATAATACAAAAAAATATGATAATTATATATAATTCCACGATCATAATATACAAAGGCACGATGAAAATGTGTAAGTAAACGAAGATCACATAAAATTAAGCAATGATAAAGTAAAAGTACACAACAATAACATAACAGTACATGGTAATAATGATAATATAAAGTTATATGATAATGTTAATTGCGTACAGTAAATAAAGAGATTATACAAATTAACAGCATCAAATGTATCAATGCCTGGCTTATCTTATGTTACCAACTTAGGCTTAGATACGATGAAAAGGACCTTAACTAACAAACAACATGAATAACATGCACTTAAACATGTGTAAGCTAAAAACAATTGTAAAATTATTATCTTGAAGAGCAGGCGCCTCCCGTCCCCTCCCAACAAGACCTAACCTACTTTTGCATACAAACATTGACCGGAAGTTGAAGTTACTCTCACCTTGTGGAGGTTACTGGTTGCGTTCAACGATGGTTTCAACTCGAGACGAATCCTAACCGCATCCGGAGTGACACGTAAACACACGTCAGGGACAGTTATGGCAGCAGAACCTCGCGGTCCCACCACCAATAACAGGAGGAAGATCGCTCCAAGGATTGAAGTGAAGCGAATCATTCAAGGTATTGATCCAATAGAAGTAACTTGCTTTAGTAGCGTAGATTGCAATACAATGCGTATTAATGCTGAACTAATCAACTAATGATATGGAGGTTGCTGTGTTACCGAGGACTAATGTATAAAGGTATAACGTATGTCGTCACACAGCCCAAGTGACCAATCAAATTGCATCTTGAATAAACATGCGTGTATGCGCGTTCCATGTTTTGTGTAAGTTGCTAAGTTACCAGGACATATGACGCAAAAACAAAAATTCTGGTAAATGCTAGTGCGTATAGCTATACGCACTAGAATTTACCATACTTTTTTTTACGTCTTCCATATGGTAATATACAAGGCGTTACAGCATATGTCGAGTGCGTGCACTTTATAGCGATGCCTTGCGCACCGGTAACACATTACGCGTATACGTCCCTTTCACTTTTATATACTGTACACAATACTTATGCATATGGTTACCGCATGCAGAGATCGGCGCTATGAGAGCAGTTCAAGGCTCTATAACCAGCTCGGTGCTCTAAAGTATTGTGTTGGCTTACACATGCATCGTTACGTCATTAGTTAATGCATATGCATGATAGGGCCGAATTACTATATATATACGTATGGTGGATGTGGGAGTCGAGAATATCATAAGTATAGTTCTAAACTCTATACAAAGTCAGCCTCAAATAGGAAACGAATTCAGCGTGATCTTTTACACCCATAGACTGTAGTGGACGTAAGGAGGATAGCGGAAGAATGATGACAAAAAAAAACACTTCTAAACCGGTGACCCTTCTTCTTCTTTTTTACACTGGACGGTCGTGTATCAGTTCAGAATGAAGTAACAACCTTGCCCAAAGTATTTTATCCTGAGATGTTCTAAACTAATTTCTTCATTAGACTTAATGTAGATGAATATAGGTCCAGTATAAATATTGAGATGAACCCGTTATAAGTTCCTCCCCACGTTAAAGTGACCGTGTAGCGCTCTGTCTAAATAATTCCAGTTTATATCATTTCACGATGCTTTTCAGAGTACTGCAGAGTGCGGTAGTCTTTGCTTTTTGGACATGTACATAATAACTACAAATGCGTCCAGCACGTTTTTTAAGTAACAGTGACAATTCTGAATGTTCCTGTCTGTTATAAATTTACAAACATACTAGTCGCTGTCTGGAGTCTGGGTAAAAGTTTCTCGGAGGTAGAAGATAATACTGCCTTCTTTGAATTTTTTTTTATGAACATTAAAATACTCTGCAGCTCAATAGTTGAATCATAACTAATTAACACTCACTCGCACATTGTCTCGATCTCATTTCTGATGTGGGGTGACGTCAGTACAATATCTCACCCCACAATAATTACATGTAGGGATCGAAGTGAGATAACATGTAAGGGAGCTGCCGAATAAGATTATCCTACACTAAATAAATAGAAAGTAATTGAGAGTACCGGAAAAGTATACTCGTCGGGTGAAAAAGTACTCGTAACCTACTCGGGTTCTAAACAGCTGCAGGCGAACACTGGTACTCGGATCCTGAAAAGCAGTACTCGGAATATCGTGCTTGGTACTCGGAAACTCAAACAGTCGGAAGTACTTAGTACTCATTTTTAAGTACTCGACTTCTACACTCCTTCTATACATACATATATATGAAACAAAAACTTTCGTCTTACAATGAACATGTGTATATCTCACGTAAAACAACTCTACACATGAAACAACCCTATGGAAAGATCATACAATACGCTGGCAACATTACTGAAAATCTTTCGACCGGATATAATCACAAGCGATTTTCGGATTGAGCTTTCTCAGTCCATGGTTCACGATCATGACTATGTATAGGAATCTTTCATGCGTCTATAAGTCGTTTTCACCCATTGAATAGTTAATGTCCGAGTAGAGCACATACATATTGAACTGTGGGTCGAGATATCCCCCAATCTCTCACCCACCCCCCCCCCCGGGCCCTCACTCACACCCTTGCGCACGCCACTTGGATGGGCCATCTGACTGGATTATTCACGAGTCAAGTGCAAATTTAACACATAATAGGTCAGATCTAAGAGTTCATATGACAGGTCGCAGAGGTCTATTCACTACAGGTTTTAGCTCATCACAATGGCAGTCTAGCAGTAATACTTGGGCAAGGCATTTAATCCCAATTGCCTCTCTCCACCCAGGTGTATAAACGGGGACTTACGAGGTAACTTGTAAATATAGTTGCGTGAGCCGGTTTGTGGCTGTACCATATGTGAAATCCCCCAATGAACACGTAGATGTGGTTCGTTGTAGTTCCTCAGGAGGGATTGTGGGGGTGCAACAAGTTACCAATGACCATGCCACCAGGGGCTTGTGTTGTAAAGTCGTGTGAGGGGGCCTTGGACTCAAACAAGACTGTAAACCTTCGACTTTACAAGCTACAATGCATGCATATAGTTCCAAATGGTTGGGCCAGTGGGACAATCCCAATGTTGTGTGAATATAAGACGGTGGTAAGGAAGGGGTGAAGATTATTGGTATGTCGTAGTTATGAATGATACATCGACATACATGTGAACATATTCAGGAATTAGGTAGGCATTGAAGATAGAGATCTGCAACTTGTACAGATGTCAACACGGAGGGAGTGAACTGAACGAAGCAAGAATTGGTGTACTGTGGTCACAGTTGGTATAGCCTATTTGAGCGAAGCGCATTGACATTTCCTGAAGAATTTTTTTTGTCGACTGGAATATTAGTTGTTTGCCAAAACATATGGATGAACAATAGAGTTATAGATTAAGAGATGGATACTTTTACGAAGACAGAATAGGAGCCGATTAAATGAGAATAGGCCTACCAGTGCTATTTGAGATCAATATGAGGTTGTCGAGTGACGTTTTCATCAACAGCAATAGCTAACAAATTAGCAGGAATAAATGTGTTCATTGTCGATAATAATCTCATTGCATTGACGGAGGGAGGGAGGGAGGGAGGGAGGGAGGGAGGGAGGGAGGGAGGGAGGGAGGGAGGGAGGGAGGGAGGGAGGGAGGGAGGGAGGGAGGGAGGGAGGGAGGGAGGGAGGGAGGGAGGGAGGGAGGGAGGGAGGGAGGGAGGGAGGGAGGGAGGGAGGGAGGGAGGGAGGGAGGGAGGGAGGGAGGGAGGGAGGGAGGGAGGGAGGGAGGGAGGGAGGGAGGGAGGGAGGGAGGGAGGGAGGGAGGGAGGGAGGGAGGGAGGGAGGGAGGGAGGGAGGGAGGGAGGGAGGGAGGGTATATACTGCTACAACGAGGAATAACATTTACATGCAAGTTAAATAGCAGCGGACAGATAATAGATCCCTGCAGAACATCGCTCACAACGTCCTATGAGCTAGAACAGTGGTTATTAATTGAAACATATTGCAAATAAATGTGCAGATAACCTGTAAGTCCACGAAAGAGTCCCTGACACCATTAATTAGAAAACTTACATATTAAAATATCACGATCAAGTGTGTCGCAAGCTTTGGAAAGGTCTAAAGCAGGGTTTCCCTAACTAATTTATCCTCCCACGAACCCCCTGTGGACGTCAGAGTCAGGCGCGTAACGAGGAAATTGCCAACGGAGGGGCGAACCTGTAGGCAAACTATCAGAGCCGTAGATTCGGCATTAAGCGTAGCGCCACCATAAGTTGGCGCTACGCGTATAAGAAAATTTTGGCTGAAAAATTTGAAAATGCCTTCCAGACAAGGGCGGCGGAATCGGGGGGCACAGGGGGCACGTGCCCCCCCCCCCCCACTTTTCCTCAGGTTAAGAATGTGCCCGTTTTCTACATAAAAATTGAGGTGTCTCAAGTTAGCAAGAGGCCAGGGAACCAGAATGAACACTCGGGAAGGGCCGTTTCCGGCCATCTGAGGGGTTTGTAAAACCAAAAATTTTCTTGCACGCTCCGCGCCAACCGATGGTGGCGCTCCGCTCAGATAGTCGTGCATACAACTTTGCAAATCCTGGCTACGCCGCTGCCTTTTTAATGAATTTCCGTGGGTCAAACTCAGAGCTATTTCGAATGGAAATTTTTTTTGTTAAGATATTAACAAGAAATAAACTCTTATTCGGAAGATTCCTACATTAGCAACTAGCCTGATTTCACCTCATTTTGTCTCAAAAGAAACTTGTTCCTTGTTTCCCAATTTGCACATTGGATATTGCAGTGCTAGTATGCATATTTTCCTTGAAGGGGGGGGGGGGCGTTGATGGAGTGATGTGTATACGCAAATAAGATAATACAATAAGAGTTATAAAGGGTACTAAATATAAGGCTGTAACAGTCCAATCAAATTTCAGCAAAGTGCCCTTTGATGTCGGTGCCCCCCCAGATTAAAAGTGCTTCCGCCGCCATTGCTTCCAGATCGCTGGAAATGACACTTCCCAGGCCTTGTCAGTTGCACCTAAACTTGAAATTACTAGCGACATCATAAAAACATACAAAAAAATATGCTCAAGGGGGGGCGGTCGCCCCTTCGTCCCCCCCCCCCTTGGCTACGCGCCTGGTCAGAGTTGTCCACGAACCCCCACTCAACTTTTTGAGACTCGATCTGAGTTGATATTATATAAATAATACGGATAACAATGCTTCGTCGGAGATCAAATTCATAGCGTAATATTGTAATGGAAAAAAAGAAGAAGAGATGCACAAATATTTATTTGGAAACTTCAAGATTAGATCACGAATTGTATCACGCATCGATCACCCATCACACACGATGAGGCGGATGCTCCTGTTTTGTATATCATGCACAGTACTGTACTACTATGGCAACATATGCGTATGGAACGCGAAAATCGTTTGTCGATAGGTACGACTTATGTACATTACTAAATTATATGATATATCAGATTTTAGTTCAACAAACGGTACTCTAGATTTGACTTTCAAAAACGTCTCAAGAACTCCTTGCGATGGACTCACGCACCCCCTGGGGGTTCATTCACCCCAGTTAGGGAATCCCTGGTCTAAAGAATGACGTTAACATTATGTCCCAAAGGTATCAAAGAGAGTATTAAAGACCAACTATGGAGACTTTTCGATGAACATAAAATCCCACCAATTTTCATGTATGTAATCCTTAACTGACTCCAATTACATTGCTGTAATTAACTTTACCAATTACGGACGTTAAATAAGTGAAAAATGGGACGAAAAGTCAGCTTCTATTTCAGACATTCCTGAAACATTCCTAAGACATCAGGTGACCATGTGACGTCAACGTTTGTATACCTCACTCACAACTATACTTTTAGTGTGTAAAGTCGTATACTTGAGCTGCCAAAAACATCAACGATATTACTCCTTTTTCCTCAAAATGTCACAATTCTGTGTTGTTGGAGGTTGCAGTTATACCTCATCCAACAAAGGCATCAGCTTTTTTAGATTTCCGAGTAAAAGAACCGACGTAAAACGCCGCAGACTTTGGATCAATTTTTTGAGATCCACGCGGAAAGATTTTTCAGCACCCGGAGTATCTCATGCCCATGAGTCCACATGCATGACCCTGCTTCTGTGTATGCTGCAAATGTCTCATTCTGTGAAAATTATATACTGTCGATAGCTGTGTCGGACCATGGTCGGACATAGCTAATGTGAAATTGACCGTAAACACGCCCTGGACGTCCTTACATGTAACATTATATCACGCAATTGACAGTAATATATTTACTGTAAGAGATGACCGTATATATATACCGTGCCAAGGGTATAGCATTGTTAGTACATGTACGGTAGTTAGTTACAACTCTCGCCGTCGTTGGCTCACAGCATTTGTAAATAGCCATGTTAGGATTTATCTATTTCATTTGTTGTATTCCAGTATCGTGAGTTCGTGATACATGTGTAATATTGTCCGTTCTGTTTATTCCGACATCTGCATGGTCCAAGGAGTTGAATGAAAACGGTAGTATGTAGCGATCGGACGTTTTATTTCGTTAGTGACTGTCTTGTGATTGTGGGATGTTAGTACTGGTCAAGGCCTGTTTCAACTAGACCTAACTCTATGGAATTACACAGACTCACGGTAGTTTTTCGCCCAGATTTGAACAAGAAACGTGGATTAAGATATTCACTGCTAAATTTGTTTATTGACAGGATACTTTTTCTGTGTTTGTATACTTTTGGATATTAAAACGAGTAAGTACTATGTAAGTATATTGTACCGTACAGACCTATTGACGCTACGCTATGTAAAAGATGCCTCCATTTGAGTGGAAATTTTGCTAATAAAATAAGCAATTTAACTAAAATTTCTGCTTATAATTGTCTTAAAACTTGTTGTTAACCTTCATGTGTTCTTGTTTTAAGCTAACAGCTTTTCAAACGCTCGAAATTGGAAGTCAAAAACAGTACAATTGTTCGCTATCTGTGTACAAACAGTGCCTATATCAGCGTTTGATTTTCGCGGTATACAAACTTTGACGTCACACGGTGACCAGAGGCTCCTTTGGGTCAATCTCTGTTTTCAGACATTCCAGAGGTTCATGTCACGTGACTACCCAAAATGTCCATTTTCGTGGTCGTTTTTGATGGGTTATAGTAGGATTTCGAAGATTATTTTTTACACATGTTGATTATGGGTATGTAAACTCCTAAATTAATGGAATATCTCAAAAAAAAAATTGCCTCCATATTTGGTCTTTAATGAGATAAAGAAGGACCCGAAGACGCATGTTTTATAAGTAAAGATAAATGTCCATTACGTAAGGAAGTTTGTCAATCGGGAAACAAATCACATCTCAAGAATCTTTGAGAAACAGAAGTGAACGGGGGGGGGGGGGTGGGGAGAGAAGGGTTTGACGAGTTGAACGGAGGGACGAATGGAGAGAGTTGGTGGTTACTACACTTAGGCACATTTCAGACTTAAGCATTGTACCAAGCTTAAGACGGTTTTAAACAACGTTAAACAGATAGGAGATTGTCTTGGGATCGGAGACAAGAATATCGTTATGCAGAATATCCCGAGGGAGTTAGGGGGAGGGGGCGGGGATTGCTAACAATTGTAATGCCATTGACAAACTTATATGGTGTTCCTTTGTGACGTCACTGCTGATATTATACACATGAAGATAAGACCTGACACTGTTATATTGTATCTGCATCCATTACTTTTATTTCAAATACAATCTCATTATTTACAGTTATCATTCTGCTTACGGATGAACACACAACATTCAACATTTTGAATCCTATCGTTAAAATGAAAACAAAGAAAATATGACTTAATTAGAAAGTAACTTATTAACATATATTTGAAGAATCGCTCTTTGCAGAGTTTTTCTCTTCTTTACTTAATCACCAATTCTGAATAAGAAATGATCACCACCCACCTTACTTCTAAACAATAAGGAGAAGCACTGAGGTGCCATTTGAGGAACCTGTGCTAAGTACTATTACTAAGTGAAGATACCAGTTCCACAATAGCTTATTTAGCGTAAGGAATCTGTGGTACTGGTGAACATTAGGATGTATCATGCTTCGCATTGTGCCCATTTTACAGTTTACGCAAGTCATAGAAATAATAACCGTCGGACACATACTTTTTTACTTTTAACCATTTACCTTTCAAATGTCAAACAAGTAAATGTGGGATAACAGTTCTCAATATTAAATTCCTGCTGGTATAAAATCTGCCTTTATTAGTCCCAGATAACATGTGTAAAAGTAAGTTGGCCTGATGTTTCGATCCTAGCAGGATCTTCTTCAGATGCTAAATGACAAGTAACAGTAACAGAAGGGACAAAAACATGCACAGAATACAGACAGGTTAATGAGCACAGTGAACACAATGAGATACATGTAAGGGGATTAGTAGACAAGGGATGGAGAGAAGAAAACAACAGGGGAAGAGGAGAAGTAGGAGATAAACAGTGGAGGGACAAAGAGAGGATTAAAGGAACAGGGTAGATAACATAACGTTAGAAAATGTAATCAGTAATGTTTCGCTGAAGCCGATTAGTTTGAGGCTGACAGTGAGAGTTGTAAAAACCTTTAGCCAAACTTGACTACTTTCTTGTGTTTGTGGAGGCAATACTGCAACTATTCATAATAATTTGTAACCATGATCTAAACATCCTACACTATGTAGTGGAGTTACCTCAACCACTTCTCCTTAAAAAAAAAAAAAAAAAATTAATGTCTGCCTGCTTCCCTTGAATGGTGGAAACCAATGATGAATGTTACACAAACTGTGAACTCTGTACAGAGGACCATTATAAACCGAATAGCTCAACAGAAGGAAGAAACATCACAAAAACACAACATCTATGAAATACCCTGTAAGGAATGGATTCCAATTTGAGCCATGTCACCTTGCCTCCTCCTACACCCCACTTTACCCACTCAAACATTACTATTAAGTAACCAATCAATTCTTCTTACTATTTATCTATTAAACCAACATTTACCCCCCAATAGCAATCAATCAAGAAGTGTTTCCCCTGGCAACAGAGGCATAGCAGATGAATATATCATCTCCACAGCGAAAAAATATGCAAAAGCGATGACAATTCCTGAAATAATTTGTGCCAATCTGACGATAATTCAGTTCTACTATGTTTACTTTTTAGTAGCTATCCTCATGTTCCACTAACCCTCATCTCTTGAGAACCCTGTCATGTGACCAAACCATTTAAAACATTGCAATGTGCAGGCTATGCTGTAATTGAGATTGTAAGGTTTGAAGTTTCTTATGCTTCAGGCATCCTTGAATAATAATTAAAATGACATCATTTTTCTTTGTGTAAGGAAACTGCTAAGTAACAAGTCTCTTGTAGAGTGATCTTCCAACTAATTCATTCCAAGTATTAAACAACCTGAGATATGAATGAGCCAATGTTATAAACTCAAGCTTATTCGTGTTCTGGACAGTTTCAACAGAGGCTCTTTGTGTGATCCTGAGCTACTTCAAACAGGCCCACAGTAACACCACTTTAAAGATTTGTAAACTTGTTTCTGTAGTAAATGGGTAGGTCAAGTAGTCTGGAGACAAACCTCTTCAAGTTATGAATGTTATGCAATGGCTAGCGAACTCAAGGTCTGTAGGTCAGAAACTAAATTAAACAATTTACTTTAACAAAGTAACATACTTGCAGTTGCTGCAAAAAAAAACAGAATCACATTTTATGGAAAATAATAGCTTTCAAAAGAATAAATGATATAAGGCAAGTGTAATTAATAATGTAAGTAAAACATGTTTCTTTAAGTTTTGGCTGTTAAGCTACCGAGCAGTCAAAGCCTAGATATGTTCATAATCACTTAACATATTCATAATTATTATTCCACTTGGTTGACAAGTGGAAAGCGCTTAAAACGTCATCTGTATTGCCCTCCAAATTTTAATCTGCTTAAGCAGAGATTGTGATCAAAGATTTATAAAGGAGGGGTGTGGCCTTCAATTGTTGAATCTGGCTCCATACACAGGATCTAAGTGCACTCTCCCCCCCTTCCCTCCAACAAAATTAAAAATGCGTTAAAACTAGGTTTATAATGTGCTTTATAATTAGGTTTATAATTAGGACTACATGCAAGGTTGAACCAATAACTACTTTAATGTAGAGTGATATTGAAAAGGGAATCTGTGCCTGTTTAAGTCCCTGAAAGTTTCCACATAACTGCTGGTACTAATTATATCGACTCATTAAGGAGGGTGGGAACAGACAGTTTAATATATCAAGTGGAAAAACTATGTGGAAGTGGCAAGGGGAGGGGAAGGGAAGGAGGAAGAAGAAGTTGGTTGGAAATGAAAAAACAAATTCAAGATTTTGTGATCACATTTTGGTTTTTCTAATATAATTGGAAGGCCCATACTCATTCACTTGAACTCAGGTTGGTAATTCACTTCTTTAGATAGTTTTCACGGCGGCAATGATTTCACTTGTGGAAGAATGAACTTTGACCTACAATTCAGAGTACAGTCCAGATGTCGGTGCCAGAGTCTTGACCAATGCCTGAACTTCCTTAAACTTTGGGTTCTCCTTGTCACCTAGTAGCTGAAAGATGACGGCTTCGCTAGTCGTTACCATGACACCAGACTGTCGGAGATGCTGAGGAAACGGTTAAGCAAAAAATAAATAAATAAATAAATTTAAAAAAAGGAGGCATACTGTATGTTCAACAGAACAATGACAGTGATTTTCAATTTTGGATATATAGCAAAGACTACTAATTGGCTATAAATTAACTAATTATCTTTCCATCATTATCATCTGCAATCCTAGAACAGTTCTTAGAACTCATACAGCATCAGAGACAATCAAATCAATCTTACATGATGCTACTTGTTTCTAAAACAAGTAGCAAGACATTTTCCAACACACTCTCAGAAGTAACACAGTGCGATATATAAACTGGTATGACACGTTGTGTCATTCTTCTCAAAAGGCAAAAATAATCCCTTTCCATTTTGATAGGTACACTGCATTCACATTATTATGATGCAAAGTATGAGCAAATTTAAACTTTAAACTAACAACACCTCTTGTGCTGATGGCTATTCGCATGACTCATCAGATTTAAGGAATCAACTTCAATCAATCCTGATAAGCAGTCAGAAAATGATGGGCTGGAATAACTTATTTATAGCACAAGTAGTTTATCATAACCTTAGGTATGTACCGTGGCTTGGTTGTGTCGGAATACAAACATTGTAACTCCTTTTTCAATTGCAGCCAACCCCTTCAACCATCATACAGCCTCAACTTCCAAATTCTAATATCAATGTTACAATCCATTGATCCAACCAGGAGCCAGCAAAATCCCATTACTTTCTTCATCACCCCTGCCCTCCTTATAAAATTAGGTTACATTCAATCAACCATATCTCTAGTTAGGGAGAAGATATTGAGAAGGGGTGTTCAACTAGCAAAGCAGAACATTTTTCTTTTTACTATAAGTTTCAGATTGCTTGTCACCAGAAAATCTCAAGTTCATTTACTGTAAGTCTCAATCAAAAAGAAAATTCCTTAGTAGTACTACTATATCAAAGCATGTGTTTGCATTATCATTTGCAAATATGGAATGCCAAAAGGCTCAGCTACAATAATGACTTCAAAAGATATGTCCATAATGTTTGCTGATATGAAGAAAGAAGTGAACATTTTATTGCTGTTGTAACAGATATGTACATGATTTTCGATACACAGTATTAAATTTTGTAGTAGATCTATAAATTTCAGAATATCATCAAAATTTGGTGACATTTTGACATACATACAGAATGCATGATATGTGATCAAGTTTCAAAGGATAATTACACGCTGTTCGGTGCATTTACTGATATGCATAATGTTCGTTGTGTCATTGTGTACATTTTAAGTCTACAACATTATCATGTACTTTTACATGATCTGAATATCAGTTAAATGTTACATCATGGACATTCATCTTTCAGATTATCATCATATAATGGTAAGCCATATTCAGAGTATTATGGTATACCATCACACATACCTCAAAGGCAATCATTCTGTCCATCATGCTACGAGATGATGTGGCATCAGCTACCACGTGTACGTCCAGACCTCTCTTGACCAGGTCGATGGCGGTCTGCTCCACACAGACGTGGGTCTGAAAACCGACCAAAAAACATGGATACGATTTGTGAAAAAGTATAGTAGCAAAGAAATTAAGACGTGTGACCCTGCATATAAATGACGGGAGAGTTGATACGTTTCTCCGATTTATATTAAAATAGCTGGATTAATCTTGATGAGTAGCTTGATTTTATGGAAAGCACAAAGTAATGACACAAAGGGTCTTTTCACTTTAATTTATTTTCATGTTTTCTCTTACTGGGTTTGCAAAACCTTGTAAAACACCCAAACCAGGATACTGGCAGGCGATTCAAGGTTGTTGCCAGAAATCAACGTGCAAAAGGTGAAAATTACATAAAAACAAATAATAACATTGATAAATGAAAATAAACAAAATAAACAAAAAATATAGGAACTCTGAGTGGTATTGCATGAAGATGGAAATGATACAAAATCACTAGATTGTTTAACTTTTGTTCTCATGGAAAAGTAGGATATTACATTCCAAATTAATAAGTTCTTCACTTCCCAAACAATAGCGGGAAATCTGATGAAATAGCAAACGTTATGTACAGGAAATGCAGCAAGTTTATTCCAAAAAAAAAATTCAGAACTGATATTTGTGATAAATGAATGCTAACTGGCTTGATGGCATCTGGACCAGCTGGTATCAATTGTGGTATAAATACAAATAATGCTCATCATCCGATAATACCCTTGAACAGAAGGTACTCTGTCCATTTGTTGTTACCAAAACAAATTCAAAAGCCTTTACAAAATCTGTTGCTTTTTGAAATAAAGCATCGGTTACTGGCCTGGACTCAGTATTTCCCAGCAGACTTACTGTATTAAGCCTTGCCTACTTTTCCAGATACGAATTAGGGCTGACGAGCCTGACGTCGTTGTCATTTTGGACAGGTTTCCCTACAATCGCATTCTTATGAGGCATTACTTCTTTTCCTCAGGAATTAGCTCTTTGGCCAGAATGGGCCTTTTGAGCTTTTGGGTTACGGATTGTCGTGTTTCACTATTGTACATACAGTCCTAGAGGTTTCTCAGTAGGCATTACATCTACATATATAGTTCTTACAGTACAGTACCTCTACTCCAAACAGGACAACCGTTGTTAGAGTTGGTAGTTTGCTTAGCTGTTCTTCTACTGCTGGTATCACCATGGAAAACTTTGTCTTGTCAAAGACTCCTTTAGCATGGTCTATATCCAGTTCCTCCACTGTCTTTCCGAGTCCCTTTGGATACTGAAAAGAATGAATATTAAATAGACTTGAGGGTTTGCAAGTCTGCAGTCTTAAAACTTAGTACAGGTGGTAGGTGGGGGGAGGGGGGGAGAGACTATAGTGATTACGTTTTCCCTAGAAATTTTTGTCACATGAGTATCATTTACCATGAAACTATGAAAACCATAATGTGCTGTGTCCACAAATCTGATACAGTTTTACAGTTGTTTTAGTAGATTGGCCAGTTATGTAATTGGGAGAGTGGGAGATTTAAGATAATTAAGTATTCCCGGTTGTGCCACTTCACAATCAGAAAAATTTCATTCCAATGATTGTGTGGTGCCTAGAATGGGTGCCCTGGAGGAGTGGATAAAGGCGGTGGCATTTGAAGCAATGAGGCTTAGCAATCGGGAGGTTCCGGGTTGGATACCTGGTCAGGAGGTGGATTTTTCATCCAAGGGTAATCTACGGTTTTCCCATCTGAAATGACTTTATAAATCGAACAAGATTCCAAGTTTGTGTTAAAATATTGAATTGGAAGCCACCTGACATGTAAGTTGTAATCCATACTGTACACAAGCCCCTGCAGGTTTCTCCCACATTTGTGGTCACTGAAGGAAAATAATACTGCTGATTAAATTATTATTATATTAGAATCCATTCTTGGTAGAGTCTACATGAGAAAATATCAATTTTACAAATTTTTGTGCAATTTTTATTCTTCTGTATGATGGAGTATGTTGCAGGATTTTATTGAAATGTAATGCCAAGGAACTCAAAGGGTGCCTTGGGACCCCTAGGGTACCAAGCAAAGGTTCTGTACTGCAGGCATCACATAATGTTCTGCAGCCTGTAGACTGTATTTCTTGCAAAATTTAGTGATATCATCACTGAGGTACAGTATGGACAGTTACTACTTACTGTCAACTTATAATTACTGATTGAAAATCTTTTGTGCTTTAATTAAATGCATTTATCAAACAGAATATATGCTATTGTTCCCTGATTTTGAAATGAGGCACTGTACAAAGCAGAGACAAGAGAAGAATTATATTGCAGATAACCAAGGAACCCTCAATAAGTAAAATTTAAAGAAAATAAAGTACAGTACGCCAAACCTTTCACATTATTTTGAGGGGGTAAGGGGGGGGGGTGAGAGAAAAACACTATACTGTACCTGTTCAGTAGCTATGAGTGGAATGTCCAATATTTTTGATGTCTTCACCTGTAATCAGAGATGGAATGAAAAACAGAACTACATTATTGTGCCATATGATACAAAATTTACAAACACATACTCTGATGTGGAATAACATCTTTCTGCTCTAGTTGAATTTGGGTTCCAAATCACAATAATAACATTTTTTATAGAGGTAATTTTTTCTTTGTGGTGCATGATGTTGGGTGGGTGGGTGGGCGGGTCTTTGTTCCTGGTGAACTTAGATCTATAGTTCTGAACTTTCTAAATGAAACAGAATGTGGTTATTACATGTCAACACAAAACTGAGGTATTGAAACAACAAGTACAGTGAAGTAGTATTGGGTTTTTTCTAGTTGATAGATGACTAGCAGATGATTCCTGCAATATTGCTTTCCATAACATCATATGAGTTTACACCATCAAACTTTTAACAACCTTGCAGTTCTTTCTAATTTAAATAATTTTTTTGTTTAAGTTATTTATATACTGTACATATCCTGACATTTGAACGATGAAATAATACATACATGAAACCTTGCTATCTTCTTGTATGTATGTAAGCTCAATATGAAGGTAGGCAACTTAACTATTACAAACGGTCTATACACTGGGAAACTTGTTATGAATTCCGTTATTTTATTTTTTCTTCATAAAATTTGCAACACACATAACTTAAAGCTTTTATCGATGCACATCTGCTAAAAGATGAAAGAATACTATGTGCTGCTATCCACAAGATGTGTTGCATAGATAACACAGGTTCAAAGAAATATTCTTACAAACCCTTCGCACATTTGTTTCTGCATTATTTCAATTTTCTCTATAGAAGGAGCTTAAATAGATTGAAATTAGTAAGTTATAGGACACAATTGCTTCGCTGAAGTAACTGTATTATTTAACAAAGTGGCTATTCTTACGACTAGTTGTAAGAATAATTTATAAATACGCATGCGCAGTTGCTTTAACCTGGCTATTTTACGACTAGGTGTACTATTTTTACGACTAGGAGTAACAATAATTTCCGGTTAGGGTTAAGGTTAGGTTAGTGTTTAGGGTTAGGGTTACCCCTACTACATGCGCAGTTGCTTTATTTACTTTACTGCACTTGAATTCGCCGATGTCGTAAGAATAGTTTATTAATGATTGTTAGGACTAGTCGTAAGAATAGCCACAGCCATTATTTAATCTAATTTAACTGAGCATTGTTATGTATGTTTTATATCTTTCTTTTTATGATAACAAAAATTATATTTGTCAAGTAGGCCTAATCTTAAAATCCAATGAAAACCTGTTGGGTAGCCTACAGTTTTTCAAATTGCACAGTTTTTATTTATTAAAGAATAAAGAGTCATGTAAATCTGACAGGAAATTGAATGAGCAGAAGAATGAAATCATTTGTTGGGCAGGAAGCATATTCCTACGCCAGAGTATAGCCTGGTAGACGGCCTAGGCTACTGTACATATATTCTGGTTCATATACTTACAAGTCGATTCGCCACCTCCAAAATTTCGTCAAAATGCTTAATTGCTGGTCGAAACTTTTCCTGCATGTCACACAAAAGGAATGCAGTACAGGTGACCGACAGGGTCCCAGGGGTAACATGAAGACGCCCAGACATTACTTCAGAAACGTTGTGCTGCGTTATTTATTGTAATTAACTCCAGGTTGCTAGGTATACAATACACAACTGTAAAATAGACCTAACCTATTTGAAAAGATTGTCCAAATGTAAGGTGCAAAATGTCTTGCTTTGCTTGTTATGATCGCTGAACTCCTACAGTATATGCTACAACTGTACGCCGGTAAGTTTATCCTTAGCCTTTGAAGCTTACTGTATGAACACAATCGCTAAGTTGGGTCAACTAAGTGCAGTTGATTTTGAAGATGGCTTGTTAGAATCAGCTAAGCGATACGCAAGTGGTGAAATCTGTTGCGATGACTAAAACAAACCCTGTTCACTTTGAAATATGTTTTTTATTTCAAACAATGGCGGAGACAACAAAACGTTTCTGCCTTTGTTTCGCAGTGATCTTTGACTTGAGGGGAGCCACATGCGTTTGTTACAGTACCTGCACTCAGCGCAGTATATAGTATACACTCTAACTCGGGCCTCATAGAGTTACTGAAAATGAAACCTTCTAGGACGAGTGTAGCCATTTTATTTTATTTGTATTGGATCCCACTCCAAAAAAGAACACCTAAAATTGCAAACCAAGGTTAAAAATACATTCTTTTATATCATACTAGCTAGTTTGACCAAATTTTATACCATTAAATGTTATCATAAACCATTTTATCCACTATCCTGATCATATACAAAACAAAAGTTTGACCAAAATGTCTCATATTTGTCAGGCATGATCGTCACTTCAACACAACAATAATAGTTACAGTATTATATATATCGATGGTGCCTTTGAATCAGCTGATTAGTTTTTGCCTGTCTGTGACCATGTTAGCATATTTTAGGCTAGGCCATAAGTTTGTTTGCAACATCTTACAGAAATGTGATCTATATACCACTATCCATGTAAATAAATGTGGCTTTCTAAATCGCGAATAAAGCTGCCTGTTAACGTCTTAACTGTAACTTGTCAACCTGCTTTCCAAAAATTCTGAAGTTGGTTGAACATGGAACGCTGAGGTGATTAAACCACCCAAAGTTGCTGTTATGAATATGATGGACTAGCATAAAATAGGCTAGGCCCTACCTTAGGCCTCCTTGAGTCCTACTTTAACATGCAGCAGTACTATAGGCTATAGCCTTACTTTGGGTCACTCTATCTAGCCTAGCTGCAAAGTCTATTGTAATAGTATCATATTCTTCAGATGGAAAGGTTCCATCCAATATATCTGCTATGTTTCGATCATGAAGAAAAATAAGATGGTATGATAGCCCAATGTTTATTGACTAAGTTTGTGATGCTTGTGAAAGTGAGTCTGGGCAAGTGCTGTAGTACAGCGAGGCCGACCTCAAAGTCAAAGCTAGGCATTTGTGATTTGATTTTATAAGATAATGATATAATATGGGAGGGACTTATTCACCTGAATATTGTTGGTTCAATAAGGATGGGAACCTTGCTTATATACCTGACCAGCAGTTCAAAAAGTTTTGCTCTGGTGCCTACAGTATAGGCTACTTACCCAATTGTCAGTTCAATATTGATCATGACTTACTTAACGGATGACCAGTTGAATAAGTCGGTTACATTACTAAATACTGGTGCTTATTTACCCCAAAATCCATTAAATAAGGGTTGCTTAACTATCAAATCAAAAGGGCTCTTTCCTTTGTCTTAGTATATACTTATTTACCCAATCATTGATTTTAAATAAGTGTTGCATTAACTTGCTGCTTAATAACCAGATTATCGATTCAATAATTGGTGCTTATTTGCCAGATGGTAGGTTAAGTGTGCATGTTTTAGTGCATTATAACTGACCATCAGGAGATAATGAACACCAGAGTTGGGACCTGGTCATACCCACTCCAAGTGGTACAAGTGTATTTGACAAAACATTTAATTTACTTTATATATAATACACTTCACTAAGACTTTATAATGCATCTGAACACTTAGCAAGATGTGGCTATTTTGATAGGATGCATAGACACAATTTGTTCCTCAATTGCTTGATGAGTCTTTCAGCTCATAGGCTATGATCGAGTGAATAATCGAGCGCCCCATGCTTATTCACTGGAAGATCATGTAGATAGCCACTACAATGATTTAATGATGCTCCCCCTGAATATTTGCCCTGTGGTTTATTTTTATCATTTCATTGCATGATTTCATTGATGGCTTCATCAGATTCAGATTTATAGAACTGTTTTGTTTTATCTTAGTCAAAACTCTCATCAAAGTTGTCAAAAATGTCACCAGTTACATCATGTATGCACTAAAGTTTACTGAGTTTATTGAGGTAATAGGTGAAATAATTCATGAAAGTGCTTCAGAAATACAACAATGTTCTTTTCTTTCATTGTGCAAATTTGTGTCTTTCTTGTTGATGCTGTGCAGATTTAAAAAAAAGAAAAAAGAGCTATTGCAAAAGCTGTGTCTACATTTCACTCTGTATTTTATTGTTGTGTGATGCTGTGGGTGTCCTCTTGCACATTGGAAAAGTAATTGATTGAACAAAAATCAAGGGCCTGGCAAAGCTATAGTTTTAATAATTTCTGAACTGGTTATCTACATTTTTCAATGTTTGTGACCGTTTGTTTCTCTTATATTTTACAGATCCACCAGCTGGGTGAATATTTTGCATAGCAGGAATGTGCTGCCATCCAGCAAAAGGTCTTAACAGGGTATCCTAAATATAATTAGTTGGTTGCAGAGCACTGCCTGAAATAACTACTGTATACAATAATGAGATCAATATAGAAATATAGTCAAGTACTGCCAAAAAACAAAACCTGTGAAAATTTGAAGCAGTGAAGCCGAATGAACACAGTGCAGTTGTTTTGGCATCTCGTGGCATTACCCCAGGCTGAATATTTGCATGGAATATTTATTTTCATGTGTTAGTAAAGATGAATTCTACTCTTAAGTTACTGGAAAGTCACTCCGGGCGTGGACGCATCCTGCGCACCGTCCAGTATGGCTCGAAGATGGTCGCAGGAACGACCTTTGTGAATGAACAAAGCAGAAACGGTCTGTTGGTTCTAAGCAGTCAGTTGGGTCTGTGTCGTACAATCCTTCGCCTCTTTGACGATCTACCAATGTTGTCTTACACCATGAGCTATGGACTCGGGTCACAGGTGTGTAGCACCCGCTTTGTGCTAGCTTATGTTATTACATAATAGTCTTGACTGAATTGTTTTTGCAATTGTTATGTATTTAGTCGTGTATAAAATGGTCCAGTTTGTGCCCCCTCCCACACCCTTCATAATGCGAAAGTCTACAGTACGCTACTGTGCATTATCAGCATGTACCGCTCATGATCAATCTTGATAGCCATAGACACCCTTGACTGCAACTCTTAACTGTACACAATCAATGCTCCTTGTCAATGTTTCATTATTATGTGCAGGGAGTATATACCTTTATGGACTACCACTAGGGGCTTTCATATTGCTATGCCAATTTAGTTCACAATTCCAAATTTGCATGTACAAAATTAAATTTGTAAGATTGGCTTAATGTCTTTCTTAATTGAAAAAGTAATAAATCCAATAACTTTAAAGTAATTCATATGCAAATTTCAGCTATGAAGAACAAATTTCCTTAAAATTTTTGCAGGATTTTGTTTCCTCAGTAGAAAGGGAATTAAAACTGGAAATTGTTAATCATATATATTTTTGTTGTTGTATGTTTCCCATCTGCAGGAGAAGTCTGTATTTATTCGACTGATAACACTGGTACAGAACTTTACGGATCAACTTTTCTTTCCAATTGAGCATATAGCCTGGGCATCTGATGCTGGTATTTTGAAGATATCTTCAGCGAGGTGGAACAACTTGTGTGTTTATTGTTGGCTCATTTCTCTTTCTATTACTATAACCAGGTAAGTACTTCATAAAAGGAATGGAAAAACAGATCAAAGGGCGTATACTCGACGTACATTAATGATCATCTCACTAAACTACACGACTTATCAAATTTAAACATCCCTTAATTCCCAATAGATGTTTGCTAAGTTAAAAGAGAATTTGATGAACTAAAGACATGAGCAGTAGAAGGTTTCCCTCTTCTGCATGTGAAGGAATCTTGCACGAAGCATAATTTCCAATCCTAACACTTGGTACTTCCAAGGATGTTGCTACCAGTTCATTATGCTCTGTGTAAAATAAAGGAATGCAATTTCTCTACCAAAAACTCCGAGGATACTTTGTCTTGGTTTCATTCTATGCTGAAAAACAAAAAAAGAAATTGATAATTCCAGGGACTAATTAAGTTTCCAAATTTTGCATAGTAGTTTTGAAGTCTCTGAACTTCATCTCTTGTTAATTACTATGGTTTCTGTGTACAAGAACTGTTATAGACCTTTGTAAATGTATAGCAATCTGCCCATTTTGCATAGCATTTTGCGATGCTATACCCAGGGATGTGCCCAGGATTTACTGAGTGCCGGATATACTGATTGCCGTCCTGGGAGAGGGGTCTAAGGGGCAGGGGGTGTCACCCTCCCCTTTGAGAAATTTTTCGATTTTGAAGGTGCTCAGATGCCAAATGCTGTCACTTGTGTAGCTTTTTAGGCACATACACAAGTACTAGTTTTGCTAACAATTTACATTTTTGAATTTTTTTTTAGTGAAATATATTACGTAGCCTACCTGGTTAAAGTTATTAGTTTGTTTCAAAGAGATTTTACAAGGGTCCGATTGAGAGCCGTAAGTAATGTTTCTCGCATGCGTAACTGATGCATTATTAGTCTGTATGATTTTGGCATAGGCTAGGCCCAATTTATGTTGAATATATTGTTAGGAATGTCGGGATATTAGATGAATATAGTACTGGGCGGGATTCACGATTTTTAAGACAGTGCTGGGCGGTAATTTTTAGTGCTGGGCGAGGCCGCCCAGCGTGGGCACATCCCTGTACAGTATACTGTATAGATTATTCCATGAATTCACATTCAAACATGTTTCAAATTCATATGGTGAAGATGACTAGCCATAAAAGTCACACATCATGAAAGTAGTTTAAAAATCAGTTGTATGAATGTACCATAACTACAAATGGAGTCATCAATGTTATCTGTCAGGGACTTCATGTATCGGGAGCACTAGACAGAATTTCCACTAATGCCTTGCCACACATTGTTCCGTTATGATATGTTGTTGATGTCCCTTGATACTCTGTGCATTTGTTTTCACTTTCTCTTGTTTAAACTTAAAAAAAAAAAATTCTGGTAATACATGAGAGCACCCACTGCTCACAATGTTGACGATACTATGTGTCCAGTACTCTAGTTGTGGTGTATCTGACAATAGTTCCTGCACAGCCTGAGATGAATTCATCATCAATCCAGTAAGTTTGTGTTTAACTCTCATTTGTGTCTGTATTACAGGGCTTTGTTTCCTCCAAGTTCCAGCTTTCTGGTTGCTTTAAGAGAAAGTCGGAAATTACCAATGTTAAATGGTTGTCAGATTCTGTTTAGTCTCTCTTGTGACAACTTTCTTTCGAATTGATACTTTTCATTGCAGAAATTTGATTCAATTGACCAAATTGAGGCAAAGGGAAGCTAAGAAAAGGTCTACAGATGCATCTGGGTAAGTATAATCTACTCTTTGGGTATCTGAACTGTAAAGTAAATTGCAATGCAAAGTTACTCAATAGGATATTAAAGGAGACACAAACCCAATACATAATTGTTGGTCCAGTGATAGAGATAACGGTGATTGAACAAGTTCCTTGAAACAGCTGAGAAATACATTTAATTTGGAAAACATCACAGATGTTCTTAATGTTTTACTGAGTTTACACAGTCTACCCTAAACACAAGGTAGGAAAATGAACTACTGAAATTTTCAGACCTAGCATTTCACAATTTTGTCATGTTATGTAATGGAGTACAACCCACTACCACTGAGGAAATTTAAAACAAGAGAAGTATTGTCAAGCAATGTTTACCGTAAACTTTATTCCTTTTTTTTAGATCCGTCTCGAGAAAATTGAGCCCAGAGGAACTCTGGACTTCTCTATCGATTGTTAGTGAGTTAGCTGACCTGGCTATCTGCATCCATTTTATGCCGTCTGGATTTCTGTGGTCAGGTAAACTCACAACATTCGTCGTGGGATTGCTAGGATTGATATCATCTCTCATTCCATTGTGGAGACTTGTTCAGTCACAGAGGTGAAGCTCAAATGATGGACATTTCCTTTTAGTAGCTGAAATTAACAGAATGAAATGGTTGCATGTAATATGCATGGTGTCATTATTGTAAGCTTGCCATTATTGCAACTTTTCTGATGTTTCTGAGGAAAATTGGAAATCTTAAAAAAGTGTATATGTGTGAAGAAATCTAAATTGAATAAAGAGAGGAAATGCATTTGAAGTGAGGCACTGCATTTACAAGCATTAGAATAACATTTTATGGTAAATTAGAGGGAAAAAAAGAGATAAGAACTTTGGCTTGATACACAGAACAGGTGATTTGTAGTTGAAGAAAAAATTGGACCATTGAGCAGTGTGTAATTTAGTGTAGCAAGCTTTCAATTTCCCCTTAAACAATGCAAATAGTCATGAATATTCAACAGAGAACTTGTACAAGCCATTACTATATTTTTTTGTGCCTCAAGGTGAGGAAGTGACTCAAGGCACTTTAGTATTTCATTGCGGCAAAACGTCGTTTCACATTGAACAATGGTCCATTAATAATGTACTAAAGTAGTGCATAATTACACTGTTGAAAGCACAGTCAGAAGATAGTATAAATCTTAGTTAAGGTATTCCCAATGATGGCTATACTAATCTTAAATAAAGGTTGCAAATAAGGCTTGCCTTTTTTATGTATTTAACCATAATTATGTATTTGTAAATAGCGCCATCTAATAGGGAGGCTCTTTCCAGGCCATCTGTTTACCATGCTAATACCAGTCAACGAATCATTCATTTCCATCAATAATTTTTGTTGCGAATCTAAAGGCATCATTACTTTATGATCAAAGTGTTACAAAACAGATTATAAATTACAAACATTAATAAGCTTTTGGTGGTATTTAGTTGACAAGACTGTAGACAACAGCATCTCAAGAGTCGAAAAGGTTTAGACCATAACAAGCAACTTGGTAATTTGACCTTGATTATATTATCATAAACTGTAATATGTAATTTAATCAAACTAATGAGGGCTTACGTATCTCAGGTTTTCTAATCACTATCTGCCACAAACATAAAAAATAAAATAAAAAAATAAAATAAAAAAATAAAAAAAATCTGGATTTCTACAATATTTATTTTAGTTAAATTTGATATTCCAGTCCAACAGTAATTAATATATTTGACAAACATCTTGTAAATTCTTATAAATATCTCCCAATCATTCATTCTGAAACTTGTATTGGGAGTTAAATTGCAAAGCATCTCAATTTAAATAGGATGTATATGCCTTTTTGTTAATATATATATATATATTGGTTGTACCATAAAGCAAATCAATGCATTGATTGGTCTAGCTTGATACACAGCATTTTATGAATATTCATTTTGCAGTTTGAACTATTGATTCTGCTGCTACATTTGAGTGACTGTTACCTTAATTAAGTTTGATTTTGTTTTTACTGAATCCCCCAAAATTGTGCTCAAAGTTCAAAACAGTTTCCCTAACAACTAAAGTGGTCCTTTATTTATCACTGATTATGATATCTAGATATGAAAAATGATAAAGCTTCTTGTTTGTCATAATCTTTGTCAATGAAGAGTTGCACACGTCTCCATCTTTCAAGGAGCTGTCAAATTTCTGCAGACTCCCCTGGCCAAAATGAAAATTTTCCAGAGCTTGCCTCAGGGTGAATCTTGATCTTGCCCTGATAAAAAGTCAAGCAAACAAGGATGGGGGGGGGGGGGTTGTAAGGGATATACAGCCTTGGGATGGATGGGGTCAATTAGGGGGATATGGGATAAAGAATAAACAATTAATGTACTCTATTTTTCAAAATATGCCAAAGGAAGAATAAAGACTTCCTTTGCACCTGTATCTACCATTTGGTAATCTTCTTGTTATTGATCTCATGCAGGTCTATATTATTAATGAGCTAATACAACCAAGAGTGTACACAGAAAGCAGGAGCAAGTCTTACATATTAAGTTATTTTGAAAAATTGCTTAATTTACTTTGGTCAGTTAACATCTTGTGGGTATTTATATATCTGACCACAAAGTTTGTGTATGTGTTCTATATTTATGTGTATGTGTTTGCACATGAATATGCAGGTGCTTCCTGGTTAACCTTTTTTGCCTGCAATCCATCACTCTTACCATTATGCTCTGTTGTCCTGCCCTCAACAAATGTATATAATGCCAAATTATATGTGTTTAAACCATTACCTGCATCCGTCAATATATCCCCTTTCATGCCCCATTCATGTGACTTTTGAGGGTTATTTTCATTAAGCCAATAGTTCCCTTTGAAAGCGATAACCAACTCATCGACTGTTAATTTCCTCCCTGGATAAAATGTTTTTCTCTCTGGATAAAATGTATGGAGGGGGGAGGTTGTAGTGGGTGGCACGGTCTCCCCACCTGCATTAAGTCAGATGATTTTTCACAAGTGTTTATTAGCCCAATCTTGCGTTTATGCCTGTTTATATATATATTACCGATTAGTTTCAAGTACACAGAATGTTTTCAGCATTTCATCAGTAAAATAATTTGTGCAGAGTCACTGTCATGTTTGAGAGGCCTGCCTGAGATGCTTTGACCATGTTCAGTCACATGCAACATTTTCCCCAAATAGCTCCCCTAAATTCTACCTCCACAATCCACATCGCCATGCAATCGAGCTAACTCATCATGCAGTTGTGCTAGCCAAACATTGTCGTTATCCGTTTTCTCATTTTCACTGTCCATTTCATTAGAATAATCACTCAAGTTATCTTACGAAATGACTCGTGAAAACCTCCCAACAAATTTGTGACATGTTTTTTTTTTATTAAAATCGGTGATTTTGTAATGTTGTAATTTAACTTTCAGTCCCAAGTTTCTGCTAAAATTTATGATGCAAACCCATGGTACAACCTCAGATGTGTTTGTTAAACACATGGCGAACTGGATGTATTCACAAAGGCAATAAATGCTGGAATGATACTCATCATCTTTATTGCAAAATGTAATCTATTTACAAACAAAAAAAAGATAGTAACCTATCACACCATAAATAGAAGCTAAAAGTGAATAATGTAAACCTTAAAAGTTAATAAGCACATTGTGAACGATATGTTAGATGTAAGCAGTGGCGTAGGAAGGTACTTTTTGAGTGGGGGGCTGAAGACTGATGGCCGGCCTCCCCATTGGAAATTTTTTGCATTTCCAGGTTGCCTCAAAAATTTTTTGCAATTTGGTGCAATATAGCACACTTCAACACCCACTCCATTTTGTAAATAATTTTGCATTTTCACCTGGCCTTAGATGCAATTTGGTGCTCCAAATGAGATTTTTTTCTCATTTGGAAATGAAAAAGGGGTTTTCTGACTTGCGAAAGCGGGGGGGGGGGGGCGGAATGATACTTCTGCCCCCCATATTTTTCACTGGGGGGCTGGCATCCCCCAGCCCCCCCCCCCCCCCCAGTTCCTACGCCCTTGGATGTTAGAGTTCGCATGTAGGTTTAATGAATGAGGAAGCCTAAGATGTTAAGTAACAGAGCTGGATGCATTTGGTTGTGCAATGGTTTATCACTCTGATTAAATATTTTTATATCCTATGCTTGCTTTATTTGACTTAGTGGGAGAAGTGTGGTGTTTTTTACTTGTATAAATTTTTAATTTGAAAATTTACAACAAAATTTGTTGTCTGTATGAGTGAAGTGCAGACATTGATTCATCATATGTTATTTCACTGTGAAAATGAAGATTATTGGATGGAAAAAACAGTAAACTTTTATCTTTTCTGATTTGTGATATTGTAAACAAATAATTACTGCTTTAAGTATTCACAATGTTTTACTTCACATTTTCCCTTATGTTGACAATATGCAAATTTTCATCTTACCATGATGTGTGATCTTTCTTATTACAGCAAGTAAAACTGAAAGTGCCTTCAGAATATCCATCTTGTGAAATCTTAGAAACCATTTGTTAATCACAATCATTTAGAATGACAGCCTGCAAAATACAGCATGACTCAGGCAAAAATGTAGGTGGCAAAAATGTTTCTGTGGGTCACAGAATTTTTCTAGAATTTATCTAGCTTTACAGCTTTCTGACATCCATATAATGTAGTCTAAACTAGCTTTTCATACATATTGAGCATTTATTCTGAGGGGGGAGGGGATATGGGTCTGGTGGGGATGGGGGTCTGGTGGGTCGTGACTCAAAAGTTGCTGATCAAGTTGTTAGGCATGACTTTTGATAAACATGCACTTTTTATATTTTGTTACCCTGTATAACAAGAGTTGTTCCACACATTTGGAGTAGTAGATACACCTGAATACATATTCTACTTTCATTCCACTGCCAAATACTGCTGACGGAGGTTCCAGGGAACAGAAAATTCCAATTGAGTTTCTAAAACAGTACTCCTTATTTGTAAATTGTGAGTCATATATTGTTTTCTCTGCCTTTGTATAATATTAATAATAATAACAATAATATATATATAAATAAATATATATATATATAAATATATAGATATATAAAATGTACCAGCACATAACAGTGATCATGCATGCCACTAGGTAGAGTCTGTTTTTCTACACATGTACTCACTTCATCCATAAAGTGGTGAACTTTGTCCTTTGGTTTTATGTTATAATAAAAAATGTAATGTAATATTTAGAAGGTAACCCACCTGTAATGTAGTTTATAGTGATACTTTTGTGCAGAAAATGTACAGCAATGTTTTGAGATGTTACAATCAGTGTCATGACTTGATACAATTAAATGCATAATTTGATAATGAGTCTTTGCATGGTTCATACACCAATGCATGCTTGATAAAGATGCATCCCAAGTGTACTACATGGGGTATGATTTTTTTCTCAACACTCTCTCTTTCAATTTCTGTAAAAATTTAAATATTGAAGTTAATGAGTACAGAGTGTTTGCAATATAAGCATAAATGAATAAAAGTGGAGTAGTTAATTTCTTTATTACCTGTTATTATTTGTTTAAACTGAGTGATTAGAATTGGTGCATAAATTCACAATCCTGTTCACTCTGTGTCCGAAGTAAAATTGATACGAATTCAGGTTTTTCCATGAAGACATTTTGGTATTAAACTTTCTGGATGCTATTGGATACTTCACGTTCTTTCAAATGTTTTCATTAAGGTGACTTTATCAAGCATCCCTTCAGTTAATGGAATAGACGTCACAAAAAATGAAGCTTTCAAAATTTTCATGTGGCCATGGGCGTCGATCCGTAGTGGGGGGGATATGACCTTGTTGACTATCTAAGCATAGCGCCACCACAGGTTGGCGCGAAGCGTACAGAGAAAATTTTGGGATTTACAAACCCTCTAATGTCCGGAAACGGCACTTCCCGAGGTTCCCAAGCGGCATATACCCAACTTTAAAAAAGGGATATCATGTCCGAAATATCTCATAATTCAGGATCCAAAATACTTTTTTTTTTAATTTCGGGTGTTATTTTGGGAAAATTGCCCCTGTCAATCTTGTTTCAGGCGCTACGTTAGAATGTTCGAGAGCTCTTTATATTATTCGATGAAGAAAATAGCCTCATGCAGGCTATTATAGGCCTATACACATGCAATACACAATTACACATATTTACATTCCGTTTGCTTTTTAGCTAGGGAAAACCTGATGAGTTGAACCAAGGAGTTGTTATGGAAACTCCCTGGTTGAACTTAGGGAATAACGCGACGACCTAGCAAATGTAGGCTAACTTGGCCGGGCAGTACGATGGTAGAGTGCTCGCCTGCGGTGACAATTGGAGGTCCAGCTGGTTCAAACTTCGGTATCAACATCTGATACCAAATCTTCCCTCAACTCCTTTCTCTATGAAAACTAATAAATTAATATAGGAGAGGCTAAGTCTCCATCCCCGAGTTCCGTTGCCATTTGCCAGGAGACTGGAGAGGAAAGTGTTTGCAATATCTGCAAGTGGACAGCTGTAGCCTACTCACGTTGGTTGGATGGGGACATTAAATGACAGTCCTGGAAGTAGGATTTTGACCCGCCAATGAAGCCTACAGTCAACTATTCTTGCTTTATAAAGACGCTTTATTTGAAAAGAACGCACTGCATTTATGGTAGGCGAGAAATGAATCTAAAAAAGAGCCGTACATTCACGATGATGCATAAATGTAGGCATGAAAATATTCTTATCCCTGGCATTTGGTGGATATGGTGTATTACATCCCCTCCACCAAGGGCGGGGGTGGGGGGTGCCAGCCCCCAGTGAAAAATATGGGGGCGGAAGTATCATTCCGCCCCCCCGCTTCGCAAGTCAGAAAACCCCTTTTTTATTTCCAAATGAGAAAAAAATCTCATTTGGAGCACCAAATTGCAACTAGGCCAGGTGAAAATGCAAAATTATTTACAAAATGTAGTGGGTGTTGAAGTGTGCTATATTGCACCAAATTGCATCTGAGGCCACCTGGAAATGCAAAAAATTTCCAAAGGGGAGGGGTCCCCTCCCCTTGACCCCTCCCCCAGGCCGGCCATCAGTTTTCAGCCCCCCCAAAAAAAAGTACCTTCCTACGCCGCTGCCGTCCACCCATTTTCAAGGGGGATATATCCCCCACCCCCCCCAGGATCGCCGCCCATGCATGTGGCATGTACTTAATGCTGATACAAAGATACTCCCTCGTTAACTTGTTGGAAACTTTTAGAAAAATATGCGCCCAAGATTCTGGAATGAAACACTCAACATTTAGACGTAATCACCTGATGCTTGCAAAGTAAACAAACTGAAGCGAACAAAGACTATTACAGGAGAAGAAAACACATTTACGAATTAGTGACACCGGAAGTTGATACTATGCAATTAGCGACCTGATACATGGATAGTAACATGTTGGCAAGTACGTACACATTACGGCTTCCTTCTCCAAGAACCGGAAACGTGACGTCATACTTTGTCACAAGATTCTGTACGAAATTGAGCAAGGGTCTCATCTTCCCCGAAATCTTCGGTATTTCGATCTAGGCCTTCTACAGGTACTTGGTATAATTAATAACAATACATTTACAGCCGTGTAACAGAAATTCTGGTGGTTTGTATTTACTGAGTGCACCTTGACAGATGATATAAACCGATCGTTCAAGTGAATAGACTTTATTTTTCAACAATCTCTTAACTGAAATAACACAAATGGTTATCTAAAGTTAAACCAAGATTTTAGGTTGGCCTTATTCCAAACTTTACGTTACCTAGGCTTTTGCACACTCTAAGGCCTAAGTAATTATAGGCGTAGGCCTACTCTATGTTGTACAGTAGGACAAACGGACCAACTTTAGTTAGAACTTAGAAAACTTATTATACTTCGACCTATTATGAGGAGTAGCATGGTATGGTAATGTGGTTTAGGACTACATGAGAGTTTGAAATGACAAGACTTAGGCTACATGAACTTCTCAATTTAAATTGGACCTGAGGTTATATGGGCCTAATCGAGAATGGTTTATGTATTTATAACTTTCCAAGTGAGCAACTTGTTGGGTCTAACGGAAAAGTAACATCCTGTATACTCCTAGGACCTAATGCTAGGCCTAGCAGTGGACTGGTATGCACAATAGTTAGCTTGTATAGAACCAAGAAATTTGTTATCTTTCTTCAAGTTACTTTGGACATGAATATATGTTACTGTTGAACTAATACAAGTAACCAACGGTAGCCCCTAACACACAAACTTCATAATCTTTGTCATCACTTTTGTGACATATATATAGAAATGCATAAACTTCAAGTTGGTTTCACTTTGCATAATTGGTACGTGATGATATCATGTTTAAAGTTGCAAAGGACGACTGGGGCTAGTGGGCTGGGGCCCCACTTCCACTTTTTAGGAAGAAAGGCGCATATCAAATACCTGATAGTGATACCTCCTAAAATGAACTGAGATTTTCTGTCGCTATTTTGGGCAGTTTGCTCCTCACATTTATGATGTGCATGTCTATCCTTAATATTGATGGAACCTTGAGTTTTTTTCCTCAGGACTTTAACATGTTAATATGCACAAGTTTCTTAAACATGCAACTTTGTTTGTATCTCAACGCATGCATTTAAGACTTCATTACTAACATTGTTCGCATATTTATTGCAGTAAACTAAGTTTCCAATTCTTTCCAATTATTTTACTTTCCCAAGTTTAGATTTTTGTATTGAAACAATTCAAAATGAAAGAATGGCCAACAACACAATGGAAGAACTAGAGGAAAGTTTCTCAATCGATTCCATCTCTCGTGATTTGCATCAACCTTTGACTAACTCTGAAATTATGAATGAAGCAGAGGCAGTTCGCATTTGTCCTCTGTCAGAATTTGTCACGAGTCTGCCAGATGCCTTCACATGTCAACTCCAACCCTCTGAGCCACGGCTGAGGGCCTCTATTTCTCCTGCCGAACCAGATGATATAATAGTATGCATTGAAAGCAATATGCTACAAGCTCACAGATTGGTCTTTCCTGAAAATAGGGGAAGGTAAGTCATGATTGGTTTTATCATCGTCTTTTAATCTCTGTTTTCCGTATGCTTCAAGTTTAAAAGGAAAAATGTTTCTAGTGCTAAAGAGAAAGCAGTTCACATTTCAGATGAGAGAGATGGTTAGGTTGTTCTGCCACTGTATGCAAGAATGTCTGTTTTTATGTCCAAAAACTTAATAATTGAAGTTCTTTGAATGATCAGTGGTTTCCTCTGTTGTTGCTATTGCTTCAATAAATACGAAAGTTAACAGTCTTGATGATGAAATATTTCGTTATAATTTCCTCATAGATGTTAACTTCATATGTTAATGTGCTATAGCAACCATTAGTTATAACATATATGTTTGATGTAAAATTTTCTGCATCCAAAGTGGTGCTGTTAGCTGTGTGTAATCCTAACCAGTTTAAAGCCAAAATAAAATAAAACTGTTAGCAAACTGCTTATCCACTAGAGAGCCTGTGTAGAGCCTGTGTAGGAGAATATATCAGTTTAAACCCAGTTATGCTATTCCTCTATATGAAAGTAGTTTATTGCACATCTACAGTAGGCTAGTAAAACACTTGGTCTTGTCTTTTTTATTCGTAAAAGTTGCACATCAGATGATCATGGAAATTCTCTTTGTGTCAGCATAATATCAGTGATGTTGATTTACCCGACAATCCTTGTTTACTTATTATTCTAATAAATTATAAATTAAATGCTTGGGTAGAACAACATGAGCAGAATACCAAATACATAATGAAGACTTCATATAATGGCATCACAAGCTTTTAAAATTTTTGTAACTTTCCTTAAATCAACTTTCTATATTTCCAACAGAATTTTGATGTCGAGAACAGTTAATCAGATGAATGGTCTAGCATATCAGCTCATTTCAAGACCTTTGTTGATGGTTGTGAGAGTCATGTATCGTGCCCAAAGGAATTCCAAGTGGTATCTTCAAGTGGGTGAGTTTAGCACAATATTTACAGATGTTGACTTAGTGAATAGTCATGCTGTGAAACTTCGTCTAAAATCCAACCAACTACACCTAATCTGAACAGTTACACCCAAACAGAACAGTTACACCTCATCAGAACAGTTACACCCCTTCCTAACAGTTGCACCCCATAAGAACAGTGACACCCCTTCAGAAAAGTTACATCCCATCAGAACAGTTACGCCCCATCAGAATAGTTATACCCCATCAGAACAGTTACACCCCTTCAGAACAATTACACCCCATCAGAACAGTTACACCCCATCAGAACAGTGACACCCCTTCAGAACAGTTACGCCCCATCAGAAAAGTTATACCCCATCAGAACAGTTACGCTCCATCAAAACAGTTACGCCCCATCAGAACAGTTACTCCCATTCAGAACAGTTACGCCCCATCAGAACAGTTACACCTCGTCGGAACAATTGCACCTGATCAGAATGATTACACCTCATCTGAACAATTCACACCCCGTCAGCACAATTACAACCCATTACGTCAGTTACACCCCATCTGAGGAATGACATCCCTTCAGACCACCCAGTGAATAAGTTATCTGGTATCACAATACAAACTACCATGCAAGTTGGGCAAATTCTTATACAAGTGCAAACATGTGTAACAGTTTTTGTACACAGGAGCCATAGTAGATCAATTTCCTAGCCTTTCAAAACTTCAGAATGCAAAACCTGAACACTAAATGATTCTCTGGAAGGAAATTACATTTCTTCAGGACAATTACACCCCATCTGAACAAATCAGTACTCATCTGATCATGACAGTTTTTAATAGCAAAATAAGAAAGGTGCATCAAACCTTTTATAATTTGTGTTCTCAATTGGAGAATATTCTGCTACTTACACATTTGTTTTCATGTGAAATGTCTTGTCACGTAATTGAAGGAAATCTCTAGTGATTTTTTGTCTCTCTCTCTCTCTCATCAAGCTACATCCTGCTAGTATCCTTTTTTGCAAAGTCATCTATTTATCAAATCATTTTTGAAATATTGTGAATTCATCTGGCAAAAGTACAGAGAGGATCATGACACTTCTAAACTAGACCTGGAGATCCTGTATAAAGTGTACATGACGTCTGACAGGTTCCGGCTTGGCAAATGCTTTCCTTCCCTTCACGATTGTTGGAAACCGGCCTAAAATTTAACAATTTTTAACCACTTGCTGAAAAATGCCGGTACATGAAAAAAAGCTTTTAGCTAAACTCAAATTCACACTCGCAGTTGAACATTAATTTGCACTGGCAGAAAAAAATGCCAATGCATTCTTTGACTACTGGCAAATGGTAAAAATCCACTGGCTTTTAAATAACGTGAATTTTGAGGCTGTGTATTTGTTTTTTGTTTTTTTTGTTCCCATGTGGTTTGAAAGGATGCATACACAATAAGAGTGTTCTTTACTTTTTGGCCTCCTTTTGACAGTAAACTACATTTAAAAGTGGTGAGAGTGTAACAGTGAATGTACTGTATGGATTGATGCAGGATTCATGCAGCAGGGATGTTAAGACTTTACCATATATACCTCCTGCATATAATATAGTCTTCATCACCACCAGGTATTTATCAAACTGCAACACATTTGCCATCTTACATGCTCCCATTTCATTCCATTTTTCTAGGTCATGGATGCTTCTTGTCAGTGGTGCGATCTCTCACTAACATCCCCTACCATGAAAGTAATATCTCTTAAAACAAAGACGGTAAGCTTGATGATCAGTCTGCAGTTTCTCATTTATACCAGCATTGTTCACCTCTTCATGTCATTAGTAAGGGGATGGTGATGCCAATCTTTCTTACAGAATTCAATGAGGGTTTACAAATTTGCATTTTTCTTTCCCTTTCATTTTTTTTTGCTTGTTTGTTGTTTTTCCATTTGCTTTTTGTGCTGTTCTCACACAAACACAAGACAGAGTACTACAAGCCTTTTATCTTGGACCATTCTAGACCTTCTAATTTTATCATTAATCATCATGTAAATGATTTCTACAATTTTTACTACCGAGGAAGTAATAAACGTTTTTTATTTCAACCTTTTTGTCTTGTTTTTGTTTTATGTTTCTTTAATTATCTTCTTTGTTTAGTATTTGCTTATACATGATTAAACATGTCATTAATATTTATTGTATACAGGAGCCAAACCAGAAAAGCTATGTTTATTTTTGGTTCTCTCTACCATACAGATACTGTATTGCTTTATTTCAATTTCTTTATGATGTTACTTTCACACTATATGTTATTGTATTGTATGTATATTGTGTTTTTGAATTGTTAGAAATAAATGAAATCAAATAATTACCCGTTTATCAAGAATCTTCATTAAGTGAACAATTTTCGAGTTCATAAGTGTTGAAGAATGAACGTATCAGTTTTATTGTCGCAATTTAATTGAAACGCCATTCTATTACTGGCCTTTTACCTCTGCAGCATATCTTACGGTTCTGATTAACACCAAACATCCATCCATTCAGTCACAGTTGGAGGATGGGCTAAAGAGAGGTTTGAGGTCCATCACTAATGGTAGACAGTTTGCTGTAGAGGTGAGAATATGGGCTGGCATATCATGCTTCAAAGCACTCATATTGACAGTATGAACAGTTCCTAACCTTTATATGATAGAAACATGATACTCATACTGTCACTATGAGTGCTTTTGCAGAGTTCCGAGAAAGATCGGTTTTTAAAACAGTGTCCCAACTTGGTGGTTTTACTTTGAAACAAATCACTATCTTTAACTTATTTTGGTGTTTTATAAGACAATGTTGATAGAATGTCTTTTGCACGCATGTTGAGGAAAGCATAACAAAAGGCCTTAAATGGATTTTCTGGTGGATGAAGTTACTTGCTTTGCAAACTAGCTAAAAGTTTCTTTGTATCTGTAGGTCAATAATCACACCCTCATAGTATTTTGCATAGCAAGAATATTTATTTTCTAATTTTGATGGTATTTCATCATTGTATCTGGCAACAGCAGAATGAATGATGTCACCAGGGCATTTCAGCTGAAAATGTCTTTGTGTTTTTGTTATAATATTTCAGTCATTTATTCACATAGGAAAATGAAACATTTTTTCCAAAAGTTGCATTTTGTCGAAATTCTCACATACAGAGAATGTTGAGAGAAAGTAATCATTCCAAATGGTATCAATTTTCAAAGATAAATCAACAAGAACATTATAAATCAACTAGAACATTATAACAGGTAAGTAAAGCTTTTGAAGAACAACTGCTGTGATGACGTCACAGGTTAAGCCAGTCAAAATACGTTACATTCAATCAACCATATTTTCATGTTGGGAACAAGATTTTGAGATGGGTAACTGTAGTCTGGGATATTTTGCTTTTCAATGCATGCTTGACATTGACTGTCAATGGGAGATCCCTTTTGAATCCTTAAAACAAAGATGGTCTAACCTTTTGTTTTGTTTTTACTTGTATTCCTCTGTTTCCATAGTTGAACTTTAACGCCATGATTGCTTCTTGGTTGAAGACAGTCCTTTGCAGGGAGCATGTACTATGGACCACATCTCACAGTTGTGAGTTCTTCTTACGATGTGAAGGAGCTAGTTTGGTCATCACAAACTGCAGCGAATACAACAGTTTGTTTGATGTCAGGGCACCCGACTGTTGCTGCATATGGATGTTTTGCCTGCCCTGCTGCTTGATAACGTGTCCAGCATATACTGTAAGTTCTATTCAAACTTCAGAATTCTTTTAAAGAATTCTGTTTTCAAAGAATTCATTTGGCATGTTGACGGGCCTGTAATTAAGAACTGTGGTCAGCCTGGGTTTACATTAAATGATACTTTTTGCATGTTGTTTTTTTTAACTTAGTTATTAATTTTTAGAGAGGAGGGGGGGGGGGAGGGGGAGTTAAGATGAAATTTCCAGTCAGATAATGATGTGTTTTGCTTCATTTTATTGTTTTGACGTCGCAGGTACCATTTGTGTTAATAAAATAACAATGAATGACGTGTACTCACATGGATCCAAATTGTTGAAAAATCAAGTCTAGAGAAAGTTCATGCTGTGACATCACAAATTAACGTTTGGTGCAAAGCCTTGTTTACTTCCAAGAACGAAACAAGTAGTCTCAAAAGCGTCATATTGTACCACATGTAATGATTACACTGTGTTTTTGTGATAAGGTAACTTTGGAGATAACTAGGAACTGGACCTTAATTATCATTAGCCAATCAGATCCCTTCTTGTTCATGGAGTAAATCAGTGAGTTATCATCTTGGGTTTGTCTCTCAGTATTGTGTGTTTGTTTGGAATAATTTGTATCTTGTACGTCACATCCAGTAACCCAATGAACAATTGTCATTTGGAATATGTAAGGTCAATTCAAACGGTGAAAACTGAAAATTGCTTCCTGATGAATATAACATACAGTATTTCCACCATGCTCTGGTTGAACCCAGTGATTTCCAGTTATAGATGTTATTGCATTAAAATGTCACCAACGTGATTCTTTCAACCTTCATAACAACAAAATATGAGATTTTGCCAGGACTATATCACCGCCATCTTGGTTTATTAGTATATAGAGTTATCCTGCACGCCTATCAATGCCCTTAACAACAAAATAAAGACATTGCCAGGACTATATTACCGCCATCTTGGTTTATTAGTATATAGAGTTATCCTGCACGCCTATCAATGCCCTTAATATTAAAATAAAGTCTTTGCCAGGACTATATCACCGCCATCTTGGTATATTAGTATATAGAGTTATTCTTCACGCCTATCAATATCCTTAACAACAAAATAAAGACTTTGACAGGACTATAGCACCACCATCTTGGTTTATTAGTTTATAGAGTAATCCTTCACGCTTATCAATGCCTGTTTGTGATCTTCTCTATATTTTCATTTCCAGGTGACCAGACGGATCACAGTTGATGACCACACAGTCAATATCAAAGCCGAGTCGAGCTATTGGGATCTTCAGAACCATGAAACTGCAGAGGAGGCGGTGATTCATCTGAGAGAGATCTTGTGTGGAGAAAATGTGGACTGGAACCAGGTCTATGAAGTATTATGGAGAAGATGTACTGAAGGTACGACAGAAATAAAACAACTGTCATCTCGATAGTTAAGTTAAGTTTAGCTTAGATTAGTTTAGCTTCGCTTAGCTTAGTTTAGTTTAGTTAGTTAAGCTAAGCCTAGCTTAACTTACAGTAGCTTTCTCAAATTCGGAGGGAGTAAAAAAAGTAACCCATTCATCATCACTACAGTGCAAGAAGTCACTTTGAAAACTCCATTATCCAAGTTTTCAAACTGGAAATATCATATCCCCTACAAATACTCCATTCAAAAACTGCATAGCAACGATATTTGAATCAGTCAAGAGAATCTGATACTTGATGTGGTTTTAAACTGGGTGCATAGAGGTTGTGGGGCAGACATTCCTACCACGTTAACTTAATATTTAAAGAGAATGGCAGAGAATGCTTCACAAACCTATCGTAAGGTGGATTACTTGGAGTGACTGACGCTGAAGTCCTTCGTTTTTTGTTAATTTCTATCTCAGGTGTCATGTGACTGCTTCAAAGACTATAAATCAAATTCAATGGTGTTCACAACAGTGGTCTATCCCAAAGTAATTTATAAAAAGTCAAGCAAGAAAAACAAAAGAAGTGTTCTTGGATATTCATATTTTATTCAAATTTTATTAAGAAAAGTGAATTCTGTTGACATATTTATAGACACATCGACTTTCAATTTATGAATGACCAAAAGTTTTCATTGGTTGCTAGTTTGTAGTGATTTTTACCAAACGGTTTGTTCCAGAAAAAGATGTATAATTGGAGTTGAACAGTAGTCTTTGTAGCTTTTGCTACTAACGAGACTGAGCTAATTAACTGGTACCGTTGGTCGATGGATTCTCTATTGTGTTTGCTGCACCTGTGTTTATCGCACATAAACCAAAACAGGATACGAAATACCTGTCCAAGAACTTATACAGTTAGTCCGTGGACCCTTTCAGATATTCTTGGCAAAGGGCCAATTATGATAATTATTAATCGCCTGCAGACCAAAATCTTGTACAAGAGCACTACTAGAACTTAGTTGATTGGATCACATGAAGCTAAAAGTAGGTGCTTTGTGATAAGAGTATGGCAAGGTACACTTTGCATATGCAAGGTGCAGAAAGCATTTCAAGTCCAGCGATTATATCATGTAGGATTCACATCATGAAGCCGGCACTGCGTAGAATAACTTGCCAAAAATCCAGCATTTTGGTATATGTATGAGACTCGCCAGGGTGGTGATTATTGTAGATTTTAATGGTATGCAGCTTTGTTGGGATTTCTGTTTATATCAATACCAAAAGTTGATTTGAATGTCATTATTTTCTCGCCTTCCCCTCCCTCCCCCCCCCCCCTCATGATACATGGAGACAACCTGAATATTATAGCTTTGCTGTGAACTGAATTAACTCCTTTAATGTTGCTAAATTTGATATTACATTTTACAATACAAAACAAAGTAACTTCAGATCAACAACTGACATTTAAGTACCTTAACTTGGCCACCTGAGAATGTATGCCATGTCAAAAAGGTAATGGGTTTCTGTTGAAGAAAATAATTCACTACAGGATGGAAGATTAGAGAAGGGAAAAATATGACTGTTATGTTTTTTATCTTGACCTAGGCCTGCAGGTACAAATAATGAAGCAAATGAGGGGGAGGGGGCTAAAATAGCTAGCAGGTAGCTACAAATTTGAGGTTCCTAGGGGGGAAAGTATGTTATATATAAGTTAGAATAATTCTGATGAAAACAACCATAACATGTGGTAAATAAGAGAAGAGATTATTTCATTTAAATGGAATGAAAATAAGTCATCTGCCTTTTCCTGTGGAGAGGACCCTTTGAAATGTTTTTGTTTTGAAATAATATGTAATATGCAAAGAGTTTGTTTCAAATATTGTTTCAATAGGTGATCCTTGTATAACAATTTGACATATAATGGCCCTGAGCTGTTAATGAAGAGACACATGGCCTCTGTGCTTTACCTATCCTAGGGTCCTGCACACTCTCACGACCATAATGTCAACTTTTGTTTTGGTATCAAAAAATTCTCTGGAACAATAGAATCAGTGGATGTCCAAAAGGAAGAAAACAAAACTTTGAGGGGGGTGGGGTGGGGGTGGTGGCGGGGAGGGGAGGGGGATTTGAATAAAGAGACTACTTTCTACTAGGGCAGTTATTAGATCCCAACATAGCAAATGGACAATAGGCAGGACAATATTTTCTGATCTATTAGTTCCTGTATAATTTAATATTTCCATTTTATTATGGGAAGTTTTAAGTGTAGCAGCCTCTGGATTGGATACAAAATTTCTCTGGATATTGCAATATCAATCCTGTGTCAATTTCTCCTGTAAGCTTCATACTGTACCACTCTATGACTGACAAACTGTTCACGTCACACTTGTTAAGATTTTCCCTTCAACATAACTATTAAAAATGTTTGTTGCTTCAATTTTCAAGAGTTGTGAGTTTTTCTCTGTTGTAAATTTCTCTTTCCTTTTGCCATTTAATGAATGAAGCCTAGTGTCTGTGATGTTTACACAAGCTATAGTTGGTCAGAGTACTGTCAGGCATTGTTAATTTTTGTAAAGGAAAGGGCAGTCCAAATGTTTACAGTCAGAAAAGGATATTTCAAGTGGGTAAGACCGAAAGTGAGTCGACTATCTTTATTTGGTGTGATTCACCTCCCAGTGTTATGAGTTTCAATGTTGTATGTTGCATTACTTACAATGCCACACACACTCACAAGTAATGTACATGTTTGCTCCTCATTTGAGATTTGGCTTGTCTTTTGCAGAGAGACTCCGAGCGAGAGGAGAGAGAAGAAGCAACGACTCACCGCATCATGGCGTAGTTTCATCTCAACCCCAAGGTAGTAGTAGTAGTAGTAGTGATGCTGACCTACCCTCTTATGAAGAGGCAGTGCTTCTCTCTGGCAAGGTCAATGATGCCATGGTGCTAGAAGAAAGCTGAAAATGATAAATCTACCGATCACATGATGGCAAAGATAACGAAGAACGGGAACATAACCCCTGTATTCTAAAGGTGGATGTAAAGGTGAGGTTACACAATGAATCATTGATCACAAACAAAGTGATTTGCCCCTTATAATCCGTAGGGTCCTATTCCCGATTTCAACTCTTGTAGTCTAACCAAATCATAACCTGCCTTTATATCAACTTTAAAATGCCAAAGTATTACCAAGTTTTGGCAATTACTGAAGCATCGAAAATCTGTTGAATTTTAATTCTTCTTTATCCACAAGCAATTGTGCCTCAGCGGTTTGTTTTCTTTTGTTCTACTTAAGTTCATATTTGTAATGTCACTACTTCTTTTGTAAAATATTTTGGTATTTTCCTTTCTTTCTTATTAAACCTCTTTGAAGGTTGGCAAGTGAGGTGAATTGAAATTGGGTACATATATGCAAGGATAAAATTTACCCTCTGCAACCTTGGTGGCTCAATATATATTATATTTGTTCCCATGTGCCTCCCTCACCACCCCCCCCCCACCCCCTTTTACCTCGATAACTTGTCCTAAATTCTAGACGAAATCTGTGTCTTTATAGTACATATATATTGAGTTGTATCCAGCATATATCCCTTCTTGAATAAGGTTTATTTGATTGATAAGCAAGTATTGATATTACACCCATTGGGAACAACTTGAAGAAGAAGAATAACGAAAGAAAATACTAACTAAAAACCTATACCTTGAGATATACAGGCATTATCAGTATGTTCTGCAGGTTTAAAATATCAATAGAATCTACTCATAATATTCCACATCATGTAAGGCTAGGCTGAGGATATCAGAGAAGGTTGGAATCAAAAGAACCTGCTCATGCTTTTTGTTTTTTTCCAATTCTATATACAAAGAAGTCATTTTTTGATAGAGCAAAAGAACATTTTCACTAAAATGAGACATTGCACCAGTGATGTCATTATTACTAGCGCTGTGCTAGCCAAAAAGCAGGGAATAGTTTCTGTGATAGTGAGCAAATTGCTATGTCCCCATAAGGCATAATTTTCTTACAGTTCTTGTATGTAATTGTTTATGGGACAATGTTGAGGGCCTTCAAAACTTCTATTGCAAAAACAAAACTGAAAACTGAGGTCTTTGCCCTTTCTGAATTCTGATTGTTACTTTTCAGTCAAGTATTTCATTTTGATTTAAAAAAATTGTTTTCTAAGGAATATTTTTGTATTTCATAGGTTTGGCCTTCCGTTTTGGTTAGAGAAAAGTCATTTCTTGGTCTCCCCAAGTTGCCCCCAAAAAATGTGACTTATAATGTTTGCATCAAACATATTATTTGTAGTTTCAATGGGCTAATTACCTAATAATACAAGGATCGTTTTTAAAACAGCTTCAATTATGGACTATTTAGTATTGAAATAAGAGTGAGGCTTTCATTTTAATACATTTCTTAATTTTTTTATCATATTTTAAGTCATGGTTAAACATACTTGATTGGGTATCACAAGAACTACTTTATGAAAAAATCAGTTGAATTGTTTATCATATGCAATAAGGGCAGACACAATGACACTCACTGTAGTACTGTAGTGTAATAGAGTTTGAACTGGGAAAGTATGTCATAGTTTTGAATTTCACATATGCTATTTTTTTTTTACATAATTATCCCCTCCAGGAGCTTTTCCAGGATTTTAAGTTTTCATGTCAAGTTAAAGAGTTTATTAGCTAAAAGCTTCTCTAACAAGTAAAATCATATTCCTGTATTAAACTTGACTTGCTAGTTGTTTTTCTCTTTATTTTTATATTTATGATTTTTTTTATGCTTTGACTGTTTAAAAGAGACAAAAGTTGAATTTTATGAATTGATGTTTCGTATAATATTCAGTTTGGTGAATAATTCTTTGAGTAGAATCAGACTCAATTACTCCACTTTTTCATTTTGTTTTTCAAGACGTTCACAGAAATAAACTTGACGTCTAAGATGATTCTTGCCATTAGCTTCAGGTATTCAAATCAAATTTACAACAGGAACCTTATACAGTGGCCTTAAGATCATGACTTGTCCTACGTGGTCTTTTCATATGCTAAATAAAATTCCCAGAACTAACTGGCAAATAGTTTTTTTTTCCTTTTTTTTCAAGTTGCCATGAAAGGAAAGAATAAAGATAAACCATTTTGCAGGCTTCCTTCTTGTGATGTGAAGTCTTAAAATTTGCTTGAAACAATATATGGGTATTAGTTGCATCACAAATAAAGGATTCAAACACAACGGTTCTGACAATCTGTGTTCTCTAAGGAGTCTAACAACTAGGTTAGGGTTATGGATACCATTTTTTGTTTTTTGAGTCCTTCCTTACCGAAGGAAGAAAAAAGAATATCCAATGGTGATGATGTGTGAGTGACATGTGTGTGTGTGTGTATGGGACATCAGCTTGTAAACAAACATAACTTAATGGTTGAACAGCTGATTGGTTGTAGAACCTCATTGGTGAGTTTAAAGAATACTACAGAAACTGGTAGAGGTCAAAGGTCATGTGAGGTCATCATAGGTTAAAATCTTCCCAAGAAATTGAACACAATAGTAACTGTAAGCCAAGCTTAGATGGACTTAATAGTTGATATGTTAATCAAACTTAGTGCATACAAGTACTCTTTTGTTTTGTTTGAAGGGCAAAGGTCACATGAGGACCAACAACTGAAAACCTAAACATAATATAATTTCAAAAGCTCAGCGTCGTCTTTCAATTTTGTACATGGTTTGAAGATCCACTCGAGTGGGTTCAATAACCTTATTGGCTTTTGTGTAGGTCATAGGTCACTTCAGGTCAATTAGAGGCCATAATCACTAAAACACAAACTTAAAGCTAGGATCTGCATGCTTGATAACTAGTTGACATGAGTACAAATATCTTTCTGGTAATAATAATCAAACCTTGAAACTCTTATGTGTAGTCTACTGAAAGTGTTCATATAGATTATGGGAAAGAAACACTAAGCCTATTTGATTTTTTTTTTTGGTTCTCATTTGTTATTATTCTATTGATTGTCACAAGCTGATACTGATAATACCAGTTGATTTGTCTAGGCTAGAGTGTTATTGTCATAGTAAAGCCAAAGGCAGCCAATAATGAGAGCTAATGATTTAAGTGTTTTAGTCTGGAGACGAGGCATGACTGCGAGTGATAAAGAGACTCTTAGGTGAAATGACAGGAATCGATTCAGATATCACTCAAAAGCTGCATATTATTGAAAAATGAAGGTGATCAGGATTAGGGGAACCATTTCTCCTAGGTGACAGTATTATGAATATCTAGTAAGAATTGAGTGTTACTTTTGAGTTAACAAAGGGTATTTCTACAGATTTAAGATCTACGGTCATTTATGAATTCGCCTGATGTTTTTAATGATTTTGAGGGTTAAAATGATATTCTGAATTCATTAAGAATGCTAATTAGCTAAATATTAGGTTTTAATGACTTTGTCATTACCAGACAAATGTGGAGAAGAAAGAGAGAGAGAGAAAAGGAATTAGCCAAATTGATGTCGTAATGACATAGTCATCATAGACGTTTTCAGAAGATCACATCTTGTGAAGTATAATAATATTGGCATAAAGTATATTAGTACATTACATAAACAATCAGTTTTTGGCGAATCATTTTCAGACTAGAGTTTTATATGCCTTGATTGCGGTAGTTTGCCCACCCCATGCGGCGGGAGATAATATTCTATGGAACATTTTAATGACCATTTGCCTATCAGACTTTTGTCAGTTATTTCAAAGTCTGTTTCTCGTTTAGCGCGGGAGTCAAGTGCACTATTTGAACTTTCAAAGTGCACTAAAGAGACAAAGATACTGTATATGTAGACAATTATTGGAGTATCGAGCAAGTAGTTGAATTGTAACCACGATCTCATTTGTATTGTGAATATAACTATCAGTGACATGCTCGGGATTTGAAAGATAGAGAGGGGAGGGGTGGGGGATTCTAGATTCTCTGAAAGACGTAGTAATGGAACAGGAATCTTTATGGAAGGGTCAGAGGCATTGAAGGGTTTATATAAGGAGAGGTTTGGGCCTGGGGCTGTTGAAGGTGACTCCCATGTAGGTTGATCTGGGGGTCCTCCCTCTGACAAAAAGAGTAAACAATAAATGGTACATTATGTGCCATATTTAAACTATACCTTAGCTCTATTATAATGTCTAAACGCTACGGTGTGCTGCTTAATAAAAATTCAGTGCTCTGGAATATTTTTTGTTGGGATGAAAAGGGTGTGCAGACCCGTAGAAGTGTTATAATTAAAGTTTCCAAAAATCCCCCAACTGACAATGGAGGTAGGTAAGCAACCACCCCCCCCCCACCCCTGCCACCTTTCCCTTTAATCTCGCCACTATATACTTATTAGCCTAACGTAGTTAACGTATCTGACACTTTAAAAGTACGACTTTTCATATATTTTCGTTATCAGTCTCAGGTATTCTTATATAGTGTTGCAAAATTCTGAGATCATTTTACTTTTTTTTTTTCTTTTTTTTTTCAGTTTAAAGACTTGCTTGTCTGCATATGAGAAAAGTTAAATAACTGGTTTACAAAAACAAATAAGCGCGTTACAGTCAAGATGGAAGCTGTCAACACTATTTTTAGGGGGCACACTTTTTTTTCCACTTTTCCCAACGGTTGATGGGGGATGGTTGGGGGGGGGGAGTAATTACCTAGATCAAGAGATGGGGTAATTATTGCTTCTGTGAAGTGATTCTAATTGACTAACAGCTTTAGTGTGGCGACTATCTTGTATTTCATTAAGTTAATCGCTTCGTGTGTCTGTTTTATTTTATATTATTATCCAAGGATTTTGCTATGTATAGTAATGATCTGAAATGCTCAAATATAAAAGTTACATCGTTCAAACAAATCAGTGTATTTTCTAAATTTCTTTTATGACGAGGTTTGAAAGACGTACTCGTCTTCGTTGTGCAGTGTCTCACGTTCTTAAAGAAAAAGAAGAGGGAGCCATTGACACCCACGGATAAGCAAACCTTTTTGCATTTTAAAGTCGACCCTCGTCCACACCTCTCTACCTCCCCCACAAGGTATACACGACCCCCTCTGGCAAAGAAACGTGTAACAAATCTAAGTGTTTGGTCTGTAAGCATGTCATCCACCATTACCCACAATGCCACGGGCACGATTTTGAAACCAGGAAAGTTCAACTGCGATTCATAACGTAGTTAATTTACTTTACTGCACCCTTTGTCCCCTTGCCACATATATTAGGGAAACCGGCACAAATTTCAGACTTCGATTTAACAACCACAAACACAGCATACGTAATAACAGCCCCGGCAACCCCAAAGCTGGACACTTTAATCTACCGAGCCATGGTTAAGTCCATCTTAAATGCAGCATTTTATATGGTAACTTTTGAACATCGCTAAATAGAAACAACCATAAGCATAGGAGCCCAATTTGATTTGGGGTGCTGTAACGACTTTGCCGAAGAATATAACCAACATTTTTCGCGCGCTAAGCGCTCGTTCAACATGTTAATGTACATATCATATAGGCATGCATCGGTTATTACATCGCATTATCCGTGGGATGCTACTGTCAACACCGAACTATCTTATGTAGACGGAGAAAAAGCATGGAGGTCCAATTATGTCAAAACTCTCTTTTACATTAGTAATGGCGATTTAGTCGGACAAACTTAGAACTTTATTTTAATCACCAAGGAGATTTTTTTAAACTATTGATTTCCTTAAGCTACATCATTGCAATTTATTTTCTTTCAGTAGTTGCTCGAAAACCTCTCGGCATATTGCCCGAATTTTCACAAAACTATTTGGTTGGGGGCGCAGAACCCCCCCCCCCCCCGGCCTCCTACGCCTGGAAACAACCAAGAAACGAGATCGATACTACAGCTTAGAGACTGGTCTAAACATGGACCTGTCTATTATGAGCACCCATGCGAGAATCCCAGCCGATTTATAGGGTCAAAGTTTTTCTTTCACTCCATTAATACAACTGAACAAGGGCGGTTTGCCCGAAATATTTTGTATCTTTTACTGTAAACATTACAGTTGGCATGAATTTATCCGAATTTATCCGTTTTGTCTATATTTTTCTGTTTACAGAGAAAGATAGAATCTCATATGCAAATTTGTATGTTATTGGAATTGTTGTACATCTGTCCAAGTATCGGCTTTGTAAAGACTTAAATGAAAATGGTGTGTTTTGAAATAGCAGCCCTACAAAAACATGCTAATTAGTAATGACATTGCATTATTCTGACGACTGTAGATGTCGCTTCAGATCCACCGTATATTTCTTTGGCGGGCCCCATTTGTTGCGCTTCCTACGTAAGAAATCAACAACCGTCGTATGATTTTTTTCTCCGCCAGGAAATGTCACTTAGGAACTCAGCAACCGTCACAAAAAGATGGCGTCTTACGTTGTTCAAAAATCAAATCAGAAACTAACAATTAACAACAATGAAAACAATTCTATTTCCTTTCTCAAAGTACGTCAAATGAAAGAGGAAGAAATAACGTAACACACTGAGTTTTAACTAATTCGTTTTATAGGAAGGAAAAACTCCATCATTTAGTTTATTTGGGTAGTAGGCGTACTTTGTACCCAGGAGGTTAACTAAGAATAAATTTATCGAACCACTGCTTCCGGCTTGATTTGTTTGTCAAATCAGACAATTAAAAGCATACCAATTATAGTGTACTGTACTGAATTAAAATTGATTAACTTTCATAGATTCTGTTAATTAATGACGTATTAATTATATGCTATGACAAACATGATGTCATCCTAACTAGAAATGAAACATTCTGCATCCCGTGTCATGGAACTTACGCTGAGAGAGGCGTGGTCGGTGAGTTTTACTATAGGTTTCAATGGTTGATCGTCAATAACAAGTTGGTCGTGTTGTTCGCACAATTATGCGAGGCTATACGTTATATTGTAGGAGTTTGGTAGGTCTATGAAGCTAGAGATAGAGAGAGAGGGCAAGGACACATGGTATGCTATGGTTTGTTATAAGACAAATACATCTTACTCAGATTTTAATCACGAAAAAATCATGAAAACGATGACACCCAGTTGTGACAACTTTGTTTATAAACTGTACACTTTCTTTTCATGCTTCGAAGCAGTTATAATGGCATGATATATAAATTATTTTCAACTATTTATCTGCTTACACCGTTAATAATTGGTCATATTCATGCATGAATGAATTTGATTTTGTAAACACATTTGTCAACCGTTTCGATGGTAAGTTACGTCATATTTAAGTTACGTCATATTATATATATATAAGTGACGTCATATTTATATATATCAGAGACGTCATATTTATTTGCAGACTGTTGGTTGATATCTTTTTTTAAATAAAATATAGTACATACTTTTAGTCGATAATATAACACAAAACCTAAGGACGTATATACTTCATAATAACATGACAATATCGCTAGTGTTTTAGTGTCTGCACTAGTAAACATTATTACGTCATTAATACGTCAAAACAAATATAATTCGATCGCTAGATAAGTTTTCATCTGTCAAAAAAAACAAAAACGTAAAAACTTTACAGAAAATGATTTACAAGAATAAGATCGAGGAACCGTTCCTGTTTATATAATGAGTCCAGCTTTAAGCTGAAAATGTTTTCATACAGTCTGTTGTCCATAGTCTGTCCTCGTATTTATGTAAATTTACCGGAATTTATTCAAATTAAAACAATTGGAATTTTACAAGGTTTAGGAGAGCATGTTACTGTACGCAAGTAACCTCGGGAAAGTAATACGAAGAGAGAGGTCCTATACTCCGTCTGTCGTATAGTCTTCAACAATAGTAGTCCAATTCGTATAAATATATATAGGCCTAACATAGATTTGTCCGCTATCTTCAATTCGTTTCAGTCTTTGTCAATGTCGTCTTCCAACATGGTGCAATTAAGTGTTAGAAAACAATGTCTCGTTATAAAACGTCCTTGTTACTTGTCTTAAATTAGTAACGATCAAGTCCTTTAGCGATCATCACGTCATTGTCAATGAGCTTACCATGGCATACTACGTGTGCAGTATATGCATATGAAGGGTCAGGGGTTAGGGGTTAACATTACTCTTATAAAATAAAGAAGCTCTTCTGTTGTATCACTTGAAGTACATGTATGACTCGTTTGTGATAATATTCTGCTGTAACTTCGTACGTACATACTGAAAAGCTAGTTTGTAATTGTAGCTCAACAACAATGACGTGGCGACTACGGAAATGCCTTATGTATAAAAAATGTTAAAACCAATATAAGCATGTCCACAATAAATATAAGCATGTCCAAATTCGTATAAACATGTCAAAATTAACATAGGTATATCCGAAAAATAATATGAGCATGTCCAAAATAATATAAGAGTGTCGAAAGATTATATGAGCGTGTCCAAAATATAAAAAAAGAGTGTCGAAATCTAATACAAGAGGGTCGAATGTAACTGCCTATTCTATTTTGTATAGTGAACATTTTGGCGTTTAAGTTACACTATATATTGCAAAATATCCAAATAATATAAGCATGTCCAAATTAACATGAGCATGTCCAAATTTTTATAAACATGTGAAGCTAATACGAACACGTCCAAACATATATAAGTATGTCCCAAAATAATACGAATATGTTCAAAATAATATAAGAGTGTCGAAAAATAATAGAAAAGTCTCGAGTGTAACTGCGCACTTCAACTTTGTGCAGTGAACATTGAGGTTTTTGAGGTCACGCTATGTGGTCCAAATATCGAACTTTTTATATTGGTATGTCGAAACAAATTCAGCTTATCAATACCTTCTTTGGAGTTACTCTGTATCAACTGACACTATGGTTATCATTGTGACATTATAATATTGCACCATTATTCTGTTTTTGTGAAGCAAATAATTCAGAATATGTAAATACAATACCATCACCTAATATATTTATTTCTTACATCCGTTCTTAATGTGAGTGGTTTCGCTCTGCCTATATATTGATGCGTAGGCAAAGAAGTTTACGTACGAAAGTACAACATGCACATTCGCTAACAACTTTCTAACTAGTACATAGTTATCACACATGCGTACGCTGACAGTGAAAATCAACTACCATTTTTTTAACGGAGAATTGTGACACTTAATTACGGTTACCAGGCTTGTTAAAGTAACATATTAGCCTTCTAGTTTTGTCTTTATAATTTATGTCCCTTAATATTCGAAGTATACTAAGGTAGATTAAATAATAAGATGGAGTATTTGGGGGAAATATTTGCCGCTCTACCCAATTTAGTTGACGAAGTTGAGAGGGTTATCCGAGATTGGAATGGGTCTGACGTGGTACTTTTACGGATTGAATATGCTACACCATCCTTACTCTAGAACTAGTCTTAACCATTCTCAAATTCGTAGCACAGGTGTACCCTTCTGGAATTCTCTTAATCATGTCATTAAAATTTCTCCAACACTCAATACTTTTAAGCAAAAACTAAAACAATACCTACTGCATAGCAATCCATCTTAGTTGTACTTCCTGTTTTTTTCTCTTATGCTTCTTTCTTTCTCTTTTCATAAGATTTTGACTTTGTTGGTTTTTGGGGGGAGGGGGGGGTGGTGGGGTGGGTGATGTACTTTGCACTTTCTTTGTTACAAAGGGACCAGACCAGAAAAGTATCCACTTATTTCTGGTTCCTCTACTTCCATCTCACATATATATATTATTTCAATACTCTATATTTACTGTTTACTGTATTTGATACCATCTATATTTATTCTATACTGTTCAAAATGTAAAATAATGGAATGTAGAAAATAAATTCAATTCAATTCGATTGCACCTTGGGGCCGGGCGACCACTCGCGCTACGAAACAACTCAACTAATATTACCTCGAAAATAAAATCATTTCTCCACCAAAATATCATTAAAATATAAACACATACATTAAGACGGTAATGGATGAATTGTTCATCACCTTACGTTTTGCTTGATATGCTGAATTTGTTTTCGGCACACCAAAATAAACTTTTGATATTTGGAACAAGGCGCGTAACTTTAAACGCCTTAATGTTCATTACAAAGTTGAAGTTAGCAGTTACGCTCGAGACTTTTGTATTAGTTTTCGACACTCTTATTATTTTGGACATTCTCGTATAATTTTTCGACACTATTATATTAATTTGACATGCTTAAACTATTTATGGACATACTTATGTTAGTTTCGACATGTTTACAAAAATTGGACATGCTCCTTTTATTTTAAACATGCTTATATTATTTTGGACATTTGGCAACAAATGGCGTGAATTCAAACGCCAAACTGTTACTACAAACATGAAGTCAGCAGTTACATTCGACATGTTCATATAATTTTTCCATACTCTCATGATATTTTGGACATGCTCATATCACTTTTGGACATTAGTTTCGACATGTTTATATAAATTTGGACCCACCTATATTAGTTTGGACATGATTATATTGTGTAAAAGTAAGTAGGCCTAACGTTTCGATCCTAGCAGGATCTTCATTATATTGTGTTGGACTTTTTTGATATAGGCCTACTGTAATGACATTCCGTAGACGACCACTAAGGGACTTGATCCATTATTTAATCCAAGAGGTGAGTCTGAGAGGAAATAGCTTACCCCCCCCCCCCCAAATCTGGTAATGACTGTGTTTAGTTACTTCAAAATTTGTGTTTTCTGGCTCATATATAGGTTATTCATGATATAGATTGATTACCTTAAAATTGCCCACTGTGCATAGAAACATAGAAAACGAACATTTAAAATGGATTTAAAAGCAGTAGAAAAACATATTTTTATTCTATCAAATCAAATCAAATGTTGGCCATCGTTGGACTAGCCTCTTTCAATGAAATCTGCATATCCACTTACACAAATACACACACACACACACACATACTGCAAGCGTATTATCAATACATGTAACGTTTAGCGAGTATCATGAGTTCGTAGGAAAGTTAACCAGGTTAAAGGTAGGCCTATATAGTATTGTTCGTTTAGACAAAATAAATCCCTTCATACCAATAATCAGTCACCTTTACAATTGTTAATTTTTTCGGGCTGAATAACTTTTCTTAAGTAATGAAAATACGCCTATGCACTATATATGAAGAATATTATATATGTGAGACAATGAAAAGAATGTTATATTTAGTATAATGATATATCTAAACAAAGTGTATCTTATAGGTAATTGCTAATTGAGGTCATGTTCGCCGTTGTCTTCCAACATGTTATTTATGTTCCTTTTACCTTCCTGATTGGTTTAATTTATGTTAATTAATGCGTTATGTAAACAAAATTTGTTAACACCCGAATCAGTTGCGTTACTGTTTAACACGTGATATTTGGTATTACGTGGTATTATATATATGTTAAGCTAGCGACAACGAATAGTAACTTTTAACTTGAAGGCTGCCTCGTTAATGGAGCCTGGTGGTTTTGACAATAACACATATCTAGTATATTATATTATATTATAACTTGTTAACTGTTTAGCCTGATGCCTGGTATTTCGTTATTACCAGGCCCCTTATCAAGCCTGGCTTATCTACTTATCCTGATCTTGAATCAGATTTTTCACTTGGTTTTGGTCGAAACGCCGAGCCTCCTAATTTATAATTTCCTGGCTGTAGGGTATTTTCGTATAGACACAAACTTGACAGCCTTTTCTTTCAATTATTTCAGAGCTGCACCATTTATGCAAAAGTTATTTGTGACACATGGTTGAAAAGATTGGCTAGAATTGATAGACGCTATATGTAAGCACTGAACATTAAAAACGTTAAGTAAGTTACTAGGTCCCTGTTGAAATTGTGTCAAGAAATCAAATTAATTTATTTAATAAAAACAAGGTATTCATTAATATGGAGCTGCCTAAGTTTCTATAATACGAAACACGTATCCAAAGATCAATATCTCCCTGTCGAAGATCGAAATTTAAACTAAATAAATGTAACCACATTTTTACATTGTCAATTTGTTTAATTTTTAAATTAAATTAGAAGCTGATCTAACATAACAAAAAAGTCTCTATTTATTTGTGTGATTCAAATCTATCTTTTTGCCGTCCTTTTTGTGCTTTTGGATGTTTACCGTTTTTCTACTGCATTATATGGTATATGTATTTTGTAATGATGGCTCCAATGGAAAGCAGTGCTTCTGCACTGAGCAGGACTACCCTCATTAAAGATGGCAATAATAAAAATAATAATAAAAAATGGTGTGCTCATTTTTATCATTAACACCATCATCATACTGTTTCTCACCTCAATTAATCATACAAATCTTAAAGCTGAAAATGATTTTAGTTCTATAGATGAGCTTAGCCAAAGTTTAGCCAACGCCTTAACGCATTACGTCATTGTGAACTAACGACGTTCTGTACCGAAGTATATATATTACGTATGCACCCTTACGTATACGTGACAATAATGTTATGTACTGGAAATACTGCGTATATTTTAAATTGAACAGGGAGTTCAGTTGATTTCTTTACGGTATTGACACCTCAGGGAAAGTAAATATTTGGTGGACCAAACTTGAGCGTTCACGTGACGTCATACGGATAAACGTTGAAGAAGAAATCATTACTAACTTAACAAATATTTTCTTTATCGTCAGTTCGCTTTCAGTGGAAACAATCCACATGATATTTTTTTCTCTACGATGTTGTCAGCAGTTTCTTCAAGTAATGTCGTCAAGGATGGTAAATAGTTTGGTCACTATGGTAAATATTAAAGTAACCATACCATTACATCCTGAGGGTACAGACTTCGTGGAAAATACATCCTTTACCCACGTGTCTCATGCAGGTCCAACTTTTAAAACTTTTAATTTGTTAGGTAAACATGAAATATTTTGTTGTCATCGGTGTCTTTGAAAATGGAAAAGAAAGATTTCTTGACGTCAAGAATTTTGATCCGATAAGGTCTGACGTCACAGCTGGCACCATAATAAGCACATTTCACCGGCTTTCGTCTTTTTTAGTTCAACCTTCTTCCATGCAGTAAGTAAAAACAAGTACATAAATGCATAGCAAGGACATTTGTAAATACGTTCATTACCTAATACTTAAAAATTACTTAATAAAAATAATGATGATGATGATGATGATGATGATGATGATGATGATGATGATGATGATGATGATGATGATGATGATGATGATGATGATGATGATGATGATGATGATGATGATGATGATGATGATGATGATGATGATGATGATGATGATGATGATGATGATGATGATGATGATGATGATGATGATGATGATGATGATGATGATGATGATGATGATGATGATGATGATGATGATGATGATCACATTTGTTACATTCCTTGTTTGACCCATTTTCATGCATTATCTTTCATCACCATGACGTCATTTGCAGAAAAAAACTGTCCGCAAATAATTAGGTAATGTCATTTAAAAGACCCTTATTCTGTATTATGTAAGAAGAATTGAAAACAACAGAATTTTCGCGTCGATTGTACTTAGAAAAGTCAGTTTGAGGTTGACAAGAATATAATTCATGCTCCTAGGTATTTTAATTATTTTTATCATTCCAACTTTTTCGCCAAGATCAAAAAACATTAACGCGAAATATTTATTTGCACTTGAATTTTCTGTTGTTTTTTTTTTTTCTCTTAACTTGCCTCTAGATATTAAACTCAGATTTTAATACACTGAACATATGGAAGCCTGTAAGCGACATTGAGTGAGGGGGAAATATCAAATAACACCCAACGTTTTAAATGTGCTCGATTACTTCTTTCACTTACAAAAACAATAATATTATCCGGAAATTTGGTTAATCCCTAGAGGATTCTTAAAACCTATTGGAATTATCCCAGTCCATTCAGTTTGATTCTGCCCTGCCTACAAAACCTTAAAAAACCGGGCGAATTGGCACAAACTTTTTCCTCGTTTCTCGTCGATAATTGATCTTAAAAGCTTCGACGAATTTCGAGTGTTTTCGCCTACAGCGTTGCAACGAAACGGCATCGTAGAGAAAAGAGAAGAGCTATACAAAATGATCAGTGCGTGACTGAATGAAAGTTTCTTACGTTTAACTTTTACGCATACTTCTTGTTTTTCTTCTTTTTGTCGCCAAATACTCAGTTCCTTCGCATAGCGACTAATTTAATCCCAAATGACTAGATATATATATTTTGTTACCTTGGTCTTGATTCCATGTAACCTATTTATAAAAACCGTGTTTCTAATTTGCACGCATTATCTTGCATCTGTAGATAACATTCGTCCTAGTTTTGTTTTTCAATTCAAAGATATACAAATGTATTTCGTTCGTTTTTTTTCATTGACATATGCAGCTTATTCATTAGCATAATATTTTTTTTCTCGCGAAATATAGGTTTCATTTGTTTGAAGCTAATTTGAATTCATTCTAGAATATTATATTAAATGTTTCATAAGCTCCACGAAAATATCCCAATTCATGAGGGAAAAAATGTTTTCCTCATGTTTTCTAAAAAACGATTCATATTTGACTTTCAAGTAATGTTCATTTTGGAAAAGTGTGGTTGCCTATTGCGGTAAAAGGTGACTTTGGGCTGGAAGTTAGTCTTATATTGTTCAAGAGAAAGCACTAAATGAGTGCTGATAGTGCTTCTATATATACCTGTTCCGTTTTTTCTTCAAGATTTTCAGTTTCATAAATGTTGCCTAAACTCTAATATATATCAGGTCACTGACTCACTCGTCATTAAATGATAAAAAAAAGCCTTGAGTTGTGGTTTTATAGAATGTATCGCGAATGTACTGCTAGCTCCAAATCAACAAAAGCATAGCATGCTCTTGTTTTAGCATTGAAAATTAATTTCACCAGCAGACTACATACGACATATATGAAGAGCAGAGTTTTATGTCGAGAGAGTTTAATTAATGGAGTTTGTTTCAATATTCTTTTCAGCATTTAACGTTGCGTGTAATTCATACAACTAATATCGTGTAGTCTTTTCATTGCTATACAATGGGATCATGACGTGTAATTTCCGTCTACTTGAGATGACTCATAGCAGCAACACTTCTTATAACATGATCAAACATTCACATAACATGATCAAACATTCACATAACATGATCAAACATTCACATTACATGATCAAACATTCACATAACATGATTAAACATTCACATAACATGATCAAACATTCACATTACATGATCAAACATTCACATAACATGATCAAACATTCACATAACATGATCAAACATTCACATAACATGATCAAACATTCACGTTACATGATCAAACATTCACATAACATGATTAAACATTCACATAACATGATCAAACATTCACATTACATGATCAAACATTCACATAACATGATCAAACATTCACATAACATGATCAAATATTCACATAACATGATCAAACAAGCAATAATAAATAGCAACTACTTTAACTTTTTCATAGCACGGTCATAGCATACGGCATAAGTATCAACTATATATCACCAATATTTTATCGCACATAGACAACATCATTTAGCCCCAACAAGTAGACGGACTCATCATAGCGTACATTCAGCAGTATAGATCTAAAGCATATTATGTAATTCTTAGAATCTGACGAATACTGCTTTATTGTATAACAGAAGCACTATACTCCATAGCATAAAGCTATACTCATATGTAATATTTCAATATAGCAAATCATCGTTTGTCGTGAGATAACCTGAGCCATGCTATGATGTGTACGATACTAAATATCCGGCCTATACCCATGAACACATATAAGTACTTATTCTAATAACATCCGAGTTTTACCACCATAGAGTTATAAAGGACATCGACTTCACTGCAAGAGATTGACTCTGTTTCATTCATTCCAAGATTCAGAACATTTAATTGGCGATAGGATGAGGTTTTATTATTTGTCAATGAGGCATCGTCGTGGTTTCTAGACACTTATCGACAATGACCAAACACTTGAAAGTGAAAACGAAAATCACCGAAAAGAAGGAGGAGATGAAATTGACTGACGAAAATGCTCATCGTAATTATTATGTATCTACTGCAGGCTAAGATATAGTTAATGAAGAGATTATAACTTAGCTCCAGGAAAGAGGAATTTCTACGAGTCGACGATAAATTAAAGGAATATCTTAGAGCCGAAGTGGGCGGGTAAACCCTCTATCACACCCGAATGTGGTAATGAATTAGATGGATGGCTTTAATAGAAATTTGTAAATACGCTCAATTGCTTCGAAAAGTTATTTTACTATAATAAAACAGTCACTTTCTTAAATATGATATTGTTTAATAATAGAAAGAGTGATGTAGAAAAACACAGTGATCAAGTTGTTTTCAAAGACAGTGCAAGGAATTGGACCGAGCAAAATTCACCTGGAAAGTACATAGTACTGGTTGAAAATTGTGGTGATTAGGAAGAAGGATATGCAAAACCGAAATAATGACATTTATAGGTCACTGACAGGTCAATGGATGTCATATTGTATTCAATTTGTTGTCGGTGAAGAGAAGTGAAAATGTTCCATATATATATATATATATATATATATATATATATATATATATATATATATATATATATATATATATATATATATATATATATATATATATACATATACATATATAAATATATATATATATATATATATATATATATATATATATATATATATATATATCAGAATAGTACACAGGTTTTCAAAGCTGAAGTTTTAAAACAATTTCTGAGACAGCATAAGGTAACCAGTGATACATCCTTCGTTTTTAGACTTTTATTGCATATCTGAGGTCCCTATTACAAATGTTTAAACTTTCTTTGAACTGCAGCAGCTTTGACTTAATTATAGAAAAGAATCGTGTGATTCATAAAGTCCTAATAGGGTTCTTGATAATTACTTAAACTTTTGAACTGCATCATTTGTGTCTTTTAAAGCTATATATCAAGGGTTTATAGAAGAGTGGGATGAAATATACGAAAATGATTTTTGTTTAAGCATATGCATGAATGTTTTGAGACTCTTATAGTAGCTGCAAACAGTGTTCACGACCCAACTATAAAATAAATTGAGACTCATGAAACATTCATGATAAATGATTGTAGAAAGGTGTTGTTGTTGGTTATAGCAAAGTTTGATCTCCTTCCATCCGGCCTCCTTAAGTTGAAAAATTTCCGATTTAAATCTAATTGATTTAATTTTGATTTTGACACGAATTTTGTTGAAGACGAGTCACCACTACAAAATGATTGAAAAAGTTACAGATTGTTAGCATTTATGTTTTTCTCAGCAGTAAGAGGCTGTTCATGTTTTTATAACGGTACCACATTATACCAGAGACTTGTTTTATATCGCAAACCTTCGAATACCAAAACCTGTCTTTCTGACGGACTGAGTAGTTACGATCTAATTTTTCTCCCATTTTCAATGTGTACACTGGAGGAAATCGTTAGAATAGTTTTGACTTGAACTTGATTAATGGTACTAATGTTATTATACTTGATATTGTTGATTTATTATACTTAACATATGAAATTACACCTTATATTAATGATACTTGTCATACTATAACGTTTGATTATTCATACTTGTTATTACTATGTTAGTATATAATATTGATGTCCTTTGTATGTGGGTTTGACATGCTTGTCCTATATGGTAACAGTATCGATTAGTAATTCTTGTTATGAAACTGTTACTGAAAGTACTTGTTATTACAATTCTGACACAAATGCTTGTTATAACACTGTCTTTTAAATTCTATACTAACACGGTGTCAGGTATATATTAACACAATGTTGAGTATTGACACGGTTCCCCGGTAGCAAATTCATTTTTCCCCAAACAGGTTTTAAATTATGTGTAAATAGTCGCTCGTGATTGGTCGGAAAAGTTACGTCGTCACTACATAGAAACCTTCACTTCGAGGTTACCAGGATGTCAGCATCAATTCGTTGATACGAAAATACACCCGTCCTATACACCCGTCCTATGTATACTAAATACACCCGTCCTATGTATACTGTGTTTATTCAATAGTTTCCTCTATATATGAGTTACCCCAATGGAGATACATATATACTTCAACAGAAAAGTTGTGTAAGTTAAGCCATGATTATTAACGTACTATTTTCCAAATTTTAGACAAGAAACTTCAGACTATAACTAGAGTCCTAATCTAGTCGCGCAACAAAAAATTGTTAACAACAAAAATTAATCTGTTCAGCTTAAGCACCATGTTTAAGTGACGTCAATGAACTCATTCATGTTTTGACATTTTAAGACCCACCGACCATATCACTCTTCTGATTCAGTGTTTGTCAATATTGATGCTGACGTCACGAGCAATCTGATTGCCTGAATACTCCGTAATTGCAAACCTGTTTGGTTAAAAAATTGCCCCCTCCCCCCCCACCGGTAGGTTTGGCATTCTCAATTAGTGTTATAAGACTGTGTTCCTGCATGCCTACATCCAAACATATTCGTTTAATAATTCAATAAAACTGGTAGTACAGATGATAATTTTATATTTGACGGTTTGAAAGAAGAACATCTAACCATCTTGTTAAAAAAAGATTGTGTTTTCGAGATGTTGATAGTCGAAATTGTTACAGTTTGTGCCAAAGGTGAACTTGAAGCACACAGCTGTTATGTTATCGTTATATACTGATAGATAGCAAAATATGTTGTATTACTCCACATTTTCTTCACTGTACTGTTTTGACCTAGGAGTAGATAAGACTCCAATTTTGATTTAGAGATGATATGAAGTGTTCAAGTATAGCCCAACGATTGTTGTTTCTTCATGCATTCCAATTTTGAAAATCGAATTTGGATGTACTTTTAAAGAAAAAGGATATGATTAATTTGCCTGTTTGCTTTTCTGACATCACACCATTTATGCTTCAAGTTCATCTTTGTAACAAAAAACTTTTCTTCGCCGTTGAAAACGATACAAATAGGTTGAATGCAAATTTCACCAGGGAATTCTGAGAATATGTCGCTCTTTCAGCACCTCCAAAATCCCCCTCCCACTCCCCCTGTCCCTCCCCTCACAAAAATCTGCTGGACTATCCTTCCAAATGATGGATATAGAACAAGGGGAGACTAATATACGACTGAGTTTGATCAAGTCAGTCATGTCTGTAATTTAGTTTCGAATTACCGACGCAACTGAAAAAAACCTCTCTTAACCTCGGAATTGTTTGCGTCACGTAGGTTGTCGGAAGCTAGAATCAACCTAAACGATGTCTATTGCATGCGTTATTTTTAATTACGAATCTTCGTGAAATCTATTAGGCAAATATTTTTATATTCGCCGTCACTATGCTATGATGGCTTACAAGATAAAACAAATTCCAGCCATTTCCTTCCGGAAAAGGTTACGGGATATTAAGAAGAGGGCAATGTCCGAATTTCTTCTTCGTGTGCTCAAATTAGAGACAACTTTGTGACAATGAAAAACAAGTTCAATTTATTTGTTTTCTGTCTTCTTTTATTTATTTGTATATAAGAATATCAACAACAAAAAAGGGGTGAATAGGGAAAAACATCCTTTTTGATTTGTTTTCGTAGAATTGCATATAAGTGAGATGCAGTTTTTACAAATTTAAAGACTCATTTAATTGCATACTTACTAAGCAAAAATATTAATATTTGTATTAGAGAGATTCGTACCATTTTTCTTCATTCATTCATTTATTTATTTATTAATATATTTGCCTGAAATTGAGATGAAGTTATGTTTTTCTGAGATTTGGTTCTTGACTAAGAAAATATGCATTTTACATGTTATGAAAGCTGTTTATACTAACTTACAATATTTCCACATACCAACTACGCCACGTTCACGATATTTCGTAATAGAGAAATCACAGAATAACCGATAAACTCCATGCAGGAACCAGCCAACATTTATTAGTGAATTATTCATTATTACATTACATTTCAAAGCCATTGTGGTATGAAGAAGTAACATATATAGTTGTGGTCGAAATATTGCGTTGATAACAAGAGCTGTTTGATTTGTATACGTTGTTGAGTGATTGTCTCCTCTCAACCTCCCAACCACCCTCCCCAACTCCCCTCAACCACCTCCCCTCTTACTCACCCCGTGACACCTATTTTTACGATTTTGGCTTTATTTATTTCCTTTTGATAAAATCAACCAAAAATCGCTGCCGTTTAATAATTTAGAACGATTATTTTTCTTTATAATGTTTAGGTAAATCTGTGACTCACAATTAGCATTGATAACGTTTGCTCATATCGCTTTGGTATTTCTAGGAAAAATAACGGAGAAAAATTTGCCCATAATGAAGATCTCGTTTAATTAATTAAGTTGAGTTGCTAATCCTTCCTCGCTATTTGCACATAGTTCATGAACTTAGCGAGAATTACGCAACCCTCGTGCAGGAGTGCGTCTTATTCTTCCCTCGTCGTCTGATCATTAGCGCATGCGTAGTTTGAATTACCAAGTGGGAAAATAAACTTGTCTTGTGCAACGAGTAACTAATAGAATTTTTTTTTAAATATTTCCGAAGGTTAATTGTTCGAATGAATGATAATGAATAACTTTTACTATAATATCGCGCGTTTTCTTTGGGGGAATAAACATTAAGCATATTTCTTAATGGTTCAGTTTTAACTAACTCACGATTAAGAAAAGAATAGCAAGCACAGCAAGGTTTACCGTTTGCTTGCTTTAGGCGCTAATTGAACGTCACATCTATGTATAGCTGCAAATTGAAGACAGCGACAAAACTCTCTTTTGGGGACTCTGAATCGATTAACTCCTTTAGGGAGGCTTAATTTTATTAAGGAAATAAGCAATTTCCGCACCTAGAATCAAATAAAACAGGTTCCGAACAATATCTCTTGACTGGAACAAACAATCACTTAAGATGAATGTAGGTGTTTTCAAGCCCATGTCAAGGGTGGTTATCATGTAGTCGTTCAAAGACTTCAGAGGAGGCACTCAAACACGTTCCGTTTTAAATGATCGCTTTTCATGTTTGCTTTAATGACTGTTGTTGATTAAAAAAGCAGCCGATAGAAAATATTTCGAGGATCAATGTTGCGTATATATAAACTGTATGTTCTATACATCGTCGATCAGGTCTACGAAAATGGTCAAATTTTGACAAAAGAAAGACGACTTTGTCATTAGCCATGCATAGCGTCATTTAAAAAGCAATAAAGACCAAACCCATTGCATTCAGCGGATCCGGAGTGAGCAAGGTTTTGGTGTGGGCCGGGGAGGGGGTGGGGTGGGGATATGGCCTCACCTCCATCGTCAGTCGGTGGAATTTTTCCACAATTTAAAAGTATTTGTTAGCACAGCATAGCGTTAAGACCTAATTTTTAGTCACGTTTTTTTAACTCCTCACATGAGAATAGCATTCAACGACCCTGCCACCACACCTCTATTTCGTTAATATGGTGATGACTATAGCCCGTCCATAACGGTACATGCCCATACCAAAATCAACCGGGTGAAAATTGGAACCCCCACCCCCTACCCCTCCCCAACCCCACCCTGTACACGTAACTAAGTCTTTCATTGTGTGTTTATCAAATTGCCTCTCGTTATTGTTTGTCACAGTGTCTCTCATTATTATTTGTCACATTGTCTCTCTCATTATTGATTGTCACATTGTCTCTCATTATTGCTAGTCGCATTGTCTCTCACTATTGATTGTCACAGTGTCTCTCATTATTTGCGTGTCACGGTGTCTATCTCTCAATATTGATTGTCTTTCATTGCGTGCTTGTCACAGTGTCTCTCATTATTGCTTGTCACAGTGTCTCTCATTATTATTTGTCACACATGTCTCTCATTATTGCTTGTCACATTGTCTCTCATTGTGTGCTTGTCACATTGTCTCTCAGTATTGCTTGTCACATTGTCTCTCATTATTAGCTTGTCACATTGTCTCTCATTATTATTTGTCACAGTGTCTCTCATTATTGATTGTCACATTGTCTTTCATTACTGCTTGTCGCATTGTCTCTCACTATTGATTGTCACAGTGTCTCTCAGTATTTGCGTGTCACGGTGTCTATCTCTCAATATTGATTGTCTTTCATTGCGTGCTTGTCACAGTGTCTCTCATTATTGCTTGTCACAGTGTCTCTCATTATTATTTGTCACACATGTCTCTCATTATTGCTTGTCACATTGTCTCTCATTGTGTGCTTGTCACATTGTCTCTCAGTATTGCTTGTCACATTGTCTCTCATTATTAGCTTGTCACATTGTCTCTCATTATTATTTGTCACAGTGTCTCTCGTTATTGATTGTCACATTGTCTTTCATTACTGCTTGTCGCATTGTCTCTCACTTTTGATTGTCACAGTGTCTCTCAGTATTTGCGTGTCACGGTGTCTATCTCTCATTATTGATTGTCTTTCATTGCGTGCTTGTCATATTGTCTCTCTGCAGTATTGATTGTCACATTGTCTCTTAATGTCGCTTGTCACAATGTCTCTCATTATTGCTTGTCACATTGTCTTTCATTGTGTGCTTGTCACAGTGTCTCTCATTATTGCTTGTCACAGTGTCTCTCATTATTATTTGTCACACATGTCTCTCATTATTAGCTTGTCACATTGTCTCTCATTATTATTTGTCACAGTGTCTCTCAGTATTGATTGTCACATTGTCTTTCATTACTGCTTGTCGCATTGTCTCTCACTATTGATTGTCACAGTGTCTCTCAGTATTTGCGTGTCACGGTGTCTATCTCTCATTATTAATTGTCTTTCATTGCGTGCTTGTAACATTATCTCTCTGCAGTATTGATTTGTCACATTGTCTCTCAATGTCGCTTGTCACAGTGTCCATCAGTATTGCTTGTCACATTGCCTCTCATTATTGTTTGTCACAGTGTCTCTCATTATTGATTGTCGCATTGTCAGTATTGCTTGTCACATTGCCTCTCATTATTGCTTGTCACAGTGTCTCTCATTATTATTTGTCACACATGTCTCTCATTATTAGCTTGTCACATTGTCTCTCATTATTTGCTTGTCACATTGTCTCTAATTATTGCTTGTCACATTGTTTCTCATTGATATCTCTAATTAATTGCTTGTTTATTCATGGTAATGCAATAATAATACCGTAGCTGATTAATGAGATATTTTGGTGACAGATAATGTGGCACTTATATGGCAAAGAAAAATATTTCACCCTTTCAGTTTAAAACACCATCTCAACATCTTTTCTCTAACTCAAGATATGGTTGATTAAGTTCAAGTTACTTTAAAATGCTAAACCCTCGATTCTTTCCTGGAAGTGGATGACAGGTGATAATTTGATGCCACAAACGGCAAATATTCCTCAAAAGGTTCCCTCTACTATATAGTATTCTTCTTGTTAATTTATATTCAAAACGGATACATTTGGAATGTTGCTTGACTGTCAAAAAAAAAAGGGTCATCTGTGCGTGTTTTTGTCCCTTCTGTTACTGTACTTGTCATTTAGCCTTTGAAGAAGATCCTGCTAGGATCGAAACGTCAGGCCCTCTTACTTTTACACACACAAAAAATGCAACATTTGTTTTCCCAAATATGAGTTTCCTCACTGAATAGATGACTTAAATGTTATGAAGAAAAACAATGCTTTTCATCTGAATTTGCCGAGATGACTTCATTTTTACTCTGCTCTTGCCATTATGTACTAAACAAAATATAACAAAATTTGATAAATTAATATTTTCCCATACATAATGCTATGAGGATGAGGCTTTGGACATAAAACTGCAGACAATTTCCAGCATTATATTAAACAATTATCTTCAGCCGTCTGGTATTTCCCTTTCGATAGAAACTATATGAATATATAATACTATCATAATAATACCATATATTCATGGTGTATGGGGGCGGCGTGGGAGTTCTACCAAATACCGACATGTCAAGTTTAGTTCAAATCTAATGTTTGAATATTTATGCAGTATATTTAACCAACTCATGAAGAATATCTAATTTTACAATGAAGACATTTATATATCAAACTCGCCGTATACCTATGCATTTGAAATACCTTTTCAAATATTGTTCATAGCCACCCAACTAAACTGACTCATTAAGAAGGTATGATATAGCGGTCAAAAACCATCCTCTGAACACTTTGAAGGTCAAATATTTCTCGAGACCTTTATTGCTGCTTTTCGATTGTCATATAGTGTCAAAACCTTTGCATATTTCCAACCCACCCTATATACCTTTATCCCATACCTTTAGAATTAATTACATAGTGAATTGCATTTAACCCACTTCACCATATATGGTTACGTATTGCGCACATATCTACCTTCGGAAGTTCAGATATACTGGCAAGGTCTTTACATGCCTTGAACTTCGTCTATACATTAAGTATTGCTCAAGAGTTTTACATATCTATACCTTTGGAAGGTCATATATATTAGTAGGAAGGTCTTTACATATCTGCAATTTATCCTGTATATTTCGAAGATCCTGAATTGAAGGTTACATATTTTACCTATACCTATAATTAAGCTCTACATCAGACTGAACGGTTTCATTTGCCATGGAGATAATACTTCCATGCCCATAGAGGAGGAGGAGGAGGGTCAGATATTGTTCTAGTTTCCAAATTCAGGACGCTGACCTTTCGCTCAATCTTGATATTCCATGCAGTCAGTGACATCACTACCCTTTTGGTTTGGTTTTTCCCATATACATCTTCTCTCTCTCTCTTTTTTTCCTTTTCTGCCTTATCTAATTCAAGTAAAAACGAATTAGGTTAATTTGTTAAACTTGTTAGAGGAGAGTCGAGAAGAACATCACGAGAGACAGGAGGAAGAAAATAAACCTAAACTCGTATGATCATAATATGAGCGGGGAAAAGGGGGATTCGTGTAGAAGAGTAAGCAAGCGAATTAAATTCTAACTTTTGCTCTCTATAACAAATAAAAACAGTTCTATTTGAAATTTAAAGTAAACGTGACTAGCGATATTAAACATTTATGATGAAATGTTGTTGTTTTTGCTGCCAGGATCTTAATACTGCTTACATTAATCTGAAAAGAACTGACCTCTTTGAAACATTGTTTTCTTTTAAAAGCAGCTTGTTGCCTCAATAACGACTTCCACCACTGAATTTCATGCAGGAACACGAAGAACACAATATATTTTGCCATAACTTTGTACTTGTAAAATTGTCCAAAAAAAAATCGTTACCAAATATCGAAAATATAATATGTAACCTGTAAGACTTGCAGATGAGAAATACGAAGACCCTGACCTCTATGTTTTAATGACATTGAGAAGTAGTTGTTATTTGTAATTTTGTGATCGGAGGAAGGGGATTCAGGGTGCACACCTCCCCCCCCCCACACCAACCCCTCGTTTTTCAACCTCACACAAACAATTAAAGGTGGTTATTAAAACTAAATCTAGACCTAAGAAATAGCCTATGATGTCAGAGTGCGCAATTTCACGTTTAAAATTTATCTTTTATTGGGGGGGGGGGGGGACGGGGCAGGAGGATGCCCACACCAAACCTAAATGGGGGTTTAGCTTCAACGTCCATAGGGCCACATCCTCTACTTTCTAAGATCCTGCAACCAACCCCTGATGTGATTAAGCAATAATTCGTTACCAAGTGACTAAAACACATTTTGTGAGGGAGCAATACTTTATAAAGTTTGTGAGACACTTATAAAACTGTGACTTTAGTGAACATGGTGGCACGTGGATCATTCGTTTTATATCAGTTATGTCTGAAGCAAATCCAAGTACTTCACTGTAAATCATTTATAGTTGTGTGTTTGAAACAAAACCAAGTAAATTAAAGGAAATGATTTCTATAGATATATAATTCAGTCATATATGAAATAAAACCATGTACTTGACAGAAATTGATTCTGTAGTTGTTTTGCAAATATGATTGAAACAAAACCAAGTAATAAAAGGAACTTATTTATTTATAATTACTTGAGTCATCTCAGAAACAAGATCACAGAGGTGACAGAAAAATTCCTCTTTAGATTTTTTGTTAATTATGTTTGAAACAAAGCCACGCTAATTAGAGGAAATTATGGTTGTAGTTATACTTGTAGCGATGTCTGATACGAAACCATGTAGTTTCATAAACAGGACTTCTGTTTAGTTGTATTCAATATTGACTGGAACAAAACCAAGTAGGCCTACTTAGAAAAGTAAAACGATTTTTTAGATGAGATTATAAAATTATGTTTGATTCAAGACATTGTCTTTATAGGAAATTATACATTTAGTTGTATTTCAGTTGTGTATGCTTTAAGCAAAACCATGTTCTTAAAATGAAATGATTTCTGCCTATTTGTTTTTCATTATATCATAAACAAATACAAGTATTTTATAAATGAGAGGAAATGGAGAAATTTTAAATGATACCAATCTCATACTAATTACACAAGTCGACCACAACTTTGAACCTGTATGGTTCTGGACTTGAAAATGGTGTCGCATTGACATGAGCCGGTCAATTGATTTCTGTTTGAACTCAGTTAATATCTCTGTATAGAAAGAGAGTTTTTTTTTTGTTGTACCAAAAACTTAACCTTTCATAAGATAAAATAACATTACTGTTACTCAATCTTTCAGAGAGGGATAATACATTTTACAAGTTCGGTAAAAAGAAAAGCAAAACAATTAGTTCGAAACGCTGCTAAGGATTATCCACATTATACAAGAAAACGTTTTTTTTTTTCGTTTTTTTTTTATTTCGATTTACCCGCAATCTGCTATAATTTAACAGTAAGGAATGAAACGTACGAGTAACTTGTAATGTGATTGCTACCATAAGAAAAAAAACCTTCTTTTTCCGAATTAATAGAGCACACGCACTTTACCCAATATCTTAATGTTGTTACTAGGTATACATAAAGATTAAATTCAGAGTTCCCATTAGCCCAATTTCGTTTGTCAGTAAGACACCCCGTAGGTACCATGACTTTCCGTTTGAAACGAGAATAAGAAAGAGACGAATTTAATAAGGTCTTAAAAATTAAATGTATTAAAGCGATTACCAATCAGCTATATATTCATTACGCTCTTTCTCTGTGATTCTTTAAAAAAGAAAAAAGATCCTTTTCAAGAAACAAAACAAAAAAACAAGAGAAAAACAAGAAGAATGATAATGCAATGAAACTTCAATTTATGACAGATTTTGATGAAGAAATCAATCACAAAGATTTGTTGCGACATCTATTTCCATCGCCAAAAACAAAAAATGGGTTTTAGCTTAAAAGCTTTGTCAAAAGAAGAAATTTAGACTACCTGTTAGGCCGTGAATGGCTAGGGTCAGTGACCGAGTTTGGCCCTTAAAGCGTTTATCATGGAACAAGCTTTCAACAAGGTGTATGTTTCAAAATTCGCTAACGATGATGCCAGAACTGTTATAAACTTTCACTTGTATTCTGTTCATCTTTATATATTACGTTTATTATGTCCCATAATGTCCCTGACTTTGTTTTGTGTCAAATTATCTAGTATATAACCAAAAAAACTTCGTAAGACTTGAGTATATGCGTAATGTAACGTCACATCACGTCACAATTAATTCAATAGGTTTGACACATTATACAGCCATATAGAAACCTTATAATATGTCTCCTTTCTTCTTCTTTTATTTAATGTGACGTCAGGAAATAAACCTAAATCATTCCCTTTTGTGAGAAAAGTCATTACGAATCACGGGAGAAGCATGCAAAACTCACCCTGTTCTTAGATCCAAGCCTCTTGCGTCATAGCTCTAGATTTGTCATTAGAGATATGTAGGCTTAAAAGGGGGTGAAAAGTTTTTTACTTTTCGAAACAGATATTATTAATTTTCCAAAGACGTTTACATAAACACCATATGTTACAAGGTTACAGCCTCGTGTAAGGAGACTGCAGGGCTTGAGATTGGATCAAATCATTTGTTTTTCGTATATAATGGCAAGTCTATTAGTGTGACTTCTTAAAAAAAGTTAAGGTACAAAAACTTTCACCTAAGATCCAATTACTATTATTTTTTTATATTATTTGCCTTTGCCGTTAATTAACATTATAATTAGTGGGAAATGGCCTGCAATTCCTTTATAATAAAAAAATGTTCATTAAAGGCTCACTGATTAACGTTGAAGAGGAGCAAAACTAAAGAAGCTTGTCATAGGCCAAATTCAGACTTAGTATTTTTGAAATTATCATCAGTATGGAGTTTGTTAAAACTACCGGCAAATGACAACAACCAATATGCGGACGAAAAAAACAGTAATGTCTGCGCAATGGAATCCAGCTATTAGGATGTGTTGTTTACCTGGTGATGATGCATGGATGTTAAACACCACCAACTATATTACGACTAGAATATCCCTTTAAATGCTTCGTTTACAGGTGTTCATATTGTGAACTTTTCAACAGCAAAAAATAGACCACGTAGAATCCGAACAGAGTATATACGTACGTGCTCTTTCCCACTTTTTCCTATTTAACCCTAATCAAAACTACTTTAGTAACTGCGTAACATGATTGGCCGCAGACGACATGCTTATCAACTCATTGTTGTTCTTTATTAAGGTAAATCATAAAATCATCTACAAGTTAACTCATTAGCCGATGACGTAGGATTAATCAAATTCGATGACAACACGTGCTAAGCGTGACTGGTCACATCAGAAGTTCGTTTCTACAGAAGAGGATGTAATAAAACAGGTAACAATTATCTCACAGGTATTGTTTCAGGTCGTAAACTTATTTGATTGATTAACAGCTACTTGTGTTTTTCTTAAATGTCAACCAGGTGTCCTTTAAAGGTCACATACATAGTTATATGGATTTGACTAAGCCAAACGACTTTATGGAACGTACAAATCATCGGTGTGCGTATTTTATATTCATGTTAATCTCAATCTGGTAGTGTCCATTATACATTACAATCAAATTGCACCAAAATCGTTCTCGACTTTCGATTTATAGTCAATAAATGCTACCCCTCCCCCTTCCCCGCCTTTCTTCTTCCACTCCTACGTTTGATTAGCGGCCGCACCCTTCACCCAATCTTTTCAACTTTGCAACATAAAGATGTTAACTCTTTCTGCTCGACACAAGTGATACCTCATTTCTCGTCCAATTGATACTGATGTTGCGTTTGCTTTGTAACGTTTGATAAATTGTCCACATTTTAAGACTTACAGCTGACTTTTTGTCCACATTTGAAGACTTACTGCTGACTTTTTGTTATATAAAAAGTGACATTCACGCTGAAATGTGTTGTTTTTTTCCCCCTCCTTCCTCCATAGTCCACTTGTCACACGTGTCATTTGCAACAAGCCATGATTATCTTTCAATTGTTTTATTGTTCATTTGTTGATCTTTATTTGGAATTTCCCCCAAAAAATCTACATGAAACATGCGGTTACCCGGATCAGAATTTTTTTCCTTCCAATTTATCAATAACAGTTAATAAAAGAGTAATACAAGAAAAAGCATATTATAATCCTTTCTTTCTTAAGATCAGAAATATCGGTTACCTTTCTACCTTCTCAGTCATCCTACGGTACATCCATAATACCTGAAATCTTACCACAATGGATCACCGTGTTGCGATATCGCTGTATTTACTTTCCCCGGTTGCACTGAGCGGTCACCAAGTGTATCCTCTATTTAAGAGGACGTCATATTTATATGATGTCTGAACATCAATCTTGTTCCTTCGTAGATTTCATTTAATATAAGAATTGTCTGTCTATACAATATGCAAATAGATTTGTGTAAAAGTAGATATTTTGTAGTATGATTTTGTGCGTGACCAGAGTGATGAATTAGACACTTCTTAAATGTGTGTTTCTTTTCTTTTCTTCCCTCCCCTCCTCTCCTCTCCTCTCCTCTCCTCTCCTCTCCTCTCCTCTCCTCTCCTCTCCTCTCCTCTCCTCTCCTCTCCTCTCCTCTCCTCTCCTCTCCTCTCCTCTCCTCTCCTCTCCTCTCCTCTCCTCTCCTCTCCTCTCCTCTCCTCTCCTCTCCTCTCCTCTCCTCTCCTCTCCTCTCCTCTCCTCTCCTCTCCTCTCCTCTCCTCTCCTCTCCTCTCCTCTCCTCTCCTCTCCTCTCCTCTCCTCTCCTCTCCTCTCCTCTCCTCTCCTCTCCTCTCCTCTCCTCTCCTCTCCTCTCCTCTCCTCTCCTCTCCTCTCCTCTCCTCTCCTCTCCTTTTCTTTTCTTTTCCTATGTATTTCTATAAAAGCGAAGTCATCGTTCGCGTTACATTGAAAGTTCCTTCAGATTACGTATAAACAGTAAAAACAAAAGTTAGCAACTTTAGTCCATTTACTTGGAGTCGGCTGGTAGTTAATAAACATTTAATGACGTCATCGTTTTATCCTATGACATCATTGGGGTCTAAATAATTGTATAAGTCAATAGAAACCGCAGTGACGTCACAGTTGTGTTTGGTGGCGATAATTGTTTTTAAGGGAAGCTTATACAATTCACATGTGAAACGTGATTATACATTTATCCATCATGAATTGCGATTTCTTTGAAATGTAAGAATTTCCAATAATTTTTTTATTAAAAATATTTCTTATCCTTTTTTACTCTTTTTCTTATTCAATTTCTTTTCTAGCTGTTTATAACAAAGTCGACCTCCACTGTTTGGCTGCCCAGTTATATCATTCTTGACCCTTTCGTGCATCTCGAAAAGGCGTATCTGTCACCTGGAAACAGTTAAGTACCCTGTGTGATCTCAACTTTAATATTAAAACGATACCATACCCGCAAACCGCCAAGTGTATTTTGAATCATCCTAATTTTTTTCACCGGAAATGAATATGAACAACAATAATAATTTTACTACACCCTATGTAAAAAAAAATACGTATCTCCGTCATTTCGATAACCATTTTCAGATTTGTCAGATGTGAATCTGTTCACCAAGATGCATTATAATTTAATTCAATCAAGTCTACCTCATACACTTGCAATAATTTTCCTTTCTTTATGTTTTCATTTTCTCCCTCTCATTGTGTGTGTATGTGTGAAACATGATTATTCCCGACACTATAGTCATGTGAGGGAGCATTGTGTAGTGTCTGTTACTACGAACACCCTCATTAATCCCCCAGCATCGCCTGTAGATCAATACCAACCCAAAGCCCTCTCGATCAATTTTAATGGACACTCCAAAGAAAATAACCTGTTCATAACTCATGCATGCACTAAGTGACCGGAAATTTTCATGAGGTCTCCCAAAGTTTCCTTCCATTTCCGCCGGGTAAAAAAGTACGCGTCACAATTGTTTTCAACTATTTAACGGTTCCTGATTGGTCAAGAGCGCTCTTACAGAGAGTCAACAGCCGTGGGCGTCGCCTGATTCTTTTTTATGAGGCCTCCCATTAGGTGATCTTTTCTAAATGAAGAGTACATAAGCGCGCTTAAAAAATACGATGCCAGTGAACTTCTGTTATAATATTTGTCTCTTATCAGCCTTAATACAACATGCTACCACGGTCTGTCAGTACCGATCCAGTGCATTTAATTTGATCAAATTTGTCCGTAAGTGGTCGAGCAGAGAGGTTTATATTGCAAAGCTGTTTCTCCACGGTTGCCACTTGTCGAATTGCAAACGTGCCAACATCCACGTAACTTTTTATCTTCGCGTTTTATAGAAGGGAGAAAGAAACAAAGACTTAAACAACATAAAAAAAGGAAACTTAAGTTTTCTGAGCTAGGAATTTTGGACAAAACACATCTTTCTAATCGGAAAACAACCAGATAGCGAGAAGTCAGTAGGCTAATCAGTTTTCATATTTTTTTCTGCTTATCCTGTAGTTTTAACGTCACCAAAATGGCCTTATTTTTGTGTTTTACTGCGTGTCTTTTACTATCAGCCGTTCTAACAGAGGGTAAGTAGTCTACATTTCAAAAGATCATAATGATTTAGAATTATGTTTTGGTTATAATTTATCATTCTTTCTTTTTCCTCTTTTCTTTTCGTTGATTCTAGAACTTTGCTATGTATGATTTAAGTTTGTAAGTTTTCTTAATACAGGCCATTCGCATTGTCATTAAACAACATACTGGTCAATAAGCCTATGTTTTTCGGTATTGTTTGATTTGAAATCTGATCAATTGTTTGGCATTGTTCGGCGAAACTTGTTTTTATACTAAAGAAAAACCGCGAGAAATCAAAATGGAGCTCGACAGTATATATTAAACCACCCGGATCACGACGGGAATGGATTAATCATGGATTATTAATTTTGTTTAGTAATATATGAAAAGATGTTTGTCACAGGGTACCAGCAAGTGGGAAATTCCGTTGAAAAGAGTTGAAGCTTTCAACACTGCGGAAGTCGTTCAGATTCCATTGCATGTGAAGCATTTTGTCTGTTCCAGATGGCAAATACTCTACGACACGCCAAGTTGTAAAAAAGTAAAACATCAGGTATTCTAATACTGTACCTTCTTGCGAAGTTCGAATCACTTTGTGAGAAATATGTTAACTTTTTTGTTTTTCACACTATATATGTTACTGACACAATTGGTTATCTAAATAATTTATGTTAATGTTGGGCATTTGAAGCGTACATCTATACCACATGACCTCATGCAAGAAAAGAAATCAGTTTGATTTATAGCTAAACAGCAACCAAACATATTACAGATTAAATATGGCCAACTTCTCCAACAAATTTCATAAGAATTTCGCTGTAATTAAGGTTGATAAAACAACTTGGCTGAATAAAATTGTTTAGCAATGAAGAGGATGTAGGCTTGTAAGTTGTGTGGTTAATCAACTTTGTACCTTATATCAATAAAGGCTGAAATAAAGACACAAAATAAATGTGGATAACTTAGAAACCGTTAAAAAAACCTGTGATCAGCCAAGGTTTTATTCAAATGCAACTTTTAAATTTGCTGAAGTATGACTCTATTAATATCTGAGATTTGTTATTTAAAGTGACTGGACTACTTAGTTTAACATATTACTGACCGTTAGGTATGTTCCTCAGATGCACCACAAAACTCATTAAGAAAAAATATACTTTTAAGGCCTCAAATGACATCAATGTATTACCAAATCTAAAAAAATAGGGAACGGATTTAAATCTTATCGAATGCTGTTCTACATGTGCTCTATATATTAAATTTACAAGATACGTTTTGGTTGAGTTATAATAATTATAATTACAAATATATATATATATATATAACAATGGATGAAGATTAACATTTAGGCTTGGACTGAGGAGTAGACGTCAACATCAGTTTAGCCTTAAAGGAGCAATCCAAAGATTTTCTTATTTTTTACAGATGAATATCGTGATTATTGGAATAGCAATTGCAAGCTTGCACTCAATTATTTTTAATCTCAATTTGGGCTATGAGATGCCAAGACTAAATTGGTGCCACTGGTTATCCTTTAAATGGTATATGAAACTCAATCCTATATTTTGTGCAGGGAAAGTAACACACCAAATCACTGCACTAAACTACCCTAATCAAACTTCTTAATTAGCAAGGCTCATTTACGAAAGTAAATACACTTGTATGTCCTTACAAAGTTTACACAGACTAAGTAGTGTGACGTCATCAAACGCTGTTATCAACTGCGGAAGAATGACGTCATGATTTTTTGTTTGCATAGTAAGACGGTGTTATTATGTCGAGTCATGTCGAGATATGTTGTTCTTACTTTTATATGTTATTCTATGTATATATATATATATGTTGTTTAATGTAATCCCTTATGATTGTAAGCATAATATACAACGTACAAAAATGATATGAAAATTTAATCAAGTTCAAAATTGAATCATTTGAACGAATCCTGTGGAGACACCGATCTTAACTCATAATTATTTTGCATATACAGTAACATCATTATTGAAACATCTTAAGCGAACCCTCCACTGTTAGAAATGACAATGTATTTTTCTTTTGTGACAATTAACTATAGATATTTTACCGAGATAAGACTCACGATCTGTTCAAGGGCAAAATCTCCTCCGCAAAGTATACAAGATTGGTCTTTCCCATCTACTTTTAAAAATCAGCCTTAATACTGTTTTTTTTTCCTCCTCTTTTTTCTTTCTCTAAACGATTATACTTATATTTGGTAATAATTCCATATCCTCTTGGCTATTTGGAGTGACTTTGAAATGAACACAAATGCGAGGAGTTTTGAAAAGAATCGCATTATGGGTGCGCACATTTGAAGCAAGTCGTCTGTTTTTAAATTCTGAGATAATGCATTTGCCCTGGTATCTTCTTAAATATTCAAGCGCCTTCCATTGGATGCCTAAAATGCATTTATTACAGGATTTCCATCACTCCTGTCTATAATCTTGAAACATTTGGTAGAGCTGTCGAAAACATCTTTTGATAAACTGTGCTGTTAGGTTTGCCCAAATTTGGGTCATTTTGGAAGAAAAAATGAAAGAAAACCATGATGAACACGAATGCGAATAAGGAGTAAGGATGTGTTTATTTTCATATTATTTCTTATTAGCCTGATGCATGTTTTGTATTTAAAATTATGCATTTTCAGTGTATTGTATTGTTTAACAGAGAACATCCAGAGAATATCCAGGTCTTACAAGAAGGGTAATACGATATACGGCCCTGACGTAGGGTCGATGAGGGGGTCGTGGGAAGTATGGGATATAAGGAATACTTGTCATAATGTGCTTGAAAGAAAAATGAAGGATTCATAAAGGGAGGCGTGGTAATTTAATTTCCCCTGGGGTCCACTTGGCTCTCGATACCCTTGTCCTTACCCATGATGCATTTCTCATCGAGTCCTTAAGCAAACTACAAACTGGCTAGTAGTTAAACCTCTGTAATCCACGACAGCAACTTCTGCACTGATCCATATATGCAAATGAGACTAGACACCTCTGCTTTAATTATGTAAGAAAGAGGAAAAAAGATACATCAAACCCTACCATATAACTAGGCCAAGCTCGATAAAAGTAGAGCTACCTTTCCAAACAAAATCCAGAATTGTACTTTGTTAGTTTAAGTATAGATTTTGCTATGAAATACAAGTAAACCTTTCGTAACTGACTGATAACTTTGTATGTTTGTCAGCGGCAGTGTTTGGTGGTTTTATCCACATTTCACTTAAGTTTGTGAACAACAATATTTCTGATTTTTTTCCTTTTTGTTCTCTTTCGTAAGAATTCTATTTTGCCTTTTCTTCTTAGTAACCTAAATAACAATACCATCATCCATTTGTTTTTAAATGTAACAAGTCTTTATCATCTCTACGCGGATATAAATTGTGTCAAACTGAAAACTGAAAGTGTACAAGTTTGTGAGGTCATGTCGACGCTATACGTTGTAAATGAAGTTTGAATTTTGATAATAAAGTCTTCTTTAAGTCTTTTATTTATGCAATAGCAATAAAATTTACATTGTCGACAGATATTTTCTGCATCGTTAGGTCAAAACGTTTCATGGTATTTTGTATGACGAACATAGATATTATTCTTTCTAAATTTCGTGATATTATTTGTTAATGCATCTGGCAAAAGCAAAAGGAATGATGTCATCGCGGCAAATCAACTGAAATTTCTATCAAAAAATAGTTGCATTTTGATGACAATCTACCAACAAGTAAATCCAAATCTATCAAATTTTCAAGAATGAATGAATTAAAAATGTAAATCGAAAAATAAAGCTTTTGAAGACTATTTGCAGTGATGATATCACAGACGATCTAATGTCATTCACTTCTTGCAAGAATTGGGAGTACATCCCTACCTCTCAGAGAGACTGAGTGATAGTTTTTAGTTTACTGATGTGACCTTTTACTCCATTCTGAGTTACTTTGTTTTTAGACCATGCGGGATAGAAACAAATATGTTAACAAGAACAATTCATGAAAGTGCTTTCCATCTGTCTTAAGGGTTTTCCCTTTGTCATTCTAAAAAGGTTCCAAGTCCCAAAAGACTGGATCAAAATAAATATAGGGAACTATCGGCACGGTTCCTAAACTGGCCTCAGCGAAATATCCTTTTAAAGGGATTATTTTACAAGTTGTATAGATGAGTTCCCTCGACGATGATGTAAATGAGTTCATGACACCCCTCTCTCCACCTCTCTCCACCTCTCTCTCCCTCTCTCAGTTGTGTTCTCTCGATGATAAAAACGTAAATGAGATCATGCCTCTCTCACCCTCTCCCTGTTGTGTTCTCTCGACGATAATGTAAATGAGGGCATGTTTGCCTCTCTCTCTCTGTTGTGTTCTCTCGACGATCTGATATCATTTAGTGAAATGTTACTGTATTATATTTACAAGGAGAACATTTTTCGCGTCTCGGCCACCCCCACCCCCTCCCCAAATGGCTGTCATGTCTTAACAAAATGAAAAAAAAAAGATTCTGTTTTGTTTGTAATTATAGAAACATTATATATGACAGATATGTACTCATGGTCGGCTTGTGACGTCAGTAATTCTTACATAATCACACAAACTTGTCTGTCTATACACTGATATGTTCTACCGGGGTGGGGTGGGGTGGGGGTGGGGGCGGTAGACGGTGCAATATGTTGGGACGGGGAAGGGGCGGTGGAGACACAAACTTCAAAGGGCAGTGGGACGAGTGACTTTGATTTGAAGGGGGTAAACAACAAATGCCTGAACAATTTTCGAAAAATTGCAGTATTTGAATAATTTTTCAACAGAGCACCTATTAATTGAAAACATTCGCTATTTGACATCTTCCGCGATAAAAAAAACAAACTTTTTGTTATTTTTGGTGAACTAAAATTACAAGTATCGCAAGTTTATAATTTCAATTTAGTATGTAAGATGTGAAAGAAATTATGGACAATGGCTAAAAGCAAGTAAAAAAAGAAAAGAATAAATGATATATAAGTTACAGTGTGATGCCGTAATTGTATGCCGAATGAGACGCTTGATAAAATTCACGCTCCGTTTCTTATAGCTTTCAATAAAGTAAGTGGTAAATTGTTATTCATTTATTGACAACAAGACTCATTCACTTGCTCTTAAGTAGGTAGATTTGCTATTATATGTAACTTGGACGCTATGTACTTATTGGAAAAGTGTTTTGACCCCATTTTTATATAGAAATTTATTAATTACTCTTCATTGTTGAAAACGGTAGTACAATCTTACTCCTCAATGGACATTGTTCCATTTATTATTCTCCGTGTTTAAAGTAGATCAATATATATATATATATATATATATATATATATATATATATATATATTATATATATATATATATATATATATATATTCTCCTACAAAATGGAAAAAATGGACTTGATATGAAACAGATCTTTCAAGTCGGGAGAGCTGTGCAATAAAATGCAAAGTTTTGTAAATGGTATAATTAAGATTTGGTAATGCAGGATTAAAGTCCACTATTAACGGGGATTTTCTTCTTTTTTTTAATTTCTCGTTTCTATTTAGTAGATTATTTGAGAAGTCGGGTTCTAGGTATTTTTTTCTGCTTTATCAAATTAGGCTTGGACTGAGTCAAATTCATAACGTCTGTAAACTATATAGGTAACCCTTGCATTGATCAAATCATTCTTTCAGATCTGGTGTATAACATAATAATTATATACGTTCCGGCGTAAGGCAATATCATAAACATATACGGTTACGGTTGTAGACATTACTAGGTAAAAATATATATGTCGATTAGTGGACTTGGAAAACACATCTGCAGGTGTAAATGTAACCCTTTTCATAGTGTACTATAACGTCTAAAAATTCAAGTCCGAAGATATAACCAATGCAATCGAAGGTTACAAGGCATTAATGAAACTAGTAAAAGCCTTAATAGGGCGAGCGGGCAGTGTGTCCAAATCTAATACAATACCGTCTCCTGTATCTCCATCAATCATTATTGGGGTGGTATGGGGGGGGGGGGGGGTAAGGAGTCCTTGGAAAGTGGATCAAGAAACTCCATTAAAGGCAGAATTATTCTGTTCATATATAGGCATATTGAAATCGTTCCATTGACTTACACACTAACACGCCACTTTCAAGACCTACCAAAGCATAGATAGAAGCATATCCTACCCACCACATGTTAGTCCAGGTCTTATCCTGTCATGGCATTTGCACATTTCCATATCATGACAGTTTTAGATTTTGAACTAGAAGAGGAGCAAGTTTAGCCTACTGAACTCCAACCCTTCCGTCAGCTCGCTCGGAGTAATATCAACACTTAACCAAAGAATTTCTAAATGGTTCATGTCACCTTCAATCCTCCCCTTTTTCACTCCACCTGTTCTTTAATTTACTGCCTTTCACATAAAGGCATAAAAAGCAATGACGGTTACTGATAATATGCTAAAATAAGCATTACATTAGGTCATTTTAGCTCCTTCTTTTCCGACAATGGCCTACATTTTGAGCGACGTATACTCTTATTGTGGTACGGTATCTATATGTATATATAGCTCCCATGATGCATCTGGTGTTCAGTTTTGGATTGTGTGTATGTCTTTGTACCTCTTCAAATGCTTTTAGCCCTAAATGTTGTCTATGTTAGGAATCATAGCTTTAATATTATAGGAAACCAGAAATAGTGTGAGTATAGGAATAGGCCGAGATTGGCAAAAATTTTCTAATTTGTTGATAAAATCGTGTGCCTTGACTGCCTACTTAGCTTATGACTGTAAAAAAATCTGATTTCTGTAAAAGCAGAACAATTTAAAATTCATGTCACTAATAGTAATACATTACCTGTTTTTCATGGTAGCAACATCGTTATGTTTATATGACGTATGACGTCATCATTTTCGTGTTTTGGAATGCATACTAACTGGATTCATAATTTCGTTCACATGATTAACGAAGTATTTTGCCTAGATTCCGGATGGTTTGGTCTACGCCTTAATCCACTTACAATGTAATTAAATAAATAATTAAGTAATTACTTAATTAAGTAAAATAGGTGTGCCATTTTTGAGTAGCCTGTTACCTTTCATAACACTATGTTCTACCTATCTGTAGGTTCACTTTATTCATACTTCATCAATGTTCTATACAGACGTTACGACAATTTCCTTTTCATCCCTGACAAAAGTTAATAATAGCTGCTAGCGTAGTTATAGTCAATAATATCAAAGACTATGTTAAGATCAGTATTGATCCTCGTATGCAAGTATACGTATATATATATATATATATATATATATATATATATATATATATATATATATATATATATATATATACGGTAGGAATAAGCTACCTATGCTAATAATGAGTATATTGCAGCACTATGGTAAACGAAACGAAATGCATTAATCTTTTTGGCATTGGTATACAAACAAGCTCTTAAAATATTAGTCGTGACCAACGATAGCAAATTAGAGTAAGCTTCCAACAAAACAAAACAGAAAAACATCTAATTTAGGTTGTTTTCGTATACATTTGTGTTTAAGTTCAGCCATTACATGCTAACGGCGATTTCACTTGATACATTATGACTAATTGAAACAAAACTGTTTGTGTAAATGAAATTGTCAGATATCAATTGCCCAGTACTTAACGATTGCGATACTAAGCTTAATTGATCGATTGTTAATTACTGTCATTAGCCGATCCTTGGAGTGACAAACAAGAGTCTTAGGAAAACTATCTTGGGTCATTCAGGTTCAACAAAGTTTTTTTCAAAACTGCTGTAGGATGAAGTATATAGCGAACAAAGTACAACTCCCCGTCGTATATTTAATAAATAAACTGCTAAAAAGTAGGAGAAAATATGCGAGTTCAGTACTGCAAGAAAGATCTATAGATCACTTGCAAACAGCTTTTGACGTTCAGTACCGCGGCAACAAATAGGGACTATTGCCGAGTATTACTCAAAAATAAGATTACGATTAATCAAGCTAAGACATACCACTGGATTTGATGTCTAAGTGGAAGTTTATTGGCTAATACATTTTTATTGCAGTATCGATCGTATAATCAAATGCTAACCTGAAATTGTCAAAACTTGGACTTTTTTTAAATGCCATAATCGTGCGATTAGTCCAGCTTATGTATATTGCTCTGCGACTTTATAGTATCAAATGGCTAATTAAAGCTACTTTGTAAATTATCCCTGCATTACTCATCGATATATATATATATATATATATATATATATATATATATATATATATATATAACTAATATATAAATATATATATATATATTTATATATATATATATTTATATATATATATATATATATATATTCATATATATATATATATATATATATATATATATATATATATATATATATAAATATATATATATATATATATATATATATATATATTTATATATTAGTTATATATATATATATATATATAACTAATGCTGTTACTTAGAGTTTCACGCACGTACGTGTATTATAGCAATCATCAAGCAACAGAACTACATCGCTATGTCCTATTATTCAATACTATCTGTTTCTCTATCTTGTCAATGCATAATTTCTGCTCATACTGCTTTACTAAGGAAGAGCAATATTTGATGCCACCCTTACCCCCCCCCCCCCACCCTATCCTCCTCTTTCCCTCTCCTTTCCCAACTCCTTCCACCTTCCCTTTCACCTCCTCCACTCCCGTCCTTCCAACCCTCCCTCGTCCTCCCACTCCCACTCTCCGTTGCCAATTCAAAATATATTATATCCATAGCTATTGTTTATCGGTGAAAGTGTGCTTGTTCCTCACCTTGGAGATAAATTCCGCTTCTCCCCCTCCCTCTCCAGCCCTCCTCTCCTAGTCCCCCTTTCCCAGTCTCCTGTGCCCAGCCCTCATCTCCCACCCTATCCCAGCCCTCCTTTCCCCAACACCCTTAGCCATCAGCTTTCCGTCACATGTCAAATCTCCCATAGAAACAATAGTTTTCGCTAACACGCACCTTCATAACACGTTTCGAGATGGTCCTAGTTTACAGCCTTTCCCGCCATTATATCACAGCATAAAGTGCAAATTGATCTATAGATTACTTAATTAACATTTTAATTGAGTATAGAAATGTCTAAATTATCGCACTTACAGTGTTTTGTAGTATGAAAGTACACCATACTTTGCGACTCTTAGCTTAAATATGAAAGTAGGCAGTTCAAAAGTCATGCATACTATTTTCTCTTTCGTTTATTGTTGGGTGAAAAGTTAGGGAATATTTCCTTTCATCGGTACTGAAAGCCAACCATCTACATTGTAAGAGACATACAGGCTTGCGCAATTGTTGATAAATGTCGAGCAATTTTTTGTATTTATTTTGTATTTTTTATTAGTTGAATCATATCTTAACGTAGATTCTGTTGATACTGAAAAAGCATCAACTTTCCCGAACACTAAGAAAACATTACGCTGCGGTATAATTTCCATTTCTCTGTCGAAATTATTTCCTCTCTCTTCGGAGATTCAGCCATTCCTATATGTAGACCGTATAGCATTTCTGTTTTTGCTTTAAGCCGGATCGATACACTTTACATGCACGTATATGATTCACGATGTACGCATTGTTGTACGAATCCTTTGTACGAGCTAGTGACAGTTCATGAGGATGAGAAACTTTCTCTTACAAGTAAATTTGCTGGATAACAACAAAAAATATTACAATTATTGTCAACTTTTCTATATTATTACCAGAACAAACACATGAGTACAGAAAAAACAAAGGTTACCATAGCTTAGCTCTGCACTGGACATTTTCTTCATTCATACGTTGATCAATATTACACCATATAGACGATGTTTATAATTTGATAATCATTTGGCATCTTGGAATAGTACCAATCATATACTAACATAAGGACCAATAAAACCTAGATCACGAAAGCACGTTGCCCCCTCCATCCCCCTCCCGCCACGCCACCTCCCCTCGCTCCCCCTCCCCTCGCCCCCCCCCCCCCGCCCCATGCAATATGCTTCAATAAAATCCATAAAACCGAATTAAATTCAGGGGAGAAACCTATAAATAGATCCTAACTAATATAGAAGAACAACAATCGCTTCGATTTATCGAATGTTGATGTAACGTCTAAGTTAGTTACTGTGAGATGATGAGTCCCCAACACAAACAAAACAACTAAACTTGCAGAGAAGAAAAAGAGAGATGGAAGAAGGGAAGAGAGACTGGGATAAAATAAATAAAATAAGAAGAGGACATGTCCTTGGAGACGAAAGGGATGTTTTAGGCTTCTGATTGACCTTTCGATTCTAGTTTATTTCTAGGATAAAAGAGAAATAAAGACAATGGCGTTACATCCTTCTTCCCCTTGTATATGACTCCTGACATGGTTTCATCATTTCTTCATCTTTTGAAAAACAAGAGAAAACTATAAGACCACTATCCAGAGGTTGCATCTTGACCCGATTTTGTAATCATTTTGAACTGCAGAACGTGAAATTTTCTGCTCTTGAGTTATTGATGGCGTTTTAAACTCATCTCCTCTCCTGACTTGAATAGGAGGACAGGCGGAACCCCCCCCCCCCTTCCTGCTCTTAACTTATTGATGGAGGAGATCCTCTCCTGACCTAAGAAGGAGGACATTAGGTTGTTTCAAAGGTGGTGGGTGGATTTGACAGTTGACGTCATTATCTTAACGTAAGGTATACCTGATACCGGTAAAACATGATTTCGTAGCAAACTTCAACACTTTAACTTGGAAATCAGTCAATTGGTTTCAATGCCATTTTGTATCCTGAAATGACCGAATTATGAGAGTAAAAAAAGATGTTTATACAAAAAAATATGCATAATTGTCATAACACATACAAACCACAGTTTTCAGTATCAGATGGGCAAAAAAATTAAAAACTAAAGAAAATCAGACCACAGCCGGTCTCAAGTTTTCCATTCCAAAGATGAACTGTAAGTACGTTCTGCACTTGATCTCCAGACGATACTGTGAATATACATATTGACAAAATATGTTTAATTCATAGCTCATCGATCACTGGGATGTGTCGTTTGTCAAAGTCCGTGCAGTGAGGTTTTGGGAGAAGTTGACAATACTTGATATATATATATATATATATATATATATATATATATATATATATATATATATAGGAAACTTTACTGAGATTCATCTCAGTTACTGCAAAGCATTACTGCAAAGCATGTCAACATTTTCGTTTCTTATCTTACTGCGTTTGATTCAAATCATGTATTGACAGTTTATGCAAACTTATATGCACCAGGACTCTTCTTTTGTTTCAAGGAACCAAAAAGAACTGCAATTAGTTGACATTCGAAAAGTAAAATCTAAATAATTAAATGCAGTAGAGTATGGAACGATTTAAAAAAAAAGATACTTTAATTTCTCATTCAACCTTTTGTTTTAAAGAATTTCAAAAGTGGAAATAAACTTCTGAATCGATTTAACTGTTTAGATGAGCTTTATATATATAATAATAATAGCAACATCATGTAAGTTACCGTATAGGTATACTATATTATATATATATACATATATATATATATATATATATATATATATATATATTTATATAGATATATAGATACATATACAATTACATAACATATATATGTAATATATATATGTATATATAATATATAATATATGTAATATATATATATATATATATATATATATATAGTTGTATAGGAATACATATATGTATATATATATATATCTAAATAAATGAAATTTCCTGCAAAGAAACCAATAAGCAGTGGCGATTTAAAATTCGTGGAAATTAGAGGTAATATCATCAATCTTTGCTACTACAACTTAATCCGATTGATCTTTGTATCTAGTGAGGAGGTTTACCTACACTTTGAAATGTAAGACTCACTTCATATTTATAGTTTGAAAAGCACACCGATGCACCCACAAGATTTTATGACGGCTTTCCTCATTTATTGTTGAAAAAATGGAAGCAAAACAGTTTGGGCTCAAATTCGTTTTAATTCTGTTTTCCTGTTTCTCAATCCTTACGGTACATTAAGGGTTTTTGCATCATAAATAACGCTAAAAATAATTTTTCTAGATAGTGTTTTTTAGTTGAGAGTTCTGAGATACTTCAGATTACAGTGTGGTCAGTTGAAGTTTTGCTACGGTTATATATAAGTTTCTCCAGTCGAATTTTTGTGTTCATTGTGTGATAGCTGTGTTATTTTAGTTCAAAGTTAATCTAAAGTTATCTTAGTTTTTAAATGTTGGCCTAACCTAGGAAAATCAAATGTCGCCATTCATTTGGTCGTTCCAACCCTACTCAACCCCACCCTATCATTTACTTTTCGAGATGTTGTCGAAGCCCCATCCCATCCCCACCCCCCCCTCCCCAAATAAATAAAGTCGGGAAAAATCGTCAGTTCTCCCTCGAAGAAAGTACATAGGGTTAGAACCATAGATGAGGTAGGGGTTATGATTAGGGTTGTACGTCACCACATTGTACTAAAAGTAATAATAAAATAATAAATTAGAACTATATGTTAGTATTCCCCTTTCACCATCAATAAACTTCTACTTTAAATGTACTTGGCCCCTGGTCACTGCAGTAGTGTATATGGATACAACTCATGAGAAATATATATTGTACCCTTCTTAACTTGAAACAGCCCAAGGTCAGACTGTTTAAAGGAAGTCCAAACTTGAATATAAGCTCTATAAATAAACCATTTGACTGCCGGTAGAAATGTTTTGCTTTTCCATTTACAAAATCAAAGAAATATCTTGACAATTTGCTAGAATGATGAACAGATTCTTGACCTTATACCAACCACTGTCGGGGAAATTGTCCAATTAGATTTGCAAATATGATCGACCATTGACAGTCTGCTGTTTTGATTCGATTTTGATAAAATCATTTAAATATTGTCCTATATGAAATTTGAAATACTGAAGTTTTGCGTACATATATATGTATGTGAGGATCGCTCTTTTCTGTTTTGTGTGTGTGTGCATTATTTAAACTACTGAATGTTCTCCCGTCATATGAAAACAAACTTTGAGGGGGGGTGGGGGTGGGGGCATGTGAAGTGTTTGAGTGAATTGAGCATATAAGTAAAGCTTATAGGGTTCAACAATTTACCGTATTATTTAAATCCAATGACACCTGCCTTGTGAGGACATTTTTATTGCATTCTTTTATTTCTATGGAGTCAATTTACTCAATATTTATCATTTAACTTGCTTTGTTAATATGTCGTTATCAATGACTATAAAAAGCCTCAAATGAATGCCATATTACATCGACCGTATCATTGTGCATAAAATAATTTTGCAGTAGATTTTCCTTATAACGAATTAAATAACCTTTAGCCTGTCCATGACGTTTACTATACTTATCGAGAGTCGCTTTTAGTGCATATTTCATTTCTTAATAATTATTATAATATTTCTTATTCTTTAGAAATTATCTAAGCCAACATATCTGTGTCTTCGTTCTTTTACTATTTTATCTTTTACATAATAAAATATAAAATGTCTGCAATCACATATCAGTATTCATATTAAATTTTCTATATTCAATGTTTTTCATATACGTGAAGTATTAGTCATATATACTATATATGATCGGATAAAATTGACATACCGTGATTAACCGTTAACGACTAGTTATTTCTCTTAATTAAATAACAGCGAGTATCGGTAGAATTGGAGTCCAGCAATCCCCCATAGGAGTGGTACTTATACACCGACCTCCTAATTTGAAGGGAACAAAAATTGAAGATCAGCGATCCATACCTACATACCAATACCGTCCAAGGTCGCCTGCATGATATGAAAAGTTGAAGCGCGCATTAATGAGAGGAATTAAGATACATTTATCTCCTATGTATTAGTTACATTATAGTGAATCAGTAAATGTAATATTTTCATTGTAATATCTTACATGAAGGTTTTTAAGCGGTTTTCTTTTCCTTTAGTCCGGGCGGTACATATAGCATAAAAGATTGAATATCGTGAAATCTTAGTCTCCGGTGACTAAAAGTAGGATATAATGTCATCCGGTGTGAGGTTCACTATAAGGTTGTTTTATTATGAACTATGGAGTGAAATCTAGTCTTTATACAACAACAAAAAACATACATGATTCCTCGATATAAGATATCATTGTTCCTAAAATGCAAAACCGCATAAAGAACAGAAATGTCGTAGAATTTGCTTCTTTACTATAATAACTGTCAAAGGATCTCTGTCACATCTACGACTTAGATTGTCACGTGATTCTTCTTCTCACGAGTACTGCAGGCAGTGATACTGTTAAACCTATTCATCCGTTTCGTTCAATCTGAGTTGAAAGTGCATGGTTTCCACGGAAACTGAGTACTCATATAGTAATATCATCACAGATATTTCACTCCATATGAACTCTTTCTGTGTCAAACGCTGGGCAACAACAGAGATGCATTCATCATAAAATCACAAACCTCACCGCAAAAGAAACTAAAAAGAAGAAAAAACTGGAATCACAAGATATCCATAAAAAAATCAATAAAAGGGTTCCCTCGGGTGAAGAGCTCAGCAACAAATTTGTCAACTTGATAAAATTTAACGCATTTATTGAGATGTTAAAAGAAATTTTTTATTTGCTTTATAAATCCGAAATATTTTATTCAAAATTGTTACTTCAGTAATAACGAAGAAGAGGTTTGTCGATAGACTTTAGGTTTCAACCAATTAGCGCTGTGGGAGAAGAATAAATGGATGTGGTGTTCATTTTATAACAAGAAAATGGTTTGCACTTATAAGTACAAAGAGGAAGCATTTTGAATACTGTATATATTAGTTGATGAAGCTACATATGGAAAAACATGCAAACGATAATTCAAATTCACTATTTTTTATCACAAAATGTGATAGAATATTTTTATGTAGAAATTTTGCATTTGCAATATGTTTCTTTAATTCTAAATTTTTTACCGATACATTATTAAAAATAACCAGCAAGTTTTAGGTCACATGGAAATTTCAAGATTCTTTCTTTTTGAAGATTTTCTGACCTCACGTCCTGGGTTACTTCTCAACTATTTTAAAAACAAGGAGAATATTATAAATAAGAGTCAATAATATTTTATATAAAAGAAGTTTCCTGTTTTTTTCTTTTACAAGATATCTGATATAAATCTTAGAAACATCATTCAGTCATTTATTTATTTATTATTTTATTTATTATTTATTGATTGCGTATATTTTTTTTGTGATAGCATACAATGAACCGATAAAAAAAGTACAAAGTGAAAGATATATTGAAAAAAAAGTGGTTTCCGCTTTCGACGGATTTAATTTCAGAATTTTGTTCAAGGAAACTGTAAATGCAAAGTTAATTTAATATTTCTTCTTATTTTATTTATATTTTAGCCAGCTCAGCCGGAGACAGAAGAGGTTTGGTTTGAATTCGTCAAAATATTGTCTTTTTCTCTGTTCGTATTCTATAGTTCTTGAATAAATTTCATTCTGGTTGTTTCTTCAATAAATGAAATGCCTGGTGTCTCTTAGCAGTTTAAAACAAAAAGAACAACTTTCTCTCCAAAATATGTCAATTTTAAGCTTAAGGTTTTTGAATGTACAACTAAAATATTACGTTACGAACTCTTGATGATGAAAGAACTGTTGATGTTTTCGAGGAGTCTATTGATCTGAGGTCTTGATAAAACTAAAACACGGGAAATTAATTTGTTAAAATTAAACATGGTCAAATTATTGTGTAGAATAACTTGTCTTTCGTCTTAGAAATTAATTAAATCGAAGACAGATACTACTAAACACAGTTAAGAAATCCGTCGTTTTCATTAAATGACATTTGTTTCTTTGGAATTGGAAGAATACATATAAGTTTTGCGCCAATGCGTTGATGAAAACATGAAAACAACAAATCCCCAAAAGACAAATATAGTTTATTTCAGTGCACCTCATTATACCAAAATCACTATAAGGAATGTTGTAACTGTATGACAGCTAACTTCCAAATTACTTTGACTGAGTACTCTCGCAAGTGTATAACCTTGAAACACCAGTCGTTTGATTTATCGACTCATCTCATCTCACTTTCACATTAGATATTATAAATCAAATTCTTTTTCATCCAGAACTTCATCCCTGGTCACCAGTTTCTCTTCATATTTCAACATTCATCTGAAAATATATCATCATTTCAAATTTATGTCTTCTCTCATTCCTCTCTTTCTCTTTAGATTTATGTCATTCTCTACTACTTCTATGTTCTACTTCTTGCATATTCATATTTGATACTGTGAACATGCATATGTAGTACATCATCTTTATCATGATCTTTCCACATGTTGAATTAATATTCATATTCACTTGTAATAAGATACTATTCCATGCCTTTCACATGTACTTCTCGTATTGTGTACTTTCATTTGTCATTATAATTCTTATCATTATTATTACGTCATATCATCATACACACATATTATAACCGTACTACACTTCATCACCCATGTCAATATCACACGTCATTTGTCATCTTTTCAAGCTCGCTTCATCTCTTTAAAGTCACTGTGTTTCGTTTGTTGCACTTCTGAGGAGTCAATTAATTCCGTTCCAACGTTCCAAACTGAGAGATCAACTAAACACGCTAAGGGCTTGCGTGGTTTATCTCTAATAGATTTATGCTTTGAGCGATTGCTTAAAAGCAATAAAAATTCATCGTAATTGATAAAGATATATATGGTTGTGAATTTGTGGCTCCCTCTAGTATGCTCAGGTTTGTTGACATTGTCAGCGAAGGTTACCAGAGTCTAGGAGTGGAAAGCTCGGCTTTTAAAGCGACTTAATGAGTCTACAGATGCGCTAATACATGGCCGCAAAATGTTGTGTTCAGTACTGCAGTATTCATCAAATATGTTTTATATCAAGATGAAATAACATTGTCAACGCAACATTTTCGGGTTCTGTCTAAAACTAACGACACTTTCTAAGTTGGAAAATATAAGCACGATGGGTTAACCCATAATTGGATATAAACGTTTGGCGAACATTCCTATATAGGCCTACTCTTGGACAAACAGCGCCCGGCTACCAGTAAGCATACAGGCCATGCAGTGTTTCCTTTGCATAATCTTAAATAGTTTGTTACTGGAAGCTACCATGGCTCTGAAAGTACATTTCATCTTTTGACATTTCAACTGTGTCGTTTCGATGTTTCGACTTTACCGTTTCGATATATGTATCATGTATTGTCTTTAATCTTTGAACTCTAACTTTAATTGAAAATGAAAAGAAATTGAAACTATTTATATGACGAATATGTTTATTTTTGGGTGATAGTTTGACGAAAAGTAGAAAACTGTCAAACAGCATAGTCGATTTGATGGGTTTATTGGACATTTTGTTCAATCTCATATTAAGTCCATCAACCAATTTCTTCAAACTATTCACCGAATGATTATCAGATGGGCGATGCTGACATGTTGAAAAGATTGATCAATCAATTTTATATCTGAAAAGATGGATTAAATCAAACCAAATAGTTGATCATTTCGTTTTTTCGAAAGCTGATAACGTACATGCTCACTAGTTGCATATGCGAGCGTTTCCATTATATGCCATGTCATGAAGGCAATGAATCATGAAAGAATCTATGAAAAGAAAAGATCCAAGCCTCCTCCCCCACTGCAACCACTTCCTTACACCTCCCCCCCCCCGTCCCTAATATCACTCCTACTCTCTTAAAATGAGAGACTGAAATTTCAGTCTAATCGACTGAAATTTCAGTCTAATGATGGATGGGATAAGGGATCAGACTACTTAGACTGAATTTCAGTCTGAAATGTAAAGACTGAAGTCAGTCTTAATTAGACTGAATACTCTGCAGTCTAATAGACTGAAAATCAAACCACTTTAGACTGAACAGTCAGCAGTTTAGACTGATTTATTGCAGCACCAGTCTTAATTAGATTGAATACGCTCAGTCTATTAGATTGATATCAGACTGACCAGTCGGTCCTTTAGACTGAATTATTACACATCACAGCTATACTGTCAATCTTATAAACTGCAAATCCTGGATTGAACAAGCTTTTCTATTGATCCTCCGTGTTGGCTAAGTGCTGGAATTCTTCAATATAGATGCATTTAAGGTCATCAAAGACAACATTCAATGATCTGTTAATGCAGGGGAATTTACTGAAAGGTGCTACTTCATGGAGTGACTTCGCCTTAACATCCAATCATGTTAGGCTATAAAGACCAGAAAATCGTTGTGACAGTCACACACAAAGTACATTAAAAAATGGTATTCCATCAAGAAATATAATTGTCAATATCCACCGAACAGTAATTTTATTTCCACTAACTCACTAATATATTCTTATATAATTTTCGTTATCATATTAAAAAAAAAACAGAAATCAAAACTACAATATTCTGAGGGATGTTCAACACAACATGTTATCCAACAAACGTTCAAATTAAAAAGATACTTTACATAACAGCGACATATTTTCAGTTCAATATTAATCTGTCAAATTTCTGCTGGAATTGGGCCATCTAAAATGTTCTTTAATTTCTTTTTGAAAAAAGGATTAGGTGAGCTGAGACAGATCAGTGGTGTCGCCAATGGGTGGCCTGGGGAACCCCTCCCCCGAGAGGGAATTCACAAATAGACATATCACCAACCAAGATTCATATGTCTGGCAACACCACTGCAACAGAAAGCACTTTAAATTCTTTGTATATTACCACCAGGTGGTAATACCCTGGAATTCATTGACAACACAGCTGTAAATTGAGTCGTTATATACCCAGCTGATCCCATCTCCCGATCTCACTGAACTTTAAATTTTCCACTGTAAAGGATATAGTAACTATAGATACGATCCTGCCTTTACAAAAGGGATAGGATGGAAACACGACGATAGTACAATGGATCTGGTACATTGCCTTTTTTCCAGTTGTGAATCATTAATGTATAGTAGCAACAATTTCTTAGAATGATTTCAAAATGGGGAAAACATATGACAAATTTTCAGCAGGTTATTTATAAAATATTAGGAATGGTTAAACTATATATCAGTGCCGTCAACATTTAATACTTTGTGTTTCAATGATATAGATTGGCGATTGCTGAAAGTCATTATCCAGCACACACAAAACAACATATTACAAGCAGTTAACAGAATGGCACTAACTTCATAATGGCTATTAGATAAACATGAATTATTATATACTGCATTCACAATTTCATGATATGGCATTCATATAAAAGCAAATTTGTATGCAAAAACAGCACATGTGACTATTATACCACCCTCAATTATTTCTTAACTTTCTGATAGTAATCATGTATAGTGATTTTGATTGGGATTTCAATCAAATTTTGAAGTTTTATAAATTATCTGACGTGAATCATTTAATGTCGGGCTCAAGCTGAAAAAATAATGTCACTCAAATTCGACTAAAAAATTATGAGGAAAGGATATTCTCAAATGGAATTTTCTACAGTTACTGAATTTATAATAATCAGGTTACTTGCTTTTCATGGCACAAGTTATGGAATATTGTGCATCATAAATAATATTAGCTTAATTAATTGCTTAATTAAATAAACCTTCAACATAGTGAGTGCAGTGAAATGTGGGAACATTAAAGTAAACATTAAAATAACATGCTCGAAAAATCATACAACAAAGTTTTTTTGGCAACTAGGTGTTTGTTTAATTACATTCATAATTAGATCAGTATCATTAAAAACATTTTTGACAACCAAAAGTCAATGAAATATTTATTTCTGGAGCCCTATTCATATAAAACTGTTGGTAAACTCAGGGTAATCAATTTAACATTTTAGGGTATGTGTTAGTTACTCCTTAAAGGCATTGAAGACTTGTCCCAAACAGCATGCAGCCATCTGAAAAAGTTAACTTTCTGTTGCTTGCAAGTGATGTTTGTTCGTGTCGCTAACAAAGACAGACAGTAATGAAACGTGATACCTTGATATCTTTAGCTGGACCTGAGATGTTCATCGCTGTATCGTTTATACACTGTGATGTGGGTATTGACTGCAGCTGTATGTACTGACTGTACACTAGTGTCTAATTACCAACGGTAGCAAGCTGTGTTTGTATTTTCTGGGATCGATGGCAGTGTCTAACACTTCTGTCACACCTCATTCGAAACTAGGTCAGATTACCGGCATTAGACGTTCTTTTTGCGCGAGTCTTCACACCCTTTTAAAGTTACTCTACGCTGACAGACGGGGTTCCGGACTACAGAGCAATAAAATGTAGCATTCACTCCTTGAAATTACTCCATGCTGACTGCCCTTATTGATGTGGCAAGGATACGGACTCAGTAGAGACTTCACTTCTGTTGGTTGCAAAATTCCATAAACCATGGAAGCAAGGAACTCACAAAACTAGTGTTGTAGAGGGGGTGTATAGTCTATGTTAAATGTATGTTCTACGCCTCTGTCCCTGCTGAAATGGCCAGTTTATCTGCCACAATGAAGAATTGTTTGGGGTTTAATTCTGGTCTGAGAGATAGGATGAAAGGCTGCCAATATTGTCCTTGTCTGCCCTGTGCTGCGCTCTCAATATCTGTGCCCTCCTGTTTGGTGAAGATAAAAATAAATGTGATAAAAGACAAGCAATATGGTATGAATCAAAACATATATTAATATCTTAAAAAAATATATGTTGAGAGGTAGAGTTCGATGTGGACTAGACTAGAATAATATTTAGGAGAGAATGGAGAAACAAGAACATGACTGGCATTGTACGAAGGAGATATATCAATTCACGATAGGCAGCAATATGTCATCCATGGCGGGTGAGATGTGTTATGTGAAGGTGGATTCAAATTCAACCTAACATTTATGGGTTATCATGTTGATTTTGGCAGGTACATGGTTACCAAGCAAGGTTTGTTGTTAGTTGTTTTCAGAAATTTCTCTTTTTAAGGATAAATTGTTCATGACATCTCCTGATTCCATTACATCAGCATAGAAAACCAGTGAACAAGGAATATGATTTACATTTTAGCCTACTGATTTCACTAATATGTCTATCTGCTTGTAAAAGAAACTGATTTCATAAGATTAGTGATTGAATGGTAATGGTTTAACAGAATAGTGTTAGCTTCATGCTGTAATGGCTGTAGCAGTAACTACATTTTTCAAATAATTAGGTGCTTACAATCTATGCATAATAGTACTGTGTTTTGCAATTTCTTGAGCAGTATTATGTTCAAGTTTTTGTTATGAGGTTAACCTAGCCTAGATTCACTTTGGACGATCGAGTACATATTGCAGTCCTGACAAGCGTGCTTATTCGCCCGACGATTGAGTACATATGCAGGACAGGCGGGCTAATTTGCCCGACGATCTGGTACCGTGATAGCTTCATGCTGTAATGGCTGTAGCAGTAACTACATTTTTTTTTCAAATAATTAAGGGTGCTTACAATCTATGCATAATAGTACTGTGTTTTGCAATTTCTTGAGCATTATTGTACAAGAATTTGTTATGAGGTAAACCTAGCCTAGATTCATTTGGGACGATCGAGTACATAATGCAGTCCTGACAAGTGTGCTTATTCGCCCGACGATTGGGTACATATGCAGGACAGGCGGGCTAATTTTCCCGACGATCTGGTACCGTGATAGCTTCATGCTGTAATGGCTGTAACTACATTTGTCAAATAATTAAGGGTGCTTACAATCTATGCATAATAGTGTTTTGCAATTTCTTGAGCATTATTATGTTCAAGTATTTGTTATGAGGTTAACCTAGCCTAGGCCTAGATTCATTTTGGGACGATCGAGTACATATTGCAGGACAAGCGTGCTTATATTCGCCCGACGATCGGGTACATATGCAGGACAGGTGGGCTGATTTGCCCGACGAATCCGACGATCGGGTACATATGCAGGACCAGCGTGCGTATTCGCCCGATGATCGTGTAAATAGGCCCCACCAATTATAACAATAGCCTAAGCCCTATTTGCTATAGTACAGCCTAACTAGGCCTACCTCGCGCACAAGCCTTGAATAACTAACGTTACGAACTGCCAAGCTTTTATTCTGTATTAATTGGAAAACAACAAAAAACATACATACATACCCTCGAACACTGTTATCACTTCTTCGTGGAAACCTTTATTTGTAAGAAAAGTTCTTAAAGACTCAGCCATTGCTAATTTATAACCTTTACTCTAGCTTAGACATACGGTCGTCTGTCTCGTTCATGCCTAGCTGTGTGTACGGCGTGCGTACGTACAGTACAGCGAGTACCTGGCTAAGCGAAGAATATAGTATGCAGTATATATGTACACAAATTGTAGCGCTCGTTGTCACTTATTTTTGTACAGCGTATTTGCAAGTTTTTCTGATGACGTAGGCGCATTTCTATTCTCTGATTGGATACATTTTTCAGTGGAATACAGAGACTGAAAATGGTAAGATGCCATGCCACATGTGATTAGCTGATTGGTTAATACAGTCAGTCCAAAACAGCGACTGAACGGTGTAATTGATAATATAGTCTAAGTAGGTGTTTCTCAGTCTAAGCTCAGTGTATAACACTGAAAAAAAATTCAGTCTCACAGAAGACTGAATTCTTCAGTCTAACATTTTAAGAGAGTACTCTCAAACAAGGACTATAATCTTGTGGATGAAACCAAAATTCTCAAAACTAATATCAAACGGAGTCGGGTTGTACATGGACAAATCTCTTGTGTGTTGTCAAGTAAATTGATGAAATAGAAAGCCATCCGTTTGTGTTAAATAACAGTGTATGGCTCAAATATCGTCATGGAAACAGAGATCTTATCACATAACTCCCACCTCTTTAGTTACATTAAACAGAAAGCTATCTGTTCATATGAACGAGAACACAAATATGCACTAATGTTTACATACTCTGGGTTTTTTTTAACTTATGAAAGAAACGCTAAAAGTAAATTTTGACCTTTGGCACAATGCGAACTGACTGGTCAAAGTAACTAAGACAAACCTTGGCTGTTAAAGAACAAATACCAAGCAACAGACGGAACGAACATAATGTGAATGGGTTTGCTTTCCGGAAGGTAGTGTGTCCCTTCAAATAATTGTCAACTTGTCTTTAAAATCATGTTATCGATTACTGCGTCAAAGACATAACGAACAATTATGTTGTCGTGTGATTATCTTCAACCAAGCTATGACGTCATTAATCTTTAGTTGTCCTACCACGATTAATTGCTATATTGACTTGGCACACTGACTTTGTCGCTATCCGAGGTCACTAGAGATGGACGTTTGTTCAACTGACATGTCCTACCCATCATGCAATAGCTGATGGCGTAGACTATAATGGTACATGTGTATTAACCCACTATATCTGTCAATCAAGAGTTTGAGACAAAAGATTTGAATTTAGCATGCTATTTCCCACCGAATGCGCATGTCAGCTCGCTTTCAGTAAACTTCCTAAATTGAAAAAAAAACGATTTTCTAAGATGCCTAAAAAGTTGCTGCAAATCCTTCTGAGTTTTACACCATCGATATATTTAATTTCTTCCTCTTCAATATCCCAGAATGAATGGAAGACACTGATGAATACTATATAATAATATAACATATTTTAAATACATAATTTTATATTAATATAAGGCAATGGGAACTTTTAATATATTTCGACTTTTCTATAACATTGTTTTTGTCCCCCTTTTTCATTCTAGCTGGATATTGTCAAACGTATTGCCAAAAGATGTCTGGAGGAGCTTGCATTTACTGTCGAAGACCAAGTAAGCGAAACTTTCATTTGTTTTAAATGCATTCCTTCTCGGTACCGGACCTTCATTGAAAGAAATCCTTGCCCTGTGTTACCTGTGTACTGTAACAACATTTAGAACAGAAAGATCTCTCAAAGCTATATTTTTTGTTTGTTTTACGAAGCAGTTGTTCGAAAACCTCCAAAGAATGGCTCAACGTTTGTTGTCAGTGTTAAACGCACTGTGGCAATTTTAACACATAGCCTATATGAAACATTTGTATGTAATTATGTGTAGTCCCTTCAATGACACGGACATGTCTAGAAAAATGGAGCGAAAAAAAAGTTATTTCCACATCCTTTTGTTTCCGTTGTGCATTGTTGTGTCTTGGTACTCAGAATGACAAAGAGATCGACGTGGTCTCTGTATAAATATGAAAACGAGAGTGCGTGACTGTGGCACTATCGACCTTGAGTGACGTCATTAACTGTGGAAATATTGACAAAAAGTATTAGTGAAGCGGTGGTATAACGTATGATGGCTATACAGGTTATAGGACAACCTAATTTAAGGAAGGCTTATGTCTGAGAAAATCAAATCAGCTGATTGTGTTCGAAACGTGAAATTTTCCAGACTCGTATACACAAACAATGCATAGTGTGACAATGTCACAAGAACGCATTTTAACATGCCTATAAATATATATATATATACGTTATATTCATATACATATATATTGTAGATTCAAATATACATAGGTATATTTACAGTTGAGAAAAGAAGCAGGTGGCTTCAAAACTGTGTCACAGGGGAAATTACATGACTTTGATGGTTTTTTCCATCTTAACTTGATATTCGATATTTCCGAAAGATTTCAAATTTTGCCCGCTTTTGCTCCTCAATTTTTATCAGACCATTGGGAAACAGGTCACCTAGCGTAAATTTAACTGCATGTATTGTTTTTTCTTTCTATATAATTGTACCTCATTAAGTCCTCCCCAAGAGCTTCAAGATACTCAAGAGGCGCCAAATAAGACAAAAATATCTCTTAGGATCTTCTGTTCAGATGGAAACACAAATGATAAATATCAATTGACTAGGATTACGAATCCGGTAGTAAATCCTGGCAACATCTGGTTTCAGTGTTTGGTTATTTTTTTCTTCGTCCCACCTATGATTACAGAGAAGCCATTCAAGATTTAACACATTTATCATTAATAAATGATCCTTTGTGAAAGACCCCAAGCTTCTTACTTAGCAACATTTATAAATTGATGATATCATTTCGCTTTTTAACAGGGAATTTCGGGGGGCTGAAGGTGATTGCTTAAAACAAACAAAATTGCTACAAATTGTCCTGAAAGCATTTTCTATGGCAAAGATATGAATTTGTCAAATTTGGTTACCATTTGATTTATGCATCTGGCAATAGCTGAATGGTTGATGTTTTATCCACTTTATGTAAATCATGTAACCATATAAAGGAAAGTTATTTTTCTATATAGACAAAAATGTTACAAATTGATGAAATCTGAAGGGGAAAAAAGAGAACACATCACAGCTAAGCAAATACTACAAATACATTCAAGGATAAATTAACAAGAAGATTATAATAGGGAAAATAATCATATGGAAGAAAAACTGACGTGATGATATTGCGAACAACCTATACTGTCATACATCTCCTGGAGTATGAGAAAGCATAGCAAGTAAACAAAGGTTACAATCATTGAAACATATCTCAAGTATATGGAAAACATAATAAATAAGTGTTTACAACTGACGGCGTGGAAATATTTCTCTCTTTAAGTTCAATTTTACAAGGTGTGTCTGCACCGGTATTCGGCGGTATATCCCAGTTGTCATTTATTGGTCTTTCGTCTTAGCCAGTGCTGCCAGTGCTACCGAGTGGGTACATGGTACGTCTTATCATATATGCATTTAGGACGAAATATATTCGTGAATAATCAAGACCTACATTTTCTCTAAATACCAGAGGCAACGCACGGCATACACCCACATTTAGTGACTGATCTAGAAGATCTCTTAGTTTGAGAATTTTTCCTCAAAAAAAAAAATGTCCGAGCACTTGCTAGCAGCGCAATTTTGGTCTCCGTTCTTCTCTCTTTCTTATTTCTCTCTTGAAAAAAATGCGTGAAAGAATAACAACCAAAAACTGGCCACGAACTACTTCAAAACATTTTCCCCTCTGGTCTTTTTACTCAATCTAAGCTCTGTCCCTGAAAATTGCTTTTTCATTTTCATTTTCGACGAAAAAAAAATAAAACACTTATCACAGAGAGGACCTGTACTTCCACGAAGATGAAATGTAACACTCGAAGGGTAAAAAAAGGCGATTTGAAAAATCTTTTTATTTTTAACATTTTTAAGATTTTGACCGTTTGTTGTTTCCCCCTATTTTGAACCTCTGCTGACTTACTCAGCTTAAGAGGGCTGTCTCCAAATCTTGGATTATTTTTTCCCAAAAAATTCAACAGAACCTAAACAGGTTATAAAGTTCAAATTTCGTAACTAAGCAACAAGTTGTATTGCTGAGAATTAATGCAAACTGATCTTGATATACATACATTGTAGATTAATGCAAAGTCTTTATGGGTAGAGGTTGAAATGATAAAGATTTAAAACTGAGATAAAATAATAATAATAATAACATTATGATGATGTAACAAATTAAAAATTGGATTTGATGTTTTATTTCCAACTTTCTCCAATTCTGTCGTTTTTGGTTACTTTGAGGAGATCCATCTTTAAGATATTACTCTAGGAGTTGGAGAGTAAGATCCTACTTCAAGGAGGAGGTAGGCGCGGATCACTGAGCGGGGGGGGGGGGGGGGTGTACACCCACGTTTTAAAACACACAAAACTAATTATTAGCATAACTTTGCGCTTAATTGTAGTCCTTATTTCATAGTATAAATATGCCTCAGAATGTAACATTTGACATCTAATTGTGTTTCTTAGATTTTGTTGGAACTGCAAGACGTTTACACGGTGAACCCTTCACTGACAAACACGTCACATACGATCGAGAGACAAACTTTTGAAGAGTAACAATTCACTCTTTAGAGTGGTAATGTGCAATCATATCAAAGAGTGACTTCGAGTCACTTTAACAGTAGGATTGAAATCACCTCTCGAAAGAGTGATCACTTTGGACGAATAAAATATATATTTGTATTCTGCAGCTCATCATATTATCACTTCTAAGTGTTAAACTCGCCATCACATTCAGCTATAAGATGATGTCATAATGGCCGTTAACAGTTCCAGAGGGATGGAGAATCGGACAAACGCATGCCAACGCCCGTCCCCACTCCCAACTCCCAACTCCCCACTCCCCACACTCTAGTCAGGGATTACTATAGATTGTCGGTATTGTACGCTGTGATATCTAAAACTGTAATAATGTTATGTGTCTGCAAGTATAAATGTAAGCATATCGATTTAATAATAACAATAAGAATTCTTCATTTAATTCTCCCTCATAATTATTTCCCTCTTTTTTTTAGCATTCGGAAAGAGAGTACAAACGAGTACAAAAATATTCTCAGAAATAGATCGATCACCGAATTTGTTTGAGGTGAGTATTAATACTGAAATTCTGTCGTCGTTGTTGTTGTTTAATGTTGAATGTTGACAGCTGTTTTTTTTTTCTTTGTGTGGATAGTTTAGTGATTTAATGATACAATGATAAGGAAGTGTTTTTTTTTTTCTCATTCTATCTAAAGTATATTTGATCTTTGTCCTTCGTGTGATTCTGGTGGATACTTATAGCAATATTGTAATCGGTGGAACATACTTATGTTAATAAACGCCTATAGTTTAATCAATTGAAATCAACGTCGAAGTTTTCTTACACAAAAAACAATATTTAGTTAATTCTTCATTGGTAAAATTGTATGAAATGTTAATTATTTTATCATTATTACGCTTTTTATGAGCCTCAGGAATTAAAAGACGTTCATGCAATAATTGTAAATATCTTAATTTGAAAGATGGCTCGTTTATTTAGTTAACCATGCCATCATATCCACGTCCACGCGTGGGTGGAGTATACGGAGGGTTGGGGATAGGTTATGAGGGTTGGGGAAGATATAGAAGTTTGGATGGGGTGTGGGTGGGGGGGGGGCTGGAAGTAGAAATTCACTTCAATAAAGACCTATTGCAGAAAGAAAAATTAAAATTGAACAACATACATAGAGAAAAATACTAACGGGCAGGCTAAGAAGGATCAGAAGTAGGGGGCAGTGGCAATCACAGATGGGGACCAGGGGGCAGAATATCAGAAATAATATCAACATGTTATCTAACTCAATATCAGCATGTAATAAAAATTAACGATTTTTTTTCATCTGGGAAAGGTTTTAATTTCGATTTTAAACTATCGGCGTTCATGCGCGGTGCCATTCGTTTCAAAGTTTCATATATTAAAAATAACATACCTCGAAAAAAAAAATCAGTATGGTACCACATAACATCAGCTTTTTCACGGTATTGCTATTGGTATGTTACCCTTAAGAGATAACGTACAAATAATAGTACCGCGTATAGACGGTATTCGTGCCTTGTCGATATCGAGATGTAATATGCTGATTTTATATGTGCACTATATACTAAGCTTTATTACAAAGAAAAGTCATATGCTTCTGTAATAGCATTAACATTAGAAGTAAGCCGTATGTTGCTATGTGTCCTCCGTATAAGAGATGGAAATAGTTCGGGCAAATATGTCCTTGAAATCGTTTTAAGTCGCCGAGGGTACTTAATTTCTGGGAGGAAAAATGTTCATTTCGTTGGGGAAAGGAGCAGAGCGATAAAACGATGCTTTACGAGCTGACTTGTTTTTTCACGGTCTGTTTGCCCTCTAGAAATATCTTCACTTGTTCGAGACTTTGTACTTGTTCATTTTGCTTTATCAATTAACTAGGTCAGATCTTACATTACATTTAGTATATACATTTAGTATATATATATATATATATATATATATATATATATATATATATATATATATATATATATATATATATATATATATATATATATATATATATATATATAGAAGTTCAATCATACCGAGTTGGAATTGGAATAAGATAAACAGTACATCACATTATGCTGAGAAAGGCTTATAGTTTATGTTCATTTAGCAAAAGCAACGTCTCGCGGCACCCGAACTTTGGGAAGAAGGGTATCATCCTCCATTGACCACTGCCTCACCTTTCCCACTACACCCACTACCACACCTCCTCCACCCCGCTCATGACTCAATATAATAGAGCTACAGAATATTACAAGCATATATTACCATCGCTATGCTCACCCACCTGTTCCTCGAGCATCAAATAATTAAATGTTAATAGTTAAATGTAAAATGCCCCGGCTCCTCAATTTCCCTTCATTAAAGATACATTTCGATATGAACTTTACACAACCCGGTGGCGCTCTCGTCTATTAACAACGGGTTCCAAAATGCCAAATAAGGAACTAAACTGAATTTGTGAGAAACTATCTTCTGTATTGATATAAGTTAATATCACTCTAAGAGGTTAAGATACGAATATGATCACATAGAAATCTAGAGGTAGGCCTATACCTTTTACCTAACATTGTATCTATAGAAGTAGGCCTATACCTATCACCTAACATAATGCATTGCATGGGACAGAATACTGAATCAAAAGTACAATCTATCAATATTGTTATAACTTGACATATAGCAACCCGTTATAGTTCAAATCCACCATTATCATGCTAAAGTCTTGACTCTATAAGATAAATTACCTCGCCTAACATGCCTTAATACGGAGGCCTAGCCTTATGAAAAGTATGGAGAGAAATGCAATTAATGAATATCACCCCAAGTGATTATGTGAATCTCATCAAATAAAATTAATATTAACCTGATAACAACCAATTCATATAGATCCTTTCTTTATTTCAATCGTGTTGTTCTTTATTCCTGCTTGAATGTCTGGTTTATAAATAGGCCAAAGTAAAAACTCCATTTCCAATGAAACCAATTTCATGCAAAAAGAAAACTTATAAATATGATAAAGAAGTAAAACAATGCAAAATATAATTCAACATTTTTTACATAACTAATATGAACAATCAATGCGCAAAATATTGCGGTTAGTCACTTGTTTATTGTCGCATTATTATGTACGACATTTACTATTGAAAATTAACTGGAAAACACACTATGCCTATGACATCTCAGGTTAAATAGTTAGCATCAGTTTTAGGTATGAAAAACCAATTGAGTAAACCATATACTGAAAATTAATTTTTGACAAACGTTGCCCGGTATGATAGAGAGACGTTCATCGAAAGTGTGGTCGGTGACATTTATGTGGCAGACCAGTGTGTTTTATACTCTAGAAAGACGTTTATACTGGGAGTATGGTCTGCAATAATATGGCCAACCCGTGTGGTACATACATTAGAAAGACATTTACTGAGAGTCTGGTCTTTGGTGGTGTGGCAAACTAGTGTGTTATATACACTAGAATGACATTTATTGAGAGTATGGTCTGTGATGGTGATATGGAGTGATATTTATTTGGTCTGTGTTACCTGTTTTCTTTACAATCTGATCATAAGTGAAATGCCTTAATTGATATCTACTTTTATTTAAAGCCAAAGAAACAATTACAACTCTATTTGGTAGTGAAAATGTGTTATTGGCCTCAACTCCTTGATTCACTCTTATTCCCCTATATAATTAACCGCATTCAGTCTCAATATTTACTTGTATTTCAATTAATTTAATTTAATGTGATATTTGAAGGAAAATTCAAGTATTTAATATAAAAACAAATGTGGTGTCAAATATAGCCTAAAACAGAAGAAAATCCATAAATTGACTTCAGAACGGACGAAGGTCCAAGGGGAACCGAAAATTCCAATATATTGTCTAACACACAGTACTCCTTATGTGTCAAATATAGATATATACACACATACAATAAATGTTGGCTTTCCTGTTTGAGTAAATGAGGTTGTTTAACCTTGAGTCCAGATTTAGCATTTTCATCGCATATTTCAATCGATTTTGGAAAGCTTGAAGAATATACAAATCAAATTATCTGCGTTAACCAAAGCAATCTTTCCACATTTCGCTTATCGGCGCCGGATAAAGAAAAGTTTATTTACATCCTCTTGCATTCAATCAGGCAGAACAAATGAGGAGCCCAAATGAATTTCATTTTGCAAATTAATTAGTTTTGATTGTTTTCCCGATGGTTATCCAACCCACAGTCCGTATAACGTCAGTTGCAGACTGCCATATTTCAATAGTGGTACTGGCTGGTCTTGGAGAGCATCATTTATAAAGATCATATAGATGATGTAATCATTTCTTTGACTCATATTTTCTCATGTGTTTAATACATTCGCTCCATCACTATTTGTAATATTTGTTGGTTTAGGCTTACCTTCAGGGGGTAGGAAGCTTCCAAAAAGTGGGGGGCACAACATCAGAGGGGCACTTTCTTATTCCACAACCACCACTCGTTATGCTATAAACCGATACACACCGGCCATATCACTTAAATATATATCATATGTTAGTATGATATCAATACTATTATGGTGCGCTGCAACATTGATTTTTTATTTATTGAGATTGTTTATTGTTAACCGTGCTACCAAAAGATATGGGATGCCATTTTAAAAATAGCATGTACAGACTCAAAATAAATAATTAAAATAAAATATTAAACTTAACAAAGGCTTAAGATATCCAAAAGACAGTTCTTCTTCAAAGGGGCACATTATCTTTGCCAGTAGGGGGCACATTTGCTATTTTGAAAAAAAAGAGGGGGGCACTTTCCCCCAGTGCCCCCCCCCCCCTCCCGGATCCTACCCCCTGCTACCTTGTACCGTTTACTTAATGTCATCTTACAGTATTACAACTGATTTAAGTAATAAATATGGTTATAAATATACGCATATATTAAAATTTAGACTGCTCGTCATTGTACTTGGTTTCTAATGAGTATTACCCTAAAAAGGTATGTTTATATAGAAAATATGCAAACTTGGTTCACAGTTCAAGCGACCTTGCCAATTTTACCAAGCGAAAGAGAATCTAGCCAGAGCATGCGCACAAATACCTTTCAGAAAATATCTAAGAAATAGAATTTATTGTATGAAGGAGAATAGTGGTTACTTGTTTTAGATCATTCTTAGTTTGTTTGTTTGTATGTTAGTTTTACCTTTAGACATTTCGTCCTTCACATAACGAAACAGACTCTTTCTGCTTTTGTTACCATCGTCCATAGAGAATTGTCCAGGCTTGAGGAATTGACCTAATTTAACCCGAATGTAGGTCGGTGAACGATGGTTGTATCTTTACCAAGATGACTTCTATACTTCATTCACAGCAATTATGTCTTACATTTGATGATTGGATTTTAAGATCAAACGTTACGCCTTTTAATTTGAGATGCAAATTTATATATAGAAAGGATCTTCTTTCAGTTTGCGTATTGGTTTGTTAGCAATTACTCCTTCTTTTCTTTCCTTCCTTGACAATATATTGTTTCATATAACCGGTACCAAATACAGCTACTCTTACATTAAAACATGGACATCTTTTGACAAAATTTATTTGCTTGTGAACTGATTTTAATTCTGCTCAGAACAAAATATTCTTCTTTTTGTCTCACAATGGATTAAGCCTCTACCCTCTTCAATATATATATATATATATATATATATATATATATATATATATATATATGTATATATATATATATATATATATATATATATATATATATATATATATATATATATATATATATATATATATATATATATATATATATATATATATATATATATATATATATATGTAACATGTAACAACTCAACCGGATTTTACTTTGTTTTTGCTTCTCTATTTTAGCGAGATACTAAAGATACTTGTCATTAAAATATATCATTGAATATAATCCTTCATTGCAGTGTATGCCTCTCAGTGTGATTCTTGAAGATAAAAATTCAACCCTTTGAATGCTGCCTTCGGCGATTTTATTTTCCAGAATAATTTTTTTTTTTCCTCTTCTTTTCTATTTTCAATTCTTTCCATTTTTAGAAGGACGGATTGATAGATTTACCGTTACGACCTGAGGATAAATGCATCTTAACTACATCACTTTTAGAAGAAATGTCTACGGATGCAAGGCAAAGAGTTATCGAGGTGAGCTAGAAATATTAGAGGCAGAGGCTGGGGAGGGGTGGGAGGGGTGGGAGGGTGGGAGTGGAGTAATCACAATAACACCATTCACTTGAGCCCAACCCACCCCACCCCACACCACCCCAATCCCTCCCTAAGACTCGTTTATGTTTATTATGCTGATATACTCATTTAAAACCAATTCTACACACGCACACAAATGAAACCTTGAATTTTCGTTGTCTGTAAAATAAAACTATTTTTTGTCCGTAACAATAACAATCAGGGCAAGGAACTGCTCATTTCTATAAATAGAAGAGGAGACTGTTTTTTTTTCAAGTAAATATGTGACAATGACTTAAATCTCATATAATTATGTAATGAAGAGCATAAAGAACGAAACACATTGGTCCAACTACTACCGGTTTCATAGCTTGTTCAGTTGTTGATATGAATAAATATTACATCTATCTCTTTGTGTTCACCATGCTCATTAACCTGTCTGTATTCTGTGCTTGTTTTTGTCCCTTCTGTTACTGTTACTTGTCATTCAGCCTTTGAAGAAGATCCGGCTAGGATCGAAACGTCAGGCCAACTTACTTTTACACATGAATAAATATTAGATAGAAATTAATTTGATTTACTTTGATTGGAAGTTTGAATGCATTGTGCAATAATCTGTGATGTCACATGAAGAATACTTAACAATAGTGCATTTTTCTTTATATTTGAAACTAATTACATGACTATATTAAATATATATATCTGAAGATTTGATAAAGCATGTGTAAAGCATTTCTAAAGCATCATATTTCGTAACAACTGTTATAAATCATGTTTGTATTTATAAGAAGTTAGCAGTGATTTTCTAGGACTATATATATTTTCTTCATCAGATTAATTCTTTTTCCTTTACAGACAATTTTCAAAGCCTTAAATGAGAAATAAAAGCTATAGTGAGAGCGAAAGATAACGGAATTTGGTTTAACGCCAGGGAAATGAAAATGCTACAATCTACAGCAAAGATTCACAACATTTGGCGATATGAAAAGCAGTACCGGTATAAACTCACCCAAATCTTCCCTGTTTCAAACAAAATGGAGGCTGTTACATGTGAAATCAGAAGGAAACGAGAATGAACTGTTTAATGGTTCCACGCCGTCGTGACTACAGGACATCAAACTGATGTATAGTGTTTTTTTTCGCAAAATAGGTTCAGATGCCCGAGAACGCATGGTTGTATTATTTCACACTATCAATGTGTTGGACAAGGAAAACACGAATTGAGGCTTTGAGCGGCAACGATGTTTTTAATATCTATGCTTTTCGGAATATGCTTGGATGCAAGAAGATTAAATAAACAATTTGATGACATGCTAAGCATGTCTGCAAGCCAAACTCGGCAGTTTTCAATTGATTTTTGTTATAGTAAATGGTAACTAATGGTATAGTGGTGATGTTTGGTTACAGCCTACCAACCCTAGGCTCCTTAATCAACGTGTTCTTAATCGTTATATTTGTATTGCGTAATTCCTTTACATGTTATCACCATGGTTACTGTAACTACACATTATAATGTCTTTCCCGGATGGGTTTTCCTTCCTTCTTCTTTTTTCTTCGTCTGTTATCGAATTTATTCCAATTAAATGAATAATTAGATCAACAGAAATATACTTAACATGCCTACAGTATGTAGTTTTTCCCCCTCTTTTAATGTATCTTATAGTATTAATCTTAATCTGTCTTTGTTTTGCCGAGAATGGCTAGTCTATTACCAATATACCAATATGGACAGCTAAACGAGTGAATCTCTCAAGAAATGAGGTCAAAAGTTGGAATCCTTCACAAGGTGAAATAATATATGTGATATTAATTATATCCTATGTGTTACGCTGTGCTTTGCAAAACACGTTTAAAATTGACTGAATACACTGTAACATCTCCATTCAGTGGTATCAGCGCTTTTGTAAAGATTCGTCAAAGGAATACTATATTAATTTGATAAATTGAAATTTTCCTTTCAAAATAATCAATTGTCGATGTAACCATTAAGTAACCATTGGTCACCTTGATCTAATAAAATAAAAATTGGTGTACGATTTGTTTTTCATGTACAAAATTGGAAATTGTAGATGAAAGGTATGACGTCATCTTGCAGCTATTGTTATCTAAGGTCAAGGATATATGGTACCAATCAAACGTAGCTTTTCTTTCGATCTAAACATTTTAAGAGTATATTGTTATCATGCCATGCACTATGGGTGTAGTGAGCTTTAGTATTTATCTAATCGACGGACGGATATCCTGCGACAGCCCTATTATACTATACAATAGCTCATTGTATTTTCATTGTTGATTTAGCAATTAAGTAGATAAGTAGATGATTATGATTTTTCTTATATGTCTAATTATAGGACTGGTAACACATTTCAGTCTTTCCCATTTAAAAAAAAATGATCATAAATTAATCTAAATGAGTAAAGAAACATCATGTCATTGGCTTGCGAGATAAGTTAAAATAAATTACAAACATTACGGCTATACGAGTTCGTCTCTTCTTTTGTTTGGAGTGATATGTGTCCAAGTTAATGGAACCCTTCCATTACTAAGAGTATAAATCCGTTTTGAAACACTGAACCCATATTAAGGGTATTTTGAGTAGCAAGGATAGGCGTGACGAAAAGGGGATCAGTGGGGCTATGTAGCTCCGTGACCATCCCAGGTCAATTATGGCGTCTGGGAATATTATAATGCAGCCCGGGGAAAATGTGAGATACAAATTATTGCATTCTCATTTTCATGATATACATATTGACAAGTGAAACGTGCAAAAACTTAGGCGCCAACCTCTCACGATGTCGCTGAAGAAGAATCTCAAGATGGTTTAGACTTCAGTTTATATAAGAAATAGTTCATGACCCTTTCATTTTGACCTTCTTTCAAGAAAGATGATTGCGGTACTCAGAAGTAAATATTCAAGAAATGAAGCTGGGCAAATAAACCAAAAGTAACGAATATCCCTGAAAAACTGACTCCATATTGAATTCCAATTGCCACAGCAACAGGACTAGAGTTTGATAAACATTGGTAAAAGGTTTAATGTTTTTATGGTTAGATAAGTAAGTATACTGTAGAGTTCCTGAAGAAGTCACGTGGCTGATTGATGATTGGTTGAATACATAGTGGCGTCACTTTTCTAAAACATGGAATTGTGGGTATTGCGTTTCTGTCTTGTATAAAATACCACCAAATATTTTAACACGTGTAGGAATTACAGACAAAGCTTTATACGTGCACGCTGATGACAAAATACCAACTGAAGAATCAGTACAAATAACCGTCACTAATAACAAGGTATATCAATGTATAGAATTTGATAGTCATGTGTATTTATCTCTACGGTACGCATGGGTCCATTTTAAGCCGATATTTGAAGGGAAAGTCACATTGCTACTAGTTATATTCATGTCAGTTAATTATCACGTAATTATTCATTAATACGTCAGTAAGTATATTCAAGACTTAACACACTTTGATAACACGTGTAACTACCTGGCCAATTTTAAGATGAAAATTGAATTGAAAATTGTTGCTGTTGATATGTATACTATTTATACTAAATAGTCATTTGCAAAGATGATTGCAATTGTAATGAATTAGATAAAAGGAAGCATTTCTTCTCTGCTTGTCCGTTAAAAAACATTCCCATAATTGCATAACTAACTTGAGTAATCCAGTTGGACAATTTAAGCTATAAAATCATAGCCAACTATTTAGAGGGGAAAAACCTTAAGTCATCATTTTACATGATATCAGATGCTTGTACTAAGAAGAAAGACATCTGCAGACAAAATCTTCGCTTATGTCATGTCTTAAATTCATAATAATGGCTAGGCTACGTTATTGACTGTGTGTTTGAAACGACCTGTTCAGTGTAATTCTTCTGGTTGCAGAAACATTGGACAGGGGGCGTGATTTCCAAATCCATATCAGAATCGAAACTTCAGTCTATCATTATTGATGTGCATTTCTAAAATGACTTAGAGCAAGAGGGGCGGGGGAGGGGGGAATCAATTACATTTATGTGAAGATAACAGAGAAAATTGGTTGGAAAAATGATCAGGACATAATCAATATCTCAATATATACATATATTGAGCAATGTTCAGGGTAGACCGGTAGAGTGCCCGAGCCTATATAACGACTTAAGGGCTTCCGATTGTACCAGATATGTGTGCTGATTAATATTCGTCGTTGAGCGGAAATCCGATCCGCGGTTCGCCCATCATAGAACCCTTAGCTTACAGCATGGTTCCATCTACTGAAATGTGTGTTTATATAAGCTGAGTAAATTTATGATTATTTGTTGTTGTTTTTTCACTTTGTGTTCACCTATATGTCAATCTCGAATCGATAACAACATTAGGACTGCGTCTAAACAATGGAAAGATAGTGAAGGTACAGTCGAATTAGGTCACATAAATAGAAAATCGTGTCAATTTTATTCCCCAAGAAATAATTTATAATGTACATGATTTTCTGTACTCTTTAACGCTGTAGTACATCGATCCTATACTTCCAATGAAAACACAAAATGTATTTTTTCGGGTTCACAAAACCCAAATTGTGTAAGTCATTGTCGATTCAGTTCATTAGATCCATATGTAATCTAAAATTCAAGCCCACGGCCAATGTATAGTCTGTTTGTCGTGTGACTATAATTGAAAAAAAGGAAATAGTTGCAATATTTTAGTTCCCTAAATTTTTGGTTTCTTACCTTTGAGTATGCAAATTAGAGAGACTTTTGGCTGGAAAATGGAGGAACGACGATATTTATGTCTAAATGGTAAGAATTATTGAAAAGGGTGGTATTTCCGGTTGTATAAGGTGCGCCGTTTGGGTATATGATGAAACTATAAGCAATTTATGCTGACGTGGTATAAAGTAACATCATTGAAAATGTACTGTTTTCTTATTTGTTATTATTGTTCTTGCCATTAATACAGTAAAACTACTTCACTTTGTATCAGAAGGCTATGCGGTGCAGTAAGAATCTCCCCAACGCTGTAGGCCTAATATAATTTCAACCTATTCAGTATCTCTTGTTGGAAGCTAGACAACAAGAAACTGGGAATCCTTATCCCTCTAGCCACCCAAGAACCACGGGACCCCCTCCCTTTCCTTCCCCTCCCTCACCCTCGAACTTTACCAACTACTTATTCTGTTTGCTGTCATATTCAGTCTAGACGCACAGGCTTATATGACACAGGGTATAGTAAAAGTATGACGTAGGCGAAGGGAATTGGGTGTTGTTGTGTCAATTTTTGTTCGGCAAATCTATGGGAGAAATTCACGTAGGCATTAAAGTCACGGATTTCGAACGTGACGTACGTGACATGTTTTATTGTTTTAATAGATATATATATATATATATATATATATAGGCCTATATCTAAATATATCTATACCACATTTAAAGCGGGTGGCCCGGGTTCGAATCCCGGTGGAGGCTGGAAGTTTTTTCACTGTTCTGGATTTCCAATTCACTACAATTTCAGTTATATATGTATATATATAGATATATATATATATATATATATATATATATATATATATTGTATATACATATTAATGCTTAATTTCTTTGGTGTGGAAATAGATCAAGAGATTAATAGCAGGTTTCCTTTGATTGTCAAATTTAGGTCCAATAATATCACCTCATAATATCTTATTAAAGAACACAAGACCCTTCTGATTTACCCTATGCTCATTGTATTTCATTTGATACGTAAATGCGCATGCGTATTGGTTAACGCGATTAAGCGCGTAATTGCAACTTACGTCACGTTTTCTTTCCATTAGTTGGTAGGTTTCCGATCTCAATCATGAGCAAACATACTCTTGCATATTTAAACAGACCCTGTTCCCATCTTAGTTTACATAAAATTAAATTGAGAGAAAATATCGAAAGCTAAAATGAGGTACCAGCTGTTCTTTGGGAATATCCACTCAGCATGGTCTAGTAAAACATAATTACGATGACTTATATGTGAACGTGTCGTACAAAATTGCACGATAAATTCAGTATTAGCTTTTATACTACAGATACGCCATGCAGGTTTGAACATATCGGCATATCAACATATCCGCGCACAACTCAGCTTACACGACATTTGTTTCATAAATGTCTAAGAAGGTATCCACATGTCCACAGTGATATAAATGTGTCTATAATGACAATCAACATACTACAAGATCAAACTTTATGTATGTATTGTATGTATTTTAGATCCTCCTGCGAGCAGGAACTCGCGAAGAAGCTATCATTGGCTTATCAAAGCCGCAAGCTGACCGAAGTCAGTATGTTAGATTCATATTTTAACGTCCATGATCATGAATTGTCAATTGTCAACAACTCTGTAACTGGACGACATACATTAATCTTGGAGTGACTCGAACTGAGGACCTTATGATTGGAAGGCACCGGCGTTAACCACTGAGCTAACACTCCCTATATCGCCCTAGAGTCTGTAACCAGAATACATACAGTTATGGAACAAATATAGGCATATATATAACACGTCTACTAAACTGAAGCACATGTCACTGTTACTACCTGTGTGTTAGATAAAATATGTATATACCAAAGATAACACGGTAATATACAGTTCACTTGGCATCTTAGTGAAGTCATACATCACATCAAAAAAAAGTTTAATAATAAAGATTAATACGATATTGGAATTACTTTCATCTTTTAATCAACTGATTTTGTTCATTCATATTAAAATGAATTAGACCTATAGAATCTATAGAATCTGTAAAAACAATATACAAATATATTCTCCTTCTTTTTTATATATTTCCCTAAAATTCCGACAAAATAATCCAAAATATGGTCTTTAAAATGATAATAATATATAACTATTAATAGAATGAAGTTGATTATGTAAAGATATGGATTAGAATAAATGAATGAGTTCATCTTCATAAAGCGCCAACATGAACATTCCCGCCCATCCAAGAAGGAGACCGAGATTTTGAAACATGAATATGAAGCAGGAGCTTCCTTCCTCTTCTGACTTCGGATGAGAATCGTTTTGAAAGAGTTCCTGTGGGAATCAAGTTAAAAAAAAGAAAGTCATCGCCAAAATTCTCATATTTTGAAAGCTAATTGTAACAGCTATAGTTATAGCAAATCTCGAACAAGATTTCCAGACAAGAATTAAACTGTCATATTTTCAGTATGCATCCTTCGGTGTAGTTGCCTGATTTTTAAGTAGCACGTTTTAAATGTGTAATACAAATAGCTGAAGAAACAGAAGAAAACAACCCACCAACCCCCCCCCCCCTCCCCTCTCCACCTTCAGAATGTTTACTTGATAAATCAAAGGAAACATACTTCAGTAAGCCTCATGGCGAGTTCAGTTACGTTATCGTTTTTCCATCCATCATAGGAAGGAATCATATATCTTTGGCTCAGTACAGTTTCACCATGAAACATTAATTCATCTCCCCTAGTCTTTTTTTTTTTTTTTGGAAGATATTTAACTATTTGTTCTCGGCTTTCTTTGTTCATTGAACTCATTTCCTCGAGTAATTATCTTCATAGATTATCGTCTCTCTCTGCATTAAAAGAGGCGATCATCTCGAAAGGGAAAAACACAAAAATATGTTTAAAAAAAATGAATGCTTTCAAGACAACCTGCAAATCATAGACGAAATTGATAAACAGCGGGGGGAACGATTCTAAAAGCCTCATTAGAGCTGAGTGATTCTTATGGGAAGGCCAATCTTTAATGAGGTTGAGGGTTTTCACCGATTCTGGAATGATGAGTATAATACACACGCTCCTATATATTATTAATATACATATATCCATAACTGATAACGTGAACTCACTGGTAGAAAATGACCGTAAATTAGGTGAAGATTGAAAATCTTTTAAAAAAGGAAATGAACAACTGAAACCTGCGTCAACTTTTTGACATGTTAATTATATTCCGTATTTACAAGGTCGGTCATATAGTTATTGAAGATGCCTACTATGGGGGGGGGGGAGGGGAATCCAGAAATTATTCCTCGAAAATATATAAAAATTGAAAAAAAAAGTAGTAAAAAATTCCTTTCTAATGTATTATCTATTTCAACTGTATTTTATACTACATTATGATATTTTCCTAACTGCATTGTCAATACAATAGTAAAGTCTTGTTACGCAATGATGACGTCATAAAGACAAAATGTATTGTCAAACCTCGTCCAATGGATTGTCTTCCTGCTTTGGTGAGCCGAAACCGTGAGGTGGTTGTTCCTGGAGCGTTTTTGTCTGAAAATTGTCATATCATTTTATTAATAAATTATCAAGCAGCCATTGTCATATCTTTTGTTTTGAGAAAAGTCTAGTTCAGACTTTGAGATGGAAAAGGTTGGAAAAACTGATAACATCAATGAAATATCATGAAATGGATGTCAACAAGTGGACATAAAGTAAACAACTACGTGATAATATATAAATCTACCCCGTCCTCTGCACCCTCCCCTCGCCCCTCTCCCAACTTCTCATGCACCTTCTCCATCCGGTTCTAGTGAAACTCAAACACAAAGCAACATAATGTCGAAGTTTTAAACTACACACTGTGAGTAATCTGTCATGACTTGTTAGCCATCGACCATCTTCCACCCGCTCCTCCATTCCATTACCCCCACCCTCGTTCCACCCCCCCCCCCCCTCCCCTCCCTCCATCTCTCATGAAATTTGTAACCCTCTACAAATTTGAGAGCTAGCAATTCCATCTTTTACAAACTAATTTAGGTACCATAAGAACAATTTAAATGTTCTTTCACAGTGAAAAATAATTTGACTTTGAAGGTTATTAATTGATAGCTGATTAATGCATGTATGAATACATGACGGAATAGAGGGAAGCATATGCCTACTGCACATAATACACATAGCCTAACTATAGGAGTTATGACATATATGTCCGAGATAACGTTAAACTTGTGACCATTTAAGTTTTTTTTTAGCATATACGGAATTCGAGGTGACTTCACCATTACTTACTAAATCGATGAAGGATATGTAAAGGAAAAATCCAGCAACAACAGCAAATATCCAGTGGTGGCAAATCTCTGACATGGCGAGGTTGATTCCCACATAAAGGCCCACGAAAGCAAAGAGAGATGACAGAAAATTCCAGCAGAGCGCCATCTTTTTATCCATCCCATTTCTGATAAACACGGCAAAGTCGCCTTAAATTTTAAAAACAACAAAAATAAGCATTTAACTGCATGACTTTAATAATATTATAACGTTCAACATATTCTTTTAATGCCGTGTATCCGAGCAAATACCTTTGTTAGTTTTATGTTGTTTTTTCCCCAATAATTTTGTACAAACAATAAACAACAAGGAGTGTTAGCTCAGTGGTTTACGCCGGTGCCTTCCAATCATAAGGTCCCCAGTTCGAGTCACTCCAAGATTAATGTATGTCGTCCAGTTACAGAGTTGTTGAAAATTCACAATTCATAGTCATGGACGTTAAATATGAATCTAAGAGACTGACCTCGGTCAGCTTGCGGCTGTGATAAGCCAGTGAGGCTTCTTCGCGAGTTCCTGCTTGCAGGAGGATCTAAAATACATACATACATACATCCAATAATGGCCTACACGTCTAACCATTAATTGAGATCATGGTTGCGTGTGTAAAGTGGAGGGGCGAGTGCTAGGGAAGGGATATGTATTGGTGTGTGAGGGAGGGCTGTGTTTTTTTTTTTGGGGGGGGGGGGGTAATCAATTCTTTATTTCTGCACTACCATGTCAGCTAAATATATATTACATGCAATTGGACAACATGGAACACTTCTTCACTTTATACTCGGTCCCCCTCTCCAAACTATCCCCATCCCCACCTCAATCCACTCTACCACCATCACCACCACTATCAACTGTCCCTCTTTATTCATTTGTAGATTATATTAATATTCAGATGAGCTCACCCAATTCATGAGGTACTTCGTGGCAAAATATCGCGATGCTGGTTGATACACCGATATAGAAATCAGCGGTAAAGGCCACTCCTATAGCCAAGCCATCCATGAAGTTATGAATGGAGTCACCAACCAAAACAATCACAGAAGACGAGTTCATACCTGAAAACAAAATGGCAAAATGCATCGGATACATCATCCGTTTCTCATTGATATTAATAACCACTGCTTACGATGTAACAAGTCGACGAAAATTTTCAATATTTATCTTTACGGAAATGCAAATATTGAATTTACATTTTGTAAAATTGTGCCAAATTGTCCGTTTCCTTCTTTTAATTTGGTCACTTGGACTCTTGAACTAGTTTAGAGACCAGACAACTGAACCGAACACAGTAATCATTCAACAGTATGAATGAAAGCGCTTAAAAACCATTTTCTTCAACGCCATACAATTACTTTTGCTAAATGTAAATTTGGTTGCTAACGTCAACACAAAAACCGCCAAGACTAAGGGACCTGTTATCAATGACATTTTTTCAGTAATGCAACACTTCTGCGTTTTCAGGGATAATGAGGGGGGGGGGGGAGAGTCGAAGTTGTAAAAAGTAAAATAAATTGCCCATGGAATTTTTGTTTTTGATACCTTAGTGACGTATTAATGTGGGGTATAATGTTATGCACTCCACCACACACATATCATCCAATCCTGTTTTCATTTATATTAGCTACAACCAATGACATTTCACATCATTCGAACCCTTTGTCTTGACAACCGATGTTTATTATTCTCTATTGTTTGACAACTGGTGACAGTAATTTCTTTTGTCCCAATGTCACCAATTGTGACGCTTAGACATGCCCACCCACACACACACACACGCACACTTACATCATAAAAGAACATATTAAAGGAAGAAACACCAGGAGATCCTTTGGCAGTTAAAAGGTGTCTATGCTCTTTAATATTAATTTAAACAAGTATGCTCACATTCTCCCCGTTATTGATTTAAATATTGAGACAAGAAATATACCTCGTCAGAAAACTAGATCAGTGTATATGGAATTAGAAGTTACCGCTTGTTTAAGTAAGTGCAAATAAAGACGAGAGTAGTTGACAAATATTATCTGTTAGGCTTGTACTTTTCAAAAGTGTTGACATAAAAAAGCACTGTTTTATAAGACTTTCTTCAAGTAAGACATTTTTGATTTCGGGAATTAACATCTGCTTTCTGCATCGTGGATTAAAACGTTGGATAATTTTATCACGGGGGTGGCGTTGGGGAATCCGGTCAAATGGGGAGGGGGTGGTGACGAGTTACCTTGACAGAAAGAGCAAGAGGATTCATTTGTTTCTTCCGGCTCCATTAGCAGCTGGTCCATGATTTTACTCTGTTGAGATAAAACATCATCCACAAAGAATAGTGTGTATGCGCGTATGATGTAACGTCACGCATGGTATAACTTATCACAACGCATAAATACGCGACGACACGCGTGACAGTGTTTCATTGGTTTATCGATAAATGCAATCACCAGTTACCCCCCCCCCCCCCCATAAACACACACACGCCACTCCCAAGCCTACTCACACCTGCACACTATTGCCAGATAATTACACCAATTCGAGGAAAAGTACAAATTTCATTATACTTGCACCATTTCGAGGTAAAGTACAAATTTCATGAAGGTGCCAATGTACTAATATTTTTTAATGGTTCTGGTGGGAAGGGAAAGGTTGCTATCAAACCAGAAAATCTTTTACTTTTGAAAATAAAAATTAACACTGAATTGCTACTCAGTAACAAAGCGCGGATGGATGTAAGAACAGTCCAAAATGAAGTTGATTATGTCATTATCCTGCAATTAGTGACTGGTAATTTACTAACGCCTTAATAACAATAACCTAGTTCGTGTAGCAATTACGTATAAATTAAACTACGAATGTATGTATATATCCCGTGCTACAACATAGTAATCTAGTAAGGCAAAGTGAATTTTGCTCGAGGTTAATTGGTGACAAATAACTCGAAAAACTTATCAGTCCGTTTTCACGTTTTATAAGAATAACCATAAATTGTGCTAATTATGCATAAATAAACAGTTTGAGCTTAACCATGAATAAACATTTCTGCTTAGAACATGAATAAACAATTTTTTAACTGCGTGCTTAAATGACCCAATTTTTCATCATCCCCGCTTGGAAATATCCATATGAAACGCTCTTGTTAGTGAAGGCTATATATATGCTTATATGAATTGTGTTCTTTTGAAGATGAAATGCACTCTCAATCTGATATGTTCTTACAATTGAGCGTAATTTTGATAAACAAAATATGTTTAAATATGTAAATACATTCAGAGGAGTAAATATGAAATGTTGGATACAATCACAGCTGTACATAGATATGTGCAAGGTATACAGAAATGCTTGTAATATAACGCATTTATTTTATTTAAATCACTTTTTAGGGAAGAACCAACGTACGTTTGTACTGACCTGGTTATCATTTTGGTTGTTCTGAGATGTATTCACGGCGTTGTCCTGTATAAGAATAATATAATAGTAATTTAATTCAAAATATGGTGGCAAGGAGTTTCCTCGTTTACTTCAAAGCATATAGATATAAGCCACTACACACACACCAAAAAAAAACGATGTTAAAATGGGGAGCGGTGGAAATTGAGGTGGCCCTTAACGAGAAAAGTTGCGTATCCTAAAACATACAATGTACTTGAATTTGGTCCTATATATAAAAAAAAAATCTCACTCCCCACGCCTCCGCCACCCACACTCCCAACCCCACCCACCCAACCACCCACACAAACCCGCGCCTTAAATATTAAGTCTGACTGCACATCTGCCTAATACTACCCATCCCTCTTCGCCATTCTGTTAAACTTTTGTTTCCATGGTTATTTATGAATTAATCATCAAATCAAGTTTAGTCTGAACTGTACGTTGATTTAAATTGCACGACGTTTTGAACATTAACGTTTGTCGCTTTAAGATTCTGCTATTATGAACTGTTTTGTCATCCTTGTGAACGTTTTCTCCTCAAAACATACAGGGTCACAAAAATATGGTGGCAGTATACCAAAACTTACATAACCGTTCACTCTATTTCCAAGCCCTTGTTCGCAAGATTCATTCTTTGGTTTTTGCTTGGCCGACATCATCTTCAATATTTTCTCTACCAGGATACAGCAGTAGATGGTAAGAATAGTAGCTAATAACTTATACACGAAGCTTCCATAACCAAGGTGTGTTGTGTTGGTTAGTGTGCTGCTACGTGCGTGGGAGTAGAGCCCGAGAGACTGAAATGATAAACACAAAATCAAAGAACATCATAAATACCAACAGCAACAATAACCACAAAATAATAGTTGTGAAGATGACTTTGGAAAACTTCTCTCTACAGAGTCCAAAAGGGACGGAAATTCTATCAAGAGGGGCGGGGGTATTCACAAGCAAAGGTGATATTCAGGGGTAGTTACTAAACCGTCTAAATCAGTGACTTGCGCCAAAGCCTCAACCCCCTTTTTTTCTGATGATAACTATAACCCGACTTTTCAAGACTAAAAAAAGAAAAATCCAGATTTAATGCCATTTTAAATTTACGAAAGACTATGACTGTGAATCAAAATGAACAAGGTTACAATAGACGGTGGAGTAACCCCGCTGACTCTAATAAAAACAACAGAAATGCTTCAGAGACGCGCGCGCGTTTGGTATTTTATTCATTAGATCAGCGCTTAAAGCTTAGATCGATCAAGCAACATTGTTTTTTTTTAAATTTATTTTGAAAGTAACAGATTCCTTTTTCTTAAATCTACTAAAAAAACACAGTTCTTGTTTATTCCTACAAGTCATCCATCACGCAAATCCATTCCCATTCCTGTGCTTAGCGTAATTCTTTCTTTCGTCAAGTTAGAATAAAAAGAAATGACGAATTAGGTCGGATACCTAGTGATATAAAATGACAAAATATCACATAAAGATATAAAAAACACAAATAATAATAATAAGTAACAAAAAAAAACACAAGTTACTGTGTTGCTCTTTGGGCTCGTCACATCCAAATGTCAATAGCATTCTAGCTAATAAAATCGTGCCCTCTGGCCATTCTAGCAAATAACACCTTCTACGTTTGCGTGGTTAAAGAGTGATTGGTGACCATTACTGACGTGATAAATTGTGTTAGGATTTTTTTTCACATAATAAACTTTCCATTCCTTTTCATCCTATGTATTTGTGTCTTTATTTGTTATCCACTCTCTGCAGGTTTCCGTAAGAATTGGTTAGACATTACGTTGCATGTGTATTAATTTCTGTTCAATTACTGTTCTATATTAATCGACATTATACGTTACACCTTTCTTTAGTCGACTTGGTTTGTGTCGTTATAAGGTCTTACAGAGGATGTAGTTAATTTCAGATAACGTAAAAGGATGTGGTGAGAGTAGGGGCCAATGAATAACGTTTTTAACAAGAAGCAATCAATTGCATTCAGGAAGTGCGTCACCTACCTCTGGCAAGAGATGAAAAAATGCATCACCCGAGAGGGTGCTAATAGCTAAAGCTATTAGGAAATGCATCAGGGAGTTAAACACACTGGAACCGGAGCAAGGAATCACGAGAATAGCCAACAGAGAACATAGTGAAATGATGAGTACGGCTAAGGTACCCCAAAGGTAAACTATGGATACAGATGTCAAAAGAAGAGAGAATAAATTAAAAATTAGAATTAATTAATTAATAAAAATTAAATTAAAAAGTTTGTTTTGATTATAGATTAACCAAGAGCAATGATACAAGAAGAAAATGAGTTAAACAAGTTCAGTTACATCTAACAAAATAGCTAAACGATGACGTCATAATTTATGCATAAATTTAGGACCTGCCACTATAGTTTATCAATGTTGCAAATCTTTAGGTTTTTACTCAAATCCTTATCGAATGTAGAACACGGAAATTTGAATGCCAAATTTAATTTATGCCATTTATATGACCAAAAAACCGAAAATTTAAATATGTTCATAATTGTGTATGTTTTAATTTAATTTTCAATTTATTCTTTAAAATGACCTCTAGCCGCTAGATCAAGAAATCTAACAAAACTGCGTAGTATTACTAATTGTATGAATTTTAAGACACGTCTCTAATTGCTTTTACTAAATGACGGTTAACGAGCAAGTAATAAATTAATATAATTCGACTGTTAAGACTTCTTTGCCAAGACATGCAATTTTTTTTAGATAAAAATTCATAACTCAAAAGAGAGTACATACAGTGGCGTAGGAATGTACTTTTGAGTGGGGGGCTGAAGACTGATGGCCGGCCTGGGGGAGGGGTCTAAGGGGAGGGGACACCCCCTCCCCTTTGGAATTTTTTGCATTTCCAGGTGGCCTCAGATGCAATTTGGTGCAATATAGCACACTTCAACACCCACTCCATTTTGTAAAGAATTTTGCATTTTCACCCGGCCTTAGATGCAATTTGGTGCTTAAAATGAGATTTTTTTCTCATTTGGAAATGAAAAAGGGGTTTTCTGACTTGCGGAGCGGGGGGGGGGGGGCGGAACGATACTTCCGCCCCCCATATTTTTCACTGGGGGGCTGGCGCCCCCAGCCCCCCCGGTCCCTACGCCCTTGAGTACATAAGTTACACACAAAAAACACAGTACTCTGTAAATCAAGAAAAATCCTTTCAGCTTTTTAGGTTGACCTGTCTTATTCATTGAAAGACATGTAAAGCTGTATACGTTACGCTATTTAAGAAACCTGCACACAAATGAAAAAGAAGTATTGCAAGATATTTTTCCAGATATGAAAAAAAGGCAAATATGTTCTGAATATAAAGAGATATTGATATACATCTTCGGCAACTCATATTGGCGAACCCGATATTATTGATATCCTATCATTTTTTGGGGGGGTACAATTCTTGGTTTTTTATTACTCCTCGGTTTCGACTTGAGGAAAAAGTTGATTCTTTAGAAAAATGACCAATCGTGTATAATGCTTCTCTTCTTGGTTCTGTTTCTATGTTCTGACATGCTTGATATAGAGTAACTAAAATCCAAGAAAGATTGAATAAACCATTTCTCACACCCCACCCCTCGCCAATCACCCACTCTCGTCCCATCGCCACCTTTATTCCCCTGTTGATGAATGGCACAAGATTAACGCAGGATAAACAAGTTGCAATCTGGTACAAGTTCCACCTTCATTTCTTGACTTTTTAAACAAAGAAAAGTTATTGCTCTACCAGTCTCATCCCAGCTTCATTCCTGTCTCATCAAATTGTTACCTTTATCCTTTCAATTTCTGTTTCTACATTCTACATAACCCAAAAGAGAGTACCTAATTTACACATTTTACAGGTTCGTGAATCAAAGCAGAGTAGTGGTAAAACTAGCCACCTTGCCCCGAGCGCACCACCAGCTCCCCCAGCTTTCAGTCACTCCTCTCCCACCCCCCCCCCCCTACCACCACCATACCACCCATTCCAGTCTTATCCCATCTTCAGATCGAACTTAGGTTTCATCGCAGTTCAGAAATGAGGTGGGGGAGAGGGAGGGAAGGGGGAAGTATTTAAGTCACGATAACTTACCATCAGACAATTCTGTGTTCACCCGTCGTTGTTCGATATTTTGACAGGCTTCACTTGACAATTGTTGAATCAGAGAAGGACAGAGACGGGAGAATTCCTCTCGGTCTAATCCAACTTCAGGATCAACCCCAAAAATACCGAAGAGTTCATCCGCTGAATAACACTAATACCAAAGACAAGAGAGAACACATGGTCAGGGTTTTACCAATCTTACAATATAAAGCTCACTCAGACATCGCTCCATGGGGCTATAACTGAGTCTGAAAGCATAAAGCGATTATACACCAAAGTTTGATGCTGTCATACCAATATTGATTATGTAATCATATACGGTTGAGCTCTTTGGTAACTAAGTATTCTCGACTAAATCTTAAATTGATGACAAACTCCTCCGTTTGGGTTTAACCATTGGAATCCAATTCATGTTTCGTTTTACATATAAGTGAAATCATCATTATATAAACTAGTATCATCAATACCCCAATGATGATAATGTTAGTCTTACCTCATTTCCAGCAAACTCTGCCTCAAGATGAAGATCCCTTTTCCTCCTATGTCTCTCTTCCAAATCCTCTATCGATCGCGCATGCCTGTTTGCTTCAAGTCGCCTAGGGGTGGATGTATGGTTCGTTGATGTTTGGTTCGTTCCATTACCACCGACTGGAGTGGTCATAGTCGGAACCATTACGGTGGTATTGTAGCTCTCTGTTGAGTTAATGGTTGTATTGGTTGTCATGGTTGTATTGGTTGTCATGGTTGTCATGGTTGTCATGGTTGTCATGGTAACGTTTAGTGTAGGGGCGATCGTTCCTTCGAATGAAATATTCACTTTTGGTTGAATGGTTGTTGTCACGGTAACATTATTGTCCTCGTGTTCGACGTGCTTCTCTTCGAGACCAATGTCTTTCATAAGCTTCATGAAATCTACAACAACAAAAAAAGGTAAAAAAGAAGGGATAATTTTTTATAAGTATGCCGCAAATATCGTGATAGTACGTAGATAAACGTCACCTATGAATACCAACGTTATATGTCCTTGACAACCAAACGTTTTTTTCTTTCTTTGAAATTTAGACGCCCAATCATAAAAAGCACTTTTAAGAAAAAACTGGGAAGAAAACATTACAAAGTTCAAGAGGGATACGAATAGTCTCGTCTGCAGGAGAGGAAAGTTAAAATATGTGTTTTAGCTTATGTAGAGCTACATTTGGTAAATAGTTAGTTATTTTCTAAGTAAATAGAATGATTAAGCTCACTTTACGTATTGTAATAAAACTTAAACTCCATACGCATTTAGGTCAAAAGTCGGTTTCATTTGGGTGGGGGGGGGGGGGCTTATCTCGTTTACATCATAATGTTACCAGGATTAGTTTACAAAGGACATCTTGAAAGACAATGGATTCTACCACAGCACAGGCGGAGTACGTGTTGTATGTACGGTGACGTCATAAGAAAGCGATGACATTTGACCTGTACACTTACCTTCCATCATCATCACACCGTCGATCGTACCGTAAGTAACAAATAAATCGTCGATGAAGAAAATAGGTTCAACGAGTTGAGATTCTCCGATACAGTGCCCTTGAAGTATATGGTGAATCAGATAGGCGAATGTTACCTCCATACCGGCAAGGTCAGCGTTATTGGTCGGTATACCGGCATCTTCAAAGAGCGACTCTGCCGTGAAGCACTTTAAGACGAATTAGACAAAGAAAAAAAATCAGGTACATGTCTATTAATCGTACCGAAACAAAACCAGGTCGGGTGGAACTATTTCCCCGCGCTCTCAAGCTGACCAGCAATCAGTTTTTCATGGTATACCGCCCTCATTTTCTAAATCAACTTATAGATATCAGGGTATACCGCGATTAGTATTTGCTGACAACTTACTGAGGAAAAAAAATGTTGAAAAGAAAAATGAAAATGAAAGTGATGGATTGGTCCAAAAATAGTGCAAACTTTGCTAATAAATTCTTTCCGGTGGAAAGTAAACCGATAAACGGATCTCTAACCCTTGAAAACTAAACCGGTAGCTCTTTATAGCCTAGTATCACCGGGGAGCAGTTACTATAAGCTCAATTTGTTTAGTTTAGTCATTCTCCGGCCATCATTTATCCCACACCATATTGACATCCTTATGGGCAGTGGACTACAACGTTTTCTTACAAAACCTGTCAAACTGAATTTTATTAATTAAGACGCTTTTGTGTATAAAACTGTCAAGTGAATTGATGAATCAACAGGAGACACGAAACGAAGCTAAATTTAGTCCGGAAAAACTGTTATGACTAAGTTATAACTAAACGTTGATGAGGAACGGATCAAGCTATATTTAGCGGGAAAGACCGTCCATCAATGTTTTTATACTACATTAACATTTTTCTGCTAGAACTTTATGAGAAACCTTGTACGTTTTATAACCGGTGTTTTTTTTTTTTTTTTTTAAATACGTGTCTTTATATTTGGAATTTGTATCAGCATTAAAGTAGTTTGTATATCAAGCAATGAAAGTAAAACAAAGTGTGTTAGGAAGAGAGAACAGTATCATTCTAAATTCAGCATAAATGTTCTAAATAGTTCTGTTAAAGCTGAAATGTTTACAAAGGACCTTCGTAACCATGCCACACGAAGAGGACGATTTTCTGTCATAGTTTCCTCCGCCTCTGATTATAGGTATCAAAAGACAATATGAGGATGAAATAGATGAGGAACATTAAGACTTCGGCTGGAGCTTTCCCTCTTCCTGTAAGCCAGAAAATTATTTAAAATCTACAGTTTTATATCAATGACTTTGCGTCAGTCATTTGATCGCGCGGACGTAAAATGATGGTCCTCATAATGATCATACAGAGGTTTCGATAGTCAGGTTGGGCCCTAGGGACAATTATGTCACCCTTACCCCTCCCCCTTCACTCCCCCTTTGCCCTTGCACTCTCAATTGTTTTCAGTAAGTAAATTATGAAAATGATATAAAGTTCTTTTACTTCCCGGGGGCGGAGCGGTAAAACCACTGCCTTTTCGTGAGGCCTTTGACCATTCAATCGATTTCACTGTAGACTTCGGAGAGGAAGTGAAAAACTTGATTAAGGTGTGAAAGCTTCACGTTTTTCAATCTATATGGCGTTGTGCGATTGGAGACAAACTTGCTACCCTCATTATATATCAGACGCAAATAAAAGGACGTCATAATGACATAATGGTGACATTTTAGGGACTCCATGTCGACATTACTGGAGGAATAAAAGAGACATTATCTGGTTTTAGCTTACCTCATATTGCGTCAGAGGTTGATAAGTCTCGTTTAATTTCTCAACAATCGCGTTTAGTTGCTGGATTGAGAATGTTTCACAAGGTACACCAACCACGGGAGATGTTTCTTCTGATCCGAGATTACAAACTGTTTCGACGATATCTTCATAACTTGTTGAATTCAGTCCATCAGTCGAACTATTGCAAGTTACATTCAAATCCTGTGCATAGTATATCAGTATCAACGCGGCTTGTCCCAGTTGTTCGATGTCTCGCACAACTGGTTCATTCTGATTGGTACCGTTGACTCCTAAGGTAGAAACCAACTTCTCGGTAGTTAAGCACTGTCAAATGAAAATGAAAAACCAAATATGCTAGAAAATATCAAATAAAGGACACTTGTGCTGGAAGGTCAAAACTTGTTTACTCCGTCACCTTCATCTGTTCATGTCGGTCTTCCTCACTGAGACATATCATGGGGAGGGGAGGGGGAGGGGGAAGGGGGAGGGGACCAACACCGGGAATTCCCCTTCTGAAGATCCGACATGGTCTATAGTAAAACTCTTACGGGCTTACAGAACCAGGTTCAAGGGCATAGGAACCGGGGGGCTGGGGGCGCCAGCCCTCCAGTGAAAAATATGGAGGGGCGGAAGTATCATTCCGCCCCCCCCCCCCCCGCTTCGCAAGTCAGAAAACCCCTTTTTCCAAATGAGAAAAAAATCTCATTTGGAGCACCAAATTGCATCTAAGGCCAGGTGAAAATGCAAAATTATTTACAAAATGGAGTGGGTGTTGAAGTGTGCTATATTGCACCAAATTGCATCTGAGGCCACCTGGAAATGCAAACAAATTCCAAAGGGGAGGGGGACACCCCCTCCCCTTTGGTCACACGGTCGAAATATTGACATAAATTATATGAAATATCTGGATGAAAAAGTAGAATTGCAACGATTCCAAGGTATGTTAAGAGACAGTCGAAATATCGTATATTGTGGAAGTTGCACACAGGCGAAATGATGGTATATTTTGTCCATATACCGAGGAACAAGTTCAAATGTCGACGAAAGAATTTTTTAGAAATAATAGTATTTAACAAACAAAAAAACTGCGGGATTTATATCGTAAAACAGTTTAACAAATTTGAAATACAAATCACAAATCGATGCCCAATTCAGTGACTTTTCATGCTCCTATATATAGCATATGGATATACCGTTGGCTACTGTATTTTCTACCGCTAATTGGCTAGGTGCGGTGATACATACAGTCAAGACTAGTAGCATCCGGGTTCCTGACAAGATTGATGGTCAATCCATTTCTTCAAATGTCTAGGAATTTATGTTTCTTCATTTATGTTTACATTTCTTCTTTTAACTTTCCGAAACGTTGTTTTTCAGTTTATTCTCTCCTTCTTGACCTGTAGGGATGAGAGCTTGGGGAGGGGAGGCTCCGGGAGGAGGGGTAAGGGGGGGGGTGAGGTTGGCGGGTGTAGATTCCTAATGATACATAAAACATACCTCATAACATGTGCTGGCACCGACAATATCTTGACAGGCCATTCGATCCATAAAGACGTCTATCATAAGTTGAATTTGTCCCATGTTGATGAAAGATCCAAATATATCTTCATCCAAAGCGTGTAGGTAATCCGTAGCCTCCTGGAATGGGTCAGTCGCGGACCCCATCACCACCATTTCAGATGCTCCCATTTTCGGAAAGAAAGCCCCAAGAAATCCTAAAAGAATTACTAAGAAATATCTAGTCCTCATCTTCGGACCTATTTTTTGTTTTCTATTCTTTTTTTGATCACAACAACACTGCACCAAAGGGAATCAGAGCAAATATATAGCTGATCAAGTTTAATGCTGTACGTATAAGCAGCTATATGCAGTCAAGTAAACGGCAAACTAAGTTTGTATGTCGATATAGTGCACCACAATGTTGATAGGGAAGTGTGCTGTGGAACGCTGGCTATATCATCGGCGGATATTCTAATTACGAGAAGTTTAGTCACCGAAATAACCGCATGGTGTTTACCCTCTTCGTGTCAAGTGACAAGATATTCAAAAGGAAGGTTCCATCAACGTAAAGATTATTAAAGAAAATATGACATAGACCTAATGATTATTCATTATGTCACATCATAACTCTTCCGTTACATGCCAGCATTTCATGGCAGTCGTATTTAATTTCCGATGATGTCTATACTTAAAACCAAATGTCAATGCAATGTCTTTTAGAGAAGAAGAAAGGAACATTCATTGACCTTATTCTTTCTTTCTTGCAGCTTAAATTATCTCCCTTTTTCGGTTAATAGTTGACAGGGTTGTGGTCCATTTAGTTCACAGAAACTCTTTTATATACCGTGCTGCTTTATACATTCAATCCGAGCACTATAGAATATTTGTTGTAGTCTGTTTTTTTTATATCGTTTTATGTATTAACATTTGTATATGTAGATGTATATATATTTTATATGATATCCTATCGTTTTACCTTTTTTTATATATTTCCTTTCATCAGCAGTTATTTGTTTATATATATATAATAGTTATTCGTCCTGTTAATGTATTTTATGACTCATATTTGTAAATTTTATATCTATACTGGAATGAATAAATGAGGCTGAGATTGCGGACCTGGGAGGAATATAGTTTGATAATTTTGGCAATATTTACGGTTATGCCTTTTTAAATATATCATATATATCAAGTCAAATGATGAGATAAAAGGAGGGGTGAGGGTGAGGTGAGTGGCTAGGGCAGAAGCACAGTCGTAATGAACTATGTATTTCGATAATGATGTACCAACGCTTCCTCCAAATATAGACTAATTTTGGAAGAAATACGAAATCACTCGGCTTAGACATGCTATCTACCGAAACCAATCAACCGCTCCTCCCGTTCCTAAAAATGGTGTACGTCCTTAACAGTTCTTTATTCCCTTCATTGAAAGATGAATCCGCAAATTTTGCAGGAGGCGCGAGTGGCTATCATTATACAGACTCCGCCTTTTTCGAGCGGGCTGCTCTGTTTGTAACTTTCGTGTTCCACATGTATCCAACGTGACAAATTTAACGGTACTTGATTCAAGATCAAAACTACACTATGATATGTTTCCCGAAAGGTAGCGAGGGCGGTATTGATGAACTTAGCATACATAGACTCCGGATGATGTGTGACCTTATTATTTCACTTTGGCTTGGGCTTTGAGTACGTTTCTATATGTGCTGTCGTGTTGGGCGAATCTAACCGTAATAATAGTTACCGACTTCGTGATCTGCGTTATAGTCATTAGCGCCCCCCCCCCCCCACACAATTCTGCAAGGTCGGTAAGAGTGACTCCATGGTTTTCCCTTTCGGAAAACCAAAAAGAAACATCCGACAGGGAATATTAGAGTACAGGTCACTTGTCGCGGTTCATTAAATACGTCAAGCGGAAACTTTCAGAAACAGTATTTTCTATGTAGACTGTTAGATATCATCATGATCCTCCCTCTCTGTGCTGAGAAATGTTCAATACTGAACAGTATAAGTGACCGATCGTATCTTACATTGAAATTTGGTTTTGAACTTCCAAGACTGAAACCAAGCGGCCCCACAAAGGGGAGGGGACCCCTGATCTTACATCCCTCCCAAGACCACGACAAAAACTCCCATTTTCTTCAGATATAACATGACAACCCGTCCATTAAACGTACATTGTTTTATTTCAGCAATTGTATGTATGTATGTATATGTGATCTTCCCGCAAGCAGGAACTCGCGAAAGAAGCCACGGAGGCTTGTAGACTCGCAAGCTGACCGAAGCCAATCTCTCGGCACACATTGTCTTTTCGTTTTGTCTTGTTTGGTTTTTTTGTTCTGAAACAGAACCTTTCTTTGAAGCCCGTGTCCTTCTGTTTCTTCCCTGTTTTGTTGTATTTATAAAAGTTTGAACAATATTTGTTTTTGACAAATGTTAATTAATATTGCACTAAAGTTGTATTTGGTGCGAAGTAGCTTAGCTCAATAGAACGGCTGACGAATCTTGGATGGCGTAAACACGAAACCGATAGAATGTAGCGTATGTATCATAAGTAGGGTCAACATGTTATCCAAGCATTAAATGTAAAAGTTAGGGCGTTTGCAGGGAAACCGCGTAACAAGACTTTATTAAATGTCAGTGTGTAACTCAGTGTATGTCTTCGAACTATCAAGCGTTTGATGCTGACGTTATGAGCAATCTGATTGGCTGAAAACTCCGTAATTGAGAACCTGTTTGGGAAAAAAAAATTCGCAGCCGGGCGTTACAATAGAACAGAGGGTCCCCAAGAGAGGTTCGTCCGAAATTTTGAGCCAACAGATCACTAACTGCCAGTCATATCTTTTTGCACGAACAATTGAATGAGTACCAACATAGCTTATCTTAGTATGCTTGTTGTAGTTAATAGATTAAGTGCCCACATATCAATTCCAGATCCATTACGGTGCTTGTTCTCTTGTTATAACATTTTCACTTTGGTCAGCTGCAGTTTAGATGAAGGGAGAAAGAGTCAGATTCAATTAGTATTAGTTATACCCAGGAAGTTCCACTGATAATTACAAAAACATGATATCAGGATGTAGTGAGGGACACTTACTTGGGAATAAGAGACCAGTGGCGTAGGAAGGTACTTTTGAGTGGGGTGGCTGAAGACTGATGGCCGGCCTGGGGGAGGGGTCTAAGGGGAGGGGGTGTCCCCCTCCCCTTTGGATTTTTTTTGCATTTCCAGGTGGCCTCAGATGCAATTTGGTGCAATATAGCACACTTCAACCCACCCACTCCCATTTTGTATATAATTTTGCATTTTCACCTGGCCTTAGATGCAATTTGGTGCTCCAAATGAGATTTTTTTCTCATTTGGAAATGAAAAAGGGGTTTTCTGACTTGCGAAGCGGGGGGGGCGGAATGATACTTCCGCCCCTCCACATTTTTCACCGGGGGGCTGGCGCCCCCCCAGCCCCCCCGGTTCCTACGCCCTTGTAAGAGACCGTTGGGATATTCCCACAACCTGTTATAAGGGAGTGAAGATTTCACTGTCAAATTTACCGGCAACCTTCTCTTGTAACTCCCCTTCCCCTGCAAGCTCTCCCCCGTACCCCCCCCCCCCCCCCCCCCGCCTTCGTTACTTATCTATAATGTAGGCCTTATATCAAATGTCTTTGTGTGTAATAATACGGCTGAGGTTAGTTCCAAGGTGTTTCGACAACACAGCTAGTTGACCTCTAACGTCACTTCCGTTTCAGATTCGCTGATCTTATTGTGGAGTTTTGGGATGTGTTGGGGATAGAGATGAAGATGCTAGTTACTTTTAGAGCATTTTTAAAACGAAATGCATAAAATCAAGTCAACAAATGATGGAAAACGAAACATTCAGTGTGCGGTACTAACTGTTTGCATCACTAAGGTAAGCGAAACCCTCAGATCTAGGCCCTAGGTAAAGATGGTACACGAAACACTCAGTGCGCTGTACCAGGTGTCTGAATCACTGTATCTGTGATGTGGTGTCGAAACACCCTGCATGGAATTCCAAGTGTTTGAATCACTGTGTCCTGGTAAGTGAAACCCTCAGAATGCAATATCAAGTTTTGTTGTCGAAACACCCTGAAACTAGCCTCAACTCGCTGTGTTGTCGAAACACATTGACACTAACCTTACTGAAACCCCTCAGAATGCAACACCAAGTTTTGTTGTCAAAACACCTTCAAACTAGCCTGAGCAACTAGCTGCGTTGTCGAAACACCTTGACACTAATCTCAGTGAACCCTCAGAATGCAATACCAAGTTTTGTTGTCGAAACACCTTGAACCTAGCCTGAGCTAGCTCTGTTGTCGAAACACCTTGACACTAACCTCAATTAAACCCTCAGAATGCATTACCAAGTATTGTTGTCCAAACACCTTGAAACTATCCTCAACTAGCTGTGTTGTCGAAACACCTTGACACTAACCTTGTGAACCTTGTGAAACCCTCAGAATGCAATACCAAGTTTTGTTGTCGAAACACCTTGACACTAGCCTCAACTAGCTGTGTTGTCGAAACACCTTGACACTAACCTCAATTAAACCCTCAGAATGCATTACCAAGTATTGTTGTTGGAACACCTTGAAACTAGCCTCAACAAGCTGTGTTTTCGAAACACCTTGACACTAACCTCAGTGAAACCCTCAGAATGCAACACCAAGTTTTGTTGTCAAACACCTTCAAACTAGCCTCAAGTAGCTGTGTTGTCGAAACACCTTGAAAGTTGACACTAATCTCTTTGTTGTCGAAACACCTTGAACCTAGTCTCAACTAGCTGCGTTATCGAAACACCTTGACCAACTAGCTGCGTTGTCGAAACACCCTGAAACTAGCTGCGTTGTCGAAACACCTTGACACTAATCTCTTTGTTTTCGGAACACCCTAAAGCTAGCCTAAACTAGCTGCGTTGTCGAAACACCTTGACACTTATCTCAGTGAAACCCTCAGAATGCAATACCAAGTTTTGTTGTCGAAACACCTTGAACCTAGCCTGAGCTAGCTCTGTTGTCGAAACACCTTGACACTAACCTCAATTAAACCCTCAGAATGCATTACCAAGTATTGTTGTCGAAACACCTTGAAACTAGCCTCAACAAGCTGTGTTGTCCAAACACCTTGACACTAACCTCAGTGAAACCCTCAGAATGCAATACAAAGTCATCATTCATTCACTTCCCATGCTCCATTAATCCCCATGCTTTATTCCTCACCGTGCCCCATTAATCTACCATACGCAATTCATATAACACCATTCACATACCTCCATTCATTCACCTACTAACCCCACCCACCTTTTGCCATCCACTGATCTACCAAATATACTTCTAACCATTTAGTCAGTCCAACCTTAATTACAACCTTTACTCACTCTATTGCAATTCAACACACCTAGCCTTTATTTTAGTCTGACATAAGTTTCTAAAAGAAACATGCTCAACTTTTCTCCCATAGACACCAAATAGGGCTTACCTATTAACCAAATCAAATGTTATAAAAGTCTATTATATTTCCACTCTATTCTATTGACACTATTGTTTTTCTTTACTTCTTTTCCAGACGCTTTGTGGAGGTTGATCTGACAGATTTACATACAGAAGGACGGCTAATGTGTGAACATACAGAGAGACAAATGGACCAACAGACAAATAAACAGATGAACAGTAACAGTGTTATGTCCCCTCTTCACCAACTTTGTCGGCAGAGAGATAATAAGTGCTTTGCATAAGGACATAACACAGGTGCATTGACCAGGATTCAAACTAGGAACCTCTTGCTGTGTGGCTTTGCTAAAAACTTTTAAAAAGAAAAGTACTAATAACTTTGTGTAGGTTTGAGTTAACTTACTTTCCTTGCTCCAATGCAACCATGCCTGTTCCATGTGAAAGGCATATAAAAACTTCTGTGTACCTGGAAACACTGCATGCAGTGCTTGGTATTCTTGTTCGGAATAGTCAAGCATGAAGAACTTGGGGTTCCAATCAAGGTTCCATCTTTGATGATGTCAAGGGCCTCTGTTATCGCAACAGTCGTTTCATTCTCTGTGATGAATTCAGCCACAGGACTATAACCAACCTTGGTCCTCACAAATACCAAGAACAGGCAGAGCATATTTTGTGGTCGTGTAGGTGGCATCAATGAGTACCATGTCTCCATAACGCTTTAAAAGCAGTTGTTGCTGGCTGGTCTGATGGATGAACAGGAAAGTAGTGCTTTCTCCGGTGTCATAGCTGTCATCTTCCATGTCATCCCTATCATCTGTTTCTTGGACAATACCTTGTGTTTTGGGCTTTCTATGTGTAAATGAGCGATTGTAACGATAGGCGTATTCTTGTGTGGGCGTACATGTATATAGTGTAGCCTTAGGCTATGGTGCGCTTGTAAGCGACGCATCGCTGTTTAATTACGTAACAGAGGTTTCAAACGTATCGGGCGCGGCGCGCTGTTTGTGGTGCGTGCGTGCATCTGGTGTGAGTGTGTGCGTGTGGTGTGATAGAACTTTCTTGTGTATGAAAAGGTTTGGCAGAGCTTATGAATGAGGCGGTGAGTACGGATGGTTGACCGGCCAAAACTTGTGAGCGAGTGAGTACGTTTGATTCATATGTAGTGAGCTTGTGACTTGTAAGTAAAGTATGCTTTATATTTTATATTTAGTTTGCTCCAGTTGAGTTGTTAATTTATTCAAGTAAACCGTTGCTCCAGTTGAGTTATTAAATTATCCAAGTAAACCGTTAATCTTTTGTTTCTGCGTTATCTTTGCAACTTCTCTCCCCTGAGTCATCATACTTTTGGGAGGGCACGCCAGTATGGAAAACCACTAAATTTACATATGGATCTGCACATCTGAGATAGCTGTTTGTTTTGGCTTGTCTGAGCACTTGCGAAGAAAAAAAAAACAATCTCGGTTGTCTTCACTTTGCCATGCCTTCACTTTTTCTTCTAGATTGAGTTGGTCAAATTGTGAAAACCTACCTTTACATAGTGCCAGCTGTATGTAGTTTCTTATTGTTCTGTCTGTGGGAAAATATCACCTGTCATGTTTCAGAGGATTGGAGTCAGGACAAAGCTCATTATAGACAAAATGCTCAAGTGTCTTTCCATAATTCCTTATATAATCTTGTTCCTAACTTCACGATGAATATAGCAAAAACTGCAATTTTTTTTACAAATGTCACAATGTGACTTGATCCTATACAACACTTCTACCAGCCTAGATCAGTTTCTTGAATATGTGACATGATGCTTGTTCATCTGGGCAATACAGGGCCTCTTCTACCTTCACAATTAGATATTATGCAGCTCTACAAGTTAAAGCATGATGTTGGGTCTGAAGTGGGTACCAGTGAGAATAAAATAAGGGAGGTGCCTCTGTCCATTAGAGAAAATTGTGGTTTTATTAAGCCCCTATACATAATATGGTGAAGCTTAAGTAAGCTTATTTCCAAGTAATGGTTTTTGAGGAAAACCTGGGAGAGGGAACAAGGGCTTCCCCCCACCCATCCCCTTTGGGAAATTTGTATTTCTAGTTGTGTATTTGAAAATTTGCTCAAGGTCTGGGAAACTGTGGGACAAGACCTTATAGAGTGCACCTGCCCCCACCCCCAGATTCCTGTCAGTGGGTTTGTTTGTACCTCTTGTGTACCAGATAAAAACTTCACATTGTTAAGTATGTTATGATTCTTGCATTGTATGTGTAACAAAGAAATATAAAATAAATGAGTTTTATCTGCTTGTTAGAAGTTCCTACACTCTTTGTCCTTCCTGAAGCGGGCAATGTTTTTGATCCTTCCAAGTTTGCTGGACTGAGCTGCTGCAATTTTCTTTAGACCTAACGTACACACTCCGCCAAGGTTTTCTTGCCAATCAAAAGCAGCTGGTAGTGAGCTTTAACAACATCAGCTCCCAGTTTTCTTGTTTAAAAAGGCGGGCACTGTCTTATGCGTTGTTGAAGAATTTTACACAATTTTTTTTACAATGTTGTATCAAGTTAACTGTAAATTAAGAGACCTTTTTGTACTGGAATTGCACTTCCAAGTGTATGGTGACCCAAGATGAACAAAAAAAATTATATCACACATTCACAGACAAAACTCCTCTGTAAGGAATGTCAGAATATTCATTGATTGATTTGCCAAATTGCCAAACAAAATTTCTATCATGGGATTAGCCTTTTTTTCTATAGCAATTAAGTCACATGCACAAATGATCAAATTCTTCTTGGAAATTCAGTGGCTTAATCTTATCTGTTGGTGGACTTGAACCACCTGCTGAATAAATTCTGCATCACCTGAACAGACTTTTATTATGGCCAAACAAATTACCAAGAAATAAGTTACTTAGATTGACAGCTCACTGGCACCTTGAATACTGAAATTAGCTAGGTCTACCAGACTTCTGTAGACCTAACGTAGTGCCTATCTGAACGTATTTATTGTTATTATTAGTTTAGTTTGGTAGAAAAAAAAGGATCAGGAGGGGCACTCAATTCCCAAGGACCCTATAGGAGAGAAAAATCTGAAGACATAAACACTCAGACCCGATTACAATGCTTAAAGTGCTTGTCCAAAGCATTCTTAACCCGTTCACACTTCTTGCAAGTACAACTTTCTCAGGCAAACCGTTGTAAGTTTTCACAAAACCGTGCAAGCTTACCCACCAATTCCATTACGAGTATCCCTCCTGTCCTGACAATACACAACATACCCCGTCCAGGGGAATTTCCGAGAACCGATGGTCTGTGAGACCGATGGTCTATGGAGCATGCCCCCTACTGTAAATTCTTCACTGGTGGACGTCCCTGCCCCCCCCCCCTTAAAATCTGAAGAGGTAAGGGAAAACGGGCGATTTAATCCAGTTTAAAACACTTTTTTACATTGTCATATTACAAAAATATTATTTGAAATTCGAGTAGTCTAAAGAATTTTGACTCCTTACAGAAGTAGAACTGAAAACCACAACATGTTCCCTTGTTATAGCGGATACTGTCATTATTATCCCACTTTACTATGAAATCAGGATTAATTAGGGGTCAACTTTTAACCTCTAGCCTGTAACAGTTGACACAATTTCCTCATAATAAACCAAACATCTAATTTACTTCCTAAAATTTGTACACTTTGTAGCACAAACACACAGCAGGGGGGTTAGACATTTGAGAGCGGTGGCTTTTGCCCCCTGCAACCCCCTCTGGTTACGCCACTAGTGGAGGCCTAGTATCAATGCAAGCCGCCCCAGCCCCCTTGCGCAACTCACTGGCATCCATTATGAAAAGAAATGGCTGTAAATTCTTTTAAATTACGCGCTTTATCAAGGTAATATTACCGGTAGTAAGATTTGTCTTACCAAGTGCTATTATAGGCCTAGTAGTTTAGGTCTCGCGGGGCCTAGTATTTAGTAATAGTTTCGGTCTTGCGGACCTCGGTCTCGAAGATCTTCGGTGTTGCGGACTTTTTTACTTTCGGTCTCGCGGACCTCGCAGATTCTCAAGAAGAACAGTAAATTCAGCAAAAATTTTACAAATACTTCTAGCATTGGTAAAGACAATCTTCAGCTTATCCCTGTAGTGTAAGTGTAACTAGGCCTAGGCCTAGGTGTACCTTACTCCTTAGCATGCCTCCTGATATTATTAGAAATGACTTTCCTTCCTTTCAAAACACCTATAAGCACCTCCACTAGAAATATAATCCTTATCAAAATTTATGACTGCCCCCATCGACCCCCAATTTCGTTTAAACATAGCTGTTCAACAGAGTAATTCACCAACCATTACTAGGCTAACGGTTATGCCGTTAGGCCTACAGTACCTTAGGCTACGTCTTGGGGCCTAAGCTGTGGCAGCTACAACCTGCAACAAAGCCTGGCTCATATAATTTTCTCAAACGTTAAAAGTTCAAGTCAATAGAATACATTTAGGTCTAATCTTTACGTCCAGGCTTCAAACCCATGCTGCCCAGTTGCCGTCATCTTCGGGTTAATCTTCAGCCTGAGTAGCCGTCATCAACAACTTGTACAAGTAATTTACACTTTCCATTTCGCGCCATTGCCATAGCAATACTAGAGAGGGCTCTTGAAAACGGAAGTACGTCACAGGTCAACTTCTCTGTTGTCGAAACACCTTGGAACTAACCTCAGCCGTAATAATACATCGAAATCGCACTCTGGCTGCGTTAGCAGACTACAAATAGCACTCGCATTGATCAATGCAGCAAAACGATTGATTAGAAAAGAAGGTCGGACCCCAGCTCTACTTGACCAGACCTGGATGGTAAGCCTAACTACTAACGATAGTGAAAATGCAACTTTCACTACATTTTCCGAGGCATCGTCAGTTGTATTGCCCTAGTTGATCCTGTATGCCCCAAAAACCGACTGTTGTGTCAAAATATCACTTACATTTCTTTACTTGCTTTCCTCCGTATATTCAATGTAGGTACTAGTTGCGCTAATAGTAATATGTAATTGTGTTGTTACTGTTTAACAAAACATTGAAGAATGATAGCCAACATGTAGTGTAGGCTCAGTCACAGGCAAAGTAACAGATGCCTTCGTTGATAATATCAGTCACTTACATCTAGGGCTGTACGTCATTAATTAATGGTACAAAATGTTATGGTAACGGTCCTATTACTAGTCTCATGTTCGGATCTGAAAGTTTTCCACAGTTTGTGCAACATGTTAGGCATACAAGAATGCATACTTTTTGTTCATTCTTAGCAAACTTGTTTGAGCCAATGCATACACAGGGATGTTTTGAATATTCAACTACCTGATACAGTGAACTGTACTGTATGTCCATGAAATACTACCATCAACTGATAACACAGTAGCCTAGTAATATAATGGATACCTCATAGAATTCTGAAAATGAATCAATTTTGAGATCAACTAAAATGGTTTTTGCTTGTTGACTGTTGGGCAATATATGAAAAAGGACCAACCCTCTTATTTGTTATATGAGGACACAAAATGATGTTGTCTGTATTATTATTCCATAAGCAACATCATGAGAATGGGTAAATCATTTAAGTGACAGCCAACAGTTGAAAGTACAATACTGTCTCACAGACTGGTAGAGAGTCAGTACTCGAGTTCAAGCATTGTAGCCTGTACTTATACTAGTTGACCTCATGGATTTGTACACGTACCCATACTTGTACTCAAGCCAATTTACAATGAAGTATGGACACTAGTACAAAATTAAGTACCTGTAGTCATGCTTTGATCTTATTTGTACTCATATCAAGGGTAACTCTACTTGTACTCAAGCATGCTGTTGTATTACTGTACCTACAGCTATTTAGTCTCTCCTGATTACACTTCTGTGTGAGCAAAGTAAGTAACAGGCCCCTTCAGAAGTACCACATTTTAACATGCGATAAGCCAATGGAACACATGGTCAATGGCTCAAGGAATATCTTAGAGGTTCAAAACTACCATGGACTTTTTGAATTTTGAGAATACTAAAAATCAGAAGAGTTTCTGCTGAAATATATTTGTTCTTCTCTGTTGGTGATGGTGATAAAAAAAAAGATTGGATAACAAGTTTTTGTTGATTTGTTTGTTTGTTTGCAGACCGAAACAGGAGTACAAGGACTACCATATCTTTCCATGTTCATTGCAGGGTACTCCTAAAGTAAAAATGTTTTGGGGTAAGTTTCTACTTCTTGTTTAAAGATAAGGGGTTTTACTTGAATTTTCTAATTATGGGGAAAGCAGAGGGAAAGGGATTTATTACTAAAAGTGAAATTGGAGTGTAATACTGTACTTGTTTATACCATATGAATGTGAGATACTGTGGCTTTGACATTCCCCACCCTCCCTCATTCCTCCAAGAAAGAGTGACTTTATAGGGTCACAACCAAATAAGGGCTGACCAGCTCAATTGCTAGAAAATGCAGGTCTTGTATCCCAGTGGTCACTGGTTCAAATCCCAAGACCCATCCTAGCCACTTCTTTATTTGATCTTTGCAAAATTGTTTAGCATTTAACCAGTCTGTTTTCTGTTGGGAAAATTATGTTTAAAAAGTGAAGCAGGAAAAACAGAATTATTAATCCAATGTCCACACACAAGCTTATTCTATAGCTGGGACCAGTTTAAATGATCAGAATGGCAATCTTTACTGTATTTTTTAGTTTGACTAAATTTGTCAGAAATGGAGGATCTAAGTTCATTTTTTTGTTAAATTTATAGCAGTTTTGCAGTACATTTTTCTGAATGACTTATTTCTTTTAAAGAAAATACATGTAATTTTTAACATTTTCAGTCGATTTTTTAACCATGTTCAGTGTGCACATAGTATTTACTCCCTCTCATTTAGTACTGTACATACAATAAAAAGTCATATTCTTCTTGTCTGCCAAGTGTATACAATATACACAAAGGTACCCACTAGTGTAGCTTATGGAATGTTGAGTGTTTCATGTAGTTACAGTCATATATTTCATAGATGTATGTGTGATATATGGAAGCCTGGCTTCTGATGTTTTTTGTATCTTAAAATTAAGTAAAACTTAAATGGTGTGAAGACTCGCGCAAAAAGAAACGTCTAATGCCGGTAATCTGACCTAGTTTCGAATGAGGTGTAACAGAAGCTTGCTACCGTTGGTAATTAGACACTAGTGTACCTCAGTACAAACAGCTGCGGTCAATACCCACAGCACAGTGTACTAACGATACAGCGATGGACATCTCAGGTCCAGCTAAAGATAACAAGGTATCACGTTTCATTACTGTCTGCATTTTGTAGCGACAAGAGAAAAACTTCACTTGCAAGCAACAGAAAGTTCACTTTTTCAGTGCGCGGCACACGGTTTGGGGCGAGTCTTCAATGCCTTTAAAGGTAATCTCAGTGATGGTATTCTCACTTGCATGATACTGTTTGACAAATGTTATAACTTGCTAAACTTTCACTGTAAATTAAATAAATTAGCAAGTAAGAAATTACAATAGTCTGCTCTGGAGAGCATTGCTGGTGCAGTGGTGATGTCAAGAAGGGAAGGAGTTGAGGAATTTGAGCACTAGAAAATGATGATTAGTGACATGGAGAGAGGTTTCATCATAAAGTGAAGTGGTTGATACTGGAAAGTATTCAAATATCTGTTCTCAATCCCCCAAAGTCGCATGGTATGACGTCCATATAAATGGGTTGCAATGAATGTCAGAAATAAGAGAGAACTGTACCATCATCATATTATGTGGTCAGTTCTATTAACAATGAGATTTCTTTACCATGTAATATTCATTTTATAATTTTGCTTTTTAATAGGTGTCACATTAATACCAGGACAGCCCTGTACAAAGGTGCTAGATAAAACAATCTGTTTGTCTATGGCAGCCTTGGATAGCAGACAAAACATTGGTAGGTACAATCATTCATGAAGTTTATCCCTTTTGCATAAACTTAGCTAAGATATGTTTTGGACAAAGTAAGTTCATGAGGGGACTGTGTATTTTGATATTAGTCAGCCTTCTTTGTGTCTCAACCTGTAGAACTTCTGTCCATACAGTATCTCAATTTCTCTGTTTGTTATACACAGTCAGTATCTTCATAGCATATTTTTTTATCAAAGAACTGACTAAAAGGTGAAGCCTGAGGTACTTCCCATAGTGAGGTAAAATATGAAAAAACATGGACAAGATATAACAGAGTTGCAGATTTTATGTGCACGCAGCAGGTGTTTAGGTTGAAGGTGATTTTAAGGAGATGACAGAGGACAAATCTTGTTATGGCAAGGATAGTCTTTCTTTTCAATTTCTGAAACTTCCAAAAGCAGTGAATCGGTTTAATACACCTCATACAACATGTGTGGGAAGAAACATTTGTCAGTTCACTGATCTGCATCTGTAAACATATATGTTTGGGCACTTTATGTCAAATACGAACCTTGTGAGGATGTTGTGAGGGCGTTGTGGTCAAGTGGTTAAGGCAGTGGACTTGTGATCTAAGGATTACAGGTTCGAGCTCTGGCCAGATCATTGCGTTGTGTCCTTGGGCAAGGCACTTTATCTCCATTGCCTCTCTTCACCCAGGTGTATAAATGGGGACTTGCGAGGTGACTTGTAAATATAGTTGCATGCGTCGGTTTGTGGCTGCACCCTATGGGAAGTCCCCCAGGGGACACGTGGCTGTGGTGCACTGTGGTGCCCCAGGAGAGATTGTTTGAATTGTGCACACTTTGGTGTGTAGGTGTGACAAGTTACCAATGACCAGGGTTAAGTACAAAGCTCATAGAACTTTTGGATTATGCGCTATATAAATAACGGGGTAATAATAATAATAATAATTAAATCAGACGTTAATGGAGGCATAGGAGCGACGTGTCCCCGTAGGTAAAGCCTGGAATAGTTAATTAATCAAAGTGCCCTCTCAGTTTTACTCTCCTTTCTTTCATTTTTGTGCCTCTTAACTCCCCGAGCTGAAATTCTTTTTTTTCTCTGTTGCAAAACTTAGAAACCTTAGAGATGCCTTTTTCAATTTATTCCTGCTTTCCTCAGGTTCTGGATTTACTCAAGTAGTTATACAGACAGAAGGATCAGAACATCTTCTCTGCACCCTGATGAGTGGCGTCATCTTTCAGCAGTACATGAATGTAACATTATCAGAGGGCGAGAAAGTCACTTTATCTGTGGAGGGCACAGGTAAAACATTAACATGTTGTCCAGTTTAAAATACCACTTTATCTGTGGAGGGCACAGGTAAAACATTAACATGTCTCCCAGTTTAAATACCACTTTATCTGTGGAGGGCACAGGTAAAACATTAACATGTCTCCCAGTTTAAATACCACTTTATCTGTGGAGGGCACAGGTAAAACATTAACATGTCTCCCAGTTTAAATACCACTTTATCTCTTTAGGGCACAGGTAAAACATTTACATGTCTCCCAGTTTAAATACCACTTTATCTCTGGAGGGCACAGGTAAAACATGAACATGTCTCCCAGTTTAAATACCACTTTATCTGTGGAGGGCACAGGTAAAACATGAACATGTCTCCCAGTTTAAATACCACTTTATCTGTGGAGGGCACATGTAAAACATTAACATGTCTACCACTTTAAATACCACTTTATCTGTGGAGGGCACAGGTAAAACATGAACATGTCTCCCAGTTTAAATAGTACTATTTGGATACATGGATAAAGTAACTTTAAAGGTTTTTAGCTAAAATATAATCATATTCATGCAGCTCATTACAGAATTTTAGTTCCTGGTTTAAGCTTAAATTTTCTGTCACCATTTGGAAAAGAAAATTACATTATGTGTACTGTTCAGTGATTCAGATTTTTCCTTTAGTTCTTTTGGGAAAAATTTCAGCAATGGCTGTTAGCCAGGAAATAGAAATATGGAATGGGAGAATCTGGCTCAGGTTGCTATTTTGAAGTATAAATTGGCATTCCATTAGAATAAAGTGCTTTGTGGGTAAGCAGGCCAAAAAAAAAGAGGAAAAGTTTGTAGAAAAGTCATAACAAGAGATCTCTTCTCAGTTTCTCTCCCATCTCCGTGCAGGTATGGTACATCTGAATAAAAAAGAGGACAAATTTTTCCATTATTATTTATGATAATTATATTATACTTCTAATAACAGAAAGATATGATGTAATCTAAGAGCTTTTAAAGGGTGTGAAGACTCGCGCACAAAGAAACGTCTCATGCTGGTAATCTGACCTAGTTTCGAATGAGGTGTACCAGAAGTGTTAGACACCACCATCGATCCCAGAAAATACACACACAGCTTGCTACCGTCGGTAATTAGACACTAGTGTACAGTCAATACATACAGCTACGATCAATGCCCACAACACAGTGTACATAGCAGCTATAGACATCTCAGGTCTATATAAAAGATAACAAAGTATCACGTTTCCTTACTGTCTGCATTTTGTAGCGACAAGAAGAAACCTTCACTTGCAAGCAACAGAAAGTTAACTTTTTCAGATTGTGGCACGCGGTTTGGGGCGAGTCTTCAATGCCTTTAAATCCTCATTACTTTCGTGCAGAAAATTTCTGGAACACCTAAGGAAGAGGGACAAGGAGGCTGACAGGGTGCTGTTGCATGGATTGTGTTCCTTTAAGGTTTTGTGATTACATAAGCTCTCTTCCTTATAGTCTCTACTTTTTTGTCTTATTTGTCTCCTGTCACTGCACTCGTCAACATTCTCTGCTCAACTTCTCCACTTGAGAGCTCTCTTCACAGTTTCTCTACCATCTTCTTGCAGGGATGGTACATCTGACTGGATTTACCGTTCGGAATAATGAAGACCATTTGGGGTACGGTCCTAAGGCCTTTCCAGACGAGTATTATGATGACAACACAGTTGAAGGTCAGTGTCCTGCAACTTGGGTTTATAAAGTAGAAGTGTGTGGCCCTGGCTTTGGTGAAACCAACTCCAGGGGGTTACCGGTTCTGGAAATTGTCTCCAGTTTATATTTTTTTTAGGTACATTCTGAGGTATATTATCTATAATTAGGTGTAGTCGTGTGAGTTTGCAAGGGAGGTATACATCCCCGTACACCCCACCTGAATCCACACATCGGGGCATCCTTGGCCCCGAATGAGTAGTCTAATTCTTTCCCAACTGATTGCAAGTTTCCCCAGACTTGGTGATGGAGATAAGTGGGCAGGGCATCCGTTGCCCTTCCTTTTGCGCATGCCATTGTTGAAAGCAATCCATGACATCGAACCTGAAAAATAATTTCTAATTTGTTTTATCCCTCTTTTTATATCGCCCAATCATTCACAGAAGAACAGTTCACGGTTAAGATGGAGGATACAAGAGAATTATCAGGAGACTGGGAGGACAGCTCAGACTTGCCCGAAGTGTCATCAGGTGAGTTTTTAATAATCCACCTCTCTACCGAGAAACAGAATCAGTTTGACGTTTAAAAATACAAAGTCTCACTCATTTTGCTGTGAAGGGTTCAAACTCATTTGGGTGGGTTTATTGGAGTTCAGGTAAATGTAGCCTTTGTCAACAGCCAAAGATGCTATTACTAGTCTGTATCCATTTGCATGGACTCATAAAACTCTGAGTTGCTCAGAGTTCAAGTGGTTACTCATTGATCGAATTTGAGTCGAATTTGACTCTTGAGTAAAAGACTGGTTTGGGTAGACTCTATATAAGTCTGGTTTCACTTACTTTGAGTTGAAATGGTGATTCATTTAGATCGAATTTGAGCCCTGGTTCATCTACTCTGAGTAAAAGACTGGTTTGGGTGGACTATTGTTTCTACTCTGAGTAACATCTAGTAACATCTACTCTGAGTAACATCTCCTCTGAGTAAAAGATTAGACCAGACGGTGTGATGAAATGACTTACACTGCCCTCTGTACTTTCTCTGCGGGATGGGTTTCCTTTTACTTTGGTTGAGAACCTCTCTTATGTTTCATTTTGTTATTTATTTTATTCAAAAATCATAACAAGATTGTGTAATCTTGCCTGCCCAAGGCCCAAACTCTCATATGGAGTCTCATAAATGTTATTTCATTTTTGCAGTCTTTGGATCTGAACATATCTCTTCCATTTGTGTACTACTGTTTGGATGTCAAGAAATAAACAATATCTTAGTTTAGTCGGACAATTAAATGAGTATAGATGTAGTCTGTTTGCTTGATTCGTTGACATTAATCATACATAATGAATGGTTAAAGTTCTCTGGTACCTGTAGGTGGTCTTAAATTCCTGGGAATCCTTCTGTTTTTTTTGTTGAAATGAATAAAACAAAACCAGGAATTTTGTGACTTTGTTGGAGTTTTATGAACATAATAATGTGATGTGTAAACCTTGATTACATCATCAGGTCATAGCTGCTGCAGTTTGAAATTCCTTTTGTTTTGGTGGGATGTTAACAGTTTGGAAGGATTTTGAATTCCTTGAAAATGCATGTTATTCTTGCTGAGGATAAAAAAATATAGACCTTTTTTGAAAACCCAAATAGAAAAGAAAATTGTGTTGTGTAAGGTTTGAGTAGCGGAGGTGAAGTGTTTCAGTCTAAAGGACTGGAGAGTCTGCTTTATCCACTTAGTGCAAGATTGCACGTCATCTCTGTCATTTGTTTTTTGGCTTGCCAGATTGAAATCATTCGTCCTCCGGGTTTGACACGTGTGCTGCATGGTGAGAACCCTCAGTACAGAAGTCTGAGAGTCTGAAATTTGTTATCATTGCAGGATCTTCTTCAGAGGGAGGACTAAAAAAACAGATTGAAGTGATTATTGAAAAGACAAGTTAATTAGAATTGTAGCCGTGGTGTAGAGATATAAACGAGACTGAGGACACTAAGGCTTCTACTGGATATGTCATCTATTCAATCCCTGAAAGCTACAAAAAATATATATATAAATTCTCTATTAACGTACAAATATATCACAAAATAATCAATAAATAGCAAGCAGCACAAATATACAAGTATCACATAAAGACTAGAAAATGCAACGCAAACCTCAAAGACGCAACTCAAATGGTTTCTACAATTACACATTTAAAACTCCATAAACCGCAATAGTTAAAACGTACCTATTTAGTATCCTTTACTCCTATAACGCAAATCCTGGGACAATCAAAGGTCACACAGTATCGGCATGGGCTGTACTGGCTGCCACACCCTGGCACAAGTAACATGTATAATATAAGTATTGCAGAACTCCAGTCACACAACTGACCCTACGCAGATCTAGAACGCCAGTGAGCTCCACGATCTCTCCATGCCACATGAAGGAACGACCAAACAGAGGGCATGACCTCACACACTGAATAAACATGAGGTACATTCTCTTACAAGAATATTGACCAAATGAATCAGGGTAGCTCTACTACGAGTGACCAGTCAGGCTCTCTAAATTGTAAATGTTTACCTATTTAGCCTGTTTGCAGTAGATACAGCAGTTTGTTACCAATTTTTTTTGGCTCTTTCTTCTTCTCTTGTCTAAGCCTTAATACCTATTTCTCTTTTCCTGATTTAGAAGCATCGTTTACTGACCAACAACCACATGTAATAGCAGTCTCCGATTCTGAACCTGCCAAAGCTAATGAGATGGAGTCCCCCAGCTGGCAGAAAGTCCCTGAGAACACAATCATTCCTGCACAAACTGACTATCAAGAACAGTCAATGGTGGGACCAACGGAGAGTGTACAAGGTTAGACAGACAACAAGACCTGTAACATTAAATTTATTCTCATGATCATGTTCTCCTGAACAGAGTCTGTCTAATGAATCCTGTTTTCATTCATGTCAAAGTGTACGATATGTAATCAAATTATGGCTCGTGGGAATGCTCGTTGCCGCCGGCAAAAATTTTCTGGACCACAAGGAGGCTTCAGAACACTTTTAATGCTGCCAGCTTTTAAATCCTATAATATCGTAGCAATTGGCTTTCTGCCAGCCATAGATCAATGAAGAATTGAAGATGAAATTCATGTAAAGACAGAAATGGGAAAAACATAAAACTTTGGGGAGTTTGCTATAAATGGGCAAAATGAAATTCGAAGGTAAAAATTCCAACATAACAGATAGACAAATATGAAAGTAGAAAAATCTTTTAGTTCCCCATGTACTGTAATACTTCAGGTTTTGTCATGGGGCTCGGCAGCCCAGGAATTGAAAACAAAAATATCACTACGTCTCTTATTCCCTCCCACTCATGTCAAATATGCTTAAAACCTTCAAAATCTTCTTCATTTTCAAAAAGGAAATAAAACACTTTAAGTAGCATAGACTTCAACACCTTTCATATAATTCATAACTGTAAGTAGATGTTTGGCAATGAATTTGGTTATTTTACCATTGCTGTTTGATTCTAAAATCACATAGAGATTTCAGCCGTTCATCTTCTCTATAATTCATCGCTGATGTTACTCATCCCTAGAGTTCAAACACAGACTTACGGCTTGAGAATTTTCGCATCCAGTGCACCGTGCCTGTGGAACTCACTTCCAGAACATGTAAAAATGTGCAATACTGTGAACGGTTTTAAATCAGCTCTCAAAACGTATCTTTTCACCAAAGCATATATGTTATAATTGTTATATATGTTATAATTGTTATTATTATGTTAAGCGCTACTAGAATTATTTCATAGTTTGTTTGGCGCTATATAAAAATTTTGTATAATTATTATTATCAAAAAGCAAGTTCCATTTCAAAATCGTGAAGTACACACAGGGTGAACATTTTTTTCTTTTCTATGTTTAGAAATGTGTTTCAGAAATACTTTGAAAACATCCCAAGGGAGATGAAATGTTTGGGACTGAATCATATTTAGTAAATTACTGACTCATTCAACTTCATTTGTGGTGTAAAAATAGATGTGAGTGAGTCTTTAGGTGAATGTTCAGTGACGATCTTACTGTGAGTTACATTTGGTACGTTTAGAAAACTTAGCAGAGTAAAATCAAAAAGCAGCCCCATAAAATTCATAAATATTTCACAAGCTCATCCATTTAAAATGACCTCAAAATGTAATCATGATGTTGCATGAGAAAAAATTCAACATTCGACTCAACTCGTTTGCTTTAAGTTTGGCCGTTGTACTTAACAGGTTTCATTTCTGCTCTTTCTTTGTACAATATTCTATTTGTTTAAATAATTCTATATCCATCTTTTTTCTCAGATTGTATTTAATTGAATAAATCAATAAATCAATAATTTTTCTTTTCAGCAAACAGTAGTCAGATAACTCAGTTATCTCCCACACATAGAAATATCTCAAACAACAGAAATCGGCGCCACTCATTGCCAAGTCAATTTCTACAGACCGCTGACATGAGAAGGACCCCCTCCTTTGGGGTTAGACCCCAACAAGGTCACTTCAAGAACCGAAGGAAGATGCCTGCCAAACCACCCAAAGCCGCCAGCGCACATAAAGCGGAGGAAGAGGCCATCGAAGCCAGAAGGCGTCGCTGGAGACTGGCCAAAAGGGAACAAAGGAAAAAGATTAAAGAAAAGACATACGATACATTTTTCTATCAGTCCAATAACCAAGAGTTTTTCAGTACTACCCCGGGACCTTCGACGACGGGTAGTTTACAAATACAGCAAAATGTCAACGAACCTGTCGAAGATTTCTATCAAGTGACCGCTACGTCGAGCGACGGTCAATTTGCAAGTACTGGCGTCGTCGTCGAGGATGATTTCAAGCCAAACTCCAATAGTTTTGGAAATACTTGATTAGCTATCCTTTGCACAGTTGACTTGTTGGCTTTCTCGGCCACATGATCTTGCTAAACGTTTGAAAGAGAAGTAGAATACATATATTTATATGAACAGAGCTTTCTCTTTTAACTGTGGTTACCCTGATAACCGTTGCCGTATGTATTATTTTGTATGATTGGTCGATCGATTTTACCAATAGTGCCTAAATTCTGAAATGTCCACATTGGAGCTTTGTTTTGCAGAGAGATAGAATGTGGTTTGCTGCTTCAGGTCTGTTCAAAGTCTGTTTGTGATGTTCAAAACGATCATAAGCATTTATAACTCAATGTCATGCTTATCGGCAGTTTTCGTCACTTATGGTTTGTTGTCTTGGTATTTTTTGGGGGGAGGGGGGGTGGCGCAAAGGGAGCAGTTATCTTGATGGAGAGGGAGGAGTGAACTCTGTCTGTGATTTTATCAGATGCGTACGCTCTCCACGAAGACCTGCTATAATCTACGTCAGTACGATAGAACATCTGTGTGATGTTTTAGAGTGGATTACTAACTCACAAAGATTGAAGTGGCTGGATTGCAGAAGAGTGGCTCTTGAAGTAGATACTTACATGGGCAATTTATTGGAGAAACACAGAGGCTGCTGGCTGAACAGAAATCACCTCAGAGTGAAGGTTCTTAAGATACCGTTTGTAAAGTAACTGGGATTCAGTATTCTTTCATAATATCCATGCCATTTCACGTTTCCTTCGTTTAGCAGTTGTGTGTGGATGCAAAATTTGTGCTATATTATTGCAATTTTTGAAACAATGTTGAAGAATTTTCAGCCGTTTAGGTTGTATCTAGTTGTCGTTCTCCTCTCTGATATCAGGGCAACTGAACATAGCAGTTGGCTCCTTGAAATAGCACAATTTCAAATTTTGAATAAAAGAAATATGTTGAACTTTGATCTCCAGGATATGCAAAATGTTGGGGTCACAGGTACAGCTTGTAATACAAAATGTCTATGATCTTAGGATTATTTTATAATTGCTTTAGATACCTTCTGTATTTTTGCTTCCTTAACGAATTTCAAGGGAACTCATTCTGGAAGGTGAAATGCTTGATTTATATCTGTCAGAAAAATTACTTGTTGGTTTACATAAGTTTCTTATGTTTGTAGTTTGTTTTTTTTGTTATATAAAATGTGCAACATTTATACATCATGATTGATCTCTAAGAGTAAGGCAAAATATGTCACCAAACGGAACTAGCATTTTTCGAGACAGGTGGCAAGGGTCTGCAGTGGAATGATGGCCTTCCTTACCGGTTTCGAACCTCTGGACATACAATCAGCGTCCATAGCCTAGTTGGTTAAGGTGTCCGCATATAAAGCGGGAGGCCCGGGTTCGAATCCCTAAGGAGGCTGAAAGATATTTCACTCTCCTGAATTTTGCAACTCATTACAATTTCGTATATATATATATATATATATATATATATATATATATACATATATATATATATTAATATATATATATATATATATATATATATATATATATGTATATATATATATATATATATACATATATATATATTGAAATATATATATATTAATATATATATATATGTATGTTGATGTATATATATACATTGATATATATATATATATTAATATATATATATTGAAATATATATATATATATATGTATGTTGATGTATGTATATATATATTTGTAATTTTCCAGGTGCTTTCTAGTCACATACAACGTTTAGTTATTCTTTTTAACTTTGTTTCTGTTCATTATTTTATATTACAGTTACATATGCACAGTTATGTGCACCTAAAATAAACAATCGCTGACATATAGTCTTTGGGTTCTTATGTACAGTGTCTGTTGCTTCTGATTAACGGAAGGAAGGAACCAAGATAAGCCATGGGCTATGAATTATTATGACACTATAGGTCAAAGGTCAACCGCAACATATCTCATAACATGACAATGTGATGTTATGAGGGGCGGTGGCTGAAAAGAGTTATGGGTTATAGAGGGTATAGTGTGGTGGGGGTGTAGAGGGTATAGTGTGGTGCGGGTGTAGAGGGTATAGTGTGGTGGGGGTGTAGAGGGTATAGTGTGGTGGGGGCGTAGAGGGTATAGTGTGGTGGGGTGTAGAGGGTATAGTGTGCTGGGGTTGTAGATGGTATGGTGTGTTATAGGTGTATAGTGTGGTGGGGGTATCAGTGGTGGGGTTGTAGAGGGTGTGGTGTGTTATGGGTGTAGAGGGTATAGTGTTGTGGAGGTGTAGAGGGTATAGTGTGGTGGGGTGTAGAGGGTATAGTGTGGTGGGGGCATAGAGGGTATAGTGTGGTGGGGGTGTAGAGGGTATACAGTGTGGTGGGGGTGTAGAGGGTATAGTGTGGTGGGGGTGTAGAGGGTATAGTGTGGTGGGGGTGTAGAGGGTATAGTGTGGTGGGGGTGTAGAGGGTATAGTGTGGTGGGGGTGTAGAGGGTGTGGTGGGGTGTAGAGGGTATAGTGTGGGGGGGTGTAGAGGGTATACAGTGTGGTGGGGGTGTAGAGGGTATAGTGTGGTGGGGGTGTAGAGGGTATAGTGTGGTGGGGTGTAGAGGGTATAGTGTGGTGGGGGTGTAGAGGGTAAAGTGGTGGGGGTGTAGAGGGTATACAGTGTGGTGGAGGTGTAGAGGGTATAGTGTGGTGGAGGTACCACAAAGATGCCTCAAAACTTTCCGACATGGGATCCTCTCCTCATTCCTAATGAAAAAATCTCATTTGAATGTTCTTCCACAAAGTGTACTTTTGAATTACAGTTTTGTCCTTCCCGTTTTCATAAAAAAAACATTTAAATAACAAAAGTATACGTTTTAAATTTATATATGGAATAAAAGTTCTCTTCTACGAACAAAAATAACAGTACTTTTAACTTATGAAACGTGTGACTTTTGACAATACTGGGGTGTGTTTGGGATGTACGTGGCCCGTGTCCCCTCGGTTCCAATGTCATCCTTTTTGGTTTGATCGATAATAGTAACATGTGAAACCACGATGGGGCATCTTTATATCATAGGGTATGTGTTTGTGTTACGCGTTCCTTGATGGCCTTTGCGTTTCAGGCTCAAACCTGTCATGAGTGGACTAGATTCGCTTGCATCATTTAGAATTCTGCAGTGGTACTGAAGGATGTCTTCTGTCAATGACAAATATTCAGTTATTTCTATGAGCTTTTTTTCTCCCTTTTTGAGGCGAGATGATTAGGTATCATCTGGTTCGTCAAAAACGGGGACTTTAAGAGGCAATCCGGAAAGCAGCGAAAATTCCACTCCTGTCCCATAATTAACCGAATATTCATCGAAAACATACGTGTGATATATATATATATATATATATATATATATATATATATATATATATATATATATATATATATATATATAAACTCGTGTTTGTCAATGCTCATTAAATGGATAACGTGTGAAATGCACTAGAATGCGGCTTGATGTAGCTCGTGGGTTTTACTATGCTAAAACCAGCGGTTTAGATAGGATCTCAGGTGCGGCCGGTGTAATAGCGAGAGCCTTCATCTGAACTGCACCTGACCAAAGTGAAAAATGTTATAATAGGAGAACAAAAAGACGTCGGACTACTTTCTTAGACCCCTTGTGGAGGGGAGGGGGGGCTTAAGCACACGTGGTGCACTGAAGGATACGGTTTACTGAAGTGTATTGTGTACAGGACAGATTTTACTCGTACAAGAACACATAGGACTTGTACAAGTGAGAAGACATGACCTACCAGTTCTTTCATCCAGCCTATATTGTCCAGTAACAACTTAGTAATTCGTATCACTAAAATACTATTTAAGAAAAGTCACCCAGGAAAGTACCTGGTCACGGAAAACCAAACAACAAACCGACTGGTCGGCCCATGAACCCCAGTCACCTTGCATCAAGACTGTGACTAAGTGATCATCGTCAGGTGTGTATCACGATTCCCCTAGAAAGGGAACATAATGCTACACGTGATACTTGATAAAGAAATGTCACCAGAAAAACAACATAGCTACGAAAACTGAACGTACCGACTGATCCGCTCTCAAGCACCATAGAGATTGTCTGATCATCGTCGGTGCGTATAACGATTCCCATAGAAGGGGAACATAATGCTACACGTGATACTTGTTAAAGAAATGTTGCCAGAAAAAACAACATAGCTACGAAAACTGAACGTACCGACTGATCCGCTCTCAAGCACCATAGAGATTGTCTGATCATCGTCGGTGCGTATAACGATTCCCATAGAAGGGGAACATAATGCTACACGTGATACTTGTTAAAGAAATGTTGCCAGAAAAAACAACATAGCTACGAAAACTGAACGTACCGACTGATCCGCTCTCAAGCACCATAGAGATTGTCTGATCATCGTCGGTGCGTATAACGATTCCCATAGAAGGGGAACATAATGCTACACGTGATACTTGTTAAAGAAATGTTGCCAGAAAAAACAACATAGCTACGAAAACTGAACGTACCGACTGATCCGCTCTCAAGCACCATAGAGATTGTCTGATCATCGTCGGTGCGTATAACGATTCCCATAGAAGGGGAACATAATGCTACACGTGATACTTGTTAAAGAAATGTTGCCAGAAAAAACAACATAGCTACGAAAACTGAACGTACCGACTGATCCGCTCTCAAGCACCATAGAGATTGTCTGATCATCGTCGGTGCGTATAACGATTCCCATAGAAGGGGAACATAATGCTACACGTGATACTTGTTAAAGAAATGTTGCCAGAAAAAACGACATAGCTACGAAAACTGAACGTACCGACTGATCCGCTCTCAAGCACCATAGAGATTGTCTGATCATCGTCAGGTGTGTATCACGATTCCCATAGAAGGGGAACATAATGCTACACGTGATACATTTTAAGAAAAGTCACCAGGAAAGCACCTGGCCACGAAAAACTCAATAACGAACCAACTGATCTGCTCTCAACCCCAGTCCCATTGCAAGGGGAACATAATAATACTTTTTAGAAAACTCACCCAGGAAGTAATCTGGCCACGGAGAGCCAAAAAAAAACGAACAGACTGCAAACAATCAAGACAATGCATATATATTGACAATATTGCACTGTACGGTATCTTATTTTACCGATGAGTAGACGGCCCTCTTGCATTATACCGTTACGCTTTTGGCCGTACGGCTAGCCGTACATGAACGTCGATCGTAAACGTACGTAGCTACGTATGGAAAATTATATTTTCGGTCATTAAAATTTTTTGCAGACACACAAGTCGCAAAAAGACCGAAAAAGTCAAATGATTTCTTTTTTATGGCCAACAAACTTAAGAGATGCAATTTTTTGTTGTTGGAGAAATTGGCTTTGAAGAAAGTGTCTATGCCAACAACCCTGGTGCATTTCAAGTTCATCGTCAAAGGATATTTTCTAAACGATTGTTATCTGTGCTGCCCCGTAAAATATTTCGGAATCCCCATTATCTATAACAAGGCAGACGAATGCAAAATTAAACATAACATCAACAAGATGCTAGCTCTAATTTCTATTTGACAACCACAAAAATGAAAAGGGTGAATCTTTATATAACCTTTCATTGAGAGACCTCTGGGTAGTGTTATCTCCATAGAAACGTAAACATAACCTTTAAGAGGCATTATATGACTAGCCAGGACGGATAAACACAGAAGAACGATAAGTAACAAAGGTTACAGAACATCTGTATATATTTACTTTCTCTTCGTTCCCCTTATCTTTTCTTAAATTAAATTTGATCATCGCTAAACTTTCAAATTGGTGAAACAGAAGTGAGCTCATTTTCAGTCAAATTTGAAAATAATTTGGCATTCTCTTGTTTTCTCTTCTGATAGTAAACCAAGAAGCATTTATAGGAAAGCGCAGATACGGCAGAGTTGAATTATTGCCTGTAGGTGTTTCATCTCAGGATAATAGACACCGTTAGCCCTTGGTTACGGCAGTGATGTAGTCTGTATTTGGAGTCCGGTTATAAATATAGGTTACCATACTGCGGTACTATGTAGAATTGCAGCGAAAAAAATGTATCCTGTACGGGCACCCCCTCCCCACCCCTTCTAATAATCACAAAGGTGCGAGGTGCAGTCTGGCGGGGTGAACTTGAGGAGACTTGCGTTTATATAATCACAAAATGACACCCCTTTTCTGCTCCCAAGCCCCCCCCCCCCCCATTATTACCACCCTCCTCCCAGGGAGAATAATTTACTGGGTGAGCTGCAGCTTTATTTTATTTTGGGCCCACCTAGTGGTTCCTGTCTTATTCACTGGATTGTCTGATTGTTAACAACCCACTGCTTGTCATATTTATATGGATGGAACAAATCCTTAGTAATTCTCATAATTTTATATGAGATAGGCCACCGATCTTTTGTTACGTTTGTTCTTTAATGTATATGAACAACGAAACTTAGCGGGCAAAATAATTTACCGCGTGGGCAAACTAATTTACTGCAGGGTGGAGATAATAACTTACTGCGTGGGCAATGGCTGAAGCTCAGTCTACCTGGCTGAGCAAAAAAATTAATTTACTAGATTGGACATTGCCAAGCTGAAGTTACTGGCTGGACAAAATAGTTTACTGTCTGGGCAATTGCCGAACCATTAAAGGTGTGGTTTCCTTCCCTGCTCTCTCCAATGTATGACATGACACAATGTTCAAAACGTTATATCAAAATAAAAAATTCTGTAAACAAAGAGAAACTAAACCACTTCAACGTGTGTTTAATTGGCGTTTCACTGTACCCCGTAACAACTCCAAACCAACAACCAAGTCCATTAATTTAACAACAGGTTGAATAAAAAGTCAAAAGACATTAACAATTGTCTTTAAGTGTTTCAGAAATGGCAATTAAATCAGAAAGCCGTAAAGAATCATATTACACCAATAAGCTGGATGCTACTGGTTCTTAGCAACATCGAAATCTCTGACGTTTATAATGAAGCGATTATCGTTCGATGTAGCGTCAAGAAGTTATTTTGAGCTTTTCTTCGCGACCAAAAAAAAACAAGACAACAAAACGCTTTGTTTACCAACTTCGGCTTTTTGATTCGTTGCCTAATTGCTTACAGCTTCTTCTTTTTCTTTGTTCATTTTTTTTTTAGAAATGTCGGAAATTCCTTCTTCTTTTTTTTCTTTTTTAATTGATATTTTTTTTTGGTGAACCAGAGCATCAGAATTATCATTTTTGTAAAAGTGCTGAACATCTCGAGATATTAATACTATTAAAACAAGATTAAATATGCATAAAGAAAAACATTTACTATACAATATATGTAAGAAGCTCAGACACAAGTTTGACGAAGTCGATCACCCCAAAAAAAATGATTTGAAATATAAATCCCCCTTAATCATCGAAAGACTAAATGCTTGTAAATGACGTAAATATACTTACGTCACCGAAAACGCTTGAAAAAGTTCTTATTTAAAGAAAGGCGTGTACTATAATTCGATTATAGTTATAGATTTATCAGTAAAATATTAAAAACATGGATTAGAATATTGCATAACAATTCATGATTTTTTAACGGTTTGTTCTTCCTGTTTAAATATGCATTAATTTGTTTAAAAGAATATAAATGAGACCCAATTTGGAACTGCCGTATTCTTTAACACTTGTTATAGCAAGGAATATTCCAGTAACAGACAACGTGACACTTCTATAGGGATGACGAAAGAAAGGTGATTTATTTGTTCCAAATAAACCGTTAATAAATCTAGAAAACTTAACTACAGAAATGTATGTGTTTTGCATGTGATGTCATCGTGTCATATGTTCTTCAAAACCTTGCCTTATACTTTTTTTAAACTTTTTGATGCATGGTTTGTCCAAGTAATGTAAAATGGATTATATGCACATAAAGTTGCCAGCGAACGAAGGTCTGACGAGGATGCCATATTTTATGAATATATGCCATTTGTATACAAAAAAGGGCGGTATGAGCTATACGCCCTAAGTGAATCGTCTGGTCTCTACATCCCTAGAACGAAATATAAGACTCTCGGCGATACGGTACAGTATAGCTTCTATTATTCAAGATATATCCTTGGAAGGACCTCCCTGCCTATTTTCGAAGGCCTGTTGATTTCGAGGAATTGCTTCTTTTTTTCAATTTAAGTGGCATTAGAATGCTCGGCAGATGTTAGCGCTGTATAAATGTAGTATTAAATAAATTTGGTTGTAAATAAGTTATTTATACATGATAAGGACAACAAATACTCAACTCATTTGCCATTGTGCCAATCAGTATTGTATTGTATCAGTATTTCTGAAATTTTGCAAAGATTCACCATCGGGCTATTTCTTTGAAGTAGAACTTCTTTGTAGTAAATTACTAACTTGCTGACGTATGAATATACATCAGCATTCTTTGGCATTCTTTCATCATTTGCCAAGGGGTGGAGGGGGTGCAGGGAAATACCTTTTAGAGAACATTTCACATCTAATCTTTAATTACGAGGACAGGTTTTGCCCTATTTATTATGCACACAAAGCATCATCATTTATCAAGACAAATTATTTTCACTTTAGTCGAGCGTTCGTAATGCGTTTCCATTTATTCGACGCTGTTACCTTTCTCTAATTTAGGCATCTATGCATTTGGCTTTTTGTCAGATACGATGTCTTCTTATATATGTTAGTAGGCTCTGCGAAGCAAAAACCCGAATCATATATTTCGTTCCATTCCGACTTGCGTTCCTCGGGCTACTTATCAATAAGTCTCAATGGTCTTTCCAACTGTGTTTACGATGTGTTCTTATTAGTCATCTATCATTTAGTTTCTTGGTCATCTATCATTTAGCTCCTGGAACTGAACCCTGTGGTTAAATACAAGTTTAAAATTAACCTAGTGTACCTCCATATGTCTTCTTCATTTTCCCTCTCTCTGTGTTCTATTTTTCGCTTGTCTTTCTTATTATCAGTATGCAGTAGTAGTAGTAGTAGCTGTAGTACTGTTAGTAGTATTGTTAGCAGGAGTGGTAGTAGTAGCAGTAGTAGTAGTAGTAGTAGCAGTAGTAGTAGTAGTAGCAGTAGTAGTAGTAGTAGTAGCAGCAGTAGTAGTAGTAGTAGCAGTTGTAGTAGTGTTAATAGTATTGTTAGCAGGAGTGGTAGTAGTAGTATTAACAGTAGTAGTAGTAGTAGTAGTAGCAGTAGCAGCAGCAGCAGTAGTAGTAGTGGTAGCAGCAGTAGTAGTAGTAGTAGTTAGTAGTAGTAGTAGCTGTAGTACTGTTAGTAGTATTGTTAGCAGGAGTGGTAGTAGTAGTAGCAGCAGCAGTAGTAGTAGTAGTAGTAGTAGCAGCTGTAGTAGTGTTAATAGTATTGTTAGCAGGAGTGGTAGTAGTAGTAGTAGAAGTGGTGGTAGTAGTAGTAGTAGTAGTAGTAGTAGTAGTAGTAGTAGTAGTAGTGGTAGTAGTGGTCGTAGTAATAGTATAGTAGTAGCAGTAGTAGTGGTAGGAGTAGTAGTAGTAGTAGTAGTAGTAGTAGTGGTAGTAGTGGTCGTAGTAATAGTATAGTAGTAGCAGTAGTAGTGGTAGGAGTAGTAGTAGTAGTAGTAGTAGTAGTAGTGGTAGTAGTGGTCGTAGTAATAGTATAGTGGTAGTAGTAGTAGTGGTAGGAGTAGTGGTAGTTATAGTAAAGTAGCTTAGTAGTAGTGGTAGAAGTAGTTGTAGTAGTGGTAGTAATAGTAGCAGCTGTAGTAGTAGTCGTAGTAAGAGTGGTAGTAGTAATGGAACTACTAGTATTAGTAGTAGTGGTAGTAGTAGTATAATAGTAGTAGTGGTAGAAGTAGTGGTAGTAGTAATAGTAGCAGTGGTAGTAGTAGTTGTAGTGATAGTGGTAGTAGTAATGGAACAAATAGTGGTAGTAGTAGTACTTGTAGTAGTAGTCAATGGCGGGATTACCGGGAGTTATGTGGGCCATTCACCCCCCCCCCCCACCCCCCTACACACACACTTCTTCCCACACCTTGATTTGGCTTTTTTGTTTTATCCGATTCGATTGGTAATTGTTTGGTTACGCCACAGCAGGAATGCCAACGCGATACTGTTATACTTAGTTATATGTCATTACACGGCCTTACAAAAGATCGACCCATTGTCTTATTTAAATCCGTAAAGCACTAGTACTAGTTTACTACTACTAGTACTTATGTGACAGTGCCATAGAGAGCCAATGCCCTTTAAGATTATCCAGCTTGGCTGTATTGAACATTGGGAGAAACACTGATATAGACAAGGTGAAAGTTGTTGGCCGGTTTGACACCTATGCGAGTTTCAACGTGAGCCGTCCAGCCCTTCATTTACGGTAAGATTGACCCATTTGTTACTTTTTGTGTTGCGTAATAAATGCAGATAGCACAATTATAATTTACAAATACACAACTAGTAGCCTACTGGGAAGTGTACTATAAATATCGCACCATATTATCTAGGGGCTTTATAAAATCCAAAATTTCTCATTTCCCCTTAGATCCCTCATCAATGTCCCCCCCCCCCCCCCCATCACTTTCAGACATCCAATACGCCCCTGCAGCTGGTTGTAGAAGTAGTAGTATTAGTTATAGCAGTAAGAGTAGTAGTTGTGTAGTAGTAGTAGTAGTGGTAGTGGTAATGGTAATGGTAATGGTATTGGCAATGGCAATGGCAATGGTAATGGTAGTAGTAGAAGTATCAGTAGTAGTAGTAGTAGTTGTAATAGTAGTAGTAGTTGTAATAGTAGTAGTAGTAGTAGTTGTTGTAATAGTAGTAGTAGTAGTATAAGCAATTATACTAATGAAATTCGTGCCCTTGCAATATGTATTGCTAATGAGTCAGCCTATTACAACATACAAGGTATAAATAAATATCTCCACTCCTCCTCATCCCTAGACAATTTAGAATTGCAGACTTTGCAAACATGTTTTTAAATAAAGTTTCTAAAAACACAAAGAATAAATCTTGCTCACTGTAGGAAATATTATAAGGTTTAAACGTCGGCCAGGGGAAGCCATGTTGTAAATATGTGATGTCGTAGTGCCATAATTGCTTACCCACTGGTGTCAGAGAGGTAGCCCCCCCCCCTCCCCTTCTGCGGGTCTCCACCTTAATGATGTATTCTTTCTTTTGTTAGGTATACTAGATGTAATGAGAATAAATTATTAATATCCCATATGACCTGGGCCCCACGCTATAGCCACGTATTTAATGACTATTGTAGTAACGTTTTTTCCTTTCTTTCGTTTTCTTATCTTTTTTATATTATTCTTATTTAATTTTGTTTGATTATATTTCGTCATTTGGGAATTGTACACCAATATTTTGCCAGAGCCTCAAATTTTCTTTTCATATGTATTTTTTTCTCCCTTTTCGTCTTGTTATCTATTTTCTTTAAGGTCATAGCTGTCAACTTACGTCATTAACCTCGTACTGGACTTTTTTTGTTGTTGCTGTTTTGCTGTCATGAGCGGTTATTAATAGTTATGCAATGAAGAGTATTCCACGGCCGAGCTCTTTGTATATACACCGCTTCGAAAATCACTTTTTCATTAATCACAATATATATATATATATATATATATATATATATATATATATATATATATATATATATATATATATATATATATATATATATATATATATATATATATATTTATATAGGCTGTACCAATTCACTCATTCTGCTTATGACGTAGGTTACAGTTTTGTTGAAATCATACAGAACTGTCTAAAAAATGCTTTCAAGACAAACCAAAATATTGTTTTGGATAATTTTATTTGCAAGAATTCGAAGTTACATACGACCTCTAGCTTTAGAAATGTTGCCGATATGTTAATCCATACAACATCAATTAGTATTGGTGTTTTAAATATGATTCAATAATAACAACACATTTTCCAAACTTCATCAAAGTCTCTGTGCATTCTTTAAAGAGAGTTAATGTTCTCCTCATTTCCTGTTTCAATTATTTCAAATTTTCTTTCCAAAATTGAGTAAACGATTACTTTTTGGGGCATTCCATATTGGTCCAAACCGCTTGGGTATGTTTATTAATGTACCGTAGCCTTTAACAACCAGAAATAACTACACTGCAGAGTTCTGAGAATACTCATCACAACATTGGTTTCCAAGACACATTTTTTTCGTCCCAAATCACAAAAAGATCCAAAAGCACTAAAATACACAATGAATTGTGTTCTTCAGATTAGAGGGACAGATTTATCTGTTTGGGAGTGTGGTCGGAGTGGGAGCTGTCCCGGGCCAGATATAAATGTTAGCTCCCAACAAACACGAGACAGTTGGTAGTGGGTTAGCATTATAATCTGGATGTCCAGTTACTGTATGAGTATATAGGACAAGCAGTGGAACAAATTTGATCTAATTCTTAGCTTCTCGTTGATGAACAACTTGCAATGAAATTAAAGCCTGTAGTTATGAAAGTCGTATGAAGAGCAACTTAAGAAAATCGTTTAAAATGATTCAGTACATTTTGGACACGTACCGGTACCTGTTTTATTCTTTTTGTTTGTTCAACTCGTGCCGTCTAAGTTTTGGTGACCCTAGCTTATGAGATCCACGTTATAAATTAACCACGTCATTCATCTCGAAAGAAATATTTATCGTGATATACTGTTTATGGGGATAGCACCATGCTATTTAAACATTGGTTTGAACACATACCTCGTTCTTCTCTATAAATTTCTTTGCGATATCTGTAATAAACAAACATATGTTCGTGTATTAAAAAACAATGACAAGAAGGTTTCAAACAATTCCAAAAAGAAATTCAGCAAATACCACAGTAACCTTTCCGTTTTTCTTTATTTCTTTATTTTTGTCTTCGTTACTGCCTAAACATGTTTAATATACATTCTATTTGGAGTTACTTATTTAAGTTGAAATTTCAATGTTGTTATTAACATAACAGAACGGAACATCTCTATACAAGGGATTTTCCCTTCTTTTGATGAATATAGTATGTTTCTTGTAGAGGATATATAAAACCTTCTCAAACAGGCGCCTTATTGATTTTTAAGTTGCCGGATATGAGCGTCGTGTTTATAAAAAGGAATGGAAAAAATTCTCCAAGGATACCGCTGGAGGTCACCAAGAATTTGGCATTCCAATCTGAAGTGATTTTCCGATATTTTCAGTTGATTTGCTTAATAAAAATGCTGACACGTTCCCTGCATCTTCAAATCAGAAACCAAATCTTTATAGCATTTTATATGGCAAAGACATGAAGTTTTCAAATTTGGTGATATTTTTTTTATTTTTTTTTTATCTGGCAACAGCTAAGGGAAGATGTCGCCACGATAGTTCCATTGAAAGAAATTGTTGTTGTTTTTTTAATATTTAACTCACTTATTCACAGACAAACAATATTGTTACAAACAAAATTGCATTCTGATCAGATTCTAAATATAGGGAATATTGACATCAGCTATAGGTAAACATCCCAAATGTATCAGGCTTCAAAACTCTTAATCAACTATTACATATTATAATAGAAAAGAAAGCCATTAACGAAACTTGACTGTGGTGACGCCACTACCTGAATGTGTCGAAGCTTTAACCAGAGAGAAACGTTTACCCTTAACAGTATTCCGGGAGTTAATGACATGATATGCAGAAGGGATTTTCAACTAAAGCGAGGGAATATTTTTATCTTTAAGATAAGTCATACATTGTTGGCCACGGGAATGTCCCTTGCAAATAACAAATTATGCAACAGCTGCTAACAAGTACGACAATAAATTGGCATTTGAGCAGTAATTTCGAGATTGACTGGTAATGGCCTTGTTATTTTTTCCTTCTTCTCTCCCAATGAGAACATTAAGATTTAAGAAAAAAACATTTTCATGGTCATATTATTTACAAATTGGTATCAAAATAACTTTTATTTAAAACTGTTTTTTGTTACATCATAAAAACCTTAAAACGCTGTCTTATATTCATATTCAAATCTTATACCTGCCATTTCTGTTGACTCATTTCAATTTCATAGCTTCCCGTTTTTGGATAATAATGTTACTGACATTTAGAAGGGTTCTCCGTATAAGATATTAAATTGATTTCCAAACTAAATCATTGTTCAACAAAAGAATTGACCATATTTTATCCCTGCATTTTTCATATTTTGTTTAGTAAAGAGACAATTTTTAATCTCGAAAAAACGACGACGTCTTAATTTCGCTGTACTTATGATACAAATGAACTAACGAGAATCCATTTCATTAACTGATCGTTATCACAAATTTACAATTTACAAAGAAACTATAGTTATACAACCGTTGTCAGTTGCAGATTATCTATACTTTTTGAAAATTACAGTTGAATTTATCGGTAAGAAGGTCACGATAATTATAGATCGGACAGAAAGTTCATTAACAGTTCACGACAGCAAATGAACTGAAGTCATAAAGCATTTTCCAAACATCGTACAAAATTAACAATTTGTTTTATTTTCCACCTTATTAAGAGGAACAAGTGATCAGTAATGTCATAACATGCGATGTAAGCAGTCAATGATAGCGATGACGATGGTGATGATGATGAAGATGATGATGATGATGATGATGATGATGATGATGATGATGATGATGATGATGATGATGATGATGATGATGATGATGATGATGATGATGATGATGATGATGATGATGATGTGATGATGGTGGTGATGATGATGATGACGATGATGACGATGATGTGATGATGGTGATGATGATGATGATGATGATGATGATGGTGATGATGATGATGATGATGATGATGATGATGATGATGATGATGATGATGATGATGATGATGATGATGATGATGATGATGATGATGATGATGATGATGATGATGATGATGATGATGATGATGATGATGATGATGATGATGATGATGATGATGATGATGATGATGATGATGATGATGATGATGATGATGATGATGATGATGATGATGATGATGATGATGATGATGATGATGATGATGATGATGATGATGATGATGATGATGATGATGATGATGATGATGATGATGATGATGATGATGATGATGATGATGATGATGATGATGATGATGATGATGATGATGATGATGATGATGATGATGATGATGATGATGATTATGTAGCCACAATGCTGATCGTTATCACGGGTTCACCTACTATTTGTTGGATCACTGCCACATGGAGCTAATACAAATACTATATAGTGTACGACACAGCTACCTATCTCTCCAACAACTCTCTACGTTGTTCCGTGTCTAATCACGATACTATCAAATACAAAGTGTCTTTCTTATTCCTGTCAAGACCCACAGATGTCCAATTATATTTTTCCCTCGCACAACACAGGGACCGCTCACAACTCAAAATACTAGACACGTGCGCACACACAAAGGACAGCGACAAAGCAAATGATCTTTGAAGTACTTTTGAAAATGATTACAAAACCGAAGAGGGATTTGTTACTGAGAAATGACCAAACTGCTGGCACGAACTAATAACCAACTGACAACAAACAACGAATGAATCCAAAGTAGGGGGCGCTTTCCTTCGCATACGTCAGCAGAAATAGAAGAAAAAAAACCCAATCGGTCATGACTTTTTTTTTCTCATAAAAGAAAAGGGCAGAAAAGATTTGAACCTATTCATCGTTCTGGAAGTGAACTTAACGTTTTTATCAGTAGCAAGTGAATCTTCTCGATTTGAAATCAATATGTATTGCAAAACACTGTACGTGATTCTCTTTCTGAGGTATCTAAGCCATGTGATTGCTTTTCCAGAGGTGAGTTTCTGATCAATGTTGTTTATTAAATTATTATTATTCTTATTTATGAAATTTATAAAACAGTATTTATAAACATCATACACAGATATATCAACGTAATATGTGCTTATACTTATAGTGACATTTATTCAATAAGTTGTAATTCTTCTCATTTCAGAAAATATTGATTAGCATTTATAAGTAATTAGTGAAATTGTCTACGAATAATTAAACTGCTTGTCTTTACAGTGTATATACATTCGCCCTTCTAATTTACGTACAATTTTTATAAACATATTTAAAATTACTTACTTTCCCCTAACTTTTCTTGAGATATTTGGAATATTTTTGGTCGAATACAATTGTTTTCATCACGTCGTTCTATGTTTCCCGTATATGTAAAGACTTCCGTGGCTTCATGTAGATTTAAGTAGCAGACGAGGTTTATTTTACTTCCTGAAATAAATATTAATGACACAAGGTAAGGTACTTATCATGAATCAAATTGGAAGATATAATAATAATAATAAAGTATGTCGTTTAAAATGTCAGCAAGGGTCAATATTATCACAGGTGACTTGTCACATTTTATTGAAAATTAATCTGCATTGGGAATTTACAATTAGGAAATAATGAATTAAAAGTAACATGGCTGTATTTCTCGTTAGTTAGTGATGCCTTTAATCTATCAAGACAGGAACGATAACAATGGATGCACGATATGGGTGTAAATTTCGCGTTCCATACTTCTTAATATGCATTCTTTACCACGTCTGATTATTTCAAAACATTTGGAATAATTGACTAATTTATGCCTCATTTATTTTCTCATTAAAACACAGCATCTTATTATGTTCTATGTGTATCAAGCGATTTATTATTGGCCCGTGAGAGGGGAAATAAGTTTACAGAGAACATTGTACTGTAAACAGCCACACTTCGGTCAACTTTTAGGACCGTTAACCGGTTATTTGAAAACCCGAGATTTGCTATCCGCCCCCCCCCCACCCCGTCCACCCCGTCCACCACTTCCCCTCTCTTCGGACGCCCATTCATCACTTGATATATTTATTTCATTATTTGTTTGAAGTCTATATGAAAGAAGCATGGTCATGAGGGACATTGAGGGTACAAAATAGATATTAGATATTTTCTTACGAAAAATGGTTACTCAATGAGGTTAACATCCTGCAGTTGCATCTGGTTTTCATCAGTGTCGATTACTCATAAAACTAAAACCAAGATCATGAAGTGCAGTATCTATATTCCCTTTCCAAGTAACTCTCTTTTGATATTTAAGAACGTCTTAAACACATGATAACATTCTTGAGGATTGTGATGGGATTAGGGTCCAGAGTGGACCAAGTTGTTTGGCTCTTCAGGCTCTGTCTTGGCTGACTTTTTTCTTTCTTTTAAAAAAAAAAGTAGCAAAAACAAATCGCAAGCAATGAAGAAAAAAATCAAGAATATAATACAGATGCAGTCCATCAATCTCTTTGATAATGCATCAATACTCTGGGGAAAGGCAGGGACTCTATACACAGCAGTGCAAATATAGATTGACTTAGATGTGTGTGGGAGGGACATCCCGTTTGACAGGATTCCTTTCTAAGTGGACAGTCAATATCCTGAACGGAAGGTGGTGTGTGTGTGTGGGGGGGGGGGGGGTCTTGGCATACAGAGAGAGAGAGATAGATAGACCAATGCGCCCTAGGTAGTGTTTAGTGTAAGTTTATAAGCGGCTTTGGGCTGCTTTATTTAAATGTGCTAATACTTATGATAACAAACATGGGGAGATAATCCGTCAACAATGAAAGGTAAGCATTAGACACCGTCGTATAAGGTAATCCCCTCCGATCAAGGCAATTCATTGTGACATCAACGGCTAAAGAAGGAGAATTAATATAAATCAGTTTTGTAGAGTGAAATGTTTTTTTTACGATTTCGTTTGGTTATAATTCGATGTTTTGCGATATTAAAGGCCACAACTGCATGATTACTGCCTCCACATTTGAGCAAGATGAACTCTTGCTAAAGTTTTTAAAAAGTCCATTCGTGCGAGTTTTCTGAATTCCCCCAAAAATGTTAATATTCCAAATCCCCAGAAATATAAAACCAGAGAATTAAATACTGTAACATTCTTTCATTTTGTCAGTAAGAAATCTTTAGGTGCAATTCTAGTATCAATTGAATGATGAACCTCTTGATTGCTAACTCCCATAAACAATGTTGTCAACAGAGTTATACTGTACGTGTGCTTAATATTAACGATAAAAGTGTCTGACGGAGAACTTATTTCAAATGACAAGAAAAATAAATTACTACCGTCGCTTATTAACTTTCATTTGAAAAATCTAGGCGGTTGTCTCAATACTGATTTATTTACAATGGAATGACGCTTTTAAACTGAGTCCCCGGATGTTGAAACGACTGGATCGTGTATAATGCATCATTGTTTTATTCGTTAATGATTTATTAATTCTTGGGAACAGCTTCCAGCATTAGTGATCCTCTTTAATTTCAAGTGGGAGCTAACTCTTTGTTATACTCCCTGTTCTGTTGTCATCAGAGACATAGGCCTATGACAACGCGCGGCCTTCATATTTTGCCTAATCGACGTCACTGCTTTCTTAGCAGGCTGTGTTATCTATGTTATTATTGAGTCACTTGAAAGAATAGAGTACCTCATTATAACAATAACGTATAATCTGAATTCATTTCTACACCCGTTAAGAAACTTTCTAAGAATAGAATGTTAATTTGAAAGAGATTATTTTAAAGATAAACAGAATCAGAACGTGAAAAAAAGGTCCTCATTCATGACTTTTGGAGGACACATTATTTCTCTCCTGCATACCCGAATGAAGATTTCATCGCCTCAGTACCTTTTTTTTACAATTATTCAAACCAATATTCAAACCTGTCAAATGAAGGTTGGATTACTTCCGCATTCATGGATCTAATGAAAATGTAACCTTGTAGATAAACCCTTCTCCTGTCATGAAATGACATTTGGTGAGATAAGAAGGGTATTGAACTGATTAAAGGATACTATCGCGGAACAGGTCTCTGCATTATATCAGAACACATGAATTGTTTTAAGATTTATAGTTTAGGTAACAGAAATGTAATCATACCGTTGTTTTTCTTATTTTACTAATAATGATCATCTTCATCCCAACAATTAAAGTGACAGTTCATCATGACTATATTAGATGAATTCTGTTTAAAATAAACTTGGCAGGTTAAATGACACAGCTTTTTTTGTGGTAAAGAGTTGGGGTGACGGTTAGAGTCATGTGGAGTGAGGGGATATGAGGGATTCTTCCACAGAAGAAAACTGAAATTTAAGACTTCAAATTGTGGGATTCGGAAACAAATCTATAGACAATAACAATAGGTCTATAACTAGCTGGTTTCTAAACGGTTGCTTTGTACTATCAATTATTTTTGTTTGTTTCTATATTTATGTTTTTTATGATATCTGGAGAGCAAGAAACCCGTACCAGAAATATTTTACTTGGTCTTCAAATATTACTTCAGGTATTTATTGAAAGGCTAGACTTCTTTCTCATTCTCGTTATCTTAATCATTTAGTAAATAACAAGTAATTTCACATTGGGACCGAATTCCAATTATTCAATGGTCAGCTGAAATGTTAATATTTGTAAAGAAAAAGTGAGGATCGGGCTTTTGGAAATTTTTATTCTTAACTAAGAGAGGAGTCGAAAGAAAAGTTTTAATTTTATTCGTAAATTAAAGTCCGATGATGTAACCGATATTCGTGACAATAGGCTACTGCAATTATTCGCAGACTAGCTGCATTTTATGAGCCTTTGTACACAAGTGAAAATTGTGACCCATCCATTATGTTTGCTACTAAGCATTGTACCAATCCTCTGCCTCAACAGGAGGCCGATAGTTGTGATGGTAAATTTACAATAAGTAAATGTTAGCAGACCATTAACTCCTTCAGGAATGGGAAAAAGTCACAGGAGTGATGGCCTGACGGCTGAGTTCTATAAGACATTCTGGCCCAATTGTTGGTGAATTTGTATTAAAATTCTCTTAATTGCTTTTTTAATTAGCTTAAATTGTCTGATGAGCAGGAGCGTGTGATGATTACCTTCCTTCCGAAACCTTAGACAGACCACCCACTTTAAAAACAAAAGATATCGATCTATATTTGTTTTAAATGTTGACTACTGAAGAACTGCAAAGACACTAGCTGTTAGACTTAAAAAAAAGGTATTCCCTTCTGTGAACAATCCAAGTCAAACGGGTTTTTATTAGAAAACAGATTTATTGGGGAAAACATTCCGTTTAATATTGGACTGTACTGACATACTGTCATGACTTCAAAATGCCAAGGCTTTTATTATTTGTAGATTTCGAAAAAGATTTTGCTCGCCTGGAATTGGATTTCATATCTAAATGTCTCAGCTTTCTTTTTCAGATTTAATGAGGGTTATACAAAGTGGCTTCTGCACTCTTTTAATTTGTAATAATGGTTATTCGTTTCCCTTTTTTGATAATAACAATAGGCCACTAAGCTTCGATAATTTTCAACAGAAATTTTCCTTGGATGTTTTTCCCTTTACCGAATTTTATGGTTTTCTAATTTGATTCATTGAAGAGTTTGATGATATTTTAATTTTTGGTAAATAGGATATTTACTGTTCCTCCTCCCCTCCTCTTCCCCTCCTCCTCCCCTCCTCCCCTCCTCTTCTTCTCCTCTTCTCCTCCTCCTCCCCTCCTCCTCCCCTCCTCCTCCTCATAGGTGTAAGTATCCTCTCCACCCGGCTTTACATTATTTTTGTATAGTAAAATCCTTATCGTTTAGGGTGTGTTATGAAGTGTAAACCATTTGGAAGAAAGTCTGAAAAGGATTGGGCTAAATCCTTCCACCCCCCACCCCATCACCAACCCGTGGCTACGGCCCTGCTTATATAGCAAACAAAATTTGAGACCTGCCATTTGTTTCTAGAGCATCATATTGATTCAAAAGGTATCACAAATATCAATTGCTGTTGAGAGGAAGAAAGAAACCGTAACAGCATATATTTTGTGCAGTTGTTTTGTATATTGTCTTGAGGACTTGAACAAAAGAATTCCAAGTCCTCAGACCTCATTTGAAAAGGATCACCAAGTCCTCAGAAGAATTATATCACTAAGGGGTGGTTGTTAAGGTAAGGTGTGCATGGGTTTGAACAATGAGAAAAACCTAACAATGGGGTCATCAGTTTGCATATAACACACCAACGTGTATGTGAGATCACGTGGGATTTTAAACAATAGATTACTAACCGTACATCCGTTAGACAGTCTGGTGTTATATAACCCAATCGAATACACATCTTAGGTAGATGAATGTCTGACGTAATAAGGTTTCCCAGACTAAAACCACTTATCGTCTGCGTGCTCGTGTCAGATTAAAAACAATGAACTGAACTAAAGTTGGACGAGAGCAGGTGTTTAATTAGTTCATATGCGTCACCACCGATTAATAATTTTGAAAGAAATCTTTAGCTTGCAGATGCGAATCTTTTTATGTTTTTTTGTTGTTGGTAAATTCATATGTTATAACTCATTTCTTTCTAAATACATTCCAATCGAGTACAAAGGGTATATTGAAATTTCTATACAATTTTTTCTGATATATTCATCAGAGTATGAATATGTAAATTCTTGCCTAAAAACACCTGCGTTCATTCAAGAGAAAGGTTTTTGTAACGTAGATTCTACGAGTTGTTTTACTTGTTTCTTCTTAAGAAAAAGATTTTTTTAAACGTGATATGTTTGTTTATATGCTTCAATTCTCTGGAAATAATATAACAATTGAAAGGATCTTAATTGCTCCTGAAAAGTGTTTGATCGAATTTTACATTTCTTGTTTTAAAAGTGTTTATTCTGTAAAACAAGAAGGTAGAGATTTGTAACCGTGCTGCTATAACCGATTTTAGAATTTAGAAAGTTATTAGATTAAATTATTGATGTTTTGAGTTATTTGTTGGCGACTCTTCTTAACTGAAACAAGATTGTTAAAGATTTATTGGAATTACATCAAATATTGCTAAAAACAAATTATAATAATAACCAATGTCTATTCTTTTCCTTTTCTTTCAAAGACTTTTACTTTTTCCTTCTTTGAAAAGTACCAATGATACAATTATAGACTGCTAGTTCCAAGTTGTTTTTATGCAAAACGTGAGAATATTTGAAGTTGCTACATTTAGTTGCATTTCAGTATGAAGTGCGCCTTTTCTTCACTCTGATGTAACGCTCAATTATCTACGTTAATTTATGGGAAGAAAATCTTTTGGGCACGGTTTTATTGTCATTCGTTCAAATTAATTATGACGTAAGAGATGACATCTAGAAGTAAGTATAAAGAACCGATATTGGCAACAAAGAAACAAACACGAATATAATATATTATAATATACCATAGTAACAGTAAAATGACGTAATATGTGTATATGTCACGTGACATACTGGTGTCACGACAATATTGCTGACATGGTTTATTACTCTGTTATCATCCTTCGTTTGATCGAGTGTCCCTTTAGAAACATTTAATCCATCGCTTAGAACAAATTTAGATAAAAATGGTCAACAACTGTATGAAAATTATACATAAAATATGATAACACCAATTTACGTATGGATGTTATGCGAAACGCCTCCACGTGTTTATACATTATGAGGTAACTAGCAAAGTCAAACGAAATGATATTGGAACGCCTCCTAATAAGTATATTTCTAAAATGATTCAAGTTAGGTTTACTAAATTGTTTTTCAGTTTCATAAGTTCCTTTTGACTGTCATGTCTGCTGCATCTTCCCTTATGCATATTTACATGGACTCGTTATTTGACCCTCTGTCACCATAGCAACAGTCACTTCTTGAAGCAAACCTAGCATTGCTTTAAGAACGCTATACTTCATCCTTCGAAAGTCATTTACATAAGAAAGAAAGCAATTATTTCTTGATTGCATTGAAACCCCAGAATTCTGCATACAGAAAAGAAGAAAAGATAAAGAGAGATATAAAAAGAACAATACTTCGAAAATTTTCAGCGGTGTGTGTGTTAGTTTTTTTTTAATAGTTTTATAACATGCATAATATGTTACAAAGAAGACGTATAAATCCTAAATTTGTGATAACAAAATTTCTTCTTTTTAACAATTATGAAAGCTTTCATCTCTCGTTAATGAGTGCAGTTCGCACCTCGTTAATTTCAAAGTCTAACACGAAATAATTGCAACACATGTTACAACATGTGTCTTCTTTCTACTCATTATTTCTAAGTCATTGCAATATTTTAACAACAAAAGGTCAAGTTTCGAAATTTTCTTTAATTCGTAATCGGCTTGTCATCTGGTTTTCCCCTTTTTATTATCTCTCTCTCTCTCCCTCTTTGGGCTAAATATTGTCTTGATATCAAATAGTACCCGAAAGCATTCATCAATAAGGATTACTTTCAACAGGAAATTGGGTAGATTCTTGTTATTTTCGTCAAATTGTTCATTCAGTGTGTAACCGAATGTCGCTTACTCGTCAGATGCCAGAAATTGAGTATGTGGGTATTGAGAAAATTTTGAAATTCTCGAATACGTTCAGATGGATGTGAGAGTAACAATGCTGAGTTTCCCTAGAAGGGGGGGGGGTGAGGGGATGAAGGGGTGAGGGTATTAAGTTGTTAACTGTTGTAATTACATGTTGCATGTTTTACCATTCATTAGACATTAATTAACATGAATTGAATGATTATTGGCTAATTGCTGTGTTTAGAATTATGTCGTCAATAATTTTGGGTGCATGTATTCTGCCAGTTGTTGACGACAAAGTTTGATGCTTGTGTTGCTGGAATGGAGGTTGGAAATCGGAGGGTAACCCGGTGGAACTATAGGCACTTGCGTTGGCGTATGTCGGTTTCTGTTGCTTTGTCCTTTCAACATTTTCATTTTCAATCGATAAATACATTTATATGAATTTTAATGTTCCTATATAGCATCCGTTTCAAATATCTCATTCGCTTGAGCGCGCTCTCCACCTCTCTCTCTCTCTCTGTCCATGGCTTGTATTTTCCTTACTAATCAGTCCGCCAAGTAACTTATGTTTACCTTACATCTTTAATCTGATTATCATTGGGCGAGTCCAAAACATTTTGGATCTTTTACAGACTGTATTTTAAATATGAGATAATATTTAATAGAAGTAGATACATAATATGAGATAATATCTAATTGAAGTATATAGATAAATATGAAAAACGAAAAAAAAACGGAGAAACAGAATCGTACAGGGATGGCGCAAACACTGTTATAGGAAGAATTTATTCAGCAAGGCTAACAAAACACCCGACTGACATATCCACTCCACACATGACTATTAAAGTAAATTTATGTCCTCTTTTACAAACGTTCGTAGGATTCGGTAATGTAAAGAGTGTGTACTACACACCAAAATGGAAATAAAAATTCAATGACATATATCAAACATTTGACATTGCCTCATAATGACATGAAGAAAGAACATACCCAATGATTAAATTGTACATATGAATGTTGCAAAGTAAAATGGCAGCATAAATGCGTCCTAAATGTTAACCAGAGTCCATAATAAAACAAAGTTTTAGCAATGAATGTCTGTCGTGTATATTTCAATGTTCCTTTTTAGTCATGAAAGAAAAGCCGTTTCCTTAGTTTTGTTTTAAAAAATGTCCCGGTGTTCAACTATTTTGTGCATTGTCGTTAGCTTGAGAAATTCCCTTTTCTTTTTTGATTTTTTTACCGTTATTATAAGTATTCATTGAATATTGGTAACTGTAGTAAATGTTTATTTACGCATATAGTCTGTTTTTTATATCGATATCTACATATATTTTGATGTATTGCCCAAGGAGCAGTCGTAGGCTGTGCGATGACTTTTTTTTCGTGATGTGGGCGTATAATACGTATTGGTATATATATATATATATATATATATATATATATATATATATATATATATATATATATTTAAATATATATATTTATATAGTCTGTTCAAAGTATCTCTTTCGAGATCCGGCTTTAGGAATCACAAATGATTTTCGAGTTGGATAGCATCATGTTTGATCTCTAAGAGTAGGGCAAAATATGTCACCAAAAACAGAACTAGTATTGTTCGATATAGGTGACAAACGCCTACAGTGGAATTACGATCTTCCTTACCGGTTTCGAACCTCTGGACATACAATCAGCGTCCATAGCCTAGTGGTTAGGGTGTCCGCGTACAGAGCGGGAGGCCCGTGGTTCGTATCCCGGCTGAAAGTTTTTTCACTGTTCTTGACTCATTACGATTTTCATTTATATATTTATATATTTATATATTTATATATATATATATATATATATATATATATATATATATATATATATATATATATATATATATATGTATATATATATATTATATATATATATATATATATATATATATTTATATATATATATATGTATATATATATACACACATATATATATATATATATATATATATACACATATATATATGTATGTATGTATGTATGTATATTAGATCCAGGAACTCGCGAAGAAGCCTCATTGGCTTATCAAAGCCGCAAGCTGACCGAAGTCAGTCATCTTATAGATATATATATATATCTTATATAGATATAAAACAGAAATATAGCCTTCGGCGTAACACTGTATTGGCTTTGAACTTTCTGAAGTAGGACACTTTTATAGTAGCTGTACCCAAAACCTTCTATAACATATATAATAGATAACAAAGCTCCCGGTGATTGTCTGATCAAGTCGTGTCAAACAAATTTGATAAACGCTGGCGAATGCTATACCATTTGTATTTGAAGTAGTATGATGTACACACAATGCTAAAATAACTATGCCTGCATGGTCACTGGGTCGAGGCGTCGGTCACTGGCCCTCTCTTTCTTAACACTCCTCATACATCCTCCAATAAGAATATCAGGAGTACATTATGTTTCACCCCATATTCTCCGAGACTCCTCCATACTTTACCGTGTCGCTACTTGACTCCGGTTCCCCGTGACCTCACCTCCCCCCCCCCCCCCCGCCAGGCTTGTCCCTGGCAAATGATACGGTATTATAGTCTTGAAGGCCACTCAAAGGCGTGTAAGGTTTCGTTAACAAGTATTGTACATATGATTTTAGTGTCACTTAGCTTATAGTTTTATCAGAAAACTTGGCAAGGTGATTTACTTCCAGTATAGCTATCCCAACAAAATAACTTATTGTGGCTTTTAAATAATTACTGATTACAAAATATACCACTTAAATAATGTTCAGGAAGCTTTTTGTAATGATGTATATTATATTCGTGTGTCATAATCACCATATACTGAACGATCACTCTATCTGTGGTAATTCATTCAATTAAGTTCGAAATTAAGACTGATCATTTACGAAGCTGAGTAAAGACAAAAGATTTTCTATTAATCATTAAGTGCTTTGTGATACTTTCATTTTCCCGGTAATCGTCTTGTATTAGATCCTGTTTTACCCAATTTCCAGTCAAGAGCTTCGTAAACTTAAGAAATGTCGTGTTCGAAACAGCTACTCTTAGAATTCATCACGCTGCAATCAATCATACTCTGTTTTCAACAACGGCAGTCAAAACAACACGAAAAAAGCAGAAATGCCTCTCGGTCCAAGGTAAACAGATGTAAACCGTATCTAAGCTTTTAGTACGGGAAGTGGAATGTTCCTTAATGCCCCAAAACAAAAATGGTTCGTTACTCACTATTAATAATCTTGTTGGCATGGTGATAATTGTATTATCAGTTAAGTCTTCGATTGATCGGTTTAATCTCAATTTAATAATAAGAAACGATCTTTGACAATTAAAGTATTTTAAGAAAACAATATACATGCTTAAAAAGGTAAATCGACACAGAGTGGAAACTGAGCAAGTACTATTATGCATGTAACACTAGACTGATTTTTTTTCGGTATACTATTAATTCATGGATGAGGATATATTCCGGTAAGATGGGAATGTAGGGATAGTAGAGGGAGGGAGGGGGGAGGGGGAGGAATGATGACAAGTAGAAAAGAGTGAATGTTGAGAAGAAGAGGAAAAGATGTTTTGTTGGTAACCATATAGTCCAGTCGATAAACAAAAGACTTCTCCCGCACTCAGTATATGTTCTTCTTACATCATTACCCGCAGCCAGGTCTGGTACAGCTGGCCGCCCACCCCCCCCCCCCCTTCTCCAATCTCCAATGCGCAGACTACCATGCCCCTTGCTATATATGTACCACAATAATATGTGCTAAAACTTCATTAGTTACAAGATATAATGTGCCCCTCCCTTAAATTATTTGTGACCCTTCAATTCAGAATTCCTGTTTACGGGCCTGCTTTACACCGGGCCCATGGTGGATGATTTTGTTCAGCACATCGATACAAATCTAGCCAAAAGCACGTCATAGACTCGTTGAAATGTTGTATTGAACTCCTCAGAGAACAGCCGATATTCATAGCTGGTACAGAAACTACTGTTCATGTCCCACAACCGTGCATCAGTAATTACCAATTTGTGTTCGTAACACGGTAACATATGTTACATGTGGGCACTGTAACGACTGCTAAGCTGTGAACTTGTTCCCACATAAGACAAAGAACTGCGCGACTGGACAAGGAGTCTATGAAGATGAGAATACCTATACGAGATGAAGTAAAGGTGGTACGATGCCGCTTGATTCCAGTTCACACCTCTCTTCAAATTACGCCAATTCGTCATGCTGAGAACGAAGAGAGGGCATGTTTGAGTATATCCATAGGCCTACTTATAGCATAAATCGACTAGTCACGACATCATATTAGAATCGCGTATTAATGAACTCGCACTAAATGGTTGGTAAAGCAACTGCTGTTCATGTCACACAACCGTGCATCAGTAATTAGGCCTACTACTTTGTGTTCGTAACACGGTAACATGTGTTACAGGACATGAACTGTAGTTATACTGTATACCAGCTATGAGTATCGAGTTCCGAGAAATAATTTTCTTTGGGTTTATGCGCGGTATATTACAGATGTTACCGACAACATATTGAAACTCTTGACGATTTAATATGTATACTGGAAATATTTTTATTCACAAAATGAAAGACATTGGATAGGAGAAGGAACTGATAACATCTCTGGCAGAAGTAATATAAGTATGATTTCACACTTGAGATAAAATGACAGGTCCTCTTGACATGACAAAGTGTCTCTTAACGTTTGGGGGGAAATGTCTTCATTAAAAACATCCTCTGTCAGGTTTCGTTTTACACATGTAAAGGTAACATTTGACTATGTTATAGTTGTACACATACAAATAGTTGAAATGGTGCAGTCTGAGGCATGTTTTGCCAACCAATCAGATTTATAATTAGCCTACACGTAAACTTGTTTTAATAACTACTTTTAATTTCTGGTGGATATGAAAAGGGGAGGGGGTAGGTTATACACCCCACCCTGTGTCCGCTCCCGGTAACACAAATCCCAAAGTAGGAGAAACCGTTTAGCTGGTCACCAGATACAAGTTGTGCATGTTACAAAGTTAACAGGGTCTTTAAGTTCCTTCTTTTAACTCCGATTAACTAAACGACTGTCCATCAGACTAAACCATCACAACCACCATCGCTCAAACAGGCGACGGTGACGTCACAATGAAATGACTGAAATGGCGCAAAAGGATATGAAAATGTCTACAAGATCTGATACGAATGCCTCAAATATGCTATATAAATACAGTTTTATTAGTAATATAGGGAAGAGAGGGCCCTTTCCCATCCTTCCTCATATAACGTGAGGCTCTTGGAGTCGCCTCCCAGACAGAATATAAGTTTAGAAGTCAACTGGTGCAGATGGGGGTTTATATAGTGTATTTCTTTATTTAAGGCTAAAGACAATGTGCTACTGAATGAACGAATGAATGAATGAACGCATGCATGCATGCATGCATGAATGAATGAATTAATGAATGAATTAATGAATGAATGAATCCCCGAGTAAACCGTTATACAGCGAATGAAGGTGGAGGTCATGGACACCTGACCAACCCCACCCCTCCCCTCCCCCTCCCCCTCCCCAACTCCGTGCACAGGCTACCGAAACTTGCATTGATAAGACTTGAGTATTGACAGCAACTCACAGCATGATTTTTTTGTATGTCAAGGATATCGGTAGGAGCTATTCGCCAGAACATTGAAGAACCATGAACAAAGAAGCAGTTTGTCCTTTAAAGCGAAATCAGTTTAAGTGTTGAACAAACAATTTATATGACATTTTTAATTACTTCTAAATATTTAATAGAGGGACGTTACAGTATATACGTACTTCATATTCTTGTTGATTTTAGTAAGGCGTCTGGAAACATGGTATAGAATTCGTGCCTGAACATTATATAGCTGGATTCTACCCACAGAAGCAGTGGTAAACAATTCCGGGAAATACAAGGTCCCTCCATTCCTATGTGACTGTATATATATATATATATATATATATATATATATATATATATATATATATATATATATATATATATATATATATATATATATACATATATATATATATATATATATATATATATATATATATATATATATATATATATATATACCCGTAAACATATTGATTAGTCTGGAGAAAATTAAAAAGATCTTCACACTGTCCTTTCAGTTCCTCTGATTTCATTAGTCCCTGATTTATTCCTCAAACTTCATTGCTTTGTTTATCGCAGGTTTAGACTTATCTATTATATCTTCAAATTACGTCCCTTGCTTCACCCTCTCCATGCAGAAATTGATCAAAAGTCAATAAAATAAAATTCTTCACTTTAGTGACTGTTCTCTGTGACGTTAGTATTACGTCTATAATATCATCCACATTTAATGTGCACCATTATATTTTGTCTTGTTTTTTTAATGTCTTATTTTTTTCTCTATACTCTTTTTATTTCAACAGAGGACCGATTTGAATTCACCAAGTTTGAGTGGAATACTAACAGCTCTGCGGCGAAGCGCTGAGCCTGACACATACTCTAGAGAGCTAAGTAAGTCTATTAAATAAAAAACATCCGCTGTTTCTCAACAAGTCAAGATATGGGTCAGTCACATAGGCAGGCATGTGTAGATGCGTCACATGTTACGTCTTGGGAATAATTCAAGAAGATAATGACTACAATTCTTGTATTTCTGATCATATTTGTCACCGCTTTTTCATTACTCTGTGGGAACATCAACCTACACCCCCCCCCCCCTTCATCCCTTTTCCATCCCTCGTTATTTCGAAATAAGGGAAGCAGCGTCACTCGATCCAGGTTAAGATATTATGTATTTATTATTTATTTGTAATTCATTCATTTATTTATTTATTTTTGCATTCCTTCTTTTGTGTAGATTGCCATATCGATATGGCAGGGATTCCAGGAGAATATTACTATACCAGTCAAGGACACGAAGATATGTGTGTGATTTACTTCTTAGCGGCAGAAGATGAGATTGTAGAAATAGAATTCACGGAAGCCAATTTTGATTGCGAGGCAGGGGATCATGTTCAGGTGAATATCATAATATTCGATTTTAGAAAAGCGCTTTGTACCAGCGATAGTTTTCAAAGCGCTTTACAGACGTTATATTACCCCTGTTCTATGATAACCTATCCCAGATACAATCCCTCCCAGGCTGCTACAGTTATATATACTTCGCCCAAATGACAAGTTACCTCACATGAACTCAGTTCATTTCCCTCCCTAAAGTCACTCGTAGATACTAATTCAGTTCTTTTGTCTTGCAGAGGTCACGTGTGGACTAATTATTAGTAAGAAAACAGATTACAGTTGAAGGAGTACTGCGTGTAAATAATGTTGTCATGATTCAGTGTTATCTATCGTAAGCTGTTTCGTGTCCACTAAAAATTGCATTGGACACATTTGAAAGTCCCATATATACATGAGAGAAAAAGAGGGAGAGAGAAAGAGATGGGGGGGGGGGGGAAAGAGAGAGAAATTGTTCTCAACTGAGACGACAAACTACTTAAACAATTTCGCATGTCATGTTTGTCAGGTCGAGCTAGCCAAAACCTTTCATAGTTCACGTAAATCATCACGGTTAACTGGACCAAGACGGGCTTTAGAACATTAAATAAAGCCTAAGAACTCTTTGTAACTTTCAAATCCTGTCTTTGCTTTAATTTTGTTTCTGCTCTAATTTTGTTGTGTCTTTCCTTTTTCTGATATGACGATACGTTGTGATGTGATGTAATCGCTTATAAGAGTCACATATCTGTCCCATTTAGTGTCCCATTTCTGCCTGTTTATATTATCTCTTTGTTTAAGTCAGTTCGGCTAAATGGATTTCTTCATTACCTTCATTTCATTAGTGGTTTGATGGCTGGACGATGGGTACAGGTTCCTTTCCCAGCTACGAGGATCATCCTCTGAATTTGACTGAAAGAGTGCAGACTGTTTGTCCAGGTGAAGGACGACCTATGACCTTTCGTTCCAACCAGAATGCTGCAATGATGACCTTTAAACTCACATCGAGAGGGAGCAGCTTGAAAATAGTATTGGAAACTAAACAGATTCTAGAACGTAAGCGTTTTTGTTTCTGTCTCTGTTTGCGTATATATATATATCAGGGGCGTCGGAAGCTATTTGGGATTGGTACGGCAGACCAGAGTGTGGCCATCTGTCATTATTATCGGGGACGTATGGCAAGCCGTTTTAACATTTACCTATCTATTCTACTTAAGTAGAATTAATTCCACTTAAGAAGAATACAATTAAGCTTAAGTGAAATGAATTGCACTTAAGTAAAATACAATTAAGCTTAAGTAAAATGAATTGCACTTAAGTAGAATTGCATTTTACTTAAGTTTAATTGTATTCCACTTAAGTAAAATTACCACTTTCTTTTAAGCTTAAGTTAAATTTAATTTCACTTAAGCTTAATTGTATTCTACTTAAGTAAAATACAATTCTACTTAAGTAAAATTTAATTTAGCTTAAGTAAAAGTGTCATTCTTTTTCACTTAAGCTAAATGCATTTTACTTAAGTAAAATTGTATTTTACTTAAGTAGAATACAATTAAGCTTAAGTGAAATTGAATTTAACTTAAGCTAAATTGTATTCTACTTAAGTAGAATTGTATTTTACTTAAGTAGAATACAATTGCATTTTACTTAAGTAAAATTCAATTCTACTTAAGTAAAATACAATTTAGCTTAAGTGGAATTGAAGGATATGGCAAGCCGTTATAACATTTACCTCGTGCGGAGAAGTGGTTGGTCTGGGGGCAATGTTTACATGGTACCATGCCTTGTGGTACTTCTACTACTAGTACCACTGATTGGTGGCATGTCGTGTTGTAGTCGTTCCCTTGCCCTCAAAAGTGCTTTTCCAACTGCATCAGCAACAGTTTGCAACGATTTATTGGCTGGCTGCATTTACCAAATGTCTAACGTTCAGACTCAGTGATAAACAAAGCTTTGCTCCATTTGCTAAGTATGGTGTTATGTTCGTATATACACAACGAAAGCTGGATAAGTATCGCAGAATGGGGGAATGGCCGCAAATGATTACGTAACTAGTACGTCTTGAACGTAACTCTATAGGTCTCGCATCACAATTAATTGTTCCATTGACTTACACACTAAACTCATCACTTTCAAGACCTGCCAAAGCATAGATAGAAGTTTTCATCTGGTATATCCTACCCACCACATGATAGCTGTGTTCTAGTGGCCTATCATGGCACTTGCAAACTTCCATATCATGACCGTTTAGATTATGAGCTAGAAGAGGAGCAAGTTTATCACACTGAACCCTTCCATATGCTCGTACGGAGTAATATCAACATTTAACCAAAGATTTTTAAAATGGTTTATATCACCTTCGATCCTCCCTATTTTCACACCATCTGTACTTAAAATTATGCTCTTTCATATAAAGGCAGAAAAAACGATGACAGTAAATGATAACATGCTTAAGGAAGCTTTACATTAGGTACTTTTACCTCTTTTCTGACAATGGTAACCCTATTGAGCGGATGAACACGTGGTGAGGTACCTAAAATAGTATACAGAGTCGGACTTCGCGGCAAGTACAGTGACGCAATGAGTAGCATATACTGATTGACCAATCACATTTTACTTAAGCTAAATTGCATTTTACTTAAGTGAAATAGATTGACCAATCACATTTCACTTAAGCGTAATTCTATTTCACTTAAGTAAAATGCAATTTAGCTTAAGTGAAATTGAAAAGCCATTTTGCTTAAGTAAAATAGCATTTTACTTAAGTAGAATTGAATTTTACTTAAGCAGAATTGCATTTTACTTAAGTAGAATTGAATTTTACTTAAGCAGAATTGTATTTTACTTAAGTAGAATTGTATTTTACTTAAGTAAAATACGATGTAGACAAAAACCGTTTGAACTTAAGCTAATATGAATTCCACTTAAGTGGAATACAATTAAGCTTAAGTAAAATGCAATTCTACTTAAGTGCAAAACATTTCACTTAAGCTTAATTGTATTCTACTTAAGTGGAATTAATTCTACTTAAGTAGAATAGAGAGGTAAATGTTAAAACGGCTTGCCATAGTATAGGGACGCTTGGTAGGTCAAACTACGCTACGCGCCACTATGGTTGGCGCGTAGCGTAATGGAGAAAATTTTGAAAAAAATGCCTCCCAGATTGCAGGAAATGGCACTTCTCGAGCTTGAAAACAAGACCCCTGCCATGCCAGAGTAGTCACATTTAGCCTACTTGCTTGTTTCATTTTGGTTCTTTATTTTTTGCCATTTTTTTTCTTAGTGCTACTTTTTTTTCTCTTTTTCTTGGGCCGTGAATATTGCCCCTGTTTATATGTATATATATATATATATATATATATATATATATATATATATATATATATAATATAACGAAAATCCACGTTTACTCCAAAAGAAAATATTATTAGAGAAAACCAGAGAAATAAGATATGACTCATAATTGACAAATAAGGAGTAAGTTTTACAAAATATATTGTAAAACTTACTCTTTTGTAAAACTTACTCCTTATTTGTCAATTATGAGTCATATCTTATTTCTCTGGTTTTCTCTAATAATATATATATATATATATATATATATATATATATATATATATATATATATATATATATATATATATATATATATATATATATATATATATAGGCTTTTATCTTGGATGTCTTATACCTTTATACCTGCATTCTATACATATAAAGGTGATTAATGTTATTAACATTTTCGTGTCGGATATATAATATGTACCTGTTTTATATAGCAGTATGTGTATGTCTGTTAATATTGTCTTTCCTGAATATATCCGTTTACCTGTATGGTGAAGTAATGGTTCATTAACCTGGGTCATGTCGTCGTACCTTTCCGGATGCTAACGAGGGTTATGTTATTTATGCTGAGCGAGATTAAAACAGTTTCGTTCAACACACAGAAGTAAATGCTTCGACATTTGTCTTTGACTTAATCTATTTTTGGGGATACTGCAATTTAATCGCAAAGTAGGTTTTTAAGTCTGTAGCTCTTATGCAAACCTTAAATACTGATGCATGTGTTTCTCAAAATGATTAGAATTTGTCAAACAACAAGGCACCATCCAATATTTTCTTCATCATCTGAGAAGAACATTAAATGAACATAAAGAACATTTAATGATTCCATATACAATTGTAAGGTTGTCGTCATTATTATAGTCACACGGCAATCAAGAAGAAAACTGTTGCGTCACTTTCATCACAATTTCGAAATAAAACTGGCCTGTGGTTAGTGAAGCTAATGGACTGTTTGCTAATTCAAAAGTAGGGAACATTTTACACAAATCATGAAAGAACGTACGTCACGCTATGTTGTGTTTCATTTTAAGGGTTACTTATAGATGACGAGAATCATCAATTCTTTATGATTTAAACTTTTGGCCAGTAGCGGAGATTTCTTGTCAGAAGTGGGGGGTTGCAGGCCATTGATGAAATAAAAAGTCATAACCGCTGGCTCACTATCTAAGTGGAGCGCCACCATAAGTTGGCGCGAAGTGCACAAGAATTTTTTGGCAAATATTGCCTCCCAGATTGCAGTAAATGGCACTGCACTGCCCAGGCCTGGAAAAGCTGCATTTAACCATTTCATATGTTGAAAATTGAAATCTTATGTTCTGTCACTGATGTGTTACAATAATGAAAAGCAAGATTTTTCGTTTTTTCATGTTTTATTCTCAACTTGTAAATAAACGGTCACCATGGATTATATAGCCTATTGGCCGTATCCAATCAACTTTTTCTGAATCGCATGCGCTCTACCAGTGCAACATATATAGGATACAGTAAAATTCATTTCAATGCAGTTTTCCTGCGTGGGTGCAAAATATTCTGGAGTACCGTATGTTGTTTTATTAGCTGTCCTTGATACTCTCAGTCAGTTACAGCATAATAGTTCTACACTAACCATATCACAGGTTTACACACAGGAAAAAAGTCTTAAACCTAATTTACATTTGAGTTCAGGTGAGTTTTCACATGATTCAAGTGAAGTTTCCAAACATATTCTTTCTTGTTTGCGACCTTCCTGCAAATTCCCGAGCTAGTTGAATAATGTCCACTGCATCCAGCTTTTTCTTGTGCACGTTCAAAACTTTAGGGAGAAAAGTGTTCAGAATCTTAACACAAGTCAGTTCAAAATTATTTGAACAGCAGATTGCGTGTGTTACATTCTGGTGTCAAAAGACTGAATTCGCAGTGTACAGAAACCGAATGAGTCATTAATGTTCTACACGCTGCGTTTTTATAGAGTAGGCCTACCGAAGTGTGACGTCAGTTATGCATGACTATCGTGCCGTGCGGTCTAAACAAACTCAAAACAAATTAAACTTACACCAATTAACAAAGATAAGTATGACTCACTGAGGATTAAAAACAGTAGTGCCCAAATCGTAATTATTTACATTGACTTTATACGTAAACTGTCAACAAGTTACAGTTCCGCGAAATTGTGTGGGCCGGTGGCCATAGCAAGTTAGCAACGGGCAGTTATTTCAATCTACAGTCATCACATACTCCAAACTTTGCCAAAATAGTCCTAACTCCTAAGGTAGTCCCCTACAACACAACCAATGTAATTATCAATTCATGCGAGAAAAATGGGGCTCCTGTGACATAATTGTCGCATGGGCCCACATGGTGCTCGACGCCTCTTAAAACGATTATAATTCCATGATTATACACCTTTTCTTCATAGCCTGCAATGTATTGGCGCAGGATCCATCAGGTATGTACACAATCAGGAATTATGGGGCAAACCGGAACTGCTCATTCTCTGTGATCTACCCGATTCATGTTAGTGTTGTGGAAATGGCGATTGGTCAGGAACAGAACGAGGCCACTCTCAAGGTTAGTACATATTAAATATTATTTCGAAACAAAACAATAATGAGGTAAATAAATAAACACAAACCATATATACATATATGTAGGCAATATCGCTATACGGACAAAAGTTTAATTTAGCGCAAACAAACTCATCAAAAACGTCAGATGTTTATACAAGCCGACTTCTAGAAATTAATTGTTTCTTCCCAACGTTTTTAAAATAAAAAATAATTAACATTGCCTAACGGAAGACAACTTTATGTCTGTTCAAATGAATATCTTGACATGGGATTCACACCCAGAGGGTTCGCAAATGTGTTAGTAGATCTATTATTCGAAATTACGGAACTTTGACACAATCATCCATATTTGCAATAAGTATAACAAGGTCAAGATGCTTGACCTTTCAAAATATTTTTATAAACTGCTTTATAAATTTGTTGTCCTTTTTATTACTGTTTGTTTCCACTGGGTTCGTTTTTACATTGAATACCTTCTTTGGTTAGATTATGAGATAAATTGGTTAAAAACCATCAATGTAGACATATCGTCATATAGTTATGGTTTATTAAGATGCTACACTTGAAAAAGAATATAACTATCAAAAGAGATGTAACAATCAAACAAAAAGCAATGTTAACATTTAAAATATAGGTATATAACCATTTCGCAACAGAAATAAACTTGACTTTGTATTCCTTCACTGCCCCTCACCCTCTCACTCCCCTCAACCTTAACTTACCCACCCCTCCCACTCCCTCAACTCATTGATACTGTAATCTGTATTGCATGTATGTATTATTACCATTTATTACTTGTCGAGAAACCATCTCCACCTTCTCTTAATCTTAGAAGATATACTCAGTTCTCTTTCGTAAATACGATAATTCACGGATTTAATTCTTTCTATATATAGTAACGGCATTCATCCTATTATGACATACGTATATAAGGGGACGTATCTTTTTATAAACAATTCTTATTTTGAATCACGATTGCCTTATTTAAGGCCTTTGAAATAATATTGTTGATGTGTTTTTAATAACTTAGTGTGTAGCTTGTGATAGGTACTGAAGTTAGACGTTGTTTTCCCAACTAGTTATGATGACAAACTTGTTCTCTTTGTTGGCAATAGTCTGATTTTCAACACTAATATGTTGCTGAAGGCGGGCTTTCCAATTAGGGGGACAGATAGGTTTACAAATGCCACACGGATCGATGGGTTCCATATAGGATGAAAAAAAGGAGAAGCCAAATTCGAATATTTTGTGAAAGATGCGTGGTGGCATGTAAAATGTGTTCTTATCCACCATTATGATGTCAAAATGTTCATATGTATGTATGCATATATTAGATCTTCCTGCAAGCAGAAACTCGCAAAGAAGCCTCATTGACTTATCAAAGCCGCAGGCTGACCGAAATCAGTCTCTTACATTCATATTTAACGTCCATGATTATGAATTGTTAATTATCACAACTCTGTAACTGGACGACATACATTAATCTGGGAGTGACTAGAACCGGGGACCTTATGATTGAAAGGCGCCGGCGTTAACCACTGAGCTAACACTCATATGTAGGCCTTTCTCCAACAAACAACATAATGTAATGATTTTTTTTTTAAATCAAACTTTCGACTATATTGTAAGTCATATCATAAAGAGAACCTTATCCACTGCTGCAAATGACGCCATCTGTTTTAATAATCAGCAAGACCTCTTTAGAAGGACTTTTTCTAAGGCTACAGGGCAGAAGTTGTCAATGGTTGGTCGGAGAGAATACACCAGGACACAATCATGGACTATTGTCTGGTATATGATGGTCCTTACGGCGTTAGGCTTAAGCACCCTACCGGCCTAGCCTGCACGTTGTTCAATGTAGACACAGAGAGAATTGAATTATGTCTGATCTTTGCTACAAATCTTTATTTATCTCTGTTCCTCGTATGATATTGGGAATCCATATAGATACTTTACATACCGTATATAAATTGAGATAAATATCCTCTAATGAGCGCTTATCTTTTGGATAAGGCTGTTTCAACCTTTGACACAGGCCGTGATTCCTATGGATTCATTTTCTGAATTTTAAGAAATCTCTGGTTAGTAATGTTTAGACCATGGTCAGTGTCAGTAAAGCATATACCGTCTGACCGTGTCGCTACCATTTACAATAGTATACCGTGGATGAAAATATATTTCCTTGTTAATATTTCAGTGTAATATTTCACTGTGTGTTTCTTTTATTAAGTTTTAAAAAGATCTTATTTAATTTACCGTTATTTAAAAATAATCATCCAGGACTTAATTCATTAATCTTGAATCCGACTGACTTTGATTGAATTATCTTCCATTGCTTTTTTTTTGGACATATCTTGACCTTCGACAGAAAATATCAGAACATTTCAGTTTGATAGATAGATATATAAAGAGAGAGAGGGAGATAGAAAGAGCTATTTTAATCAGCGGGGGCAATGTTTGGGGTTAAAATTGTACCTGCGCGATGTATAGGTGTAAACGAAAACAGCTATAGTTTCAAACCACAAATAAGATCTGTTTTAATAAAAACTATATGTTTAACAGAAAAATGCGATACTTTGAAAAGAAAAATTTCACAGTAAGAGACTTGTAACATATGTTCCCGCAATGCCGTACTGACAGTAATATCTGCAGATCAGCCACATACAAACACAATACTGTGTCCATTTACCGAAACCAACACCGCATGTTAATAACACATAAAACTGTAAAAGTTAGTAACAAGCTTCACAATTGATCGTTTTGCTTCTAAATACTTAATTGATGACATCTACACGTTGCAATAAATCTTTTACAAGATCCACAAAATGTTGCTTAATTGTCATTTGTCAACAAAAAGTTGCATATATTTCCTTTATATCAGTATAAATAAGGAACTAATCAATATTTTAAGTACTATTACCTTTGATTCACAGCTAACAAGTCATGTTTATAACAGTTTTCAGAAGACAAGTGATGCACGTGATAATCACAAAAATATGTTTAAGTAGCAATTTGCGCTGAATTATCACTTTAATATCATGAAAGAGGAGACGATTCTATACGCGTACAATCCGCTTCTTCAAGTCTTAATTCTGTTCATGTGATGTATATTCGTGCGTGTCTTAGCCTATAGAAGTAATACATACCTTAAATATTTAAACGTGACATTTCATCGAGCCTCGCTGTATATATATATATTTAATTCATTACGATTTCAATTATATATATGTTGTATATTATCGGTAGACCTATACCGTCTTTGCAAATGTGAAGCTATAGCATATTGAACCCACTGTTCGTATTTCAGTTCTGTTTTATTCCTTTTTTGTGTATTTATTTGTGTGCTGAATATGTTGATCTCTTTTTAACACTCCGTTAGTCTTCTCATCAATTTCACGCGTAATCGACACAATAAGATTTAGACCATGGTATCAATAGTCTGAAATTTCACGGCTCTTTTAACCTTATTCGGTATATCAGAATAAACTGTTCAGGTACTGTGATCTCTATCAGCTTAATGACTGAATGAGACAGATAAACCACGTCACCTTTCTGACCAGTTCATAACATGGCACGGGAGGTTTAAGCTTAAAGCGATATAGAAGGTTGCAATGTAGAGATGTTACACAACAACATATCATACTTAATTTAAATGACAATATGTGGATAGTATCCAACACAAGAGGGCATTGGATATGTTGCAACTTACGCAACTAAGGTTGGAATGCAACCTTCCGCACGAGTCTACGAAGAGTGTGTATGCTTCTACGTACATTGTATGATATACGGTATAGTGTATAGTGTAACTTTAAGCGAAACGATATCGACGATTATTATAATTAGCAACGTTATAGTTCATTCTGTTATGTACATACGAGTCCACTTTAGGAGTCAAGGGCGCTTCTGAAAATCAGCTGTTATTGTAAATATTTTGCTACCATTCAAGGCGATCACAACAAGCCTATCACGTTATCATAGCTGAGGTTTCTAGCCTAGCGTAATGTACATCTGCATGTGAATTGGGCTGTTCTCGTTATCATTGCCTGTTCATTGCTATTGCAGTTAATTACAATTTCGTGGATTATAACGGAAACTTATAAATTCATGTGGATGGTTACACCCCTGAAAGGCCTGACGAGGGGGTGTAGGGTTACACCCATGAGGTTCGGGGTCAATAACGGGGTCATATTGAAAACGACGGTACCGAAAAAAGCATAATGGATCCTCACCTCCATAATGAACTAATACAAATGAAGACTTCAAAAAGGCTGGCCGATGCCACTGACTACTATACCCTCCTCTATTCAAAGTTGAATATAGTAATGAAAAACAGCCATCATCAATAGAATCCCAAAATATGCTAGACAGTCAAGTATTGGTCACTCATGGTAGCTACTTTTTGTTGACTTAACAGGTATATTTTCCCTATTTGAGAGTTCTTATTTTCTAATTATTGAAAACTCTTTAATATCTGGGAACAACCATTGTAGCAACGTCTCCAGGAAGATACTCCTAGCACTTTCTTTTTTTACCCACAACATCAACTTATATACATACAGCGAAGACAAATTCCGCTATCTTCCCTATATTCCTTTAAAGGAAGCAAAATCACATCACTGGAAGGATTGGTATGGATATTGGAGGATATAAAGTTTATACTACATGATACTGTATAAGCTTACTTGGTTTCAGTGAAATGCTTACTATAAGTGTCTCTACATCATTAAAGAGCGCACCGCTCAATTACAGTCCCCCCCCCAAAAAAAAAAAACAATGTGTCCATTAACTTCTAGTAGATTGAAAACTAATTCCAAATTGACGTCATTATGACGTCACCCTTATGTCTTTTTATCAGCGCAAAATCGCCGTGTAATGTTATAATTCGTCGCTAATGTGATTGTATTTAGTACTGATTAATGAATTAATCTGATAATTCTTTTATCCTGTATACCGTTAAGCGGATTGCGCTTGGCCAACTTCGTTGTTAATAGTTTTACTGCATTTTAGCTTAATCACTATACTACCGTTAGTTGGAACAATAGAATGATGGTTTATTTAATTATATAGATATATGCACCTTTTTTTCAAAATCAAAAGAACATCGTTGCACGCTCACTACCCATGAAACACATGAGTGATCGTTAATAGTGCCTTGACCTTTGACTTTATAAGACATTATTATTATTATTATTATTATTATTATTATCATCACCAACATCATTAATATGTTCATGTTTATTGTACGGTATGCCTGGAAAATATAGTAACCCTCTCAGTATTTTTGAACTGCAGTTGAATAGTTACAAAAATGTCCCCATAGGATAATTGTTATACACGAAATTTTCAACTAGCTGGCTGTGAAGGTCAAAGAGAAACACTCCGAACGCTTGGAGCAAAGGACCATAGAGAAGCTTATTGTCACTTGTAAGTATAGACTGAGGGATTCAGTTATATGCAGGGTATGCCGTGGTATTACTCAAGTCTAAGGCCTTACAAACCACATAGAGGTCCGCATACTCCGATTAGTATACATGCAAGATTCTGAGCCGACTTTTAAACGGTCCGCTTTGCATTTTTTCAGGGGCCGAATTTGGCCGCTGGTCGCCAGCAGAACCCCTGCTATCTTAATTTAATTCTTTATGTAAGAATAGAAATGAAATGAAATATCCTAACACTAAACATCCGGGCTATATATATATATACAGAATATTTCAATATTTTTTCAAATCGATGTATCCATTTAAGTTTAACGATATGAACAAGAGCCATGCATTCTTACTTTTTGTAACTAACTTTATACGTCACATTTTTTTCTTTGCTACTCAATTATTAGGACTTTTATCTATTCCCACAGGTAATTTATAAATATAAATGACCTACATCGTATACGTCAATAACTCTTTTCATGTTTCTTTATATATATTTTTTTGTGTGGTCGCATTTTCGACTATTTTTAACTTGATTTCCTTGGGATTTAATGCATTCTCTTAGATATCTCTATAAGCGAACTGATTCTATTTTAGTATAATAGGCGGGTTGATTTCATATTGTGGGATTGCATTGAATTAATTCATTAAATACCTTTTTACCTCAATCTCTATGCTCGTTGATATATTTAGGCAAACATTTGCTTTTGATCATAAATGTTCACATTTCCAACGGAGAGGTATTACGCAAAGTAAGACTACAGTGAACGAGAAAAAAAAGGCAAAGTAAAGAGTACATTGTTTTTTATTTATTTTTTTGTTCGATTGTTGACAAATCAAGCCCTAATTAGGAAAAGATAATTACATGCCATTCTAAAGCATTGGTCGCTCAAACAAATGTTCAGCATAAAACTAACTATTCACATGAAATGTATCAGATCAGGGTCTTTATAATATTCGTGTAGACCTTTCTAGCCATTATTTAATCTGATATTTGATAAAGTGAGTGTCATGGAAATTGTCATGGAAAAATACAAACAGGGGTTACTTTAAAGATTACAATGACAACTGATCGATGTACGGTTAAAGTCTCCATGTAGGCCTATAAGGGGACAGACGAAAAGGAGGGAATCGGTATTGTTAATAACTACAGTGAAAAAAGAATTCAGCACCAACCCTTTAATTGTTTCTACAAAGGGAAACAAAATACATTGACATGTCTACATGGTGCTTAAAGTCCTAAAATCTTCAAAACTAATTAAAATAGGGGGGAATGGGCCTCCAGTCGAACGTAGGTTATATTTCAAAACTTTAGAACATTTTACACACTTGGTTTAAAGAGTTCTCCGCCCTTCTTCTTCTTTCTGAAGTAGACATAGGCATTCGGACAGTCTCAGAAGGCACGAGCCGATCTTAACCTATTTTGAAATGTTTAAAATGGCTGATTATTTTCATAAGAATATTCTTAAAAGTGTTTTTGAATATTTGTGCAGACGTCACATGGGGAAACAGTAGGTGAAAGTTTAAAAGTTATTTTCAAAGACCCAACAATAATTTCAATGATATTTCGTGATGTCTAAAGAGGCCTTCATTTCTGTTTCAGATGGATTTAAAAAAAAAATGGAAGTATCGTACACAACATAAATGTTAGAACATATATATTAGTAACAGGAAGAGGAAGCACGAATATGTAATCAACCCATTCAAAATAAATGGCTAGGCTATAGGACAATATGAAGTATGACTAAGTGTATATGCAGTACATTGCGTCATAACGTGCTGTTGATCACACACGATTGTACCATTAGTTGGCAAAACAGCCTACAGCAAATAACTAATAAAATATATAGAGCAACTCACATGTAAAGAAGGTTAGGCCTTCATTTTTATATCTGCCGTGGATGTTTACATTGTAGTGTTGTATAATTTACATTTGTTTTGGTTTCTTTGTCTATTACACATATGTTGTGACAATAATGATAAAAGAAAGACATGTAATTTATACATAAAATAAGAAAGGAACATATAAACAGATGTTAAAATATCAAATATTCATATATAAAAAATATAAGATACTATGCATATATATGTCAATGTATTTGCGTATAGAGGCATGTTACAGAGGGGGCAACCGTGGATCTGCTATATAGATTCAGTGGTAAAGATGCGATGACGCTACACTGGACAATCTATAGCATCACTTTATCTTTCCAATTTGTTTCACAGTGCACGGAGTCTGAAGACTATGTTGAATTTTTGGCGGGAAACTACTTGGACAATTCGTACATGCGACAAGATGCTATCCTGTGTGGTGCAGCCGGTCACGTGAACTCTGTTGTGAGCGAGGACCGGAGATCAGGTGCAGCAGCAACTTCGCCGAACACTCCGCACACTCCCCCCCTCACCGATGTACTTCATTTGTCCTCTGCATGCACCCACGGTAATTTCCTAAGACACAGTATGTATTAGTGGTGTGTGTACCTACATTGTATACAGCTATATTGCAGTCGGTCAGTTAACCTTGTCCGATGATAACGACGCTCGTTTGTATGAGACCTTTCACGGTCGAAATCATATCTTCCCTAGATAAACCTGACGTACTACCCCTGTTACCCATTGTATGCCTTGAGTAAACATTTTTTAGTAAAATCCTAAATATCAGCGAGAGTTCCACGTGAAATAGCTGTAATGTGTGATAATAGCACTGCCTATTCGATTCTTCCTTTTTTTTGCATAACAGAAAAGGATTGCTGAAAAAATACCTGTACTTTGCTATGGTAGTATGACATACATTTCCCAATGCGATGGTAGTATGGCATATATTTCCCAATGCAATGGTAGTATGCATGCAGTTCCCAAATGCAATGGTAGTATATGGCATACAGTTCCCATTGTAATGGTAGTATGGCATACAGTTCCGAATTCAATGGTAGTTTGGTATGACAGTTCCCACTGCAATTACTGATTTGATCATGAAGCTTTCCGGCATGAAAATATGTTGAGCATGTTAAAATACATTGGCTCTTTGCAGTATGAAAAAAGGTAAGAAAGTATACGAGTCGTTCATGACCCTTACACTCACCTCCCCCTGCCTCACTCTGAACCCTCCAACTACCCCACAGCACCGTCCAACACAACACAACACGTCTGAGTATCACTATAAACAGTGACGTGCACAGGATTTCAAAGATGGGGGTCTAAATTCCAATGCCTGCCTTTTGTTTCCGTAAATCACCACAAAAATACACAACAAGACTGCACCAAGCCGTTTGCCTAATTGATTCTAAGGTTGATAATTAAAAGAAAACATCTGAGTATAAACCCCACCTAGATGAATGTATTTAGTGGTAGGAACAAATTCACTATATTCGGACTGGCCAAAACTGGTCAAACCATTCTGTCTTATAGAGATAACAACATAGCATCATTTCAGACCATTTACACAGATAACTGTTTTTGCCAATAAATAAAGTGTTGCGACTGATAACACAAGATTAGAGTAAGTCAGAAGAAGAAGAATTATCGGTGCTAACAACCAATAAATAATCAATATGACTGAGAGGTTATTTCCTCTTATTTCGTCTGATTTTTCACTCCTGATTAGTGACTAGTCCAACTTTTGAAATAAAGAGAGGACCAAACCAAAACAAGTTTTAATTAGCCTGAGAAATTCAGAATTGCAAAATGACGAAACCACTTTGTGTTCATTTGAAGGCCTACGTCATCACTTGTAAATTGTATACATAACGGCATCTGTATACATATAGGGTTCTAATGTGGTATGTGCGTTGAAACCGAGGTCTGACGTTTGGAAGCGTTGCGAATTTGTGACGTCACAAACACAATCGTATACGGTCTCAAAGTAAGTTGGGGTCTGGATCTTTTTCAAATTCAATATTCCTGTGAATATTTTGTTTATGTTTTGTATTTCATCTCTTGCTTTTTTCTTTCTCCAGGCTTGAATATTAACCTCAACTGTCAGAACTCCGTGGTTCGTCTGGTCTCTGGAGGAAACCAAGATAATTCTCTGACCATCGAGTACAGAAGAAGTTTAACCGGCAAAAACGACTGTGAACTCTCTGAATATTAATACAACTCGTTCAACGTTGAGGAATATTTCACTCGAATGTGATTTTAATTAAATATGGACAAAAACAAACAATACTAATTAAACAATTGTCCATGGACTTCTGTATGATGCACGAGGAACAGTTTTGATCTGAAAAACAATTGTCTCCATTTACGCTTTGCACTTGCTGTTAAAATAGCTTCTCTTTATTTTCTTTATTTGCTTTCCTTTGTGTCAGTTTGGTTATCTTTCTGTTTGGATCAGGATGCTGGGATTTTATTCAGTCTAAATAATCAAGTCAGGAAGGCATTCACAACATTACCAGTATCCAAAAAGAATTTATTTCTTTATTCATACAATAATTCATGTAAAAGTACTTAACAATGGATGGAAGAAATGATACGATATTTGTCAAGGTTTCTTATTGCATAGAGAAAGAAAAAATATATGAAAACTGAACGTCATTCAGTTGTGTGTGTGGGTGCGTGCGTTTGATTTGTTCATTGAGTGGGCGATTTTATCCGGAGTTTGCGTTCAGAAGACAGTGAAAGAAATGGAGGGATTCTGGGATTGAATGATTTACAATGAATTATATCGCATGACGTCATATAGTCAAACCTTCTTGAGGTGCAGGTGGGGTGAGGGGTGGAGCGTCAAAACAAAGGTTTGAATGTCAAAACAAATCACGAACTATGGTGACATTTGAACAGAGTGTTCTGTTTTTAATAATCATAAGCAACAATTGAGCTTTAATTACCGGGGTGGGGTGGGGGGTGTCAGTTGCGATGGTTGTGTCACAATTTTAAAACTAAGCCAAATTCTTTGATTTTCTCACATTTGGTAAAATTTATTTTTAGTGGAATACAAAATAGGATTTTCTGTGTTTTGCAGTTAATGTGTTTCCTTTGATAGATCGGGAATTGATTCATACCGTAACGTACCGTGAATTCAATCTAATTGATTGCAATTTTTATCAGAAAGCAGTCTGTATATATCTTGGAAAGAAAATTTCATAGCGTAATCAAACGATCAGCGTTACTATACTTATCCGATGAAAATGTGTGACAATTTGCACAAGGAATACACCCTATTTCTCATAAGCGTGCATATTACCTTCAGTGAAAGTTGTAACATATTTCCATATATGGTAATGAGAATCACCATATCTTAGAATAACATGAAGGATTCAGCGCCACCAGCTAAGAACCTTCGAAAAATGTTATCACTTTTAACATTGAGCTATAACACTCTTTTAATGCGACATTGTTAAGCGTATAAACACCATTTTATCTCTTTCGGTGACATCGAATTCATCGTTTAAAAGCTTCAAGGATAAAATTAAAATGGTAACTTTCAATCGAACTTAGAGACGAATTCTTCAAGGATTTATCCTAGCATGATTCTAAAGAACATAATAAAGTTGTGGATATCCCGTACTACGCACGCTTAACTGACAAATGCAAATGTATAACAAATAGGATGGCAGCATTTCTTAATGTACGTGCTAACAGTAGAGTGGAGGACACTGCGGAAAAGCGCGCTAAAATGCCAATATTTAAAAATAATAGCATGAAATTATTAGTTTAAATATATTCCTTATTGAGTAGTGGTTAATTTGTTTAGAATTTTTTTTTTAAAGATAGATCTACACTTGATATGAAAGCCAACACTTTGTTGTTTGAAGTTAATTCATGTTTGGTTGCTTGTTTGCTTTCATGTTTATTTGTTGTTTTTTCTGAAGATTAATATTTGTTCTTTCAACACTTTACAAACTGTGAAACTATCAACTTTGTTTTAATTTTAAACAAATGCATCATGCTTAATAAAAGAATTAAATAAATTATCTCTTTGTCGCTTTTTAAATTATTTATCTCAAAAATAACATTTCAATTCCACTTTTGACAATAGTACAAACCACGTGATACCGTGACGTCACAACATTACAGGATCCATCACTTTGAGCCATTTCTGTTTATGTTTTTCAATGTTTTAAGGTATAGTATTTAGATCTGGAGGATTTTAATATTTTTCAGAAACTTTTCAAACATTTACAGAGTATCACTAAACACGTGTGTTGTTTTGTATTCTTCTTCTTACTATTATTATTTGATGTTGTTTGAATAATTCGATATTATATAATAAAGCTGGTCCTTTATATGCTAATTCTGTTTATATAGTAACAAAATATTCAAACCATTGAATTAAACTGATTTCTTCATCTTTGTTATTTGAACAAAATACAAAGGCAGACCTCAGTTTGTCAATAAAGAAAGTCATATTTTATTTGGTTTTAAAATAAAGATTATTGTTGCAAATCCGTCAAACCATTGCCTTGTACAGTGTTCATGATTTTGTCGTGGTCGTAGTCCAAACTTTTCATTGCACTACACATTGCTGCAGGCAAAAACACTTTTGGTAAAAGGGAGCAAATATTTGCTCATGAATTTGAGATTTTTAACAAATGCATCAAATATTTGCTAAAGGAAGGATCAAAATAGTTCAAGCTCAGACACTCTCCTATTGTTTTGTTTTTTCATTCGAAGATTTTCAGTTGTGTGAGTTTTTAAAAAATGTAATTTTTCTCGATTGTTGCTAAATTTTCACTCCTTCAAGTCCAGACGTGACTCACTAGTTGAAATACCAATTCATAATTTCAAATTGTTTGAAAACCAAAAAAAAATATCACAGAGTAATTGAAACGAAAATATTTCTGATATAAGACGGACAGCAGGGGTGAATCTAAGATTTTGAAGAGGAGGAGGAGGGAGGAGGAGGGAGGAGGGGCGTGGCCCGGGAATAGTAGAACCCGATTAACTTGCGAAAGCCTTGTGGGTCGTGCTGAGGGGGTCATTCCCCAGAAAAGAAAATTTTAGATGTGAAATGTTACTATAAGTTAGATCTATAATTAGTCATACACACAAGGTTCTGCTATATAATAACTAGTTTTAAATGTTTAGTGTTGAAAAGAGGTGGGAAACCCCCCTCCCCAGGATACCTTTAATCCGCGTCTGGACATTAGAAAAAAACTTTCCACCGTGCCGCAAAAGGAAGGAAACGAAAGAAAACATACTTGACATATTGGCCATCGTTGTTACGATGTTGCAACATGGGGATATTTGCAAATTCAGTGCAGATTATTTTCTTATTGATTTACATACTTCCAAGTAGAATATAAGATCGAGCATTCATGCGAACATCTGTAGACTATTTCTTCTCCTCCTCTCCTCCTCCTCTTCTCCTCCTCTCCGACAAGTTTATCTGAAAGGAAAAAACAGTTGTCTTAAGTTACCTTAGTTTTACCGTATATCTTCTTTTGTTAAATATAAGTGGTTCCGCTTTCATTGATTTCTCTTTTTGTGTTAGTTTGTATTATTTCCGCGAACCTTTCAGATGATAAGCTACGACTAACCAATAAACTTTACTTAAAAATGTAAAGGGAAAAATAATGTAAGAAAAAAACGGTTCAACTTCGGAGAAAAAAAAAACGGTTCAACTTCGGAGGAAAAAAAAACGGTTCAACTTCGGAGAAGAAAGAAGAGAGGAAAGATGGTTACCGTGCACGGTAATGCATTGTAATGGTGGCGGTATTCATCAATACAGCTATAGAGTTTAATTGTATTGTTACAGCCTTTGGGGCAGGAAGCTAAGAAGAAAGTAGGCATATACAAAGACACGATAAGGTTAGTACCAAACTACAGAATGTAAGAAACACCGAAAAATCGGATGAGCCCTCAATAATGTACAAGTTCCTCTGACTGCCAATCCTTTTTCCAGGCGCGACCAGAGGGGTGAGGTCACGGTCCCGTGGCCCCGGGTCAATTATGGGTCCCGGGGAAATTGAGAGTAAATGGCAATTCATGCTAAGTTTCATAATGTTTCATGAACCTATAGACCCCTACAGTGTATACCATACAGAATGATATACCAAAGAGAATAAGCTTCCGTATCTTGCAGTTTACCAGGTGACATATTGAGTATTGCCTTCTGATTACAGAAATTGTCAGGAGTAAAGGGATGAGCCTTGATGTTTGACAATCATTTTGTAGACCTCAGAATTTTTATTTGCCTTTTTTTTTTAACTATTACTTTTTCCGGTATGGCATTGGAATATTAATTTCTTCAGTGGAAACTAAAACCCCGAAAGAGGGAAACGATTATCATGCATACATGTAAATGTGACGGAAATAAATGTTTCTGTTGAGCGCCCTCACTTTGGGAAGTACATAGTTGCAAAAAAAAAAAACGTTTTTGTTGCAGCGGCCTTATGAAAATGGAGATGCACTTGCATACCCACCCCCCCCCCCCACACCCCACCCCCATCCCCGCCCGACCACAATAAATTGCGAACAGTAAGACTGATACGATAGGACCAGAGGTGAGAAAAGTAGGTCAGTTTTGGCACTGGAGCCTCAAATTATTTGTTATCATACCTCTTTTTCCTGAATTGCAGTTCCTATTAGAAGTATTACATAATAGGGGCTGATGGAATATATTCCGTTATTCCAGACATAGCGTAGTCGCGGAAGGAAGAATTGAATTGACTCAACAAGATACTGGACATTTGCTTTTTCAGTCACGTCGCGATAGCAATTAATTTGATAACTTATTTGTTTGTTATAGTTTCGTGTGACTTTATTATCTAGCAAGGGGAGAATGAACAGAAGAATGAATGACATCACAAAGACATATATATTGGAGAAGCAGAACTGTACAATAATTATAGCTTATGTGTAAATATATCATATCCAAATATTACATTCAATTCCATACACAATATGAGGTTAAATTTTATATATTATTGGGGTGGGGGGGGGGGGTAAATAATGTAATGATGACATTTTATGAATTCAACTACATGGTAACAGTATAGTTTGTGATATCATAATGGTAATTGAACTGAAAATATCTTGAACATTGATATAAATCTTTTACCTTCTGAGGAGAAATACCTTACAAAAAAGGTTAAAAAATAAACAATAAAAACCCTTGAAAAATTAACCAAGATCCCAAATGAATCACATTCCAATGATGAATGAATAATATATGATATCAATATCAGAAAGTAAAGCTTTTGACGATAATGTGTCGTTGTGACATCAAAGACCTCCCATACTACCGGCATCCACTTCTTGTACATATTATAAGGACTGATTTATCATTGGCAATAATACTTCAAATTCAAATAACCAAATATCTAAAGAGTTATAGAAACAAGATATTAAGATAGGGTTTTCAGTTAACAGTACAGACTATATTTCACTTCCACATAAATTACTACATTCAGGAACTATACTGTTTAGTCTGTTCACCGGGCTGGAAATGACTGGCTAGAAATGAAAGCAGGATTCAGGATATTTCATCATCTGTGCCGGTTATCGCTTTCCTTGGTTTAACAAAGACTAACCATGTCCTGTGTTTACAAAGCTTTTCTGAAGTTTGTTTTAGCATAAACAATGCGACATCATTCAAAATGGAATTTTGGAGGCTCAATGGTATCATTTAACTGGGAAAACCCTTTACATTTTATCTCCCCCCCCCCCCCCCCCGATAACCAGGATACCAGGAAAAGTTGCACTTTTACGGTATACCTACGTCATTATGTACAGTTTAAGAGAACCTCTGCTTTGATAATTCTGCAATAATCACCCGAAGGGAGGTACATTGCTTAATTTACAGCCAGCCCAGAATTTCCAGAATTTTTGCTTTCATTTTGTTCGTTTAAACTAGCCCTAACAAGATTGGCTAGTCAGTCTCTCTCGGACATTTTGGCTAGTTCTGAAGCACCAAATTCTTTGAATTTGTATACGTATTTTGACGTCATAAAAGTGAACAGCGCCGCCAAATTTAAAGGAGACAACAACATCAAATGAGACAACAGCATCAAAGTAGACAGCAGCGTTGAAGGAGACAACATCATCAAAGGAGACAACAACACCAAAGAAGACACAACATCGAAGGAGACAACAACATTAAATGAGATAACAACATCAAAGGAGACAACATGATAACAGACAGCATAGAAGTTAACAACATGATACATTTCCCTTTCGGCGTTCCAAATATATAGGCCAACTCAACACATCATTCCACTGACGTTGGCCGGGAAAAGTCAGGGGAGGGGATATAGACACTGCTGAGGGGTCACTGGTGGCTTGTGGCTGGGTAACAGGTTGTGGATGACTTTTACAGCATTCAGTATGTACCGTTACCGTACAACACTGAAAATTAGATACTTAATATTACAATGTTAACATGTAAACATCCCGTTCAGCTATGTCTTTTCCCCCTACTTTCCCTACTTTTAGTCACGGTAGCGTTCGGGTAATTCCTACTTTACGAGCCCCATGGCCATGCGCCACTGTAAATTCCCTTTGCGATTGTTATATTTTTTTATGATTTTGAAGAAAAGTGAAAGCGGAATCTGTTGATATAAGGTCATGTTAATGGGAATTCCTAAATTTGTTGCATTGTGTACAATTCCGTAATAAAAATCGCATGTGGTGAACATGAAATTGCATTCCCTATATTGGTACTTTCTAAGATAAGTTACGCATTAAAACCGAAAAACCAAACTACTGCTGCAATCCCAGCCTCCTTTCTGTATTGGTTTCTTTATTGATGTCCTACTCAATTTTCTTGTTTTGGTTATCGCTGAGGTAGACAACGCACAGTCACGGTTGAGCACTTTTTGGGACCGGCGAACAGATTAGCGACCTCTACTACGTTATGTACAAACGATATCAACAAGCTTTGAGTATAGTAAGGATTCATTGACAGTTGGCTTAAACCATACTACCGTTATGCCTAGTAACTAATATACTAGTAAGGGATTAAAAAGTTCTTTCTCTCGGAATTAAACACCCAACAGGTTTGTAAAAGTTACTCTTTGTGTAGAATTTTCTGGTTAGAATATATTTTGCTCAAGTTGTTCAACAAACTAATAATGTGTATTTTCAAACAACGTTCGAACTATTATTGAGCGATAGCCGTTAGACCCGTATGAGTACTATGAGACCAGTCAGTTTGTGTGGAGATTTAGGCTTACTCGGGCCCTGTGTAAGTAAGGCCTATGTACTTCGCTGCCGTTACACCTGTTCGTGGGCTGTAGCCTTGTTGGATAGTATTATTTGTAAAGTAGTCTCCGGGATTTAAGTAATTGGTGTTAAGTCGGCCTAGTTTATGTTTGCAAGCTATATTGGTGTCATATTGTAGCAAATTTTGCTTATCTCTCAATGCAGGCTAAGCTTACTCGAAATATATATTCCAGCAGATTATTTAAATATGCTACTTAATAACGTAGTTAGTTGTAGGGCCTAGGTCTAACTTAGGTTGTCCTTAGGCAGATGGCCATTCTATAAACTATTCATATTAGGGACCAAACACGTAGGAGAGCAAGCATCCTTGAGGCGTCAGCAGGCTGTGCTTGTAACCTACTACTTTCTACCTACGCAAAATTCTATAAGAAAATAGTCATGGTCAAGCACCTGTGGCTTCCCGGCTACACATGGCCAAGATATCTTTGTTCAAGCTTAAAATTGAATTTACAAAATTTCTTGGGACTCAAGAGTCCAAGAATATTTGCTACAACTATCGAATACCCTGCTGATTTGAAATCAAATGTCACCACCAGAAGCACAGCCTCAGCCGTCTAACAAACTAGGCCTAGGCCGACATGCTCTATCACCACTGCAACTGCGCTTCCAACCAGTAATGGTAGCTCATCAGAAAATTTTTAAGAAATGATCTCCATACAGCCACCGTGGCTGACAAACTATTCTCAATCACCACTGTGGCTGCATCTCCACACCAGGATGAAGGCTCAACAGACTTGAAACAATTATTAATGAAATAATCTTTTTACATGCAGTCAACTTGAATGTTTAAATGCATGACAATTAGTTTTTGATTTTGCAACAGAGGAAATTTAATTTGAATTCAATCAAGCTTGATTGCTTTTCATTCTCTGATATGGATACAAATTGCAATAATAGCTTTGCATTCCGCAGATCTTTACCGGCTAATAAATTACTATTTCCCTATGCAATTTGCTGAGATCTTGACAAAGTGGGATCATGGTGTCATCCACATAACATTCTACTGTAGGCTGCCTAATGATTGGCCTGTTACCTGTTACTGAACATGAATTTGTGAGCCTACAGTATTATAGAACTTAAATCCTTTTTTGTTACTGAACATGAATTTGTGAGCCTACAGTATTATAGAACTTAAATCCTTTTCATAGACTACCTGTATTAGACCTGAGTGCAGCAATTTAAAGGCTCCCGGGTCCTTGGGGTACATAGTACTCAGGTCTATGATACACTCGCACAGTACGTACTATGAGTAGTGCTAGGTATTTCAGGGTGCCTGAGATGACATGAGAGACCAATAATCTACATATTAACATGGTTATGCTGGCCTACTGATATAGAATATACTGTATGTTCACTGATTGTCATTCATGATTTGAGTTCTGTTTCACTGTACTGTTATGTATGTAAATTAATCAGGTAATTGCATAATCAACGAGCTGGCAAATTATATGAAAGAAAATACATGTATGAAAAGCGAAAACCAGGGCATTTTTTCCATTAACAATGCGATGATTGAATGGTTAATCGTACAATTTCTACAATCACTCTCTAAATTGAGTTAACAAACATTGTATAATTTATAACCGTTGTCCTGATCACCGTTAAAAAAATAAATATTTATCCATTTTTAGCTGTTCTGTTTTCGGTATGTTTTGTTGTGCTGCTGTATAAATTGTTTGACATGTTAGAGATGAACCATATTTTTCTGTTCCAAATTATGTTTTTTTTGGGCAAAGAAAATGAAAGAAATAGCAGATTTAAAAGCAAATACAGATCTTTTTTTTGTGAACCAAAAACAGCTGGGATAATAATATATGTTAATTGTCATAAAGTTCAGTCCCCTTTATAGTTAATGCACTGTGTGGTTTTATGAGCCTAATCCGGTACCTGGGATGTTCAACATGTACCATATGGCCATTGACAACTATTTTCATCTTTTTTTCTTCACTGTATGTATTTACAATACCATAACATGTGACACAACAACTCACAAAAACTAAATAATAGCAGAGTAACACTTAAATTTACATGAAAAATGTCATAATAAACCTTTTGGTTGCATAACTTGTTGTTTTTCTTGGTTTAATAATGAACATCCATCTTGATAATTTGCCGTCAACAAACCATAATGTTTTACTTCTAGACATCGTTCTCATTTGTGTTACTTTAAGTGATTGCAATTTAGTGTATATGTGATGCAAAAAAGGTACTAAACTTTGAAATACTATGATACTGAGCTAAATAGAAAGTTCACACTTTTGACCCAAGGTTGGATACCACAAGAGTGAGAAACGGATATTAAATCTTAGTTTGTATAAACTTGCCAAGCAAACAGCGTTTGTTGTGGTATTGGCAGGATTTTCTGCAATAGCTGTGAGCGTCGTCTGAGAGGTCATTCTGGGGTGCCCATTGTCATCTGCCCGCCCCAGAGACAGTATATTGTATTGGTGGCTGTTTTTTGCAATTTAACATATTTAAAGGATCATACAACGATGAATTTCTCACTTTCGGGGTAATACAGCATTGTTCAAAGGTGCTAAATACCATTGTGCTATTGTGCTGCCTGGGGCAGCATACACAGAGTGCTATGGAGTTTAGAATACCCCATGGACAGTGGTAGGCTGTCCAAACAAAATCTTAGTTTTAATATTAGTTAATTGTAGAATATCACTTTCTACAGATCATGCATGCATAAGCACAAAAACTGTAACACTGTACTTTTCAAACCACAAACGCACATGGTAGGATATCACAGCAAAAACTTGGGTAGGCTTTGACAACAATGGGATAATACTGTTATATTCACACCGCACAATTCACAAGCCTTTGTTGTATCATAAAGAATACTGTTTCAATAGTTTTCTGATCTGAGTTTGTGTTAAAACCTCAATGTTACCCTTGAAGTCCAATGTCCATATCATAGATATCTCAATCAGGTGTGAGTTTTATAATACAGTGTAAGGTCATTGCGGGGAGCTTTCCTTGGCAATTAAGAAAACAACTCAGTACTTAACTTGAATCATCAAATAATTTGTAAATGTACTGTAAGTGCTGGCATTGAGGTTTAGAAATTTATGCCTTGTGTTGGAATTATCACTGCTTTCTTAAAATTCAGTTTTGCGGTGATCAGTGAAGGGAAACGTAGCGCTCATGATGCTGTGTGAGAATTGTGTACTATACTGTACTCTGTCTAGCAGGGGAATAGTTGATCTAGTAATGTTGTATGACAACACAGGCAATGCAAAGTTGGCAAATTGCTTCACAATTTTATAATATAATAATAATATTATAATAAATGAGACTTATATAGCGCCAAATCAGTAAACAAAAGTTACTGCTCAAAGCGCTTTCCAAAGAAAGTAAATTAATTTACAAAGAACAAGTAAAAAAATGGGTCTTAAGTAGACTTTTGAAAGTAGAAAGTTTATAGCATGTTCGAATGTGATCTGGTAACTTGTTCCAGAGATAAGACCCAGAGTATTTGAAGCTTCTGTAACCATAGTTCTTCAATCGTGGTTTTGGAATACAGTTTGTTAGATGTATTCATGCGAAACCTTTTTGATGTACACACTGACTGACCAGACCTTTTCTTGCTTTTTTTCAGGAGAACTAAAATTCACAAAACATTACACAGTAAATTTATTCCATACAATATATGTATCATGAATGTACATGTGACAAACATTAATATAATTTGCTGCCTATTTTATGTATGATAGTATTTTGATACAGTTCAGTGTTTTCATTTATAACTATAGTTGCACAGTACTGTCGGTACTGGACTGTTTACCTAGTTTAAAGTAGAACTACTGAAAGATGTTGTGGTTCAATAACAGAATAATTTGAAGAGCCTGGCTTAATACGTTTACTTGGACACTATTTACTGTACTTTGTTCTACAACTATACTTTGTCCTTGAACTGGTTCAATTTGGTATTAAAGTTCAATTGTTTCTTCCATTAGGCTGAATTTTCTTTGTGTCTGTACAGTACAGTAGGCGAGCACTCGTGTGGTGAACACAGTATATATAGTCAGTGAGTAAAATGCAGATGCAATGGCCTTTGAACAGATGGGATCACGGTACGCATGATACTGCAGAGCTATCCCTACAGTATAGTCCACAGTGTCTACTCTCTCTCCTATGATAACTACATGCACTATTAGTGGTGGTGATCATAAATAATTTGCATGTTTAATTACGTTCATACATCTTATAATTAATCATACACTACCGTATTGTTAGGCTTGTCCTTACTCTGTATACAGGTACATGTAAAAACTTGCACTCTACATCTTGAAGTACATCTTTACTTGTAAGCGTACAGTCACCATACGACCATCTTGGTACAGTATGTGATTGCAGGTCAGTCATTCCCGGGCTGTACATTTGTAAATTGTTCAATTGCTCATGCAGGTGAAAAAACTGATACCTTTTGGTAATATTCATGTTCTTCAAGTTTGTCCATAAATGATTTTTGGGTGCTGCACAACTACACATAGTTGTATCAAGATTAAAACCAGTCCTGCATGGTTCATGACTGGTTTGGACAGTACAGTATTAACCTTCCTACCTGCAAAAATGAAACAAGGAATCATGCATTGAAACTGCCACGAAATACCAGTGGTTATCAAACAGCTTGAACTGGTTTTGCATATTAATAAGTATTTCTTTAACTTAAAACACCTTTTTGTTGGTTAAGTTTAATCATGATACATAACTTAAGAATGACAACATCAATTGGGTATTTGGGATAGATCCCATTTCATTTCAAAACCATCACTAAGGGCAAAGATCATCTACTGTTATATACTATGTAGGTCTAAGATTAGAAATTACCAATGACGTTTAATACTTTTTGTTCATTTCACAAGAATTCAAATCAATCAATGGTGAAAAGGCAGGAAGTGGTACAATAGCTACTTAAAGGAGTGTATCAGTGGAATTTAGAATGGTTATGTGCAGTGTCATTGTTTGTGTTTTAAATGTGAGTCATTTATATGATGTTTACACTTTATAGGTTAAAATGCTATCTTTAACTTGAATGGTTGATTAAGTACAGTGTGAAGCCAAATTTAGCCAAGTGCTCTAAGACTTCCTTTCAAGTGTTCATAACAGAAGTCATTGTACTAACTAACTTGTAACCCCTAAGTAATTTCTAAATGTATATGTAATACACACAAGCATGGTCAAGAACTTCAGAGGTGTATGGAAATTTGTTTGAAATCAAAATGTGTCAATTACTGCTTGTTGAGATTTTATATAAAGTTAATTATAGTAGGTTTGAATGGGGGTGTCATGTCATGTGGTAAATGCTAATATGAAAGAGGAAAAAATATGGGTAAGGAAATGCTAAGGACTGTGGCAAATTCATTAATTACTTGTTCTTTAATTGTTTAACCTTCGTTTGTTGAATAGAAGTCCAGGAATGATATCTTGGTTTGAGCGAAAATTTTTGCAGTCTTCGTTTTAGTAATGCTCAGGAATCAGGATGTCAACTATATGTTAATAAATTTTAGATGTAACACAAAAACTTACTTTAAAGTAAAAAACAGGTGTTGTGACAGGTTTTTGTTGGTCATGTGAGTCGCAGGTGTATCCTGTCATTGTGTCCATTAAAAGAAACTTTCCCTTCACTTTTGGCCACTGGTAGGTTGATCGCTAGTCTGAAGTGGATATTCAAATGAAATCTCTGCAACTCTACATTAAGGATTTTAGGGAAGAGGTTTTTATTTTGTTTTCTTTCTCAAGGAGCAACGATTTCGGGCAGGACTTACTGCCAATGTTGTGTCCTTTCAAACATGAAGGTTACTTTGAGTAATACTTTAAGTACAGTACTAAAACAAAAATCGTATTCTATTAATAACCCTGATGTTAATACCAACTAACTTCCTACATACTGAAATTTTACTTCATAAACAAATATTAACATAAATGTGCTGGTGATTGTGATAAGCCTTTGGGCATGGAAATGTCATTATTATTCAACCCTTAATGTTACTATAAGTTGTAATGTACTGATGTAACTTGTTTTCCTCTTCTTATTGAACCTACAGTACGTATATAACTCTCAAAGACAGTGTTATTCGCGCATAATTAATATTGGATAATTTCCCTACAATCCTGCAACATGTAGTCAACTGTACATTGTACACCTCAGTTCATGTGTGAAGTTCTTAGTATTAATAATGTACAATAAACAACAAGTAAAAGTACAGTCACCCTGCGCTATCTTCTAACATGTCTGTCATCACAGACTTTAATTTTGATGTCTTTTTATTTCGATAACGTCACTAAGCGCTGAATCACCGTCGAGGTCTGTATTGTCCATTTACAGAATGCATATATCCAACAAAAAGCTGTATGAATCACGATATGAAAAATTCATTGATCTACCATATTCTGACAGAACCTCTTAGTATTTTTTTTTAAATATTCATAGAACTTTATAATATTTACCATCAAGTCCCATGATTTGATTCAGTAATTTCATAAATTTAAGTGACGTTTGGATTCAACCATCTTCTTTCAGGTCATTGTACTTTTCTTATACAGTGGCTTTAATTGCCAAAAAATCAATGGACGAGGTATAAAGCATCGGTTGCACTTAACCTTCGGCTGTTGGGGTCTTTTAATTGTAAAGAGGGCAATTTTAGAAGAGTTTCACCTCTGAGGCAAAGTAAGGGTTGATAAAATCAATCTTATGAAACAGAAAGTGCAACAAGTGACCTAGATCTTAATTATTTAAAATACATCAAATTTTTGGTGTAATTTGACTATAAAGTGCAATGTATCATCCTAAAGACTATAAATGTACTGTAAAAGTTACAGTATCATACACCCTAGGGTCTTTACTAAAGAGTGTGGGGAGGGGGTGGTAGGGGGATGTTGCCAGTGGATCAATCATATAAGAAATGTAAATTTGGTTTTTGTACTTTAAAGGTCTCTTCAGTGTGTAAAGTCAATTGAATTTCCCATGAACAATATATATCATCTCTACTATCAGCGATTTGTTGTTATTGTTTGCAAAATGGACCACCAAGCACTCCTGATATACAACCGAAGGTTGCTTTTACAATGAAAAGAAATAGTCAAACTCTGCTGTTTTCATTTTTTTTTTTTTGATCATCCTCATGGATGGTTCTTTTCCTTCTGATTATTTTGCACTTTGTGAATTCCTGCCAGAAGTAGGGAATTGTAAATATCCAACCTGGTTTGGATCTTTTTAATTGTTTTTAACTGTTCCAAGCCTTCATTATGGAACATTGAAAGAAGGCTTTTGACCCCTCCCCTCCCTGCTCCTCAATTGCAATAGTTCCACATTTAGTTATCAGTGCTCACTCTACAAGTACACTACTGTACGTATATGCTGCATAATGTTAGGTAAAGTTACCAAAGTTCTGTACCAACCCAAGGAAAATGTTCTGGGCTCTATTTGCAACTGAATGTTATAAATTTATATTCCTGGGCTCAAGTAGACTAGCATCGCTTGAAAGTACATCCCAAGAGCACATTACAAAAACTGCTATAAAACAGTATTTACCCTCACATGCTTGGAGAAGGAAGCCCCCCCCCCCCCCCCACATCCCGAATGGTTACTTCCAGCAAACAGAATCGAAAATGTGAAATTAATTGACATCATTGATAAGTCTATTTGTTATAGAATTTTTTTTCCAATCAAGTGCACAACTAGAACAGATTGATTGTCAAGTGTACATGCCCCCATTTTACTGATCCACAAGTCAACAAGGAAGACGTATTATAAAGGTTTTTCAGACTACACTTACAGTAGCTGTATCCAGCTCAGCTTGAGATGTATTTGCCCAGTCTTACAAAAGACAGGAAGTCATAATTCTTTCTTTGTAAATAAGGAAATAAAGTTTACTTGAAAATCGCTGTTCAAATTATCTAGTCGGTATCATCTGCACATATCCACATTAAGTTTTACACTGTATTTAGAACATTACTAAACAGATCTATGTGCTATGCAGGTACAGTGGGAACTTGTACATGGAGGAAGGTCGCCTAAAAGTTTGACATTGACTCATCCAAGTCGCCCCAAGTGTACAGTGTATTTTAAGTAAGTACTGTTATCATTATGTAGCCATAATTGTTAGTAAATAGTTGGAATACTTTATAGTTTGTACATGCTGCGTAGACTGTAGCTCTGTGTTTTGTGTTTTAATGAAAGTTACTTTGATCCTCTGTAACCTAGCTGTCTGCAATCTACACACTTATGCACTTCCCATCTCCCTAACCTAACATGGTTTGAGGTACTACTGAGGTTAATGAATTTTGTTTCTCAATTACAACCAAACATTACTATACGTAGTACAAACACAGTTATATGTATAATAACATATATTCAGTTATAGGTGGAGCATCTTGTCTGCTTTTTACAGTATAATTTAGATATTCCGTAACCAAGAAATCGTTACCTGAAATGTATTCCAAACTTACAGTAAAGTGCTGTATAATGTTTGAGCTTTTATGATGTTTAAAATGAAAGACTTGTGTATGAACCTTGGCTTTTAAGGTGGCCTCTTAATAAATGCTAAAAAGTGTTTCTAAGTGTTTGTGTAACTATAAAGGACAAGTACAATATTGTGAAGAAAGGAGATGAATATTCATGAAGCTGTGATTTTCAGGCTTTTTCATGCTATTATATTGAGGACCAAGAAAACAAGATGTCTATAAATTTCACTTTCAGCAGTTCAGATGCTTTTCAGCTACGTGCATATTATGCCAGTCTCCTTTATGCTTGGTGTGAAAACTTATTTAGGCCTACAACTTTTTTTATTACCAAGTTAAAAGTTTGCTCTTCATGGAGTGGTAGAGTTTGAAGGCTAAGTATCACACAAATGACACAATAACAACAAAATAAGGCCATATTAGATTGCAGTGTTAAATTTGGTTAAAATTTTGGAAGACGATATGATTAGAATAGTGAGAATAAAATGTTAATAAAAAGTCTGATATCTTCATAATTTCTCTTTTCACTTTTGTGGTGTTGATCTTCCAGTCTGTACATTTGTACTTTTATAATATTAACCAAATAAATTTTGAGGGGATGCCTTTATCAAAAGTCAGTATCTTAATTGTACTTGGAATAGCTGCACTTATTTTCCTGATTCTCAAATCTCATGTGGTGAATATTTATAAAATGTAGAACTCTTTTCTCTCACTCTCTCTCTCTCCGTATTGCCAGCCAGTCTGTATGTCTCGTATATATATGCAAGCTGTAATTCATGGAGAAGCTTTTAGAGAAGTGGATCTAATAACCTCAGAATAAATCTTTCGGACTGAACGAGGCTCATTTTGGAGAAGGTGGCGGTTAGACCTTAAAATTTGTTAAATGGAACTACAATATTCCCCATAGATCTTAAAATGTCACATCTGCTTCACCCAGAATACCGTGAAAGTTATTGCATTCTGGAAGGCATTCACATCAAGGTAGCCACAGAAAAGATTTTTTTCTATGTCTAGGACGTTACCTTGGATAGAATTTGTGGGTTTTACACTGCACAAGGAGTTGAATGATTATACTTCTTTTGAGGAAATCCTTCTTTTACTTGAAGAAGAGTTTTCTTAATTATCAGCTTCTATCACTATAAGAGGTTTAAATGCTGACTCATCCCGGCTTCACGAGAAGAGGATAAATCCAGTCATCTCTACTTGATATTGTTCAGTAATAAAAGAAAGTAAATGGACACTATGTGACCTCTTGTGGAAACAGATTTGAAGTCAAGTCTATTAAGGAGCATGAAGATAAAAGTTCTCCTTATATTTATTGTTTTGATTCCTTGTTGAAGGCAGAAGAAAACTTCTGCCGATTTGAAGCTGATATAAGTTTGCTCTACCCACATTCTTGGACCCCAAATGTTGCTGTCATATTGCTTTACCCTTATCCCACTACCACTACCCCGCCCTCCCCCCTCCCCCACTTCCAACTTTCTGAGTAATACTGTAGGTGCTCTGAATTTGATCCTTTGTACTACCTAAGTGTACTGTATAAACTTTTGGCATTGTAAGTCATTGTCTAAAATGGGTGTATTGAAATTATTTAAACTAAAGTCAAACTGTTTGGAGGCTGGACATTGACTTAACAACATTGCCTGAAAGTTCTTTATTCCTACCAACCAATCACAGGCTGTAACCAGGCTGCTATGAAGGCTTTGGGTCATTTATCAATGTTTATCTGAGGTCTAATGAACCTCCCCATCTGTTATATACTGAACAACAGCATAGGTACAGTATTAACTATGCATAGAGACATATTAAGAAGGATTCACTTTACCCTATGTTCTCTGTTTCCCCTCACCTGTCTCCTGAATATATGCACTTTAATCTACTGAATCTAGCCTATATACCAATTAGTAACATTTTTTTTGCACTGCAGTTCCCCTAACAATGGGAGTGCATATATTTAGGAGATGTACAGAACTCAAACTTATCTTCATTCCACAAATAACCAAATTTATAAGCTTGGGGTATTAGTATATTTTCAAATCTTAAAGTTTGGGTACAGTTTAATAGCTGGTATCATAGCATAATGCGTTAAAGTTGTTATTAAAGTACCGTGTTCATAATGTCCTGTACCTTGTACAATAGCTATTTCCTGTTGCTAACAACAGCTTACAAATGCGAGCTATTTACTGTCGCTTGCACGACTTGAAGATGTGCAATCCATTTCCTGTGTCTTTAATACACACCTTGAAGATGCTTGCCATTTCCTGTGGCTTCAAAAGAGAAAGAATAGGTAGAAAGTATTATACTATTTCTTGTAGCAAACACAAATTTCAGAATGAATTTAAATAAAGCTTTATGCACGAAAATTAAATTATTTATAAGGCTTATGGAACTGTTCATCATCGTGGGTGGTTACTTGGTTCTCACTTGCAATAATAGCATCTATCTATAACAAAACAGAATTCCTAGTGAGCTGGAAGAAGTGGTTTATAATCTTTCAGAAACTGTATCCCAAAGTTCCCTATAAAAGCCACAGAGTACAAAATTATTAATTGTTTCGTAAATTGTGGAAAAGAGAAAGAGAGGCAGATAAAATCAACTATCATATTACTTGCAAACCGTTTTGTCATAATTTGATCACCATTTACAACTTTTAAACAATGCAGAGCATTGGCTCTGTCTATCTGATCTCACTCACTGTATAGTACTATATGTATGCACAATGAGTCAGCTTTCAAGCAAACACGTATTGTAGATTCAATGGGCCAATAACCTAAACATATAATTAAACTAAAAGTCAACATCCGATACTATAGGGTCTAAAGTCTGTTTGGGTTATCTTAAGATTTTTATCCATTACCAGTAAATACTGGTTTACCATTGAATGGTTTCTTTGTTAATTGTGAAAGACAACAAGTTTCTTTTCATTCCCGGAATATGTTAACCCCTGAATTAGATGGTAAAAGAGGGAAGATGCTGTGTGGTTTGGGTGAATATTTGTCCTCCACTGGTAATCAGATAATCTTCTCTGTGGTCACTCACAGACTAGAATAAGATAGACAGGGATCAGTTCAACTTGACCCTTTCAGCCACATTGAACTCAGTGGTGTAATGGCAAATTTAAAATTTACTATTGGAGGTGGTGGTTGTGGTCAATGAGATTGGAGAGGGTGGTGGCATCATTAGGTCATATCTTGGAGAGGATATGGTAAATGTGGTTTGGTTCATTATACCTGTAAGCCATCAAACATCATGAAGATGGCACAAAAATGTTGAACCATCTCTGTTGTTTTAACAGGATTGTAGAAGGAATCTAAGCAGCCAGAGACTGACAGTTCTTTTAAGATTGTTGAACAACAGTAATAGTTAAAGTGACTGTAAATCATATGAGGGAGTGTCTCCAAATCCAATATTAAAGGAGCATGTTTAGAATAAGTATCACTCCAAACTGATGCCTGCTTTACCGTCATATGTGATCCTAATGATACTCCAAACATGTACCAAACATATTTTGCGCAAAAAACGACTGGAATCTTACCAAATTTTGCAAACAGGATGAACTTTTCTGTCAGCAAAATGGCTGATTATCCAACGATAAGCCACGCCTACAAACGTTCTCTTTATAACATATGCAAATCATGCATAAAGGTCATGTCGGTTGCCTCAGTACCGCGCAATACCTGTGAAATTTCTGGAAAACTGACCATCCAATATACTGTACCAGTGTGCAAAAAATATATAGATATATCTACGTACACAGCACAGTGCATCAAAGTCCTATACAAACGTTGTAAAATCAGCGGCATATTGCATTGAATATCTGTTTAGTTAACAACACATACCAGCTATCCAATAAGTAAACCCTTTAAAATGTAAAATGAATCTTAATTGTACAAAATTGACAATATAAATAGAGAAATCATGACTAAACTCGTCATTAGTTGACGGAATATCCAATCTGAAAGTCGGCAATGAATGACTAAGTTATAACATGTTGTCAATCATGAATCGGGCGTGACAGAAAATACCCACATGGACACTGATTGGTCAATTTGAACAACACGATAAATTGCTATTTTGAAATGCGAAATATTTTGGAACATACATATAAAAAATATTGCCAATTTCATTTGCAAAGCTTCGATTTTCATCGTATGATCCTGCTCATGATGCTGAAAAAGTTCCTAGAAGAGGTTTTATCTAACATTTAGGTAATATCTAGGATACAGTAATTGTAATTGTTGCTGTTGTATTCACTTAACAATTTCACTACAATATGATAGCAATATTAAAAGTATAGTTGAAAGTCCAGAGGTTTTCAGAAGAAGAAGAAGGAGAAGAAGTCATTCACCATCAAAGACTACAACCCACCCATTGAAAGTTTGAAATGATCTGCCTTATCTACACTTTATTAACTTGTGACCTGTGTGCGTTGTGGCAATTCAAGATGACAGTGTAGGAGAAAGCAGTAAAATTATTCAAAGAATAACAGTTACCTATCTGCTGACTATGTTACCTAGGAAACCGGTGAAAGGTGAAAGTTTTCTTCTGGCACGAAAAGTAAACACCATTAATCAGAGCTCCATTTTAATTGTTGTTTACATTTAGATTGTCTTCCAATGCAAGTCATATAATATGTGACCATAATTAAATCTCCCTATAATGCCATGATGTGATGAAGGTGATAGCTGTTGAATGAACTGTGAATGTTTGGTATATGAAGTTTGTGTACAGGTTTTATAAACATACAGGGTGCAAGAATATTGGATGTTTGGATAATGTTACTTACATTAACGGCAAAGCTGTGTAATGTGAAGAATGAACATGTTAAAGAACATCCATCCACTCTACTTGGCAATGGAACTAGAAATAACTGACCTAGTTTTACCATGTAGCAAAATACAAATGGACCAAACTGTTGGAAATACTTTGCAGAGATGTGCAGGATTTGTGTTTGTTTTCTTAGTCAGTATTTAAATAACAACAAGCATCATCAGTCTCTAAATGAAATATGAATGCAAATTTTAAGTATCAACCAAAGCACTGTTATAGTATTAGACAAAACACTTCATCGTATTGTTGAATGCTTCTCCACAATGACTGAAAACAAAAGGATCAAAGATGCTAATTGATTAGCCAGTTTGCATTCAGTGAAGGTGATGATAAGTTTGTTTACTTACCCTCCCTCAGAATTCCTTCCTTGTAAGTTGTTAAAATATATTTGTTCTCCACACCTTGAACAGACCTGATATGTACATATTGAAGATTGTACCTGAACAAATTTGAATTTTTCTTTTGTTTTAGGAGTCCAAAAACATTGAGATTGCTTTGATCTTGACAATGTTTGAGAGCTGCAAATATAAATTTAACTTTAGTACTGAATGTAAATATTTGCTGGTTAATCCAAGGGACAACCCCAAACAGTAGTGATAATTATGTTGATTTTTTTGTTTTGCCTGTGTGACTGAGTAAATCACTGTAGTTCTGCCCAGACGTTCAACATAGAATTTTGTTGGAGTGCGATGTGATTTCGTACGTTCCGTCTTTTCTGAAGATTTACCCTTTAAAGTCTTTCAGGAAAGCTTTCATTTTAGTCCTTCATCGTTAATGCTGTAAATGAAGATATTTCTCCATCCTCCGCTAATCAACATCACTGTTCCGATACAAGATGAGGGAAATCAAACGGAAGAAGGAAAGAAAGAAAGTGCAGCAAAGTATCGCATTTTCTGGTGTGTGACTTGGTGATAGATGAAACTTGGACACAAATATTTACAGTATGACAAAAGTCATTGTTCATAAATGTGTTTGCTAGCTTAAGACTCCCTGGGGTTCCACAAAAGACAATGTCTGAATGCAGAGAGATATAGAGGGAGAGAGAGAAGGTAATTTCACATCAATGATAAATGACATAGATTAGTACAGCTTATAATGTTAATTCTTCCAGTCAGTCAGTCTTGCATTTAGCTTCTAACTACAAACAGATATAATATTTGGTGGAGTCTAGAGATTATGAGCTAGTTACTCACCTGTCTCCACCAACTTATTATGATTTTGTGCCTGCTATAATATTTGTATAGTTAAGTAAGTATACACATGTGCGGTAAATTTTAAGCAATATTAAGTACGGAAATCAGGTATATATAAAGTGGAATTTGGCCCACAGGGACATACTCTGGGTATGTATTTGTAGCTAATGTTTTGTGATAGATTGCAATGTTTTTGTAATTGGAGGGGGAAAAGCTCCTCTGTGCATTAGCCCAGCTGTTTTCAAGTGGTTCTGCTACTCATGCCACAGTGGAAGTACATGTCTGTACAAGTCCTGACTGTGAGTGAATTTGAATGTGTTGCTATAATTATTTGAGCTTGTAACAACAATTTGTGCAGTGTAGCACAAGAATAAGGAAGTTGATCTATCTACATTTCATGATTACATTTCAAGATATAAGTTTCATGGAATATTGGTTAAAAAAGGTTTTTTGCCACTCAAGGGGAATTCTAAACTGTAGAATTACAGGAAGTCCTTTTACTAACTGCTACCTCCTATCTCTCCACCTTTGACCTCTACCTCCAGCACTAACTCTTCCTGCTAGTGACAAATTGGCTATATATAACAAAGAGATGTCATAAATTTACCATCAGTTTTGAGTTCAGACTTATCTTAAGTACTGCAGCATATTGTGGATATTTGTAGCAATGACCTATGACCTTAGTTGTTGCTGTACTATTTTACTGTTCTGAGACCTTATTCTAATTCTATGTTATTTTCACTGGTGCATAAATATCTGTCAGTATTTCTTGTTTAATCCTTGTCTCCTCCTCGTTGAGGTTTTTCCCTCTTGGATTCTTCCTCTCTCTCTTTTAGGAGGCATTAACTGTTTGAATCATCTCAGCCATTATAAGTGTAATAATATGAAGCCAGTGTTGTCATGATGTTTAACTGTCCGTTTAATGATCTGTAATGGTATGCAGAGACATTCAAGCAATGCTGTAAAATGGTCTTTACTCAATAGATTAAAAAACATCAATTAAAACTTCATTTTGTTCAAAGGAATGATCTCTTCCCTGGTCTTGTGAGGTTTCCTTTGTAACCAGGAAATACACATTCTTTAACCAAGAAGTTAAACAAGCATATAAGAGCTTTAATATACCCTCTGTAGAAAGTGTATGTCATAAACATGTGTACAGCAGACAGCATTGAAGTTAGTGTTTACACGGGTCCAAAAATCGGGAACCGGGTACCCGAGAGCCGTTACCCGTCGGGTATCCGGGTACCCGAAAAAAATTGTTTACCCTCGAGTATCACGATTTTCAAGAAATGACAAATTGGATGCTATTATAAATGAATCATATTCTCTACTGACAATGTTTTCATATTCAAAAACGTAGGTGTAAGATAAGGTATCAAACCTTCCTCAATAATTTCTATTTGCTATTGTTTCTTTCATTAACTTGTTAATAACTTCATATAATTAACATTACTACTAACATCGCACTGCCGTCGCTGCTTATGCTTGCTCTCCACGTATATTGATCACACCATATAAAATATCCAATTTTAGGCTCGTAAACAGTTGTTACTACTACTATCTATTATGCAGGCCCAGGGTTCGCATTAGCCGCGAGATTTCGCGATTCGCACAATTTCATCGCATTTGTAATGAACGATTAGTAAACAGCCACTTGCGATTATTACTTTTTTGTTATCCCGTCTATAATCCGTAAACATCTCGTAAAATTCCTTGTCAGCCTTTCCTTCCATGAAACAAATGATTGAATAAATAATAATTTCTTCCATATGGTAGCCTAACACCACACTAAGTCAATGAGAAATCTAGCTACCCGGCCTAACCATGTTTATTTGCTGAAATTGTGACGCATATATAAGATATCCATGGATATTTTCATAATTGTTGTTACGTTCGACCACATGGTTGCCTAACACCACACTAAGTCAATGAGGGAAATCTAGCCTATACCGCTGAAATATTGACGCAGTTATAAGATATCTATGGAATAATTTCGTTATTGCTGTTATCTTCGACACATGGTAGCCTAACACCACACTAAGTCAATGGGAAATCTGCCTAACCATCGGTTTGCAAAAAAAAATCCCACTTTGCGTAGGATTCGGGTAATAATTTAAGAACCGGGTAGTATGGCGTCGGGCGGGTACCTTCGTTATTGCTGTTATCTTCGACCACATGGTAGCCTAATAACACACTAAGTCAATGGGAAATCTGCCTAACCGTCGATTTGCCAATTTTTTTAAATTTTTTTTAATCACACTACTTAGGATTCGGGTAATAAATTAGGAACCGGGTAGTATCGCGTCGGGCGGGTACCCGGATACCCGGATAACCCGTGCAAACACTAATTGAAGTACTATCTTATTGCACTGTAGGCCTATACTGTACAGAACGGCTGATTACATACATCATATTGCACTGTAGGCCTATACTGTACAGAACAGCTGATTATATACACAGTTATTGAAAATAGGGAAATAACAAGTGGATACTTAAATGACTGACAGGGAGAGAGTAACATTTATTAATTGGTTAATATGTAGAATTTAGTCAAAACAGCTGTCTTGACTTGGTCGACTTGGTCCTGCGTAATGTTTCTCAAAATAAGATTGCACTTATTTAATCAAACCAGGATACATGCCCCCCTCCCCCACCCCACCCCACCCATCCCTCCATCCTCCTTGCTAAGAATATTCAGAAAAGCTTTATGAGCAAGTACTGTACCCCATTGGTTCCATTCGGCTTTCAATATGTTGTCATCCAGATGCTTTTCATAGAAGTATTAATAACACATGTTAGAAGCAAATTGGAACATTTGAAGAGCTTTATTGTGAAACAAACTTTACTAAATATCTCATATTTTGCATTCTCAAAGCAAGCTTTTGAATTTGTGCATTGCTTCTAGCAATATTATGTAATTTTCAATTTCAAGCCTTTATTAATACCACAGGGCTTTACATATGCTTGTCATAGTTAATAAATGTTAGACTGGATTTGAAGTCATGAGAGGAAATCAAAGTATGCCAGGATTTATTTTCTGTCCATAGGGTGGGTGAGCAGACCTCCCATAGGCTGGATATGTATGCTTTGCCTTCCCATCAAATTAAATGTTTGCAGTGGTTGGTGAAACATGATGTGTAGCCTGCTTAGGTTTTCCCCCCATGCGAAGTATAGGGTTCTGTAACATGATTCTATGCTGGAGGTCATCACCATTGATGTACAGTACTGTATATGGGGCTCAGACTGTGTGATGTGCCCGGCTTTATTTTAGGTCAGGACCAAAATCATGCTTGTGTCCCAATTTAAATAGGTTATGAAAATAACATCAGTCCCTCCTCCCTGGAGATATATTTCACATTGAACTATGCATTTGGTAAAGGTCTATATATTTTAAAGATTTTAAATATGGTTTGGTTGAAAGAGGTTTAGATTAACGCTAGGCCAGCTCGGATTGAATACATGTTTTAAATTTTAGAAAGAATGTGAAAATGACCGACAAGTGACATCAGGGTAGAATATTTTAAAAAAAACTGGTCGCCTCTTACTACCAAATATCAAGTTTCATCCAGAGGTGCGTAGATATGCAAACAAGATAAGGCTAAGCACCCTCTGCTCAAAAAGTGTTTTACTTTCAGGTTTAGCATGGTTGTAATTGTAAAACAACAGACCGTCTCACACTCTTGTGATGTAGTGACACCTACCTGCACAGCTAATTACAAAATATTTGTTTGCAAGTTTGTGTATTTGAGGAGAGAAAATTGCATATAAATTGCATCAATTAATTTACAGATTGAAGAAGACTAAATATGGGGCAAAGGAAAAGGAGAAATGAAAAAAGAAAATTAAAACATGATCATTTTTACATGACATTTAAAACAAGCACATATTGTAACCAAGTTCCAATTTCAACTTTCCCATTATGGCTGACATATTATCATGAATTTGGCAAAGAAAGATCCAAAAATTATATGAGACTTACCTGGAAGTTGAAATTGGATTAGGATTTTATCTATGCACCACATGCACCACACAGGGAGAGGGATGACAGGAGGGGTACACGTTTTCAGTCCGACACGTTTTCAGTCCGAAAATAAAATACACGTTTTCAGTCCGAAAAAAACAGTTTTCAGTCCGACACGTTTTCAGTCCGAAAGAAAAATACAAGTTTTCAGTTCGAAAATAAACTACACGTTTTCAGTCCGACACGTTTTCAGTCCGAAAATGAAATACACGTTTTCAGTCCGAAAATAAAATACACGTTCTCAGTCGGAGCTTCAGTATACACTGTTCATTAATATACCGTTGTTACAACCGTGTGTCGTGATCACTAGCCGAAATGTTCCGAACTCCAGCCTTGCATTCCAGGGTTGTTTATTGGTGATATGATGACATTAAAACCGCTTTCATTCCCCGACTGAAAACGTGTATTTAATTTTCGGACTGAAAACGTGTATTTAATTTTCGGACTGAAAACGTGTATTTCATTTTCGGACTGAAAACGTGTATTTCATTTTCGGACTGAAAACGTGTATTTCATTTTCGGACTGAAAACTTGTCGGACTGAAAACTTGTCGGACTGAAAACTTGTCGGACTGAAGGGGGCACCCCGACAGGAGATATGTCTGAATGACCAACCAATATCAGTGTTTGATCAGACCTCACAGAGAGCAGATGTCAAGGCTCTTCTCTCTGCTGTGCATGTAGTGGATTACAAAAATACTAGTCAACAATTAGAAGCAAGTGTACTGTAATATCTATTAATTAATCATTTACAGAGGTACAAAGTGATGATTATCATCAGTGAATATGAAACTGGTCGGCCGATTACCGCTCTCTTATGTAATAACCTTTGTTGTTCATTTCTGGTACTGAATATTGGAAGCAGAACTCTCGTAATGACAATGTACAGGTCTCAGATTGAACCATCTGAGATGCATTTCTTCGTCTTGTCCACAAATAATGTGTACTTGATTGGAAGATGACCTTTGCCCCAGATAATCTGCTTGCTGGCAGTTTGTAGGTATACATGTCATTTTGATGCAGATATGTATATAAACTTATCCATGGTATGGACTATGGCCTGCTTCAAGTTATTTATGATCATCTAGATTTTGGTTTTGAGGTACCGGCATGTTTTGATGTATTGTGATTTGTGAAACCAATATGAATCTCTTTCTGGCACAGAGCAATTTGAGCAAAAGCTTGTTTTTCCCCGTATTTTTTTTCGTCTGGAGGTTGTTTGCAAAGTTACCCTCAATGTGCACAACAGCTTGGATATAATGAATATGTGATGAAAGACATTTTTGAAGTAAACTAAATATTTAAGAGATTAAATTATTACATTTTGATAAATTGGACAAACAAATTTGTAAACTGAAATTGATGGCTGTATTAGCTTATTTTGGAGTCTGTCACTCAACATGTCATGATGTCATTATGTGCAAGCAGTTACATTTTGTTAGAAACAAAATAAACCAGGAATTAAGCAGAACATTAAAACTTTCAAGCATTTGTATAGTACATTGATCTTATCTTGTTCAACCCTTTCTCCATATATTTATTTGACATCCCAGCTTACCTGTTTCTGCACAGCCTTAGCACTCTCGCTCTGCGGTGACTACAGTGAAATGGTGAGGTGCTAAGGTTGTGAGAAGACAGGTAACCTTATCACTGGTAAAAATTCAGACCTGTTTAGGGGTTTCAATGTCAAACATCAGATTTGGTTCTAGCTGTTTGTGGCATGTACGGTATATTTCTTCATTGTTTGTAACTCTATTTCAAGGGTTCATGAGGATGGGTTGTTTTATGGCTTTTATGTCTGCTTTAACTTGAATTTACATCAATTCCTTTAATAACCTGTAAATTTAATCTCATCTTGGTGTTTGTAAGAGACTAAAAATTAAAGGATTTTGCATCTTAAGTCTAACATCCTATCCATGCAATTTCTGCACACTGAATCAACAGAAATAGCTTTCATTGCTTACAGTTTGTTAAAGTGCTACAGTAGTTCTAAAGTTAGCTAAAGCACATGACCTTGGTAGCTGTACAGGCGATTAGCCCCATACAAGTCCTCAATAAAACACATTTCATGTATGACGACTACTAAAAGTGTCCGGTAGTCATTTTGATGTTATTTCTGACTGCCCCAATTATTGTCAGGCGTGGAATACCTAGGGTCAAATTAAAACTACTTAATAATTAAAAATTCAATGTGGAAAGGTTGATGGGGTGGCGCATATTTCTTTTTTCATTTCTCTTCTTCATTTTTTGTCACTTTGGCCTAATTTTGCTGATAAAAATAAAGTCATTTTAAGACACAGTAGCATGCTTTCAGCATCCAAACTTAACTGTGCACCAGTTTGTATCTGTTAAATACTGTACCTACTTAATTATGGTAGTACTGGTGAGGTATTTTGAGGTTATGGCTGCTGTGATTCTGGAGTGTGAGATAATTTCTCCTTTCCTCTCACCCACAGAGAACACCAGAGGTCTCCTTGACTCAAGACTTGTTTTTCCAGGCAAAGGTTTTGAAGGCAAACTTTTATTTGTGGTGTACACATGTGCTTTAAATTGTTTTAATCTTCTGGAACCAGGTTGTTAGAGGACATTTGTGGCCTGTCTCTGGTTAGGATCATCAGTGGAACTAAACTATCCAGGTTAGTAAAGTAGAATGTACCATTAATTTGTTTCCATATTTTTTATCCTGACCCTGCGACAGTGATAAAACAGGAATATGTGAGGTTTGATACAGACTTTTGTACTTCTGCATTGGATGAAGCCATAAAGCACAGCAGTCAACATAATTATGAATTAGTTATGGATATGTGTGGCACAGTACTTGTGTAAAAGTCAATTGGCACATGGCCAGGTGGGAAATGTCCCCGGGAGAGTATACGAAGGGAGAAGTGACATTTCCATTAGATTCTTGTGTGTATGGAAATGAGTTCTGAGAATGTAGGTTGGCCGGTTGGATATGAAAACTTCCTAATGTAAAATTTATGCAGGTTGAATCTATCTTTCCTAATGGACTGTCAAATGTCTGTTTTTACTCCTTTCCTAAGATTTTATATTTGAATATTTAAGTATAGTACTGTACGGATGCTCTCAGACTGCCTGTTCGGAGAAAAGATGGAGGTAAGAAAGTAAGTATGTGTTAGTTTTGATCAGTCAGATTGGAGTTGAAGGATAGTTCTATATATTTGTTGAACTAAAGTTAAAAGGCAGTCTTGATGTTTTTAAATCAGTCGGATAGAAGCCTATGAGCTCTATTGCTTAGATGAGTGAATGGCAAAAACAGCAATTATAACTGACATGAATAATTGTTGTGGAATACCAATTAATGAAGTCAGAAAAGAAAGACTTGCACCCTGGCTTCTTTTAAGTTAAAGAGGAAGGGGGGGGGGGGAGTGACATGCACCCTGGCTTCTGTAAATGCTCAAGAGGAAGGGGGGAAGTTGGCAGGAGGTGGTTCTGTTTCAAAGACAGTAATTCTTTTAGTCAGCAGAATTAGGGACACCCTGTCCTGTATATATGTTACTAAATAGTCTTAAAAAAAAAGTTGAAGGTTTACAGTCTTGTATGAGGCTAATGCCTCCTCACACGACTTTACAACTTAACCCCTGGTCATTGGTAACTTGTCACACCCACACACCAAAGTGTGCACAATTCAATCAATCTCTCCTGGGGCACCACAGTGCACCACAACCACGTTTCCCCCCGGGGGACTTCCCATAGGGTGCAGCCACAAACCGGCACACGCAACTATATTTACAAGTTACCTTGCAGGTCCCCATTTATACACCTGGGTGAAGAGAGGCAATGGAGATAAAGCGCCTTGCCCAAGGACACAACGCAATGATCTGGCCAGGGCTCGAACCTGTAATCCTTAGATCACAAGTCCACTGCCTTAACCACTTGACCACAACGCCCTCCTAAATAGTCTACCTTCTGTAATCCGTGCAGCTGGGTAGTTGTACAAAGATATTCCATACATGTCTGTACAGTAAGCACTGGAAAACCATGTTCCTTTAATTTCCAGAGCATGAACCTTCTATAAATCTTGCTGTAGCCTCATAAACCTTGCATTTTCCAAACTAAGATTGCATCTGCTCAGTGATATCCTAATGTTAGCATTAGCAGAGACATGATTAAAATTCCATACATGTGTGAGTTGGTAAGGACAATGTATGGACATAATAACCATATGCTCCATGCACATGCAAAATTTATGCACTGTGCTTGTATGATCATCACTTTTTAAATTCACATGAGCGAAAAGATGAGATAAATTTGCATATTTGACTATATACAAATGACCTGTTTGTATTATAAGAATATTCACCAGTACTAAAATACAGCTATCAACATAGAGCTCTTTGTTTCGCTATACTACCAGTTCCAGTAAGGTGCTTCAACTCAGTCAGGGCATATTTGTGTACATTCCCTCTTGTCAAGAATAAACTAAATCCATCATGTCAGTGGTGTTTAATGCTTGCTATAGTCTAGCCACATGTCTGTCTTTCAAGCCTTACCTGCAATGATAGCATACAAGTTAATCCTTTGATACTCTGCCTGAGCAGCTGTTTGGGATATCAGTTGTACTTTGAAAAGGTGAGGTCATATGAGCTTAGGACCTCCATGCCAAACATCATCTGAAGGGGGACATCTTGTAAATTTCATGTATAGTTTTGATCAGAAATGTACACGAGCCCTTTACATCTTAATATATTTTGACGGAAAAAAAAGGGAAACTCTCCCTAGTTTTGAGCTTTTATATGTAATGCATATGTAGATTCAACCATGTGTGGGCATGCTATGATTTATATTGTGGAAGTTTTGGCTCCCTTTCAACCTGAAAATTTGATTGTCCTCGATTAGTTCCTCCCCCCCCACATGTGATATCCCATTGTTCAATGCAAGGTTCATGTTGTTTAATTCAGTTATTGTGAAAGAGCTCTGACAAGTTGTCAACAGAATGTGATCTCAAGTAAAAAATTGATCCCTAGTAAATCAGTCGCACATTAAGAAAAATAAGAGTATCAATTGTAATACTAAGGGGTAAAATATGTACTACTCGTTGTAAGTCGTAATTCATGTTTTGAATTAGTCATGTAGTACCCCGAGGCCTGCACAATGCACACTGTGTGTCTGATGATGGAACTACTCTACTACCCACACAATCATCTATTCCATACCAGTGTATAGTTTATATAGCACATGCTATAGGCTATGAGTATGGGCCAACCTGCTTTGTGAAATGGCAAATTACAATTGTACAACAACTCTGAGTATCATAGACAGTAAAGGGAAAATCTGAATTTAAGTAATATTTATACTTGTAGACTTTTGAACTTGACTCTCAAGCTAGATTATACATTATTAAATATCATCGATCACCAATGGTGCGTGCATGTTAAGGTTTATAAGCCTAAGGGCCTGCATTGATAAGACTACATGTCTGGAAATTTTAAACTTGAAATGTATTTTGTGGTTGAAAAGCAAATATTTCAGTTATGATAATGTAGGGGGGTAGAATGAACCATTATATATTGTTATGGTTGGCATTACTTTGTTGATGTTTGACTGGGTTCACTGCTATCAGATGGATTAGCTTGCATGGCCACATTTTAATTCTGGAAATTGGTAGCATGGTAACTTTAGATCTTGTGCTTCTTGGAATGGTCCCCGAGCTGGAATCCATGTTGAAAACTTCTTGGAAATTGCTAAACTGGTTGTTCAGCTCAGATTCCTCTTTCTTGTAACAAATACTGCAATAGGTTGCTAGGGATCTTGTAGCAGGAACTTAATTTGGTGTACAGGGCAGATTTTTAGTGGCAGTTCAACCATAATCCGCCTTGGTCAAGTGGATCCACACTGACCTACAGTGCCAGCCTGGGGATTCCTACATTAAGCATAACTTCATTAGATTATAAACTGAAAATATCATTCTTCATTTAGTGATTACAGTATTTGTCACAGCTGTTACTGTAGGAGGATGGCGAGGTTTATGCCTAAAGGTAGCATAGGACCATTAAAAGCCCCATTGACTTACATACTAATTCACAAAAGTAATTTGACCTCCTACAGGTAAGTCTAGCTCTATAGCAGTTCTCACTAGCTAAACGCTACCCATCACTGGATAGCTGACAAGTTGGCCTTTCCTGGCACCATCAACATTCCATATCATGACCATGTAGATTTTTTCTCTCTCAGAGCCTGAAGTTTTCATCACTTGTAAACAAGCCTCTTCACTCAGTAGTAAACAAATTTCTTACCCTGCTCCTGGGAGGCCTAAAGGGGTCGAACATTGCCTCCATTGACCCAATTTTTATACCACATGTACTTCCTTTTATGCTCTTGAACATGCAAGCCATAAAAAACCAGATCCTGATTGATAACATATCAAAACGATGTTCTCCTACTGCATTTTGGCACTTTTTCCTGAGCTACTGTAGGAGAACATCTGGGTGGATGGATATAGACTCTAATAGGAGTATGCCACCTGAAAGTTGAGACAAAGTTTGCTCTTAAAGAGATCTTCTGCTGGGTGGGCACTTGTGATACAACATGATGTAATAACATCACACGTACCTTCCTATATACTGTAGTATCAGACAAAAGCTGATTAGAAGGAGACGATGGAAAGCCTTCATTCCTAGAAAGACCCGTAAAATTTATATTCTAGAAGGCACCCTCGAATCGAAGGGTTCATTTCACATGCACTTTACATTGTGCGATATCAAACAGGTTTATATTATATATTTTTATGTTTTATTTTCTAGGAAATACACCTACATATTACACTTTAATTGTTCATTGTTCAAAAACTGAGTAATAATATCTAACATTTATGTTGTTACTCATTTTGCAACATGCGGAAAACTACCACTTGAACTTGTTCAAGAGGATTATGTTTATGATCGTCTGATACTGACATCATTGTGTCATTCTTTGCCATCATAAATTTTGAAATTGCGTCAGAAACACCATTCTCGTTTCACAGAAAAGTTATCAAGTTGGAGAGCATATTATGCAGGTATATATACTACTTCTACTAACTGCACATGGTACATGTCCCAGCTTGAAACACTGAACAGGCTTTGCTAATTATGAACATTGAACAACTCTAATTATGTGGAAGATTGAGTGAGCGTATCATACCCACAGATGCCTGGAGCTTCACTTTTACTGCATTAGACACATACTGTACTGTATATTAAACTTAAGTGGTTACTAGATAGATAGATAGATAGATGTATCCTTTGGTATGGAATGAACATGTCTGGTTGACTTGTCTCTGTGTGAAGGATTGGAATGTCAGGTCTACACAACAACACAAAAGAATAACCTGGCTAGTAACTAGGAGAAGCCATGCAGAAGTGGTGGTTGGAATTTGGGGTACTTTTAAAGGTCCATATTGCATTTATCTGGAAGTTTTTAACATTCCATTGTCATTTAAATATCAGCAACTAGGGATTGATGAAAGAGAGCTTACTGTGATAGAATGTTTACTCGGCAAACCCTAGAAGTAAGGAGTAATTAACCGTTTTGTAAATTATGACCAAAATTGGCCCAAACAAAATTTTGTGCCTGAACACCACACCTTTCGTATTCATATTTTAAATCGACCAACAAAATCATCTTTATTACGTGACGTTGAACAAGAAACTCCCGTTTCGCTAATTTTGTACTGTAATTGACCAAAATTGGCCCAAACTAAAATTTTTCGCATGAACACCACACCACACCTTTCATATTCATATTTAAAATCAACCAATAAAATCATCTTTATTACGTGACGTTGAACAAGAAACGCCTGTTTCGCTAATTTTGTACTGTATACTTTGATGTACTAGGTCTCTATACAACTAGATGTAGCTGAGCCATGCGTTACAGTTCAAGATCATAAATCTATTGATCACACACTGTCCCTCCCTCTCTACAATCTGATCGAAATTGCACGATGCGCAGTCAAGTTTGTTCATATTCCTGGAAAAGTTGGCAAGAAATGTGCCGGAGAACCGTATGACAAAAAACCTCCCAAAGATTGACAGCAAAATTATGAACACAAAGAGTCTACTGTAGAAAGTGAATGCTTCCAGCATTGAGTTTGTAACTATTGTACCTGCAGTGCTGCTATATGTACAAAATGAATAACTAGTGGTAAATACACATGTGGAACTGAATATATATAAGTTCTCTTGTAAAATGATCCCAGGTCTGTGTGATCCCTGAGCATTCAGACATTATTTTTTCTTTACCCTGAGCGGTGGATTCGATCTCTCCCCTGACGAGGGTTGAAGAATTTGTTAATTACTAGAATCAGTTCAATGTCAGGGTCATACTGACAGTAGGAAGCTATGAAATATTCTCTCAAATTTTGTTCTGAAACAGACTAAAATCATGTACACATGTACCTGATCAGTGGAACGAGAAGGATTTTAACGGTCTGCAAAATTGACAGCTATGCAACCCAGTGCTGCAGTAATTTAATGTTTAACAAGGTCCTCCTCTTTCCAAAGCAGTTATTTCTACCCTGGATGGATACAATTATTTATCTAACCAAATCCTTGCAAAACCTGTCATCAGAAGAGTTCAAAAGTCATATTATCCTTACTACAAATTTGCTTGTTAAACAAATCAGAATAGCAAGTTAAAGCAAATATATAGATTTTTTGTGTTGTATTGTTTGGGGTCAGTCACTTTGCACAAAGCCCTATTGTTACCGAAACAGATAAAGAAGGTGTAGTACAATTCCATTGAAGTGTTAAGTATATTAGATAAGTAAGGTCAATACTGGTCAGTAATACTATACAAGCTGAATTTAAATATTTAGTATTCCTGTGTGAACTAACCATACACATTTACTGCGCGCCTCGCTTTCCTGTCTCCTCACAACCTTAGCACCTCGTTCTACCATGCTTAGAATGCACTAGTAGCCTTTTAACACTGTGCGCCCTGTATAACCGGCCCCTCCGGTCACTGCCCTTCTCATTCCAATATCAAATTGCAATTGTTCCAGACAGATACAATACTTGAATTTTCATAAAAACTGCTTTATTTTTCTCTCTCCTTAATCACCATAGTAATTTTAATGATAACTTATGACCATAATCTTGATTAAGATTTACAAAGTAATCTATACTCTAAGTCCTTTAAAGTGTCTTTTTCCATCCAAGCATCCAGCGTCCTAAGATGTATTCTTTTTTTCCATCAAGGCGCCTATGCCATTTTCATTGTATTTTCATTTTCATTATATTTCATTGTCTTTGTCAAATATCATTATGTCCGTAACAATACATCGCTGTCAGTTTTATATGCAATGAATCCAATTCCTACTCATCAAGTAACCTGTGGTGTTTAGTTAGCTAAGTCTCCTAAGTTTGAGATACGGTTGCAATGAGATTATTTAATTTAATAGCAATATCTGTTGAAAGAAATTGTGACACTATACAGTATATGTTAAATTAAGACACATGTATATACCTGTACATCATGTATGTGACATGTCCTGTTTTAACTTGTGACTTGAACTTATTGCAGGCATTGTTCTTCACAAATGGTGTGAATCCAGCTCGAATAATGACTTTCGTTTTTCAGCCAATTCAGCAAGCTTTGTTATTGCTACATGGCCATGGTTAATAAACATTCATGAGCTTTAACCGAGATAATGAACCAAAAACTTTTCTCCCAAATAATGGAAAATTTAAAAGTGACCTTGGTTTAAAACGAAATTGAAACTAATATGTACCCAAATATTTTAATGCCGCTGTGTGTTTAGTGGAGACACTTACAGTAAGTACTATTCTCTCCATGATCGTGAAGCTCTAAAACAGCTCACTTGATATCCATCGTATAAATTTAGAAGCAGCATTCCTTGAACGATGTCGTACGATAAACGTATTCACGTATAAAGATGTGACACGTACGTTTACAGCACATATGTTCTGTTTTAACTTGTTATTGGTACTTACAGTATTTCCTTGTTTCATTATTAAAGTTGTTTTACATACTGTTTTATTTATTCAGAGTCCTTGTAATAATATTAATAACTAATTCGAGCAGCAATTTAGTTTATTCTGGAGCTATTTATAGTCCTTGTTTAATATTACAGCTTGCCAAGCATGTACAGTAGAAGTACTATATCTGGGAATATTCTGATGGCTTTACCTATCGTACATTAGTACTGAAACTGTAGTATGTGTGTACAGAAAATTTGATGATTTATATACGAAACAAATGAATCAAGCAACTTTTTACAACCATATTACGGACCTGCACTAAAGTTAGACCAGCTGAGAGCAAGATTATACAGAACAAAATAAAGCATGCCCAAGAAATTAAAAAATGTATTTTGTCAGGTACTTTATTGAGACTGCGGGATGCAATCCTGAGTATAAGAGTGTTGACACTATGGGGTTGATCATCCCCTGCAGTATCAGATCCATCTTACGTTTTCAACGATGGGAATCGGGCTATAGTTTGCATATAGATTTGCCACAGGGATCTTTCAGTTTGTGGGACATTTTGAACTGTTTTAAACCCTACATCTAGGTATATAATTCACTAAAAGGAGATATAACTAACACTCTTCTCACAGCTCATTGGTTGACATTTCAGCATGTTTCATGGAAAAATTGTATCTTCAATTATTAACTGACTACGTCACGATTGGTTAAAAACCAAACATGTGTGTCTGTAATTACATTTATATTCAATATATGATATTTTCAGACACTGTTTTTAATTGCTTTTCATTTGCGTGACACATCGACGACGTACTGTGCTTTACTCTCTCACTCTTCTTCCTCCGGTAGAGATGAAGCTGCTTGATTTATCCTCGCAGTTTTACATCCGTCTTACCTGACGCAAACTTCTCAGAAACCCTGACGTACTCATCGTCCCGTTTCTTATTGTTTCTTATCGTTTCTAACGTCCTCGACAAGTTCAACGTCTGGAATTGAACACCAAACCTCTGAAGCGTTTCTGTATTCTTTTGTGTGTGTAGGTGTGTGCGCCATCTGGTCACATATTCACTAAAGACTTTCATACTCTCGTAACCATAGCTGCGGTTCTTTTCCGAGTTCACGTCATGCATCATGGTCACTTTGGTTCTCCCAAAACTAAGATATATCTTTTCTAAGCTGACACAGAATCTAATGGAAGATCTCTGTCCCAATCAGTGTGGTGGGTGTTATGGCACAACATATTTATTTTCAATGTCAAACCGAAATTGCTTCTTCCAAGTCTGTTGCAGTGGGGAACACCTTTGATTTATAGGTATGACTTTACACTGGCGTGATGGAAATATTCAAAGGTTGGAAGCTTGTGAAGAGACACTTGATGTGATAAGTGTGTCATCCTGGATGTGTTCAGAATCTCTCCTAGTTATTAATGTAGTTACTTTATTGGCTAGCATTCCTCATTTCCACAATAACAGCTAGCAGACTATCTGAGTATTATGTGGTACTGATAAAGGTAAGATTTTCAGCCGCCCGGTTGTTTAGATGGGAGGGACAAAGATGAGATAAAGTTTAGTTCCTCAAACCTCCTGTAAGATGTCTCTAAATTTTGAGATTGGCATTGGAAGCTTATTCGAATTTGTGACTTTAAATAGTTAATAGTTTGAAGGAAAATGCAGTCAAATAGGAAAGGGGCAATGGACTTCTAAGGATTTATGGATTGCAGGGTTGAGAGTCAGATCATTATACTGGGTCCTACACAAGGTACTCTTTCTTCATTGCCCCTCCTTATCAAGACCTATGTATATAAATGGGGACCTTGCCAGGTAACTTGTACTTTGTATGTGATGGTTTGTGGCAACACTATATTGGGAAGTCCCCCAGGGGAACATACATAAATGTGGCACACTTTAGGGAATTGCTGTTTGAACTGTGGGACAATTGGGTGTGTAACAAATAAGTTACCAGTGCCCAGGGGTTAACTGTTGTAAAGTTAAGTGTGGGAAGACCTTGCCTGCATTGACACTATGACTGTCAACCTTCAACTTTTTAACTTTTTTACCTCAGGTTAAGTTTGGACAGAATGGTATTAAAAAACATTTCTGAATGTTGTTAGTATAGTAGTAAAATTCTTATCTGCACAAAACTCTGAAGGATTTCAGAAACGATTCTATTTAATGAAATTTGAAGAAAAACTGGCAAACCTTTGATAAAGTTAATTGATAATATAGTTGTAAAGTGAAAGGGGATTGATACAGATCTGTTCTTTCCTGCATGCATGCATAAAAAAGAGCCGTCGTGCTTGTTCACCAGGGAATCGGAAGTGTGGTTGTTTAATTTGTTAGTAATGTACGTAATTTTGGGGTCGAAATTTGCTTTCCTCTGCATCTTTGATTCTTATATAAAATGCTTTTTATGCTATTTTTCTGCATCAGCAACATTCCTACGAATGCCCATGGATGGTAACCGCTACCGTACATCATTTGTGCATGTAGGATGTATAAACCTTTCTGTTCCATTACAACTCCCTGATAACACTGTACAATACAATAATGTATCCAGGTGCTAAACAATACTCACACATTGTTAGGACCACTCTGCTATTGTACTGTCTTATCAGTAATATTTTTTTTATTTTGGTCAGATAGTTTGTTGTTCTGTCAACAAAAAAAGATAAAAGTTTAGTTGCATTTGTTTGAACATTGTTAAAGAGTATATATACCATACATTGTATAGAACTGTATAAACCTACCAGTCTTAGATGCCTGTATTACTTACATTAAGAAAGAATAATACTGTCTCTTAGCATTACATTAAATTAATAATAGCAAAGATATCAGCTTGGAGTTACAGTTTAAAGCTTGAAAGTGACAAGTCAGATACAGATCTTTTTGAAGTTTATAATGCAGTCAGTGAGGAACAACTCTAATTGATATAAATAACGGAAAATTTTAATTCCGCCGTTAGGAAAGCCTTATTTGAAAACACCAATTAAGTTAAACTTGTGTGGTCTTACTGATCACGATTCTAACTTTAGTTACAAATTTGGCCATACCTTTCAGTTTTGTAAAGGAAAGTGAAAAATGAAAGATGTGTTCTGGCTGTTAGCCTAAGTTCATATTATAAATAAAAAGGTTCCAGTTTCGGAAGTACAGCAAGGCATGCTGAGTAAGGTATGCAAAAGAAACAAATTGAATTACTCAGATAATCACAGCCATTTACGTCATCTAGTTAACCGCCTTTCACTTTTTAATTTAGACTCGTTAGTGATTGTTTCCAGTAGAGCTTAAAAACCGACCGAGTAACAAGAAGTTAAATTGTTTCATTTTCACTTTTGACTTTGAACCTTCAAGCTTCCCTTGCGGTATTTATACCTCCAGCAGGTCCCATGTAAAACACTGATGCGAGATCTCCATTAACTAAATTATCGCCCCGTTAATGAAGTCGACCACAGCTGAACCCATCTGTTGTACACAATCAACTGGATTAAACAGTTTGTATTGTAAATCATCAAGTTCTGTGGTAAGAGCATCGTGTAGGTTTACTAAATATATGATGATTATGATGTTTGCTTGTGACCGCACAGTAAGACATTCTTAGACATTCTTACCATTCCCTGATGTGGTCCCAGATGCCATTAACCAGGAGAAGATGTTCCCCATAGGTGAGATTAGTAAATATTTGTAATTCTACAGCTGTGGCATCTTAAATGCCTGCCTATGCAGCTTTATTCCAGTTTGTAAATGAAATGGTTAATCATTATAATACCATCACGAGACGTAGGAGGAGGTTAACTCCACCAGTCCCGGTTCATGTGCGACAGCTGCATTTTAATGGTGCGGGTACGGTGCAACTGCATGCTGCGGTCATGTTTATCTGATGTTTGACAATTTTTACAATCAGCCATCAATTAGACACATAAGTGTCAGTTCATTTAACTTGAAAGTGTGTGACAACATTGCTCAGTTGTCTGGAAGAGTTTTAAAAAAAATCTCTAAAACGAAAATGAAAGCATGATTGGGGGGGTCTTTCCCAAAGAGCAATGTGTAGTGTGCATGTTAGTTTTAATTAAACACTGCATATTTGAGGAATTGGTTTTGTTTATATTCTAGTTACAAGTCGTGTGATAGTGATGATAAGAGTGTTCATTTCATTCTGACAGGTTTAAGGGTGCATGCATGTACTATATCTATATGATCAGCATACAGTGTATACACGGTGGAGCAGTACTGCATTCTAAGACACAGTACTATCTATCAGATTTGAAATATTTTGACCTATTTATATTTTGACGTAACTGTTGCTCTTTTTCGCTATTTCTATCACCTAGAATGATTTCCATAATTCCTGCATGTATAACAGCTAGTTTTGAATTTTATGTATTATGATTTTTACAAGCGATCCGAATCAACGTGCACAAATACTTTGTCCTTACCTTACAATTTGGTTTACCAAGTTTGCTCAAAACTGACATTAACCAAGAAACGTAACATTTGCAAATGAATTAATCTATCATTGAATCAATCAGTCAGTATAAATAAATCTCTTTGAGCTTAAATTGTCAATGGATCAGCAGTGAATTCTCTATCAGTCAAACTTATAGTATTCTTCATGGTTATGTTCAGATTTTTACATTCTCTCAATTGTGTAAAAAAAAACTAAAAAAGTAACAATATTTCCATGAATTTAGACACAAACCTACATGATATCAGATAAAAGTATTCTTTTCACTTCCACTAGATGAGCGTACATGAGTGTGTAATAAACACTCCACACTCCACCAATACTTATACGTCATAGTCTTCTGGCACATACAGTAAGTACTAAGGCAGCAGCAGCCCCAGGGTATCAACACCAGTTTATCTCATATTCTTATTTTGTTTTGGATTAAAATTTTCTGGGATGTCCTGAAGCTTTTAGTGTTCTTCATCTTCTCTCCTCCTCCTCCTCCTCAAAGTTTTGGCGGTATTAGTTGTACTATCGATCTTGATTCCATCTCGTCTCTGCCTCTCTCTCTCTTTCTCTACTCGCTGTGGATCACTTGGCTGTCTTTTGGCTTATTATCCAAATTGAATCATTTCATGGTGGTTGGCCATTGTTCATGCTTGACCTTTCTTCCTCGTCAGACAAAAATTATCACCATCAAAATTTATTAAATTTTGGGTTATATCTATATCTAAGCTAGAATTCCGAAGTATTTGATGAGTATAATTGAAGTCAGTGTCAGATTAGTGGATACTACGGAGTTAAATAACATTTTACGTAAGTTATATAATATTCTCTTTGAAGAAAATATCCACTTTAAACAATGGTGGGTTAGCAGTGCATTTGTTTAAATTTATCCATCTGTGCACTATAGATTATTGTAGTAGTAAGGATATCAAAAGAATTAATTATGAGCTCATTTAGAGAATGATTGTTTGCTATGAGCTCATAGCAAGCTAGTCACAAGACCCTGTGGAGATTCTCAAAAGGTATTCTGATGAAAGGATAGCAATTTCACAGAAGAACTGTACTTCATATAATTACAAAGACCCACAGCTACAGTAGATCAAGTTTACATTTTAAATGTTGGTGAAAAAGTTATTAAAACAAAACCTCATAGAAACTTTAATATGGAATAAGCATGATCTGTGCCCCAAGTGCAGTCCATGTAGGCAAAAGCAGACATGCTCGCAGACATGATTTGCCAGGACTGGCCCCAGGAGCGCTGGGATTCGGTCAGTGCCTGGCTGACGGACAAAGCTGCCTAAAAGAAAAGAAAGTCCGGCTCCTCTAAGACAGGAAAAAAGAAGCCACTGCTAGATAAGAGCCCCCAGGTAGCCACCGAGATGGCTTAAGTCCTCGGCAATGAGGGGCAGAGGTCCTCAGAGCCTACTCAGGATTATGATTACAACCCCCTTTCCCTTCCATCCCTTCCCCACCTGTCTCCTTCCGTCCCATCCCCTACCATCCCCCCGGTCCAGCCCTGTAATTCATAATACAAAAGATTTGGTGCAAGTAGCAGTCATCTTCAGATGAATGTAAAGCTGAAACATTTATGATTTGATTTTAGCAACATAGTATGCAAATCACTCAAGAGTTCTCAATTTCTATTAATAGCACTCTCCCAAATTGACTACAGAGTAGTGCACTACTTAATTATATTTGTCTACATGAGAGAGCGTTCTCATTTTTACCTGTCGATAAATCAATACGCACTCATATGAAATTTCATATTTTTCCATGCAATAGTGGACTAGAACCAAACTTCTTTTTTTTATCTTTCTGCAATATCCTCCATGAATCCTTGCAGCATTGCCATTTTCGTCAGGTGTTTGTGGCATGTGTGTGCGCGCGCCACGAGAATGAGTTTGTTCATTAAAGACGAGACTCGCAGAGAACGGCCGGCAGGAATTCGTGACTCAGTCATATATTTAACGTCTCCTTTCAGAGTTTACAGAAGGATGGAGTAGGCAGGGCAAATTCTGTCAGCTCAAAGGCAATTTTTTTTCATCAAGGGGATTAGGATGGTGTGCATTTCAAGATGATGGTTTCATATTTAATGTCAAAACTTGCAACTTTCTCTGACGTAAAATGCAGAAGAAAGAGATCGAAGGAAGCTCAATTACAGCGGGGGGCTTTCTCGGGAGACATGAAAAGTTTGGGGGTGATGTGTAATCACCTTTGAGGATGGGAGTTTAAACTTAAATCATTGAATGACTCTGAGTGATGGAAAATTACCATAGATGTCAGGAAATTAATATTGGCATCGTCAATAAGAGATAACCATTAAAATTCATTTTCATGAGGTCCATGCTGAATTACAATTCAGTAAGGGGATATCTGATGCTCTTGTATGTTTTATAAATTCAGACGTCCATTTCGGAATGATCGCTTCTGACAATTCATCAAAAAAGAAGGTATGAAGTTGTAGAATGTCAAGGGATTGTGTGCCAAATTAAAAGGTGATGAAGCTATTCTTTAACAAAGTTGAAATGAAACACACATCTGCATTTATAGATATGTACTACAGGTGAGAAATATGTTTAAATGGGAGAAATGCAGAAATTTATATTGACAAATTCTTTGGTTGTATCGATTTTGATTACAGTATCCACATGAATTGATTGTATAAATGAAATCAACTGATTGAGTTTTACTTCAATCCCCCCATCCCCCCTCCCCTTCCCCCTCTCTCCTCTCTTTCTCTCCTCTTCTCCTCTATGGGCAATCTATAACTGATTCTCTGGCCTAGTATTATCCCCCAGCAAATGTAAGAACTTTAGTGAATTGGAATGGTTCCATTCCAAACTTTCATCACACAGAGTGCCCCAGATAAATACAAAATATTCTCATTATTATGTAGTCACACTTATACAAATATATTTTATTTTATCTTTATTGTAAATCTTTAAATGTATAGCTTCAGTAGTGAATGTTTCCTATTTGTTACTAGAGCTTAGTAAGAATTATATATACTGTACTGTACACCCTTGAACTGACCACCAGAACTGAATTCAGATTTCAGCCTCTAGTGTCTTAAATGATCATGCCATAATTTAAACTGCAGAAGTCCATCCAGATAGGTTGTGTTTTCTGTACGATTGGATACTGTCTGTGTTGTTACATGTTGAGCTGTGAAGTCGTTGAATTTCGTGGGAAACACCTGTTCTATTTTTACAACAATGCAAACATAAGACAATAGGCCTGGTATCACAAATTTGTACCTGCAGACATGTGAATAGATGACATCATGCATAGTATTTATTACACTATATATACCTGTACCTGTATGCAACGAACCATCCCACCCTATCTTCTTTATTATACAGCAGTTGTGAATTCCCGGGAGATAAATATGCCATATTACCGAATCTATTAAAAAATGATGATATTATGTTTAGTCTGTGAAGAATGGTGACATCGTCATTGGATTTCTTCTGCCTGCGGCCTGCGGGTATAGAGAGTACTTCATACGTGACTGAACCGGCTATGTATGTGAAGTTTGCTGCATGGACTCCGTATCTCAATAACTAGGCCAAATTAATCAGCAATGTGCCAGTTAAGTAGGATAACACATGTGGGTATTTGCATTTAATATTTGAACAGTTCAAATGGGGGAGGAAAATGTCCTTTAATGTGCATTTGCCATTTATATATACTGCATCTCAGGAGATGCCATTTAGACTCAGAATTGTCTAGCTGTTTGGGACCATATTTTTTGAGAGGTCACAGCAGTTCTCCACTCTGTAGAAAACGTCATTCGACTTGGGAACACATTGTTACCGTACATGCGACTGGCTGTTCCTTTGGTAAGAAAAAAGAAATAGTTTGAAAAATATAAAGCGTTCAAAAAGGGAGGTGTAGATCATTTGTCAGGCTCTGGATTTTCTAGCTAATACACATGAAATGTGGGGGGCAAAAGTCAGATTTTTCTTGTCTTCTTTTCGCTTTGAATGATTCCACATTACGTGCTGTTCATTCATCGGTGTATAATCACCATACTGGGGTATTTTTTTTTTTTACATCCCTTGAAACATTTTTTTTTGGCTATCAATTTCCTTTCTATGGAGCATATAGTTACATTCGGTTGAGTGAGTAGCCGAAGGAAGTTTGAAACCCTGACTCTGACGTCCCTCAAAAAACTTTTCTTCTCTTTACAAAAAGATTTGTATCATTCCTTTGACTCTTTGGTTACTATATTCACTAAACTTCAGCTGCAGTGAAATAGTTGGTCGGTTTGCCAATGGCATCATCCCATTTCAAGAGAAAGCAGCGCGTGTGAATTGATATCATGATGACAATTGCGACCTGCTTTCAGGTCATAGACCAGAGATCCTTATCTTGGCTTTTCTCTTTTATTTTATATCCATCATTGGTCTTCAGCTCCTGTGCCTTCCAGCTGAAATTTATTGATTGACTGTTTGGGAAGGAGATGTTAGGGATTAATGTCAGGTATTTGGCTGTGAGATTGGCAAGATAGATGATATATGTGCTCAAGAATCAAGAAAATAAGCTGGCAGACAGGGATATCCACACCTCTGATAGATTAAATTACAAATGTCCCCATTTTATATACACCTTTGTGAATGGTAATTAAAGAATATATCCACCCCTGTTGCTGACAGTTACCATAGACTGTGTTTATTTGTGCAGGGTGACATTTCACTCTCAAGGTTGAAAATATCCCGGAGACAAAAAGTGATTATAGAGATCAAAGTCAGGGGAGAACATGAGCAGAAACAGCTAGACTTATTAAATTATTAAATTTATAACTTTAAAGCTGGGGATGTTGTCAGCTCATGAATTAATACTAGTAGCCGTCAGTCTAACAAAGTAGGATGGAGATTGCATGTATGTGTTTTTTATTATTTGAATATTATATAATGTTGAATTAAAACATGTCTCTCAGTTTTATTGACATTCATATTGCTAAATATATTGTATTTATATGATATTATGCAATGTGAATAGGGTTTAAAGTTTTTGATTTTTAAAAAAATCCAATATGTTAAGTATATCGGTACCACACATATTCTAGATCACTATATGGTACTTTTTCAGAAAAAGTCGCTCAGGAAAGAACCTGGGCACGAAAACCAAACTACTGAATGACTGATCCGCTTCTAACCCCAGTCCCCTTGCATCGGGTCTGTGACTGTGTGATCATCGTCAGGTGTGCATCACCATTCCCCTCGAAAGGGAACAGAACAGATACTACACATGATCTTAGCCAAAAGGCTGAGAAGCGAGAAGAGATCACAATATGGTGTATATACTTATATTCAAGGCACACTAAGTCTACTGGGGTATGTGGCAGGATTAATCATAGCAGACTCCTCATCTACAGTGTAGGGGATTATACCATATATACCCAGTACAAACTACTACTTACATAGAGATGTCGAATGACAGACTTACATTGTACAGTATGTCTTTTTGCAAGGATATCTGCCAGATAATGCTCTTATCTAGAGCTGTGACTCTGGGTGAAAATAATCCTTTAATCCTCTCAGAGCTAATTTTACAATCAGATTATACATGCACTCCCACTGTTATATCTTCATGGTCCTTGTCTTCATCTTTCAAAAGAATCAGATAGATTTTGCAGGTATAAAAAAGAACTTATACCCATACTTTAGCTATTCCAAGAAGTTTAAGATGGATTTAATTTATTTTTTTGAGAGGGTGGAGTATTACTATAATCTAGAATGCAGCTATTCAGTTCTATAACTTGAACATCAAGTACTGAAAGTCCTTCATGAGATGAATTATCTACCAGTACTAGAAGGGGGTGCTTTAGCAGGGTTCTGCTTCCACTTATATATATATATATATATCAGATTTCACTTTCTTAGTAGATAGAATCACATGTAGCTGTTTTTTGGGTGAAAGTTCATTAAAGTCAGGCACAGTTGTTTGGTGTCACGATATACATATAATATTCCTGTTAGTTATTGTAACTCTCTTAACATTACTAGTCATCATGTCTAGTAAGCTTGTGGTATTCAAACCTTTAATCTCTCCAGTTACACAAAATCTACATACAATTGATTTAGCCCATATATATTTTGTTGTTGCTGACATTATATGACTTCCCATGTAAATGTTTGCATTGTTCACAGACTATACAGATGCTTATCTACCTGTAGACACACACTGCATGCATGGCTAGCTGACAAGAGGGGGAGGGGGGGTTTAGGAGGGTCAGGGGGATGAAAGCCCTAGGGCCTGGGTCAATTAGGAGGCCCTGTAGGGATATATTGAGGAAGTCAAGAAAATATGGGATAAATAATAGCATAAAAATGAATAGTGCAAGAAGGGGCCTGGTGAGGGTTAGCACCTACTGTACCAGGCCATTGACACTTCTGATACTTTAATACACACACTTTAATTATATACTTGTTCCTTTTAAGTAGAATCTATTGTGGTTTGAAACATTTGAGGATTAATCATATTTTCCTATGGCTATATTAAGCATGTAAAAAAGTACGTTATTTAGAGAAATATGTACAAAAACTTGATAACTGAACACTTGAAAGTATCGTATCTTCTGAACATAAGATGATGGAGGTATGGAGAAGCATTGACAAGTGATCCATAAATTCATTGAACGTAGCTCTGTGCTTGTTCTATGTCACAGTATGACACATTTAGAACTCTTGAGTTTCTCTCAAGCTGTGTCAGTATATCAGACTTTGTAGTATGAGTACTACATTATCAGTATTAGTACTTGATTAGAATTCCTAATCTCAGTATGAGTAAAGGCTCGAAACAAGATTACAAGTATAGCTAGTACTTATCAGTCACACCCAGAGTAGGATTGTATGGGTACAAGAAGAAATTCATGAGGCCAACGAGTATGAACTTAACCAGTACTGCAAGATGGCAACTCATATGTTGTTACAACACAGAAGAGAGAAAAAAACGAAAGCCCGTATTCCAAATCTACCTAAGAAATTTTTGATTGGAATAAAGCCAGCTCCCTCCCTGACTTATACTTCTTTGGTACAGTACTTGAGCTGTCTAGCTGAGGATAAAACACAATTGGAATATATCTCTCTTGAGCCGTGCTTAGGTTCCAACCCAATATCTACTTCTTGAATTCATAACCTTTCACTATTATTTATGTTGAACTTTCTAGTGTTTGTATAGATTTCAATTACTTTCTTGTCAACTTCCATACACTCTGGTATAAATACAACTCTGGTATGTAGAGTAGTGTCTGTAGGTACAGTAGCATTCCAGTTAGGAAATTTTAAAAGAGAAATTGGACTCGGCCTTTGAAGCTGTCAAAGAAGTGGTGACCCTTGTGTAAATCATTTTACCTTGACTTGTGAATTTAAGTCTTCCCATCCATGCAGGGTATGTCATTTAAAGGAGTATAGTAACCATACTTAACACAGTCAGAGGGTAATAACGAATCAAGGAAGACACGTGCACGGTTTACTGTGAAATCAAAGAATGTGTCGGTAACGCCTTAACTGATGACAAATAGAATCCAGATTGTACATAGTCGGAAGATTAATTGGAAATTAAATGTTCAAGAAGCAGACACAACAAAATGGGTTTTCTCTTGCATTATCTAGAGGGACATGTATGATCACTTCGGCTGGCTTAATACCTGATCCAAGAATTTATACATGATCCAAGAGCTAAATTACAATGTATCTATGCCTAATTACCTTATTATCTCTGAAGATGTATACATACATGTATCATTTGTTTGGCATCAATAAAACCACAAATTAAACAGCAGAGACACTTTTCCAATTTCAGTATTTCTCTAATATAGTGGAGCGAACATAAGTGAGTATCTGATGAATTTGACAAAGAGGCCCCAGAACTATCTCTATAAGCCTCCAAGATTATATGAAGTACCTAGTGCATTGTTTTACAATTGAGATAACATGAACTGGCTTCTTGTAAACTCTGATCAGCTATCCAAGTCTCTCTCTTTGCCTGTTAATATGTTCCTATTACCTTCATTAATGATTGTATGACATTTGTATTGAACATCAATTCAGCTTATGTTTGGATATATTGCTCCCTTAGATATGAAATTACCCTATAAGGGTTGGCTGTATCATTATACCAGTCATTCAGCCGTATTGTACAATGAAACAAATCCTATATTGGACCAGCTGCTATGTAAAATTTGTTTTTATAGCATGCATGCATCATATGACTGTGCACTTCAACCTACATGTATGACAAGAGTATTATATATTGCATTGTGTGGTGATAGGCATGTGCGTGTGTTTACCTTATTGTTACACATGTACTGATAACCCATTGTTCTCCTTTGTGCGATTCTAGTCAACCATAGAACTCCATTCAGTATACATAGCACCTTATATGTACTGCTTTAGCTCTGTGAGTATTCCCATCTGGTAAGCCGTGTTGAAAATAGTGAAAAAGTCAGGAAAATTGATCATCAAAATGAAAATATGAATAAAAAAAAACTCCAGGTGTTGTATTTGTGTGTCTGTGTGCATGGAATTGATATGTGAGGACACAGCTGAATACTAACTGTAAATATATTAGACTAAGTAACACGTGTATGTACAGTATGTGTGTGTGTATGAATGTGCAGGGAGCTCATGCTACTGGGACAAATAAGTAAATTTCTCATTGCCGCGTGTATCATATTTCATTCTTGTGTAGTTGTCTGATTTTGTTCAATATTTACTAACATATCAAAGTTATTGCATACTGTATTGTGTTTTAAGAAGTATAGTTTCTTGTTTTTCCTTCAATCCTTACAAACTTCCTCTTAATTCGCATTAACATAAATTAGTTTATATTGCCTTTCATCAGTTTCAATTTACTGTGTTTTAAGAAACTTAGTTTCTCTCTTCGCTTTCAATCCTTTCAGCTTCCTCTTAATTAGCAATTAACATTTAGTTTATAGTGCCTTTCATTAGTGTCAATCATCATGATCTACAAACGGTTGGCATCAAAAGTGAAACTAATGCCAATTGAAATGTAGATGTAACTTTTCTAGAATACTTATTAGCTATTTTTTTCTCTCTATAGATGTTTCCTCACATTTTATGTACGTCTTACTGGCCTAGAAATTTGGGGTTATCTACTGGTTAAATGCCGGTGCATTTTGTCGTTTGCCAACTGTTGTAGAAGAAAAGACACAGGTAGCATTTACATTTTCCATGTAAGAACATCAGCACATGATTCAGTATCAAGTCGGTTAACCATTCTTGTGTCAAAAAACTCTCTATGATAGATCAATGTGTACCTTACATGAGCCCTGTAGTACTGTTTATTAATGCAATAAATGCTACTGGGCTGCAGCTAGCTAACTCTCACAAGCCTGTACAGTAACAAACATGTGTAGTTCAGGAAATTAAATAAGGTCAGTGAGAAGTTCATTTTAGCAAATAGATTTATTTTAAGAATTTGCAGTTTTTAGCAGGTGGCTAAAATGGTAAAATTCTTGGCTTAGCAGGACATCTATACATTTTTATTGTTCATCTAAGCAGCAAGACATCAGAGATGCGGAAATTATATAAAACTTAAACCAGTGAAGCTGTTCTGTTTCGTAAAAAGAATATTTGGTTTTGTATTGATTGTTTTAATCTGAATACATTCAGGGCTGATTCCTCTGATATTTAGCTCTCCTACAATATTTTGTGGACGTCATTTGATAATTCAATACTGAAAATATGAGCCTATATCATTGCAAGTTTATCATATATGGGGAAATTTACTAAATATCATTTCATTGTTTAAGTTTGTTTTCTTGAAAGATGACTCATGCTACTCAACGGTAGACATGTATGTCAATCACTTCTATAGTTCATATTAAGCTGATTTAAACATTACTAGTTTCTTTAATAATTAACTTCTAGTCATAAGTTGCCACAGTAAGGTTAGTTTAGTTTAGTAGAATAAAAGGATCAAGAGGGACACTCAAGTCCCCATCAAGGACCCTATAGGAGAGGGAATAAACTGAAGACATAAACACTCAGACCCGATTACAATGCTTTAAAGTGCTTGTCCAAAGCATTCTTAAACCCATTGACACTACTTGCAAGTACAACTTTCTCAGGCAAACCGTTCCACTCATTCACAACCCTATTAGAAAAAAACGTCGAATATTATCCATGCAGCTTAGTAACCAGCTAACCATGCTGCTTTAATACACATATGACTTAGTCATACTGAGAAGTGGCCTTTGCTCCACAGACAAACTCATTGTTTTAATATCACAAGAAATTAATCTTGAAAATATTAATATTAATTAAAACTTTTCTGACACTCAGGAAATTGACATGCTTCAGATTATTCTTTCTTTGTTGACATTTTCTTGAATTAATTATTCTAACTTCATTTGGCGCTTTAAGGGTATCATTTCTAATTTCTGGACTACCTACCTGTGTGTGAAATATTTCACTATCCACGTAGAGAAATCTACAAACGACCTTGCTCTCTCGTTAAGTTGAGAGAATCATATAGATACAATTGAATTAAGCCACATTGTTCAGAGTTCGAACCAACTGTGAAATTGTATTAGGCCAGTGCTACATGTGTTGTTTCATGCTGTGAAAACACCACTATCATTGGAATAAATATAAATTGGAACGATTGGATTTAGTGCGTATCGTGAATACGTTCACAGATAAAGTAAAATTCCAAAACGTGTTGTCTACTTTTCTTTATCGCTGTGAAATATAATCAATTGTGCAAACAGTTTATATGTGTACAGCAAACTTTTACCAGATTTCTATCAAAAGCAGTATGCATTTATACTGCACTATTATTTTAAAATCCTAAAATCTCCTTGAATGTTGTGTTAAGCAGTAGACACAACAAATAGCTTGGTTCGAAGTGACATTACTTACATGGGCTACTGTACATGTGGGATATGTTAAATTGGCCACTCTATGAATTCGGAAGCTGCTTATAATGTTAAGTTTTGTACAGTTATCAACTGAATTTGATATCTACAGAATACAGTCTCACTTATCATTGCAGATCATTAACTTAATACTGTCTCAATGTTCATCTTGAATGAAGCAGGAAAGGTTTAAGGAGAAAATGGGAACTTTAAAATTACCCCCTGTTGCAGGTGTTTACTGTACAGTGTGGGCCAGATATTTGCTTAATTACTTAGATGTTCGATATCTGATTAAGGCTTGTGTGGTAAAAAGAAAGGCCCAGAGAAGGTTATCTGCGTTTGATTAATCGTTTTTCTAATTTAATTAATAAACCCAGCAGGTTTAGTATTGTAAGCTACACAAATGTGGCGGGAAAGCTCTAAAAGCAGCTGTTCCACGATTAACCAAATAGTTTTTCTTATCTCCAATAAAGAGCAAAACTGAGCCAGCCAGTCCTGTTTTTGGTTATCAATGGCATTTATTTTACCCTTTACTCTGTTCTTTATCAGAGTTGAATCGGTTCTGTCATTTCACTTCCATCTCTGCCTTTGTCTGGCGTCGTCGTTGTCGCTGAGTGTGTGTACATCATTAAAATTTTAAAAAGGACTTTTATGAATCTGCCTTCAACTGTGACTCCTCTGTGTAGTGTTTTTGTTGTTGTGAACTCAATGAAGCAAAGACACTATTTATAGTTTGTCCCAAATATCCTCAGATCTCGGTATATGGGCAAGAAAATGAGTAATAAGCTTATAGAGAAGTTAATTTATAGAGTTTGGGAGTTTTAATATTTATAAAGAGATTGAGTTACTTAAGTGTTCAGTTCTGTAGTATTTTGGTACAGCCATTTTGTAGCATTAGATGGTATACTGTAGTTTTTATAATATGGATACAAAATTTAACAGGAAAGTAATTTAAAGTAGTTGACGGCTGAAAATTATTATGCATCAATATTAACAGATAAATTCATATATGACGTAAAGTTTAAGTGGCCGACCACTTTCAAACAAATTGAATGGCATAATAGTCAAATTTTGATTTTAAGAGCAGTCTTATTATTAGGTCAGTTATTGCTAAGTTTAGTGTATCACTTGTATATACAGTTACTTAGCTACTGTATAGGCTTTGAAATATGCTGGTTTGTCTGAACAACAACAATTAGTCTGTGTGTTTTGTGTGTAATACAGTATATATTACTATATTGTACGGTAAGCAAGCATTCTCTGTCAGTAATAGATTTATACAATATCTGGTATATGGACTGTATAATGCATTATATATTAAACTGGGATCTGTATACTAACAGGTATTTAATGGTTTCTGCTGCAAACAGTAGGCTTCGCTGGCTGTTAATTATGAATCCCTGTATGTATATAGAAGATTATCAATTCTATACTGAATCGTTTTGAAAAGCAAGACAATTTGGATTATTTTGTCATGGTAGCTACGGTAGTGCTTGAGACTTCATTTATATGACAGGTTGAAAAAGTATAAGTAGGGAAATAACACATAGCTGCTCCTGCTGCTATAACCAGAATGTGAATATTGAGGTACATTTCTCAAGCCCAAATCTCCTTTTTGTTTTTAAGGGAGCTCTTTAGCAGTAAGAGCAGGGCTATGAGGCCAGCTGAGATCCACATATGAGTCCATCAAGTGCGAGTCAAGCCCAAGTCCACTACACCTGTATATCCACTCCAAGCCAAACTTCAGAACATTCATTCTCTACATTTATCTGTTAAGAGAAAAATATATACATGTAGTAGGAAGATATGTAACTTTTTATACTAAAAGAAAAGCTTTTTAATTGTAGGTTCTTTTATGAAACCGCCTCTGTTTTTGTGCTCCATTGTCCTACAGTAGGTAGATTGAATACGTGTAACGGTTTAGTCATTATGAATTCACTGTATGTAGTTGATTGCACATGTATATTATGGTCAGTACCGTCAAAGTATACAAATCCACACACTTTGCTAGCTATAGCTATATGCTATAGCATACTTGACTATTATCAATATAAGATACAGATGGCAATCGAGGTACAAAGTACAGATTATTCTAATTGAATGCATTGCTTATTATAATGCTAACGATTATGTACATCACTACTGTTTGCTTCAAATTCACTTTTGGTACAATATCAGATAACTTCAACTGTCAATATCTCAAAAAGGGTACATAGGAATTGACGGCAAACTTCACCAAAATGCTTAGATTATGTTCCTCTTTAACATATCAAAATGAAATTTCATCCTTTGGTGCTTAGATCCCACTTCATGAGTACAAGAAGTTTGTGGGAAAGTGGCAGAGGTCAAAGTTGCCAATTTCGTACACTGATTGCATGCACATCCACATTTCTGGAGTGCAATAAACCTTTTGTGTTTGAGGATCCTAAAAAAACAAAAATAAGTGTAGGATAGTGGAGGTTAGAATCTAAAAGACTAGGAAATGTGATGACTTCAATAGGAAAACTTGGATAAACTTCATACCTGGTGCAGGCATGGTACAGTATGTACAGTAGCTCTCCACCTTAGTGAACTCATACAAGAAGCCATACTGTTCTATGTGGAACTCAAAGTCAAAACACATTGTCATACACAAAGACTCAGAAAGTAAAGCTTGGATGAACTTCATACAGTTTGATAGGAAGGTCCACACTTAAGTGTAAATACCTTCTTGTCCCTCAACAACAACATTTGGTTAAAACTTGAAAAACCTTTGGCAACAGCATTATGTTACATGTAGAAGATGTGGCAAAGAATGACTATGCCTGTTGGCTTTCTGGTTACTTACAAATTGCTATGATGTATATAGGTCATGACCTCTAGGAACTGTTTACTATCATTATAATATATCAGACAATGCTTTTCTTGTTTCTCCTTGTGAGACTGTAGCTCTGTTCTTTGTTAATAATGTTCATGTTTTTTGGGATAAGATAAGTGTGAATTTTCTTGTGGGTTGAGTTTGTTTGGATTTAACATGTCTTCAGCTCTTTTTAATGTGAGGCATTAATTCAATTAAGTGAAAGGATTGCTTTATTATAAATTGTTCTTTGTGCATTGGCAATAAATTCAATAAGGAAATGAACCATATTTCTTTCTCTTCACTAATTGTTGTTACAGGTCATCAGCATTGTGTGAAGACTGCCTGAAAGATTTCAGATCTCTGGGGAAAGTGAAAGTTGTGAAAAGAATTTTGGAAGGTACTGCCACGTACTGATTCTTCAACAGTAAGTGCACGCTTAGGCTATTTATTTAAACAATTAATGAATCCACTTCCAGCCAAACGAAGATCACAAAGAACACTGTATTTTACTGCAGAGTTTGAGCATTTTAGTCCACTTCAAATTTGTGACTTTTGGCTAATAATAATAATAAGAAGAAGAATGCCGCCAACCGTTCGGTGCGGGATTATTAAATTTAATCGTACTTCCTCATCCCTCGGAATTAGGGATATCGTCTTCGGAAGAGAACGTGTTTAAGCCAATATCTCATCCTCAAACCAAATGCTTTGAGATTATAGCTCTACTTGGATGAAACTGGTGATCTGTTCATTTATTTCCAACATTGGGAAGGAGCCAGACGGAAGGAAGGCAAAGTGTTTTTTATTTCTTGAAGATGATTACGAGGGAATATATCCTTGAGGTCTTCCTTCATATCAGTGTCTCCCGTAGTATTGCTTAATCTAAGTTGGCACCTTCAGCTGCATCTCCCTTCACTCAGGTTACTCCTCTATTATAATTGGACGAACTTAGTCAAAATCTAAAACGAAGCCGCTCAGGATATGATGTAGGAGTACTTCAACATAAGTGCCTCTGAACTCGGCCGGCTATTTTTCCACGCATGTGCTAAATTTCCGTGTGCCATGTATGGGACTCGGCTGTAGTACAATGATATCATTATGTGTTAATTTCATGTACAATGTGCTCCCGACTAACCTTGTACCTGTCCGTCATAAAATAAGGACCTCCCGATCTTAATGGAATGTGATGAGAGAGGACTGAATATTGTTTTGACACTGTCAGGTCTGTTTAGAGTCGTCAAATAAAACGCCCAAACTGTTGAAGACGCCCAGACTGCATTGGGAAATCATTTCTAAAAACGTAGACGCCAGAACACTCTAGGAAAGTGACAGCTCGATCCATGTCTTAATTTTTTTGCAATGAATTTTGAAAGGTTCCGATACAATACACAGTGGTTACAGGCTTTATAGCACAATTTAAAGTCTGTTACATTCTCATTGTTTATTACATCTACTAGAAAAGACACCTCCATCAGAATAAATGGAAAAAAGTTTAGATGTGAAAGAACGACCACTCCCGTTCCCCAAGTTTAGATGTGAAAAGGACAAACACGCCCCCTTCCCCAAGTTTAGATGTGAAAGGACAAACACGCCCCCTTCCCCAAGGTTAGATGTGAAAGGATGAACACGCCCCCTTCCCCAACTTTAGATGTGAAAGGACGAACATGCCCCCTTCCCCAACTTTAGATGTTAAAGAACGACCACTCCCTTCCCCAAGGTTAGATGTGTCAGAACGACCACTCCCCCTTCCCCAAGCTTTCCAAAGTGATACAGTTGCTGCCAGTAAATGTAGCCCTCTATTTTTTCATTTGAAGGCATGCATGGTTGTAGGATTTCGTAATCACCTCCCTCCTGTACCATACTGTACCAAATACATCCATCATTCCCCTTTTCAGAAGTGGCATGTTACTGATATCAACAGATTCTCAGTGACTTTTGCTAATCTCTTGTCATTTGTCATGTTGTTTGTCATCGTTGTTTGTCAAAGTTTTGAGAGGTACATATACTGTCTCACTTTTAAAAGCTTTTGGCCTCTGTAACCTGCTGGGTTAACTCCATGAATTTAAAGGCCTGCATATCTCACCTCTGCCAACTTAAATAAGACAGAGATAATCTTCCACCGTCCCAGAGCTGCTAGACATTTCATTACCTCTGTAGATGTCATAAGTTGTGTGTGACCCTTGTTGATCGGTCACTCCTAGGGAATGCCAATTCTGAACAGAGTTTAACAAGACAAATGGGTTTTCCCAGGTGAATTCCTTCTGTACAGTGCTTTTGTTATATATGCAATATGCGACTTTCCTTTTAAGCTTTCACTTTAAAAGTTACACATAGCAAAACATAAATATGGAATGGTTTGTGTGGCAAAGGTTTATCTAAGTTATGAGACAATGGGGCCCCCATAGCAGATCTCAGTACAACACCTCATGCAGAGAAAGTTAGAGGCTACCTCAGCTGGTGTCTGCTCGAAGTTAATTAAAACAAGCCAAGGATTATGACAGCTTCCATCAGGAATTGAAAAAAACATGGACAGAATAATATTCATCATCTTATTATTTCACATCTGAGAGACAGCAGAAGGTGTCTTGCAGGTATAGTATGAGTTCAATTCGTATGTGCACAACAGTTTAATAATGAGGGTGGTGGCATATATAATATACTGTACACAGTCTACGAGAGGAGAGAATCATTGGGTGAGGTAACTTGGAGTGAGTGACTGGTTCGAATTATGTTAAGGGATTTCTTTCTGTTTCCTGTAGTCAAGCTTAACAACCATTGTCCTGTTTTAGCTACAGTAGGTGATAATTATTGTAGTACGCATGCTACAAAGCTTGATTTTCTAAATTCACTTTTATTTGGCCTTCCTGATTCGACCATCAAGAAACTCCAAAAGATCCAAAACACCGCTGCCCGTATTGTGAAAAGGAAAGGAAGAAAGTGCCGCACCACCCCACTTCTGAAGGAACTTCATTGGCTACCTATCAGCTACAGAATCCAGTATAAAATACTTCTTCTCACCTTCTGTGCTCATCATCTTGAATGGCCTGTGTACCTGTCACAACTTCTCTTGCCATATACTCCAACTCGCACACTTCGTTCCTCCAACAAAAGTCTGTATTTAACTGTTCCAAAACCACGATTGAAGAACTATGGTTACAGAAGCTTCCAATACTCTGGGTCTTATCTCTGGAACAAGTTCCCAGATCACATTCGAATATGCTATAAACTTTCAACTTTCAAAAGTCTACTTAAGACCCATTTTTTCACTTGTTCTTTTGTAAATTAATTTACTTTCTTTGTAAAGCGCTTTGAGCAGTAACTTTTGTTTACTGATTTGGCGATATATAAGTCTCATTTATTATTATTATTTATTATTACAATATTGGCATCACTGGCCAAGTGAACGATAGCTTCATGACTGGACGTTGAAACTTAAAGTTTCATATAGTCTCTGTGTATTTGCAGTTTCAGAGGCCAGCTGCGTAGCCAACTTATTCTGAGCCTATCCCGGCACTCACAAGCGCCCTCACTTTGAAGGTACCTACAATATGACTATACTCCCTGTTGTATCGTCCGCCCCCCCCCCCCAAAATAAAAATAACACCCTGAACAACCAAAAACTTCTTCCTAATATTGCAAGCACTGCAAGAGCCCTACAATAGTGTGTATTTTCAGACAAATGCAGTTCAATTAGTACAGTACTTCCCAAAAGGAGCTTTTGGTGATCCTTTTGAGTGTTGCTTTCAAGAATACATTAAATGACCACCAGGTACACAGTATGGATGAGACCCCCTGCCCCAGACCCCCGAACTATAAGTTGAGATTTCAGATTTGTGTACTAGACAAAAATGATGATAAACCATATAAGCCAAGTGATATGCATCTCTGCTAAATTATATCTACATCTATTGTGTCAAATTATTCATGTAACAGACAACAACAAGTCTGTTACATGAATTCAACTAACTTAGAAATGTTACACGTATATTCTGTAGTGGTTCCTGCATATAGTGCCGGTTGAAGTGTGTTTGATATGTCAAGAGAAGTATAGCTCCCGGAGATGGGACATTGCAACTTTAAATGTAACATGATAATGTTGTGATTATGTGTATCTATACTCAGCACATTGGAAATGGCTATGTCACTTTCTAGGGCACCTAGAGTTTGTAGCCGGGCACAGTGGAGAAAGCATTGTCGTATACAATAAATCAGACTGAATATGGAAGCAGATACTAAGACATGAGAGTAATGTAACTTTATGTCCACAGCATGCAGGAACATGATGATTGATGTCATATATTAGGGGCTTAGCAAGGCATAATTTACACATTTATGAGTATTTGGACGATACATAACCCCCCCCCCCCCATAAAGGTACTTCACGAATCGCATTAACATAACTGAATAATAAACATTTGTAGCTTTTCAGACAAAAAAGTGTTATATATTTCTTTATAAAGCTAGAGAATTTGTTGCCATCTTTTGCTATCTTACCTCTAGGAGCCTAGGATCAAAATGTCGGATGTAGTTTTATATATAGTTTTGTATTTAAACCTTTATACAGGATTTTTACATCAGGTAACCAGTTCGTTAAGAGGTTTTTTTGTTTGTTTTTCTCTATCTTAATTCCACACTTGCCAAGTATGACTCAACATAAATAAACATAATAATTTAGATTCTTACACTCAACCAATTGAGATACCCTGGAAATCTTTTTTTTTTCACCGATTGAGCATTTAAGTTTAGTGAGTAATGAATGACAATCATGCGATGACATAAATTTATTCACCCGGATACTTACTCTATTGCTATTATTATGTAATATTAATTATGCATGATTGAAGTAAAGTAAAATCAGCAATTTGGAAATAATTTGTATCTTTTTCCTCATTATTGGCAACTATTAGTCATGCAACTACAGCACTAAAGTTGTAATTTATAAACTATATCAAATAGCAGAGAATAATTTAATCTGGTATGGCATAGCAAAGTACCATGCAAAATGGCCAAATTGTTATACTTAAATATGCAAAGATGTATCGTAGTTTCTGTACACATGAACAAAATCCCAAGTTGAGACCGTTCAAAGCTGCTACTTATAATTTGCACTCTTAATTAATGAAAGGAAAAGCGTAGAAAACTGTATTTGATATCATCAAAATTAAAAAAATAAAACCTAATGAAGCGTCAACTTTCACTGTATGTTGGTATACTTTAGGAAAGGATAGTGGTTCAGTAGATGGTTGGGGGGGGGGGGGAGTGGAAGAAGTAGGGGTGGAAGAACTATCTTACAGAATTGTCTGTAACGTTCCTTACTTACAACAGCCAGGCCTCAGCCATGAAGACATGGAAAATACTGTCTGTGAAGATGACTTGGATTAGCTTTCACCTAAAGGTCAGCTACAGTATGAAGGAGAAATGTCTCCCAGTGATGCAACGGTGGTGAATCAGAGATATAAACAAAAAGTGAGACATTTTGTCATAGATGTAAACATTGCAAACAACATCAGACAGTTTTAGGATTAGTCAGTGTGAAGTTAATCCTTCAGTATTGACATATTTATTAAATACTTTAAAATCTAAAGTATACAGCTCGGCAATGTACCTCTAGTTTTCTGATGGTTAAATTTTTTTGAGCCTGAATCACCTTATCATCATCATCAATTTTCATTGTGAACTTAACACTGGTACAGTAATTTAAAACCTCCTATCATCCACACTCTTTAAGTAGAAGGCTTTTAGAAGGCGAGGAGAAAATAAACAACAAACCACAGCCCCTCATCAGAGGAATTTAGTTTTACTTTGAACTTGATGACACATACTAAATATAAAAGCAGGGTGTTTCCAAGTGCGACTGGATCTGTGAGAGTCTCTACAAATGAATAACAGGACTTTGGAAATTTGCGCCATTCACCATCCTGTGTTTTCTTGATTAGATTCAGCGGGAAGGCTTATCAGTCACAATATGATTTATTATTTGTTGTTCCTGATTTTAATGATTAAACAAGCTTAGGCTGTCTGCTTCATTCAGAAAAGCTTACAAAAATGAACTATGAAGTAAATGTGAAAATGAAATTTCATTTTGAATACAGTACATGTAGGCCTACTGTATCATATAGTGAAATGAAAAAAAGCATTCTGGCCTAGGTATCACAATCTGTTCGCTGAATGCAAGTGAAGCGGAGTATCATTTTATGCTATAGTGCGGTGAGCTTCAGGAGAATTATTCTGTAGATTGGAGGATGTGTACATACTACTGTGTGAATTGTAACCAAAGTATTGAATATTCAGTACACTGTTCATAATTCTTGAAATCTTTAGTTTTGCTTTCTTATCAAAATACTTGACTTAAAAATATGTAAATATGTAAATACTCTAGGATTTGTTAGTCTCATAGTCTCCACTAGATAATCTGACCAAGAGTTGGTGACTAAATTTGGTGTTTCTTTTTCATTACATTTTGTAACATTTTATTAATTAGCGTATTTACTTCGGTCCTTTCTCACCTGTCTTCGTTATACTTATCCTGCACTCTCCTTATCTACCTAACCTACTAAATTGGGCCCCCAATCCCACATCTGGAGGCAGGTAAGTTTATTGTCATTCATAAACTCCAAAACCAGTAAGCTTTGGGGGGAAATATATCCAAGATTACAACTTGGGAGTAATTTTCATACCAGTTTTAAACTTTGTTATACAAATGTATACAATTTTTTGCCTCTCTGCATATTAGTAATTTAAGACAAAAGCTAAGAACAGCATACTGACAAACAAACATTTTGCCTTCTAATATATCATTAAAGTATCCAATCTAGAACTAAAAAAGAATGCACTTGTTGCTCAGCAGCAACTGCTCAGTGGTGACACCCCACAAGTTTCTGTGTTGCCATTTCGTTGGAAAACGTACGGATGAATGTTGTAGTAGCGCCTCGTAGAGTTCTGATACATTTGAATCAAGTCTGACGATGATGATGATGGACGCAGCGGCATAGCAATCATCTGTGTATCGATCGAGATGTTGCAACCTTACCGTATTTCAGACGACTGGTTTGGTTCTTCCAATCATGAATATCTTCCCTCTTTTTCATTCTTGTGGTTTTATGATCCTTTATTTTCAACAAGGTGTCCTCCACTAACTCTTCCCCTGTGTATATCATTACCCCAGGTGAATATCACTCGTTGCTCGCTTCTTTTGGGTTTGGTTTCATCTCATGGTTTGGATTAGCTGGATTTTTACTCCTGGCAGAATCAGAAAGCAATAGTTAACCAAGTAAACAACATTGGTTCTCAATCTCTCTCTCCATGCAGTTGAATATTAAATTTTTCCCAAAAGAGGTGTTTCAAGTGCTTGCGCTGAGACCAAGCATTGAACGAAGCCACTCTAACGACCCAATTGTTTTGATTTTGTTTTCATCCTCTAATTGCTTTCTGAAGCTCTAGAAAGTTTTTGCTGGTTGCTAGAGAACTCTTGATATTAATATAGAATATAATATGATATTCATATTTGGTCAACATCAGCAGCAGGATAATTGGAAATCCCTGATTTTCAAAGTTGGTATCACAACCATTTTTCAGAATTTGAAGAAAATTGTGGAGGGTAGCCAAACAAATTTGGAAAGAAAAGAGAAGTTGCCAATGTTTGGGAAAGAAAAATTGAACATAAATTACTTAAAATCTCTTAAAATTTTCAAAGGAGAGGAGCTCCTCCTCCTCCTCCTCCTCCTCCTCCTCCTCCTCCTCCTCCTCCTCCTCCTCGTAGATCCATTCTTCAGACTACAACGTCCTCCACCACTGGCGGGTTGCCATGACGGTGAGGGTGAAAATTGTGGTCACCAAGTGAAAAAGCTTGAATATACCATCCTGGAAAGGATGGTGGGTCAGCCTTGTTGATTGTGTGTGTTGAAAGGTTGCTAATTGTCTGAAAATGTGTTTGTTTGTGTATGTCAGGTCAGACTAAACCATTTCATACAAAATTGGATAACATACCCCTTATACATACCTTTATTATTACAGTCAGTTGTCTGTCCATAATTAGGTAAACTTTATATACTATTTAGTCCAATAAAGACATTTTGGACATTGTACAAAGTTTATATAATATTTTGTGTTTTCATAAATTGTCAAACCTTTGCAACTGAAAATCATGAGGCAGATGATTTATCATAAATATTATATGAGATTTACAGCATGCCTACTGGGGAGATCAACAATACAGAATGTGTTTCTGGATATTCAAAGTTTCTTTTATCTTCAAATATAATACTTCCAAATTGTAGAAAATTCAAAACAAAATGATGGTTAATTTTAAGTATCAGTCAGTATTTTTTATGACATTGCAATATCAGTTTTGGAAAGTGTTGAAACTTCTAACTTATATATTTATTTATTTATTTATTTATTTATTTATTTATTTATTTATTTATTCATAAACATGGAAGTAGACCACAAGCATACTCACACACATGCATCTTAGTGATGCATAAATTTGATATTATCATTAATATACGGCTGCAGAAGATGATATTTGTAATGTAAATAATATGACTCACAACAGTCTCATCCCTGTGTGACATTTTCAGCTCCAGTAAGTACTACAGTGAGTACAACAGTGAGTGCAACAGCTGCTACTTTCACAATCAATCTACAAATTATATACATGAAATGATTTTTCATACAACTGCAATAGCTAGGTGTTGAAATGCGAACATCCAGGAAATAAAATACAAGAACTAGCAATATGAGACATGGTAAAACCATATACTGTTTAAGCAGATGTGTAAAGTGGTACTCTTAAAGTACCACCTTGTCGATGTCGTTCACTCTACTTATGTCAATCATGCTTGCATGTAAACCCGTGTAGTCTTACCGCCATCTACTCGACTGTAATCTTTTACCAAAAGAAAATTTGTTAGTTTTGTTTTCTTGCAAAATTAAAGACTTGGCCAGTGAAAGATTGGAAGGTGCTTGAGGATACATATGACATTGTTTTAATGAGTTGTCGTAGCGATGGAGCTGACTAAAAAACCTGTTGAAATGTATGGTACAGTCTTGTTTAAATGGGCGACAATATCAAAGTAATTGAAGTGGTTAACTCGTCATGTATATATGTGATCAGTGTAACAGGCCTAGTTTTGTTAAGAGCCTAGTATAAATTAGCTTTGGTAGCTGTTGCTTGAATCTACTTCGTTTCCTTGTTTACAGTACCTGTCTCCGCACTACCTAAGCACTCTCACTTTACACTAATTGAATCTTCCTTCTTTGCTGCTCGAGTGTGTCCCACAGTCAAACTTTTACTTCATAACGTTTGTAAGGACAGATCCTATGGCCCATATAGTTCAGTGGATGAGCGCCCTCTATAAGTAAATATTGGCACTAACATCTTGACCAAGACTAGGTTTGTTTTGGTCGTACAACAGGCCGTCGGGTTAGCCTTGTGAAATCTCAGGTTATATATTCACACATACCATGGTAAAGATGGAGCTAGAAATTTTGGTCAGCTGTCAAAATACATGACATCCATGTTAATTTGAGTTGTTAATAAACGTATTGAATTCTTTCGCAAGTTACCCTTCTCGCTAATGATGCTGAAGGCTAATATGTAACAGAACATTTGAGGCTTAGACCAAAACATCCTCCTCCTTGGACCTTTGGTGGGGTTCACATGTACATAACACCCAGCGTGTTCAACCTGTGACCCAACAATGAAATCATTCCAGGTAACCCATAATCTTTCCATCCTGAGAACTGTGTAGATGGAACTAGCATATCCTGCTGGGAGTCAAGTTAATGGATAGGCAAGATTTTATGTAGTTCTTGTTTTGTGGCTGACAATTTTGAAAGAACGATTTGGGGTCGTAGAAGATAACAATGTGGTTGTGTCAATTTCAAGTGCTTTGTTCTTCTACGATTCATGGTGATTGGTCAGCTTACAAGAAATCATGATTCTGATAATTGTGAGAAGATGTATTTGTTCAAGTTAAAGTAAAGTAACACGGTAGTTTACGGTAGTGAATTTCTGTTTTGCAAAATGGCAATTTTTTCTTACATTTCTCAAAGTTTACAACATCAATACAAAATTGAACCCCCTCTGGTGTTTCTTGCACTTAATGAAATTACCCTTTAAGCAATTAATTCGAAAGAGGCTGGCAGAACATCCGATGGGGTCTCCGCATGAAGGAAATTGATCAGTTTTAGAGGTTGAATTTTTAAGAATCCATACCTTTCAGTGTGAGATTAAGTCGTGTTTGACCACAAAGCATAAGTGATGTGAGGCCGAAAGGTGGACATTGGATAACAAACTTTTTGTGTATGTAACTATGCACCACAAATTATTAAGTACAAAGTAAATATAGTGAATGTCAATATGTAAAATGATGTGTGACTTTTGTGACTACAGATACTTGAGGTACTACATGAGTGCGTTGTGGTCAAGTGGTTAAGACAGTGGACTTGAGAACTAAGGATTTCAGGTTCGAGTCCTGGCCAGATCATTACATTGTGTCCTTGGGCAAGGCACTTAATCTCCATTGCCTCTCTTCACCCAGGTGTACAGTATTAATGGGGACCTGTGAGATCGACTGTCAGTTGGGTGCTGTTTAGCTGCTGCCATGTGGGAGGGATTGTCTCTATGTTTGACAGGTTATATAGTTGACCGGGGTAATATTGTGATTGTAAAGCGCATAAGGTGTTAAATTTGATGGTTCTATGGTTTGGGTTCACATATGGTCTGGAATCACATATGGTTATAGCTCCTAGATTTCAACGTTGCTGTCAATTTAAACACGAGGAGGGAATTGAACACAGCTGTTTGTAAATCATGCATTTTCACTGTATGGTGGTTTGTGTTATTGTGGACTATGAAATGAATGTTACCACACCTACCAGCATGCATTCAGTGTTTACATGCACGTTGCTGCATAATAATACAAACTTAGTTTGACAGCTACTGTACAGTAGAAAAGATGAGATGTTACTCTGTTTTTTGTTGTTGAAGGAGCTGGTTGAATTTGCAACGTTTATGACTCCAGCCGCAGTACAGATACGACTGTGTACAAGCCCACAGCGTTAACTTGTCTAATTGCATTAATGTATTATGGTGTCACAATGGAGTGTGTAGTTTATTTGTCAGAAATACAAGTAAAATTAACCTTTATGGAACTCTTTCATAGCAGCATAACTGATGTAACAATTTGGAAGGATAAGAATTTAATATTAACAGTAATTGGTGAAGCTTCTTAGGTTCCAGCTAATTACAACTTTTATGGGTGAAATACATTTTAGCACTGTTCTTACCTTATACATAACCCAGTCTGTGGCATGTGAATCTGATGGAAGTAGGATACATGGTTTGGTTAATTTATTGAAAGTTTATTCTCTCCTGCTGTTGTGACAAAAAAAAAATTAAGATGTTGAAGATAGAGAATGTATTCAAACAAAACTGCTACTATACTGTATGTTACCATAAATGACATATCATCCAGCTGTTTCATGTAGGCTCACATTTCCCTTCCCCCGCATGAGGTTAAATATCATGTGATGTCTAGTTTGTTACCAGCTCTGGATTAAATTACAACTCATTGCAGAATTTTCAGAACATTTACAGTAAAAATAGTCATACTCAGTACATGATCATGTTGTTTTTTTTTATTACCAGCTCTGTAGGTGAGTTGATAACTTAACATTATTTACATTTATACTATGCAGTACTTGACTATAGTCATGCAGTATATATATACAGCATGGCCTTTTCCCAGATGTGAGTTCATATTGGCAGACCTACATCTTACATATCATCCACAATAGGTCATGTCATGTATATTTTATTACTAGATATTTAACTCCATTGCAGAAGTTACATTGTAGGCCTACGTTACAGTTACTATGAAGGTCTCGCGTATATATGTTGTCTGTAAACTATACTGGTGATGAACTGCATATTGTCATATGTCATCATGTGCTGTTTGTTGCCAATTATAGGTGAGTTCATAACTTCATTACAGACTTCAAGATTGTCATGGCATATTGTTGTCACATTACGTGCAGAGGATGTGCTCATAACTTCATTTAGGGACTAACTACATACAGTACATGTACAAGTACATGCTAGGTTGATTAATTTATGGCAGGGTATCAGTTATGACTTACTATTGGAATTTCATGATTTTACCATAGCAACAAAGAGTTATAGGTTAGTTTGATAGCAAGTCTTTAAATATGGTGTAAATTTGGATAGCTAGGTCCAGATCATCAGTGCTATCCTCTAACTTTTTAGGTATTATCTGACTTACATTGATCAGCTCAACTTTTAACTCCTTTTTTTTTAGTCCAATGTAACAAATTCAGATATATTCCCACATTCTTCTTCTTTTTGGACCTTCCTGATTCTATTCTACAAAGGATAGTATTTGTAACTCATTTGAGGTCACCCGAGTGCATTCCAGGTGGACTCCACTCTGCTTTTAATAGCTGGTACCAAAATGGCACCATTATTTTGGAAGATGTATGAAAAATTTACCTAGCATTTGATTAATCTATTTCTTGTTAAATATGTATTGATGTTGACGTTGTCAACACATTGCAAAAGCCAGATATATGTAGAAATATGAGTAGATAATGAGTAAAATTTGCTACTTAAAACTTCATAGTTACCCTAGAGCACACACATGCATGCAATAAACACAAGACATTTATTTTAAAATGGGCAGCTTAAAAGAAGGTCACACTCTCTTTCTTGAGCCACCTTAGTGACCTTCACATATGGTACTTACCCCCATAACTTGAAAGAGATGGAGGAATGGACAAACAACATCATTGGCTATATGGTGAGACTTTTAAGTGCCATTAAGGACCTTGGAAATTCCCTTGATTATGTGTTTATGCAAGGTGCTGTAGAAAAGGGTGTTTGAAATTCTTTGCAATATTTTTTCTTCAAAATTGTAATGCAGTACATTCTTGTGATCTGTCTGCACTAAATATGAGGTCATAGATATAGTGGTCAGTGGAATATGCAGTTTGTTTTTCCGCATGTTTGTCAGTGCAAATTTTAAGGAATTTTTTTGTGGGTGCCCCTCGGTCAACCCAGTCTTTTATTTTAGTTGTCATCAATTCATGAAATTTTCCTCTAAACACAAAAGTTGGTGTTTCTTTCTTTCATTCTGTATATCAATTTCTAACCATTTCCATTCAAGAGGCTACATAGATTTAAGTTGCATAGGAAAAACTGCACGGATGTTACAATTTGAATTTCAAACAAAGCAACTTCAGTGTGGCAATCAGTATTATCTCCTGAAAACAAGAATTACTTTGAATTTATGATTTCTACAGTATGTTAGGATGTTGTTCAATTGCTCTCTCCTTTTTGGGGGAATTTGTGGTTGTCAAGTAATTGTGTCGCAGATACTCTTTCAGGTTGAAAACTACCACAAAGATCAATTTCACAAGTTCACAACTGTTGCAGCCACAGAAAGCAATTTTTGTTGAGGCCAAGCTTTGTCTTTGATATTACACTTGGGGAATCACCTCAGGAACGATATATGTTTGTGATTAATCATAGCAATTTTTTACTTTTTGTTGAAAGAAAAACAAAACAAAACATGTCTATTCTTGTTAGCATTACTTGTGTTCTTGCAGTAATGACATTTTTACGGTGAAAGCATTTAAAAATTATTTCATTTCCTGCTCACTTGGAGCTTTGAATATATTCCTCATGATCTCATGTGAAATATATCTCTCAAAACATACTACCTGATATCATTCAAGTCCTCACATTGAGATATTAAAAAAATGAAATTATTAGAGGCAGCCAATGATTTATAATTGCTTGGTATTAAGCAGTCTACTGTCCTTCCAAATCCCACAACCATAGGGAACAGAACAACTTCATTTTATAGCCTGTTGCTATGGTGAATTGGCAACGCTGTTATACAGATCCTACTCCTATGTCTACCAATTAACGTGTCTGAAAAACAGCGTATTAAAAAGATCACTAGCTTGGATCTTGTTCATCACCTGGACCTCTGTTCTATCTTACCATAAAAGCTTGAGTCTGATAAGACCTAATTAGCATGCTGTTCAATTGAAGGATTTAAGGGGCGGGGGGTGGGGGGGTGGAATCATCATATTTGTCTTATTTTATTATGGTCCTCTTGTGCTCTTAAAAATGCACTGTATACATTAGGGATGATATAGTCATGAATATTACTTTCATCAAATTAAAAAATGATAATTCGCAATCGTGTAGCATGCATTGCAGATTTGTAATTGTGTAAAAAATGTTGAATTTTTTTTTGTATTGCTCTGAAAATGGATCTGAAAAAGTTGTTCAATTTGCATGGAAAAGTTAAAGCTATATTTCATCCATGCATATATAGTATACACTGTACTCACTCAATAATCTTTTCACTTAATTCCGGCAGAAACTGTTTTTGAAATACTGTGATTTGACCAAGCAGATGCTTTCTTATGGTAAAGCTACAAAATTCAATTAGCATGCTCAAAGTCTTGCCTATGATAAAGACCAGCATTATTCGATGCGTTATGGCTTAGGTCAGGTCTAAAATTAGACTTCAGATGAAGCAGCCTCTGTTGGCTCCACTAATATTGAACGGAGCCCAAAAAAAGAGAAAAACTTGAAAACCTAACGACAATTGAGCATGAAGCACAGACAGATGCTAAATATTATTTAAAGGGCAGAATTCTGTTTATAAAACCTCCTGATAGCCACTGTTATAGTTGGCCCCAAATTTTAGTGCAACTGAAATTACCCAAAGTTAATTGCCAAAAGTGATATATTGATGGTTATAACCCATAGAATTTATTTCCTATCTCTGAGGATGTATCAACTATCTCTGGAGGAAAACACAGAAGGTGGCGATAAAATGAAACTGAAGATTGTGAAAAGGCGGACCATTATTTATATTTCTTTTCTAGTGTATATATTCCGTGTTTAGAGTAAAGAGTAAAGGATATTGAATTTGAGGTCCGTACTTGTCTCTTTCACATTGAGTTTCCATTTTGAGATACTTACTTGAAGTACCCCAAGGAAGTTTCTACTCAAATTACTGACGGGAAAACTCATAAATATTCAGTCCTGTTTGCACCTTTGTACACTAGAAATAATCCCCAAAGGGGGGGGGGGGGTGGCATGGTACCCCAATGATTTACACAGCAATGTATGTTCACATGGGCATGATGCTGTCATAGGTATTAATGCTGACACCATTGAAAATTGGTCTACCTCTTACCCACCCCCACCCCTCTGAAATCTGTCCTCCCCTCTTCCATCCTCCACCTTCATACTATCACCCCCGCCAGCCCAGTCATGTGCAACCAGTTGTGTTCACTTTTGCGTGTGCTGATTACATAAACATCTGCATATCTTATAGAACTTTGTCACACTGGTTTGTCTCAGTTTTAGCCATGTATTTTCTGATGCTTGAAATATTGACACTTTCAGCACCACCTCCATTTTCCTGCAGTATAACCTTTAGTTCGCCTGTTTTTGATTAGTCATTACGGACGGTAAAGTGATGGATGATCGCAGTTACCTGGGAGCACAACTATTTGAAGAAATTATTTAACTTCAAAAGGAAATTGAAAATAGACTCTTAGGGAGATGAATGATTAGGCACGTACAAGGTTCCCTCCCCCTCAATATCAAGTCAGATCCAACAACTGGTGTAAGTAATTTCTAAAGCCATCCCCTAGGTTGTAAAGGCCCCCTGGATGTGCATCTTTCCATGGCCTTTTGGCTAAAGATAACAAGGTTGAAGCTATCCTGTGGCGGGCAACATGTGGTGATGTTGGTAAAATTGGGAAAAATAGGAAAATAGATGCAGCCTGCATAGCTCAATGAAATTTCTTTTTATATAACAATTTTGACACCAAAGTTAATTCTTGGATGGTTGCCATGGATTTTATGGAAGACTACAAACAACAAATTTATTCCCTCACTCAATCAAAGTTTAATCTAATAATCATGAAACTTGACAGTCTGTATGTTATGGTCTCCCTCCCATTCACCATGCCATGTCATCATCGGATATATTTTTGTTTGCTTCCATCATGTCCCACATTGGTATTTCATTAGTTTTCAAAGAGGCAAGAACAAACAGGGGCATCTCACCTATCAGTTGAACAACTCACTCCAACGTTTAGGACCAGTCTGACAGTCTGTATGGTCACAGTTTCTTTGTTGACAGTCCAAACTCATCACAATGTAATAATGCAGGTCTCATATCCCTTTCGGTATAGTTCTGAATCACTTAATACAGCAAGAAACTAAATAAAACATTAAATATCTTTTCAAATTTGTAGTGATTTTAGCTGTCAGTTTTCTGTTCATCTGCCAGTTTACACTAAGAAAGATGAAGGGTGAATTTATTTCACTCATGATTAACCTGTCTCCACTCTACAACATTGCACTTTTCTATCTACCTAGTCTAACATAACGGTACCCTTTAGAAGCTCACGCCAATGAACCCCAGTTTTGAGTCATCAAACTCTATCCTGAGACTTATATTCAACCTACATACCATTTTGAATGTTCATCAACATGTATGCAATACATAGACTATGAACAAAACTATTTGCTGAGTCAATCATGCAAATAGGTAGATGACTCTTCTTCTCTATCTGAAGCTGCCCCCATCCCCCATCCCCCACCCCCACCCCCACCCCCACCCCTAATGAACTTCCTATCTATGTAGTTCCACCCCCCATCTCCCACCCCTAATGAACTTCCTATCTATGTAGTTCCACCAAAACTGGCAACACTCGAGTCTGCTCGAGGCACTTCTTCCAGAGCTTGAGGAAGTACTGCTAATTATGGATCTTGCTGAGTAAATCAAATAGCATGCACAAGTGATTAAGTGTTTTAATCAGAATGTCTCGAGTCTGACTAATGATTCCACTGTAGGTTATCCAATTGATGGGATTCCTTTAGCAGATTAATTCTCAGTGGGATGTACTACAAGACACATAGAGAGAGAGATAGAGGCTTCCTGGGACTGGACTGCTGCTACATATACAATACAGGCAAGGGTGAAATATCACCGGGTGGGTGGCTTATCCCGAGATGATATTCTTGGTGATGGTACACCATCCTTCCAGAGTCATATATAGCATCCCGTCAATATGTTCTCTTGGTGAACAAATTTGACCAGTTTGTAATTTAATTAGAATTTCTTCTGTTGGTATGTCAAGGATGTGTTCTGTGGTTTAGTTGAGTAATAAATAAAATATGTATATGTCAGCTTATCGGCTCTCTTACAACTCAACTGAAGAATCCTTTGGATTCTATTCTTTATTGATCATTTATAAAAAATCGTACAGTTTCTTCACATCACCTAATTTTCGTGCATACATGGTACTTTGGCAGTTAAAGATTATAAGTTAAAGATGAAAATTGTGGGGTCCTGATCCCAGGACAGTAACCTTCACGGATTCACTGTATAATACTGCTTTTGTTTACTTCAAATGCTCATACCCATACATTAGTACTAGTCGTTGATTATACCTCGAAGTCTCTGGTCTGCAGCACAACTAGTGACACCGAGAACCCTTCATGGATTACTGTATAATCCTGCTTTTGTTTACTTTGAATGCTCAGACCCAATTAGTACCAGTCACTGATTACTGGTCAACAGTATAACTAGTGTCACCAGAAATTTCATGCCTTAATATTTTACTGGTACTCAATCAGAGTACTTATCTTAGATTGATGTAGAGATGAATAACAATACAATCACTTCCTGAAGTCAAATCATACTATCATTTATACATATTTCCATCAATCTCATTAAAATCTGAACATTGTGGTAGTTATTTTCTGTCAGCCAAATTGGTGAATGATGTATCCGTCAAAACAGCCATTCCTTACACTCTGAAATAATTTCCCTTTCTGCAAGAACAAATCCTTACTTCCAATTTACCCCTTATCTCCTTCCCTTGGCTCTTGTCCCCCTCCCTCCCCCCTTACTGCTGATACATAGAATAGATGAGGTCTGTGGAGACTTGTCGTTGTTAGCTACTGTGTATTTCTGTGCACTGGGGTAGAGGATACACCAAGTTCATACCGTATACAGGGATTGTGGAATGATTAAAAAAGTGACTAAGGGTATTTCAATCAGTTGACCAAATTTTGCAATATCTGCCAAATGTATGCCAAAGCATAGAATTTGCTTTCTTCGTTTATGAAAATGGGAGAGATTGGACAGCTGTGCCCCTGTGGGCAGAAATTATTTTCAGCTGGTAAAAATCACATTTAAGAGTTGAAGAAAGTATATTTCTTACATGCGGAGGAGGTGTTAATCCCAAATTCCACCTGCTCCATTCAAATGTGGTAGTCAACTGAAGAGGATTTTTAATGACTTTTAAGATTTCATCTGTGCATCTGTTTTCAGAGATGATCAATAGTTAACAGATATGGTAGAGCAAATTGCATTATTTATCATGTGGTCATTCAAATTTATCAATGTTAATGTATGTTTTGGTGATTTATATGTCAAAAAAAAGGAATACAACAAAAGTACAAAAAAAAGAGGGTTCGTCCATGACTTGAAATATGAAGATAAGCCATTGAACTCAGTACTTAATCAAACTTAATTTACTATTTGATCTTGAGTAGTTTCTAATTGCCTTCATGTTAGTAGTTGTTGTAAACGTTGGAAGCAATTTCACCAAATCTATCGAATATCACTCCCAAATATGGTTGCAATATCTTACACCCTCCTCGTAAAATATGTTTTAAACCAATTGAATATTAATGCGGGCGCTATTTATGCATGTAATCTGATTCTCAGTATTTCATTGCTTTGACTCTTGTTATGTTAATACCAAACCACAAGAATGAACCAATTTGGAAAATTTCGATTATTTTTTTCTTTACCATAAAAATTGTCTTTATTTGTTATCCAACTTTGATAAGTGTAGTCCAGCTACGTTATGAGTTTTTAGTATAATATCAATATGGTAAAATATGTAATCAATTTCGAAAAGCTGCTGGTTTTTATTACATCATACACGATGCATCAACATTTTACGGTCTTTCTGCTCATGATGCAAGTACTTTTGAAATTTTGTGTATGAGAAAACAAAAACAAGAAGTTCTTATAGCAAATGACACTCAAGTTCAAACTTCACTCGCTATAAAATCTGTGAGGAACTTTCAGTCGGAAAATAAGTAACCTTCATCAACACTTTCAGCAAATTTTAATTGATTAGTAAACAAAAACTTTCCATCATCCCCATCTTTATTTTTCTTTCCTTGCAGATTCCAACCTTGCGATATTTCCAAAGTTCCGTCTAGCTCTCTCTCTGTCTTGAAATTAAACAGCAGGAATTCCCTCAAACAAAACAGCTGCTGGAGTGTGGATTACAGGTACGTTTGAAACCACTTCAGTCAGATTGTGTTCCCTCTCGCCGTTACTACGCTCGTTAGCGAAAGCAACTTGTTGTTTTAACGACAGGATGAAAGGGATCCTAAGAAACAGCTGCGGTGAACTTAAATCCCTCTCATACAATACCGTCCAAAGTTTTCTCAAAGGATCACTTAACTCTCATCTTTGCATCATGTTACCATTAATGTTCAGAGAACACATTTTTCCTTGCCTCTGGTGTTCTTAGCCCAGGCCTGTATAATATTACACCTGTATGCGAAGGGAGACAGATTTCTGTTTTCAATACTTATGGTTTCTCTGATGGTATTTCTTCACACTATTAATTACAAAACTGTGAAAACAGTCTCAACTATGACAGGGACTAAGCTAGCAAGCCAGCAAGAAGGGTATTGCTCTGGTAAATGTCTACATTATATTAGGTAATGTGCAATCCACTGGATATTCATACATATCATTGGCTTTAAAGTGAACTTTTTGAAGTCGTTGAGGACTTACTGTACATAAGGTATCACCACCTGTAAAGCATGTCGAGAGGTCAAGTTATAAAGCCATGTCACCATGGTAACAAATTACAGCTGATTATTATTCTATAATTCTATAATTCTATCATAATATGTATTCTACTTGGTAGTAGTAGGAAACCTATCTTTCTTGAAGAAATCCAAAGTTTTCACTTGGGATTTTCAGAGGATATTGGTGGACCTTTGTAAACACAATGATTTCTTAGAGAGGGCAGCTTTGCTGAATCACATTTTCGGTTAATGTGCCCCTCCTTGGTGAGTACTAGGAAGCTTCCTGTTGTGTTTGGTAGAGGTCGCAGGTCTTACAAGGTTCAAAGAGTCCAAATTTTGGTAAACTTCAAAAAGACATTCCCACATGAAGTTGTTTAATAAACTTGACACTGAAGTATTACAGGTTCCTTTGTTATATGTAAGAACAGCAACCCTATTGTTTTCAGTGGATGTGATAGGGGGTGAGTTACCAGACAAATCTGAAATCCATGTAAACAAAACTTGCTCCTGAAAGTACAGCTTCATTGAACGTCATTGATACGCATGATAAATAATGCATGTTGTCTAAGAATAGAAACCCCAGTTTTGGTTCAGCTCCAAGATCATAACACATTTCTTATCAGGTTTTTATATATAAAAAAAATAACATCCCAAGGGCCAGAGAGATCAAGAGAAAATCATGAATTTTCTCTCTGTGTCTCTCTTCTTTTTTTTTCTTTTTTTTTTTCAATTTTCTTTTTCTCTACCTCTCTGTTTTTATAATCTTGGTTGAAATAAAGGATGATGTTACTTTTCTTATTGTGAAATACAGTCCTAGCTAGGTCATTGTCAGAAACAGAGAGAACAAGTCTGGAGATCTTGATATTATTGTTTTGTTAAAATTACTTTTTTTTTATGATAGGAACATGATACAGCCCTCAGAGATGTTAAAGTACATGTTTTTCTGTAGGTTATGTATATGAATACTTCACCTCTGGGGGTCCTGAATGGAATGTTTATGTTCTATAATGCCTGGCTGGGAGGGTGATATGATCCTGCTAAAAGTGATGAATTCAGTCGTATATATATCAAATCTTATTTTTTTGACAAGATTGAGCATTTCAAGGTATGGGCGGGGTCGACTAGGAAGAAGGAATGTCAAGTAAGAATAAAGTAAGAAAAAGTTGACATCTACTAATTAGTTCAAGGTCAAAGTTCAGGTCTTTGAGGTAGACAGACCTGGTGCAAAGTGTCAATATGTCTGTGCATACATGTGTAGAGAGTATTTAATACTGGGTATACAGTAGATGAATAAGGTGTTGTACCACAAATTGTGACTAGATACTGACTGCAATTTGTCCAGTGCCACAGGGCTTACCAAGAGAGTTTATCTTAGCACATGGTAAACTGAGTTCACTGCAGAACTGTTTCAAGAGAGCGGCACTGTTCATAGGTTAGAAATGTGGTATTCCACAGTATATCTAAGAGTGGCCAACAGCCCTCTTTCATTTACAGTACGGTGTACCCCTGTACCTTTCAAGCTTCGTGTCTCACAGCTTCCAACACACAGCTCCAAGCTTGCTACAGTACTGGCTGTGGAACCCCCACTCCCTGGTCATTTAAGATCATGGGACTGACTCCATCAGTTTAAAGCGTGCCACTAAACTTCTCTTTTTCTGATTGTTGTTAAATTGGTCACTTTTACTTTGCACCTGTAACGTGGATTGAGCGACCATTCAGGTCGGATTCTGTGTCATGTGATAAGACTAATTATTAATTGTTAGTATTATCGGTGTTTACACCATATTTTGGTAGTAAATCAAACCCTAAAAGCCTTGTTCCACGCTGCACAACTGTTTCAAGGGGGCTGTTCCTACGGTATTTGGTGTTACCCATGCAACCCGCCTCCCAACCATAAATATATCTCTGGGTAATGTAATGTCCCTGCATGCCCCAATAATGGTAAAACTGCATACAGCCTATACATATACAGTATATATTAAAAGATTTATTATATCCAATACACTTTCAGATTTCGCCAATCTATTTAATTGAAGCTGAAAGCCCTAATTTAAGGCACTGTTGAATATTTTCCAGTCCAGTTCCTGCTATGAATGTCATTGCTTCGTTAGATATGTATACAGCGGATTATAGTACTGCATGAAGCTGTGTTTGACCTTTAAAAAGGAATTCTTTCTAATTTTAAATTTTAGAGCAAAGTCTGCCTCCCCCATATATAGTTGAAATTTCTTTGTACAAACAGAAGGAAACATTTTGGCAAGAATTTTATTGCAAACTGCTTTTGTGATCAAGAGCTCACCATTTTACAGATTAGCATTTATCTGGTGTAAACCTGTATCCTGTAGTCCTATAGTACACAAAAAAAAATTTAACCAACCCCCCCCCAAAAAAAAAAAAGTTTGTAAGGTTTTCTCTGCTGGAAAGATCATTCGCTTAATTAATCATAAGGTACTTTAATAAATTTTAATTTATACAGGTAAACGAACAATGGACAACTGACTGGGAAATTGTAAACAATGGAAAAGAGCAAAGAAAGTTACAGGTAGAATGGAATTCAAACCAGTGACCTCTGACCTCTGGGTTACAAGCCCAGCACTCTACCCACTGAGCTACTGTATCTAGCCCTTATTTGTTGGTGGCCATACAGCCATTTCTTTCTTGGGGAGTGGGGGGGGGGGACCAGTCGGAAGCCACAGTACCTTGCATACCGTGTAAGCAGGGATGAGCCTCAGTTCCAATCGATGCAACCTGGAAAGTGGCAGGGATGGGATTTCAAGAGAAATTTGGCTTATAACTATACAAGTAAATGGACAACGAAAAACTGACTAAAATTATAAACATGGAGAACAGCAGAGAAATGTATGGCATAGAACAGGATTAGAACAGCCAGTGATCTCTGGGTTACAAGCCCAGTGCTCTGCCTCCTAAGCTATCCATTCCTAAGTTGATGACGATCCCATTTCTTTGTTGGAGGTGCCAGTCCGAAGCCACGGTACCAAAGTACTGTTTGCAAAGCTTTAGATCATAGTTACAAAGAAAGAGTTGTTAGATATGTCCATGGGATCAACCTGAGGATGTTGATATGTACACACTACCAAATTTGATTTCAGAACTTCCATTCGCGAATGATGCACGAACTGATGCACTTGCATCCATGTACACGCAAACAGTCACAGGTGTATTTAGATATTGGTGCTCCACCAGTGTAGATAAAGTCAGGCAGAACCAGCTGTACTATGCACTGCTTCATTTTGTGAAGATTAAATGCAAACTTGTTCAAACAAGGTTACTTGATGAAAAAGGTCAATTTTAACCCCCAAAAGTCCAAAACATTTGGATGGGTAGAAACGTAGAATTCTGTTTGCTTTTATCTTGTTTTCTTTGTTAACATCATTAACACTGGTGGAAGCATTGTTGTAGTAGAATTTCATCTTACAATAGATAAAGGTGGGCAGGTTGTTATAGACTAAGCCAGTCTGCTAGCTCCCGTTTTGCCATTGAGATCTCTTCTTTGGGGTTAAGATTTCCTTTTTGCATATGTATTGAAAGTTTTATGTCTTTTGGCAAGATAAGGAGATGTTTGTGGGTGGTTTAGTTTGATAGTATTGTGATCCTAATTGACTAGAAAAGAACAAAAAGGAAAAGATCAATTAAAAATAACCTTTCATTGACAAAACTAATATGTATTTGTCTTTTGAATAGGAAATCAAGCCTGAATCATTCTTACCAAGTTTCTTACAATCTAATACTTCTACCCACTGATCTTTGTGATATGCTGATAAAAAATTACAAGTTGCTTTGTTCTAAGTTCCGTTTTAGGACGATAAGGGTGGGAGGGGTGTGGGAAGTGGGTGTGGGGTGTGGGTGTGGGAAGAGATACTGTATACAGTGGGATGTACTCATCAACATGTATACACAGTGCTAGAGATGATTCTTTTGGTTTCAGTGAGCTGTTCATTTCGATGAGATTGTTGTTTCATTTCGTGTTTAGAACTTCAATGTAGTTGAACATTTAAACTAAACAGATTTGGTACCCAAGATTTGGTATTTTTAAATCTGTTTTTGACCCGATTGACTTATCCCTCAGCGACATGTACCAGTATGCCAGCCTCACCAATATACTGTATGCCATTTACTCTTTATTAGGGTAACCTGCAACATAACTTGCAATAAACAATTATGATGCAAACAGTGGATTGCTGATACTACTCAGGCGTGTAATGAATTCTTTATTATTTAACTTGAATAATGTTGGTGAATATCCAAGGTTTTGAAGGTTTCTGTCCTCATAAATATCATACAGAACACACAATCTGTGTATAGAGAGTTTATGATTTCAACCAGTCACACAAGTCTTAAATCTATGATCTTACATAGAGTTTAGTCCTGATAGATCTAAGTCTACCTACAGACTTACAGTAGTAGATATGTTGCACTGTGTCTATCAACTGGTTTGCAAATTCTCTCTTACCTCAAGCTGTTTGACACAACATACTGCCTAATATGATCCAGCTTTTAAGATCATTAAGCACAAAATGCACATAGCACATGTATTCTATGATAGCTACCATTAATGTATACCATGTATAAAACCACTGATTAATTCTGGTTGCCTTGGATACATTAATTGCCCGAGTGTTTACAATTTTTGATATCTCTGCAGAGAACCAAACTAGCAGAGTAGGCTTATTAGTTCTCCTTTGACATTTATAAACATGATTATTTAATTTATTTACAATTATTTCCCCTCATGCAGGTCGAGTAAATCTCTCTCTTGGCCGTGGATTCTTGCTCGCCGGTGTTGAAGCGCTCCTGTCTGTCTATCTAACGGGAGGGAATCATGCCGATTAAGAATGTGTTATGACCCTCATCCGATTCAAGCAAAATGCAAGAAAGTATGTATGTTTATGATCTTCAATTGATATCACAGGAACTTTGCCTTTAAATAACAGGCATAGGTAGTATAATCATGCATGGAAGTATATCGACTAACACACCTCAGCGCAAGTGAGGTTCATCTGTACTATTTCTCAGGTATGAAATAGACAGAGGTATGGTCAGATAAAAATGAGAAATTATCAATGCAGCTTTGATAAATATGTACAAGAAATATTTCTGTACATATTGATATTTAGTGGAAGAAAACAACTGACTGACTGTAAAGTTCCTCACTCTATGGTACTAAACCAAAAAGTTTGAGGACATCAAAATAATCTCCCTGAGACTTAAGGTTTCAATGTAAATCTGTTTTTATGTACACTAAGCACTCATCTTCTGTCTTCGAGACCACTGCTGCAGTTTAAGATAATCACATGACCAGAACTGCTTCTGCTTTGATCCCCTGATACACCCCCCACCCCCATTACCTGTTACATGAGCCAAGGAACCTGCGCACCCCCTTCTCCCTCCCTCTGCTACTGGAGGAGTCTCCCTGTGCATCGACACACAAGGATACAGGAGTTCATATGTTGAAGAATTCAACAAAGTTAATGAACACTTAGATTGGCTGGGTGGTAGATGGGTGCAATACTATGTAAATTTGTCTCTGTGAATATACATCAACTTCAAAACATAAATTTTAGGACCAAATACTCAACATGGTCTTGACAAAATTCTTCTTTCATGATATCACATTACCAGATTGAAATAAATGGTATCTTTTATTTTGTTGCTATTTGTATTTGTTCACAAGTATTTTCAGTCATTATTCTCCAAACTGTCAGACTATTTTCCCAAACCGGAAAGATCGTCAACCCATTCCTTTACTTTCACTATGTTCCTTTTCCCTAACAGAAATCAGATCAGCGGAGAAGGACTTCTGCGTCTTAGGTAACCCCGACAACTGTCCTTGTCCAGATATCAGACCCGAGGATCTGCCGCTTCCGACGTTACCGAGTTTCGACAGAGTTACGACCGAGGCTTTCTCAACAGAGGAGGTGATGACAACATTGCTCACTTCGACAGAGACTCCTGTAGTCAGAGTTAAAGGTGAAGAAACAACACTGCTTCCTGGAATAAACGATACAACAGATAGACAAGGTACCCAGATGTCATGCAATCAACTAACCAATACACATGATCCAGTAGATTACTTGCTTACTAACATTCACACATCTACTGTACTCTTTATTCTATGCTATCTGTGATCAGTTTTTCCCTAGCTCTCTTTCTTCAGTCTTTAACAAAACCTCAACAAAAAGAGACTTTCTCTCTCTCTTTTGTATATTGTATTCTCACTTTTCACATCCAAATGCAGTGTTCCTACTACATACAGTTTCCTGGTTCAAGTTAAAACCTTGCCAATACCCATCTCCATCATCTGGCTGTTTCATTCTTCTCTATTTAATGTATTGTAAATCCATTATTAAACAGCAAGTGAAGTCTTGACCTAATATAGTGAAGAGTAGAAAAGAAATTTGAATTAACCATGACAAAAGTTTATCAAAATGAGTTGAAAATCAGGAATTTGGGTTTTGATTCAACTTCAAAAGTTTTACAAAGAATCATATTATTAGAAGTAAAAATATGACACAGGAAGATATAACCTGTTTTGAATGACAACAGGAAGAGATGATCTGTTTTGAATGACAACAGGAAGATATGATCTGTTTTGAATGACAACAGGAAGATATGATCTGTTTTGAATGACAACAGGAAGATATGATCTGTTTTGAATGACAACAGGAAGATATGATCTGTTTTGAATGACAACAGGAAGATATGATCTGTTTGAATGACAACAGGCAAATATGATCTGTTTTGTATGACAACAGGAAAATATGATCTGTTTTGTATGACAACAGGAAGATATGATCTGTTTTGAATGACAATGATCCAACAGGAAGATACGATCTGTTTTGAATGACAGCTCACTAATCACACAAGCCTTCAAAGAATTGTTCAAAAACATTTCAGTAGTAGAGTTGAGAATGAATCTTATCAGAAGTGGAGTTCCAACCAACTTGCTCAAGATATATTATTCTTACTTTTCTTCTTTTTTGTCTCTGCAGTATGTTGCCAGGCTAGTGTTTACATCCTGATAGCATTTCTTATAGTGGTGTTCCTTGCAATCTTACTGTGTCTAATCATCAAATACCTGAGGAAATCAAAGTTACGAGATGCATACAGTCCTGGGTAAGAGTTCTTATAATTTGAAATAGTTGCAATAATGTTAATGCCATTTAAAGATAGAATTTATGGTCTTCTCAAACTGTGTCCACAAAGTTTTGAATCCTCCTCCTTTTCCCCTCCCCCCCTCCAATAAAAAACAACAACAACAAAAACAAGAGAGGACAGATGAAGAAGGTTGAAATCTTGCAAATGCTAGTAAATAATATTTCATATTTATTTCATAGCTTCTGCCTCTATGCAGGTCTGTTAATGCTGGCTCATGTAAATCAATATGGTGAACAATTATTGGTCATTTTTGGGGTTCAAGACATTCAAAATATTTACTTTTGTTTTTTTTTAATTCCTCTTTTAGTATATTTTCTTCATTATTTCATCAAACCTTCTTTCACTCAACTGTAATCTTACCATTAATCATTCACAAATTTTAAAGAAAAATTGCTTCTCTAGAGGCAGGGACATCCTAATTTGATCAGGTTGGTTTGGTATATTTTCTTCATTATTTCATCAAACCTTCTTTCACTCAACTGTAATCTTATCATTAATCATTCACAAATTTTAAAGAAAAATTGCTTCTCTAGAGGCAGGGACATCCTAATTTGATCAGGTTGGTTTGGTTACAGTCGTTGATTTTAATATCCGCACATCCTCATCAATATTCATGAATACAGCTGGAACTGATAAACATTATTTGTATTCTTATTATCATCTGAATAATTAATTAAGATATTATCATATTGCTCTTGTTGTAACCCTTGGTTTTCCAGCCCTCCAAATGGTCCTGACCCAAAGTAAGTGTTTGGAATGTTGGCTTTATTCACTTGATATCATCACCAGAGTGTGTTATACTACTACACAGCATTAAAGTTTCATTCATCATCTTCATCTTTTTTGTTTGTTTTTTAAAATGAAATCTACTGCTTGAACATTATCACTGCCTGGCCTTGCCCTGCAACCTTCTTCCTTCTATAGTTTCAAGTTACTCATGATGCACAGGTGTGGAAGTTACCACTTTGGGAGAGTGAGAGAGATACTTGCCCAGCCTAAAAATTGTCAGATCTTTTCCCCAAGAGAGAAATCATTTTAAAATAATAGACATTTTTCCATATACATATGTATATAGGCACAAATTTTACAGAATTTGGCATAAAATTAATAATAATAACAATAACAAAACTTGCTAGATATTTTCTAGACCCTTTGACACGATACATGAAGAAGAGAGTTATTTTATGCTAAGTCGATGGACATAGAAGCTTGGGTGGGAATGGCTGGTTTGTTTTGGCCAAAAGGTTCCCAAACTTAAGCAATTATGACCATTTCAAGGATGTTGAGTAGACTTGCTATTTAACATTTTCCTGTCAATGTGATCATAATTGGCACCCTACAAGTATCAGTTGAAATGGCTTCCATAATATAATAAAGAAAGAACTAGGTTTGTAAAATGAGAAAAGCAGGGAGTATGTTAGGGAAGGGGGAGGGGTTGGAGGATGAAGAGAGCTGGGAATGATATTTGTTGTGAGCAACCCTTCAAAATTTCATGACAATGCAAGTGCACCTACTGAAGTGATGTGAATATGACAATGGATTTCACAAGCTTTTGTTTGCTTGACTTAAAATTCACATTTGGCATGTTACTTTTGGCAAGCATGGAGGAGGGGAGAGCCATAGAGGAGGGTGGGGGGGGGAGCATGTGCCACTGAAATTATTTTGCACCAGTTTTATGGTTTGCACAATATGACTTCACCTTTTCAACTCTGCAGTCTGCAGGCTTCTCTATTCACAGTTGTCTACAAGTATTTCCAAGTTGGAATTTTTTTCTCTCCAACATTTAGTTGAATGAATGCATGTTTTCTTGCTTTTAACATAAACGGTAACACACTTGAAATCATCCATGCCATTTATTTGATAGCAAATTTTCCACAATTAGTTCTGGTAACCAGACAAACAATTCCTGGGGTTCCTTTTTGAACAAATTAAAACCAGCTACAGACCATGCCTTAAATGACCTTTAAAAACTAATGATAAATAGAGAGTTCAATGACAACCACACACCGACGCAGGCCAGCGGTCAGTCGTGTAAGCCCGCCCATGTTCAGTTTACGTCAATAGATTGCTTTCAGTTTTAGACAAATTGCAAAACCTAAACAGCAGGTAGCAGTTACAGGCCAGCATGACCTCAGACATCCTTGGAACAAACCGAACCATATCTTACAATTTGTATATTGTGGTTTTTTACTTTGAATGTTCTTTGTTGTCTAGTGATCATCCAAACTATTTACAAAACTATAGTTTGATGATAAATAATGAACAACTGTCGATTCGATTACAAAACTCAAATTGAAAAGGAAGATGTTGAATTGTTCTGTTTATTTTCAGTGACATGGTCAACTCAGTTTCAATTTGTTAATTGTGACTTCAGGATATACATAAAATACTATAAGATATAGAACTCAAATTATCTTTTCAAACCGATGAATTCGGAATCACATGGTGTTTTTTGCTATCTGTTTGGTAGTGGATATTTCCTGTCTTACATTGGCATCATAGGCAAACAAGATGAATTCAGAATCACATGGTTCTTTTTCGATATATCACATCTGACACTGTGCCACAGACTGGTCTGTTTTAGTCACATGGAGCAAACTGTAAAGGCCAAACTCGTGAACACACACGTGCAAAAGACAGGGTTTTTCTCTTGTATTTTCTTTGTAAAATTGGTGTTTATTTCATAACTTTTAAATCTTTTGTGTTATATTTCAGTATAATTTGCTTCTCAAGTTGCTATTCTGCCCAATATTACAAAAAATACCCTAACAAACTTATGAATTAACCATAGGAAAACAATTATTAATTATCTTTAATTTCCCTGCTCCCTGGGTCAAGTTTTAGTAGATATGCTAAAATGACCACAATGTTCTGACACTTTCTATCCTATTCACTAGTATGTGATTGTCTTGCTTTGTGAGGACCTCATCACCTTCAGTCTCGTCTAAATAACTAGAAAAAAAGACAGAGATGTGTATGTTTTATTTTTAGGTACCATCAGTGAGCTTATAGTAATCACATCAGTTTTATTTCTTGTCGCCGAAGCTGAATTTGTAATTCATTTTTTTTCGAATTAGCTTTTAAGTTAAAAAAAACAAATAAGAAAAATAAAAAACTTCCTGAGGCAGTTTTTTCCATATTCATGATATAATGCTTGGGGTTCAGACTTTTGAGAATCAAATGGAATGATTATTTTCTAGTAATTGGTGGGTGGGAGTACATGCCTGACGAAAGGGTTATGATTGGGTTACAGCCTTGGGGACCGGGTTCAATCAGGGACCATTTAAAATACAAGATGATGAATACCGTATTCTGACTTGCATAATACAAAATGGAATAGACCTTGTAAAAAATGAGACCCATTGACATTGTCTCCAGGACTCAGCTTGGCTGTAGACATCTCTGGGAATTGGGGGGGGGGGGAGGGGGGTACAACTGAAGTCTGATTTGGAGAACTATACTGAATAGATTTGATGAAGCTAATGGAAATTGTCAATCAAATGTAAAAACTGTTGTTTTAACTGAAATGAGAGGAAGGTGTGTTTGTAGTATTTGTACTTCGTCTCATCAAGTATAAAACAGTTGATTTGTCTCATCAAGTATAACATCTCTTCATAAAAGTTATATTAAAGATAACATTATTACTATATGTACTGTAGTGAAAAGCAACCAGACTCTGCTATCATTATGTATGTTGTTTAAAGTTTACCTTCTTTTCACTTCAGTGTGTTGCTCTTGGGGTTCTTATTAATTTTATAGTCAATTAGGTATTATGTCTAGGAACTGGAGTACTTAAGTAGGAGGCACCATCCAACTTATCTTTTCGTGAGAAATAAAATACGGCAAAAACATATTAGAGGTTGGAATGCAAATATTCTCTTTTTCTCAACTGGACATGGTTTATGTTAAATCGTATGAAAGGGGGTATTAAGGAAACAGATTGAGGTTGAGCTATAGATAAAATCCTAAGGTATTCACATTACCTACACATCTACATGCATGTAGTATTGTATTAGGTATGGCTTACAAGCATTGACTATAGATAAAGTCCTAAGGTATTCACATTTCCTACACATCTATATGCATGTAGTATTGCATTAGGTATGGCTAACAAGCATGGACTAAAGAATACTATAATGGAATGCCCATTATACTGTATCTTCAAGTACAATTACCTATAAATGCATAGAACACCACAGAAGAGCATGGAAACAGCCCATAATCAGCACTTTGGTCACTCAAATCTTTCAAATATTATTTTATGATACATTTGGATTATGAGTTGTCACTTTTCCTGAGCAAAGCTTTGTTAATATTTACTTGAAAATCATTTTGTATTCTTTGCATGAAACTTTTGAGCTTGCTTCTTTTGTGGATTTGATTTCTTTATTGAAGGATGACAAAGTTAATAAACCAACCCAGGTCTTGTGGTATCAATGTGAGACATTAATGTATTGTCTCAACAGTGTTATTCCAAATCTCACATGCAAAATTCTTCAACAGGTTTAACAAAGTAAAACATATCTTATATATGTAGTTGTGGATATTTTTCGTACAAAATATGAGTTTTATCAGACTTTATTAACTCTTTGAGAAATCTCCAGGTTTTGGCCACCGATCTCCAGGTGTGCACCTTTGGGGAGGTTGTCAGATCTGAAGAGAGCTCTCAGAAATGATTGTAATTATTTTTTTAAATATGATAAAGATTCTGTATCAGGTTTCATAAATCTCAGTCTTGTGAGTATCCCCCTTCCCACTCCCGCCCATCCCAAGGGGCAGACAGTTGCCATGGGAAATTATTAATCATCTCACATGGTCCATGAAACTTTGAACTTAAACTTTTCTTCTTCTTTTTTCTCTGTAATTTCCAACAGCAAAGCAGAGGCAAAGAACGGAGCAAAGAGCGAGAATCCTGCAGAGGTGGTTCCACTGAAATCGCAAAATTGGGTTTGTACTCCAAGTTTATCTCAGTCACAAAGTGCAGATCCTATCGGCCAATCTGAGATGAATACGGTGCCCGTAAAAACACCGAGCGACTCAGATTTGATGGTTGATGAGGAGAGCAGAATTCAAGATTTGCAACCTCAGCTCTCTCAAGTTGAACTGATAAGTCCTTGAAATAATGATCATGCCCTGCTACTTCATCTCTCTTGCATGACTTGCTCTTTAACGCCATCTTCATCTTTTCATAGTTATCCATTGGCATTAGAGATGAAATTTTGACGGTTGTTGCCTGAAAAGTATTATCTGGACGAAATTGAAGACACTATTCAGACTTCTTTTATGAGGAAACAAAAATTTGGATAGTGAAATTTATAGTTTCACTAGGTCACTGTTCTCATCTGCACTCCTCCCCCCCATCCACCCCCATACTCACTCTCTTTGAGTTACCCTTCCTAAATTTGTAAATAGATCAAAGCAAAGGTCTTTAAAATGTGGTTGAAAATTCTAATTACCAATCCTTCTTGGTGTTTCTCATATTGTATTGTTTTTAGCCAAAAAGATAATTAAAGCTACTGTACAACAACAACCAAAAGTTTAATTTCAATCAAATGTACTTTTTTTTGTGTCTTATCACCAATGCTATCCTTAAATAAAATCTAGGAGGAATCTAGCAACATATGGAATTAGCCTTCTGTCTACAAATTGTCTTTCAGGATTAATATCAGACTATTGGGCCTTACTGAGCAGATGAAGTGGAATAAATTTAAGGGGTGCAAGGATGTGATAGTGAATGATGGTTTTAATAATGGCTTTAGTTGTATATTTTATTTTGGCTTTTTCTGTTTTCAAAATTACTAAACCTCTGGGTATTAAAGTACTTAATTCTTCTCTTTTAATAATGCATGTTTTCTTGTACATTAATTATTTTACATCAATTGTCTTGATATAAGTAAGGAGAGAGTAAATCAAGCAATTGTGCGATCATTTATAAATTTGAAATTAATACGTCGGTTGCCATGGACAAAAGTTGGAATATTCAAAATCAAATCTTAGTTTAGAAACTGCATATGAATGTCGCATATCAAAGTAACTAACAGTTACCAGTGTTAGCCTCTCTGATGTATAATAATTGTGGATGTGGGCGACGAGAATAAGGTGTGGGCGACATGAGCTGATTAGGTGTGTAGACAATAAGACCATAATGGATGGTAAATGTCTTACCTTACAGTAGTTCAGAAAGGTTGACATGGAAACATATACTGGTTTGCCTGTAGAATATATCAGAGCAAACTTAACAAAGTCTATAATTGCTATTTTGAAGTTTTCATCAGTTGCTTATGTTTCATTAAAAGAAGCAATTTGTAAACAAAAATGTCCTTGTGTTACATTTGCATAATATATAAAACATAGGGTCCATGTGGTTAATATTTTGTAAAAAAAAAAATATGCAGTTTAATTTCTTATTACAAGGTTTTAGCTATTTTTTTATATATTTTTTTTAGCATGTAAGTCCTGGTGTACAGGTAGTGCTGAGTTGATTTAGAATTTATTGAAGTCCATGGTCTTTGTGGTGTTTTTACATATTCCTATCCTGGGGTTACTTAGTGGAAGGAACCAAAGTTTATATTATTTTTTCTCTCCCTCTGTCTCTCTCTTTTCACACATAAAACTTTCTAATTATAATGGATCAACCCTCCATGCCAGGGAAATTTGGCAGTGTTAGTTATGTTAGTTAGTGATTGATTAAGAAATTTTAATAGAACAGTCTGTCCAAGGGAAAAATTTAAATACCGTCCTTAAATACCCACAACCTCAGCCATTATTGTAAGTAAAACCATTAACAGCTTCTCCCAAAGATAAATATAGGTAATATACTTTGCATTCATTGTTCACATATAATTTACCAAGAAAGAACCAATTTTTTTGTTGAAATAAGAGAAAAAAGCATTGGATAAAACTAATATCATTGATCTGTGCATGATTGTATTGAGATAATCTTTAAAGCTCCTCGGAAGGTCGAGTTATACGTTCTAAGTGCTCTATTATTTTGAAGCAGTGGCCATTTTTGACGAGCTGTTTTTTCAGACATTCTATGCCCTGGGAACAGATTCATCTTCAAATTCAGGCTTCTCCATATTTGTTGACTCAGAAGACCAATGTTGGAAAAATTTATGACCCAAAATTACTCCAAATACCACTGCAATTGGCATATCTTTAGCTGATCCCTCTCAATTATTGCTATCAAGTTGCTAGTAAGGAATGATTCGGTATCATTTACCGACACCCAGAAGACTTTTTGGTACATAAATAAATTCTAATTGCAATCTTCCTGATTCTCAAACCAGCTGGGTAATGAGGGTTGTGAATAGGTAAATAGGTTAACAAGCTACATGATTGAAATGTAATTGTGTGTTATATATAGTTATCGGCACATTCGTATGAATGTTTTTAAGTAATAATTAATTAATTAATAATTTTATAGTGAGTACGTGCATATACATCTTACCCATCCATTCTTCATTTGTCCCTCAATAGGACCCTATTGAATGAACACAAGCATGTAGTCATCAAGTGCTAAGGTACCTACCTATGTGTTATAACTCTATCTATCATTACCCTTATCTTTTGCATCCCTTGCCCCATTCCTGGTGTTTTTATATTTTCGTTTAACACCTTTAAACTGGGGTTATTGTTTGTTTTACTCACATTTGACAATTTCTGGCATTGCTGGACATAATTCACCCCATTTGCATGAATTCGCTATCATACGGAAATCACTTACACATTTTCATTTCAAGACATGGCTTTGCTTGTTTGATTAAACATTCCTTCTAGTAATTCATTATTCTATTGACATTTTACTAACATTTTGATATGAGATATGAGGGGTGGTTAACTAAATGTAATTGGTTAGAAATGCTAATGGTATTTTTGGACACCAATTTATCCCCAACCTCCCCCCCCCAATTCCCCCTCTTCACATGTATCCCCTGTCATTATATATAATTACTCTCTTTCACTTGTGGACTTTCCTGCAGTATGTATGACATATGTAACAACTTTTTACAGATTCAAGAATAAACATTTAACGCACCAAAGTTCTTAGGCATTGGGCAAAATGTTTTGGAAAGGATCCATTTCCCCAAGTATGTTTTTGAACAATTCCTGTGTGTACTTAGCTTGTATTCTGATGCTTGGAATTAGGGAATCTTTGATGCTGCTGCACATAACATCATTATGATGATGATATGGTCTTGATTCTATTTGTAAGAGGACTGGGGCTGTCCGTGTTTCCTTTTTCATCCCCAGGTTCTGTCTTGAATGACTCTTTTAGTATCTGGTTTTTAATCCCCATTATACATTCCATTATCAACACTGCTAACTTGCTAGCTCTACAATCATCTTTGGTACTGTTGTATAGTACAGGCATGAGCTTTTTTCCACGAATTCGCGGAATATCCGTGATTTCTTTTCTACCTCGTGGCCAAAACTATTATCCTAACACACTGTAGCATATGTAAATTGGAGCCTATACTGCAATTTTTGCAAAGTTTTGTGTTTTTTTTTTACCCCAGGCTCATCCCTGATAGTAAATAATCACACAATCATAATGACATAGTTTTCCCCATCGGCCCATTGGTAGAGAACGAACGGTTGAAAAATTCATAGCAAAACAAAGGTGTCCCCTGGTTGTTGTTGTCTTGGTCAAGATGAAAAGCATGCGTTTGGTTAATGGTTTCCTCTCGACCAAAACAATAACAAAGAACGGGAATGAATTTTTCATTCACTGGATCTCTGGGAAAGGGCCAACAGTTAGGGGGGGGGGCAAGTTTCTGCAATAGTCACGTACAGGACAGCAAAGAGGTTCCACAGTGTAATTAGGACAATGTCATAAATTACTCGAGCAGATTTGTTCGCATTTATGTTATTCATATTGTTAAATATTCCCTTAATTTGGACACTTATCCACCCCTCCTCCTGGCTGTATGTTATAAAATACAGAATCAAATTGGTCAATGTCATGTCATGCTCGTGTGATTATTTACTATACAATAGTACTGAAAAGAGATTCATGTTTAGACCGGAGAGATCAAAATTGTTGGGCTTTAACGGCCTTGCTAACATTATCACTTTAACCTAGCTTCAGAGTTTAGTGTGGTGATCCTGCTTACGTGACATAGGCTAAAGCATATCATAAACTGTATATTTAATACATTAGTGTATTAGTAAATGTAACGATGATGCATTAATTTGTCAGTGAGTGTCAATTAGATGTAGCAAGTAATTCTCAAAGATGTGCCAACTCTGTCACAGTGGATACTAAATCTGATTTCTGGATCAGGTAAAAATTAATTTCTTTATAGCAACTCAAAATATCAAAGTCAAAATAATATTCTGGCTTCTTGCCAACATCTAAATAAAACAGCAAGACTTGAGGTAATATCTTAATTTAATGAGATTAATTTTAATCTAAAAGTATTCTGCATATGTCTGACCTCTCTGGTTAACAAGCTTTTGCAGTTTTTGGGCAAGGGTAAATCTCCAGAGGTTAGTTCCAACTTATGGTTGTTACTGTGATATTGCCAAAGAGTGCTATTTTTTATTTTGTATGGGGCATGCACTTTTTTTCTTTCTTTTTTTCCCACTTTTGGCTTAATCTATGATAATCTTCAACTTTTGCTTCACCTTGAATACTTATTATTGTAATTTTCATGAATGTAAATAAGTACCATTATTATAGAAAATTCCTTTGAATATCAAGTATGCTATGTTTATCAAAACGATTGTGGCTTAATACAAACTAGTACCGAAGCTTGAATGGTTCATGTAAAGTATTTATTAGAGCATTAATGCAATAGTTCTTCTTTAGTGTTATTTACTTATCATACATGCTATTGATTCAATTTAAAAGCCTCCCTGTCGCTTCCCTATTCTTCCTTTAGAAAAAAATAATGTTTGGTTGTGAACTAAATATTTGATCATGTATAAAAGGTTCTGCATACTTTTATTTCTTCAGTTGGAGATTTACACCAATATTATACCCATCAAAAGCAATTTATACCAATTTTTTTCTAACTATAATTCCCTCCCTCTATTGTAACCTCTCAGAATTGCATTTTTGACATTTTACTAGATAAATATATGTAACCCTGTGTTTAGTGAAACGTTTTTTCCCCTTGCTGTGAAAAAGTTGAAAAGTGTTCATCAAGGCCACCCACCAGCTTACCTTAGATTTGCCAACCATGTTGTCCTGACAGTAAACTTGCCTCTTGTCTTTGTATATGTTGGCTTTTTGCTAATCCAAAGTGGTCAGTTATTTTGGATCACACTATTCCTCCTGTTCGTCAAATTTGCTTTGTATGCTAGCACAGTGCTCTCCAAAAACTATATCTTTAGTCCCATGTCTAAATCAAAATAAATGTAATTAAGTTGGAAATGTTCCTCAACAATTAACTAAACTTTATTCAGCCCGATTCTTATATGCAAAAGCTAGGCTTGAGGTACTTCTGTTATGAAAGTGTGGAAGGTCTTAGCTAAATATTGATATAAAGCTAATAAAACAGTTAAGGATATAGTTTCTGTTAATTAACATATTTAAAGAAAAAACACACTGCCAGCCTAGTAAACTGATTTGAGTACAATACAGTCATTATTCCTACCCACTCCTCACACCACCACCCCTTTCCAACAAAGTCAATTTCAATAAGTAAAATGTAAGGAATAGTCTGTACCATTGAGCTGATGTTAGAATTGTAGGGAATGGCGATAAGCTAGTGCCTTTGTTTCTTCCCTTTATAGTTTCTTTTGGGGAGGGGGGGGGGAAAGAGAAATTTTGTGTCCAGTTCATTAAGATTTTCCCAGCCTTCCACCCCCACCCCACCCCTTCTTTCCAAATTTGAATAAAAGTCAGAATTGCTGGACTCCATCAGATATTGATCACAGTCCCCACCCAGATGTTTTATCAAAAATGGAGCAGCTTTGCTGTGTCCTCCTGCTTTTTGTTTCTACCCCCAACCATCCTTCATACCAGCTCTACACCATCCACTTTAAAGTGACCACTTTAGATCTTTTCACCTTATTAGTGATGGTTGTATTGCTGAGGGACGATCTCTCTGAGATGGTTTGAAACAGGTTAGTGTTAAACAGATGACCGTGACATTGTTTCAGCACTTTAAATATTATCTGTTGTAGCAGCAGCTTTGCACCATTAGTTTTATCTGCCTCAAGCTTATCGTTTGAACTGCTTTCACATGCCTACAGTAAGTGCCTCATCATTCATTGTTGTGCTGCAAATTTGTCAATATGTTGATAAAAAATAAGACCATGGAAATAGTAGTAGGAATATGAATTAGTCCTCTCAGCGATTACCATCGGCTTAGCAGTTAGAATGGTCTCACTCAATAACATTCACTTAATTTGGAACCAGGTTCTGTTACCTGTGGGTCGCCAAGGATTTCTCGATGGGCTGCATACAAAGTTTTAACTTAAGGTTAGGTTTTACCAATAGCCCATAAAAACTTATACCGACTATACAGCATGGAATTGTTAACAAGCTTTTTATTTGTAGTAGAAAGTTTGTAAACTCTATATACCAATTATCTGAGGATTGCAAGCCAAGATCGACAACCTTTTTGCAAGAATGCAGAGCCAACTATCATATGAGCAAAAATATTCCAATGGCATTGTAATGATTAACTTGGATGAGGTTGGGGATGTTGGTTATGATCGATGGGTTGCAGCTGAATGCCAGAAAGTTTGGCTGGGTTGTGGCCTAAATAGGTTGCAGACCGCTTATTCTAGGTGCTACTGATTTACAAACAAAAGGCTAGATATTTCAGTAGAGATAAATTTCTTTCTTGAAATTGAGAGAGGCATCTGTCATGTTTTTCTCAAACATGTGCTTTTATCTGAGACGGAAGGTGGGGGAGGGGGGTTCTGGGGGGAGTGGATGCCCATAAGTGCATCAGTGCCAATGTGCTACTTTTGTATTTACCCTTTCATGCAGTCCAATACCCCTCCCTACTATTTATCTGGTCCCATAATGCTCCCTCTCCCCTGTCGCCCAATTTAACAATCCTTTTCCCTGCCATCCATCTTCTCGCTCCTAACCGTTTAATCTTGTCTCTTTGCCCTTGTTGAACAACTGAAATATTACAAACTTCAAAAAATTCACATTCTCCAAACTAATCTTTATTATAATTTTATAAGTTTGCGTTGAACACCTTGCACCAGAATATCTGTAAAACGTATCTAAAGCTTCCACAAAATTCTAGAGTACATTCTTCACGTTGCTGAAAGAGAAGCATATTTATACCGATAAAGTCACAGGCAGCACCTCTGTAGATCCTTCTGTGTTCTTTTGTGGTGTATATGTTTTTCTTTGGTAGAATAGTAATCCTCGTCTATTTCCTTTCTTAATGTGCTCGTCAAGACCGTTAATTCGATCTGTGCCTCTTTCCTAAAACCTTAACAGCTTACACAAGAGTTTTTTCCACTCTTCGTATACAATATTAAAATATTGACTCAAAAAAACATCTTTTCTACCATAACGTTATACTCATGAAAGTATCGTTCAAAAGCATTGATATTTTTTTATTTATTCATGAGTGGCATCTAATGGCCTCTAATTATCCAGCAAAGTTGACTATTTTGCCAGTATTTAAATAATTACTCCTTGGTACCTCAACAAGTTTTCTGTTAGTTTGTTGGGTATGGATATTGCTCAATAGCCGGAGAGCGTTACTCCTTTGTGGTTAGTTTGTCCACTCGAGTGAAACGTTACCCCTGTGATCTTTTTCAAGCACCCTACGTAAAGCAACATGTTAACTTGATTTGCTCAAGTATAGGTTTTTAACCTGCTCTGAGTGGTTCTGTGCATTCTGCCTGTCGTTAATGGTGTAATGTTCCATGGACTCATCATCATAGTTTGAAGTGTCATATAGGAAAACATCCACAGAGGATGGCCATACATATTACATTGATGATGAAGATTCTTTAGCGAAGTATTCATGAAGCTAAGACCTTTCATATGCTTGTGTGGAAAATCACTTACATAGATAGCTACACTATTGCATCCCCTGATGAACTGGCCTTAAAAAATAAAATAAAATATGTCAAGCGTTTAGATTTTTGGGACTTGTGCCAATCATTACCACTTCCCACATCACATGTTTGGGATTTTTGGATAAATATGATGACCAATTTATTATTAATGGCTTTATGCCTGTTTCCTTGGCAGGTAATATCTGTAAATGGTGGTTTGAAGTAGTTGAGAAAGTCAGATAACGAATAAAACTAAGTGGATGATCTGTTGAACCTACTTGTGTTAGTCGCCATTAAAGACTATTAACACAGATCAAAGAATTGTAAAAAGCCTTTTTTTGTAGAAAGATAAAAAACCAGTCTGGTGTGACAGGAAGTAATTTAAGGTTGAACGATATATTTACTCATCCACCTTACTTCCCATCTCAACACTGTAGCACGCACAGTAACATCAATGAGCCTTCTGTTTAACACTGTAGCATGCACAGTAACGTCAATGAGCCTTCTGTTTAACAAGGAGTGAAGATTTCCCAGGGTGCTACTTCTTTGGTTATATTTTTGAAACGACCTTTAAGCCTAAAAATGACTTTTAATGAGTTAAAAAGTTCTGAACAAGTTAAAAGTTCTGAACATGTATTCCACCACCACCTACCTTACCTTTTCCTTACCATTAATAGCTACAGTGAGCATAGTGAATTTGAAATTGAGCAGTCTGTACTGAGAAGTGAATGCCCCAAGGTGATAGGTGCTGGAAGGAGTTAGGGAATGAGTTAGTATGGTATTTTAATACTTGAACAGTGTATTCTCTATGCACCCACCTTCTCTTCCCCCATTAATAGATGCAGAATACATACTGATCTTATCAAGGCATCTGTACCAATAAGTGGATACCCCAGGGTGTACACTTCATAGGATAGGTTCTGGAATGATTTAGTATGGAGGGCATAGATTCTTGTAGCACCTGGAGTGGGGTACATATAGCTTAACCATGTCAGAACCCATCTGTTATTAAACTACAGTGAACCAAACTGTTTTAGGGAGTTGGGGGGAAAATGGAAGGTGTACATTGATACAGTTCTTTGAAAATTTACTTAAAATACAATTATTGACTCTGCATCGTACCAGATTTTAACTTTATTCTACCAAACCGAAATGGTTGTACGTAGAGCTTCCCTTCACCTGCAAAAACAAACAATAGGTATTCACAAAATACTCAAAGAACCATTCTTACTTAGCATGCTTTAAATTCTACAGTTATTCACCAAAGGCATTTCTTTATTTCACTTTCAAACTTGTTATACTGCTTTAAGTGTGAGTCATGTACTAATTGCAATTGGTAAGTCTTAGAGTAGCAAGGAACCTCTCCATCATCTCGCAGATGACATTTTATCTCTTTGCATCGATTCAGCCAAGTGCCATTAGTGCTTAGTACATCTGCCTCTTCTTCGAAAAAAATAACACTCTTCACGGCGAACTCAACCTTCTTTTTTCTTCTTTCTTTTCCCACTTTCTTAAATATTCACATTTCATATAAATATATATATATATATCAACATCTGTCTATATGTATGTACATATTATCGTACTTTGCATAAACCATCAGCTTTGACGTTTCATATTTCCAGAAACTACGTCCTTGTCTATTCATGAAAAGTGGCAAGAGAGCTTTGCATTTGATTTCAGTTGGATGAACAAAGGTAGAAAAATGTCAATTTAGGGATTTGTGTTTTGTACTTTCTTTCCCGTATACTAAATTCGCAGGTTTGAAGAGTGAATACATGTTTAGAAACATGTGTATCGATTGCCTCAAAGAAAAGAATCATAATAAAATAAGTCAATAATCAGTATTCCAAGGTTTCAAGTGTCTCATAGTCAGTAGCAAAAAGGATACGTATATTCTCTAAGAAAAGAAAGGGAAAAAATAGCTGTATTAGCAAAAAATTGATTGAAAAGGAAAACAAAGAATTGTACACCAACTTTCCCCAAAGCCTCCTGAAAAATATTGGGACGGGAAACTCTGATTTCGAGGTCTACTAATTACAAATGGGGAACTGAGGAGGGAGGGGGAGGGAGTATGTATGTTTTACTTGGTGTCCCTGAAAGATTGCCAGTCAGGAGAACGAAACACATATTGCATAGAGAGTTGATGTGCAATCCTTTCATAAACATTGCTAATGGTATCTCGAAGATTACAGCATTTACATGGTTACTTTTAAGAAAAGGGGGTGGGGGGAATTAGAACTTCTCAGAGACTCTTGTCTGTGTCTGTAATTAACTTAATCAAAAAACAGTCAGTGTGACATTCTCTTGCTGCTGTTTCATCATCGTTCTTTTGTGAGTATAAAAATAAAATTGTGTTAAATGGTTAAAACTGATTTGCTTACATTTGATTTTGTTATTGCTTATTTACAGAATGGATCAGAGGGCACAGCTGTCTGAAGTTCCTGGAAGTTATATGCAGTAGGGTACCAGATTAGGTTCGGTAGGTGACATTTGCATGTTATGATGAAGAAGGGCGCCAGCGAAGAACCCACCCGAGCAAATTAGGAGAGGGCAGAAAATGAAAGAAGGAAGAAATGGATAACCGACCGATCGATCGACTGACCGAATGGCGCAGAGAAGGATTAAGCGGGATAAAAGCTGTTAAGATCTAACACAGGATGAGGAATATGGTTGCCTCTATTAGAGGGACATTTCAGAATGTACCCAGTGTCCCGAGCAATGGCATGTAGTGGCTACCGCTCAGTGAAGTGTAAGTGAATCGATCCCAGCGTTATTCCTCGCTCCTCATTAGCATATGAACAGTCGGCAGAGAAAACTCCTGTAAATGAACAATTTGCATCTGTCAGTTGTCCGGGGGGATCACTACCCACGGCGATGACGATACGTCTGTACCTGAAATAAGGCGGACAACGGATAGGAGTGAAACAGGGAACCACGACAAGGAGATTCAGAAGCGATTATATTCGTCCACTATAAAGTCGACTGTTCTTCCTTACGCTGCGAAAGAAAAGAATGAACAAAGTTGATGTTACGGAGATGAGTAACGTTTAGGAAACAGTCGATGGAGAAATGGGAAGAGAATATTGACAAGGCAAGAAGGACAAATACAATACATTATGTGTGCTATCAAAATCTTTTTAATCTCACTAGTTTTCATATGGTTCATTCTTTTAAACATGGTCTCATATGTTGCATGGTCGCATGTTTTATCTGAGTTCACAGTGACCCATCTACATAGGTAAGCAAGCGATCTGACTTTCTCAGCTGGAAGAGTCATTGTCAGACAGTTAACCCCAAAGATAATAGGAGATGGGATTGGTAGAGTAGGTAGGTTTGGGAAGGTAGGAGAGGGGGGAGGGGCTGTGTAAAAGTAAACTTGGTGATATAAATCTGGCATCAATCTCAGTTCATGTGCCAAGCCAAGCATGCACCATATATACAGATGTAACAAAACTCTGTAGTTATATCTTACAAATTAATGAAAGTGGCTGGAGTACAAGTCTAATTCTTGGAACATATTACTAATGAAGGTCAACTGGAGTGTGCCAGTCGATGAGTACAACAATTTCTATAAGTCAAGTAAGGAATACATCTAACCAACTCTGAAATGTATTTTACTCACAAGATCCACAACGCTGAGAAACAGGAATCAAGGAAATTTGGAGAACAGTTTACTTTCTTTATTTTCAGGATGGTAGTACTTTACAACTTCATTTCCATTAGATTGCCAATGATAAAACCAAAGCCATTTAGCCTTCAAGAAATATGAAAATGGACAAACTCTCAAATGGTTGGGTGTAATAGAGATGAATAAACAAAAAAAAGAGATACGGTTTGATACAACCAGTACTTTATTCGATGGTTTTAACTGAAAGGAGACATGGAAAATAGGAGAAGAAAGAAAAATGCAACGCAGGATGAAATCTCGGCTACCGAAAAACATCAAAAATTCATTTCACTTTCAAGATCTTCCATCATATGAAGGAACAATAATTGCCCTTTTTTATCAAATTTCTTCCTTTTTTTTAAAGCCAATAATATTTTCTAAATACCAATCTAAAGTGCCTAACAATAACAACAACGAAAAAAAGGTAGTTTATATGCATTTCTTGAAAAAAGCGAACTAGCATGTAGCTAGAAGTGTATTGAAATATTTGGGTCGGCTGTTTTTGCCTGAATGGTTTTTTTTTTTTCAATTTAAAAGAAAGTTTGTTCACAAATTCAACTCAATGTAATAACTTATCTTTAAATCATTTTATGAGGAACCTTTTTTTATATATATATCTTTTTTCTTTAAATTGTGAATGTTACAACTGGTCGGCCACTTGATGTTGACAAATTACCTTCTCCGAGAATTCGGAGACACTGGTCGTATTTGGATCCTCAGCAGAAAAATATGAATGGTTGTTGGGAGGAGGGGCAGCTAAAATTGGTGGATAAAGGGGCATAGGAGGGGGTAAGGAGAACAATCATTATTCTTGGTGAAGTTATGTGATTGACAGTTTATAAGGTTTTGTAGAGTTTATTTGGAGTGTAATCTTTCTGAATTTACATTCTATCACAACAACAAAATTGTCAAGATCCGACATCTTTCACTTTTGGTCAGATATTTGAAACAAAGTTTGTAACAACATATTCTGTGTTTTTGAGTGTATAATTAATGCAGTGATTCAAAGATAGTAACCTCTGTTATATACTCATTTTTCGATGTACGCAAATTGCAGATTTAACATGCATGGTTATGGCCTCAATCACCAGCGCGACATTTGGTATGCCAACATTTTTGACTGCAAAATAGACTGTTAAAATGTGCTTCTTTTACAGCTGAAATGCGTCTGATGTGAACTTTGAAAATTTATTAATATATCGATTCAAAATTTTCAGGAGTTGTGAAACTTTTCTCGTAACTGTCCGTTGTCCCGCTGGGAGTGTGTTTGGCTAAAACAGAATTTGCTCAATGGTAACAGTCATAGGTTTACCTCTACTCTACCTGAAAATAACATTTAAAATATTTCAAATTTAAACCAGATTTATAAAACTGATAAAAGTGTATAACGGTTTTAATAACCTCGCAGACGGTTTAAGGTTTGAAAGGGACTGAGAGATTTACTAACAAGTCTTTGATGGAAGTTCTAATAATCTTTGCTGTATTGTGGGTTTAAGTAAGTGAATAAGTACAATGCATGCTTGATAAAACATAACTCTACAAAATGGATTGAAATGTTCATGATTGATAATGGTTATATATCGCATAGGATGGTACAACCACATTACTATTAAAGGCAGTATGTACAGCATAGACATATGACAAGATATCACATGACAAACCAATATGTTAGTATTACAGAACTGACATAAATCTGCTATCACCATGAACAGGTTTGTTCTAATTACTTAGGATGAAATCTAAACCTTGTCCATGTTGTCAGAAGACCAATAATGTTAACACTTTTAAAAAATTTAAGAGAAAAGGGGGGAAAATGAACTGTTTAACAAAAGTGCATATTATCTAATGTGAAGAACCTGTATAGGTAAATGTAAGGATCTTCTTCAAAGGCAGAAGGAATTGAAAACAGAGGAAAATGACTCAAACGGACAGATCTCAAAGACAAACTAAATCGGAACAATGAAAGGAGTGAAATTTGACCAAAGCAGTCGGCTTTACGATGAAAGGAAAGAAGATAATGAAAGAGACTGCTGGAGATTAAATGGGAGCGACACTCTGTAGATGAGTATAGAGAAGAGACAAATAAAGAGCAATGGAAGTTCAGGAGAGAATTAGTAGTAGCAATGGATGATAAGGAGAGAATTAGTAGTAAGGAGACAAAAGATTATATTAAATCCATCATTGTCAATACAGAAGAGACATTTTAGCAATGGATTTTAAGGAGAGAATTAGTCATAGCAATGGATGATAAGGAGAGAATTAGTAGTAAGGAGACAAAAGATTATATTAAATCTATCACTCTCAAATGTCAGACGAGTTAGAAAGCAACAAATTACGTCCAACAGTTCACGACTGGAGATATTCGTCCATGATACCCTAGAAGGATGGCTATCAAAATAACTGATGGATTGCTCCAGTGTATAGACAGACAGACAGATAGATGCTCTTTTATACACTTTGGCATGCTAGATAGTGAACCTATGTTGACTTTGCATTCTATCATATTCACTACAATGGGTGTTTTTTTTTTCTTTTTCTTCATGAACTCTTTACAAACCTCTTCATTCGCACCTGCTAAGGCAGAGAAAGCTAGAACAATGCCATGGCTGACCCATGACCCATGAATTCTGTAAAGTATCTCCCACAATGCGTTTGGGGGCTCTGTTCTACTTTTATAGCAGTGGAACAAGCTCTTCTTTGTTACATTCATTAGAAATACAGGGATTCTGAGCATATGATAAAATTTCCATTTTGGATTCAAAAGTCTCTCACCAAGCCATGTTTGTAATTAGTAAAGGAAGGAAAAAGCTGAGTTCAAAAGGAAGGACACTTGAGGAGGTCATGACCGGAATAGAGGAAGGGAGGGTGAGAGTGTGAACAAGAGGTGTCATCATATGAGGCAGCAATTATTTGTAGACTTAAATTTTTTGTCTTTATGAAAAACAAATTTGCTCATCTACGAGAAATGTCAGCCCAACTTGCACTTCTCTTTTTCATTACAAAGGACAATGGGCTTGAGCATTAGCTGTAAATTTGCAAAATATGGATAATTTATGTTTCAAAGCCGGTTTTGAATAGAGGCAGACCCATTTTGGAAAGCATTGTACCATTTTAGCCATGATGGTGTTTAGAAGGACAGAGTAGAGCAAAAACAGATTAAGGCAACTAGGATGTATTTTAAAATTATAAACAAAAAACTTGAAATAAAGTAGCTGATTGTATCCATTTATTTTAGGGGAGGTTAATTAATCACTTTTAAAACCAATAAAAGTAATAAGATTGTCCTTAATGGTGCAAGTTTAAGAATGCAATCAATGTATATGAAATATATTTTCAATTTCTTATATTTGTACAAAAAAATAGTTTAAATCCAATTTTAAGTAAACATGGTTAAAAAAAAGGTTCCTGTAAATAAAACGTTGACATGAAAATATAATATTTGTTTTTCCTCTCTTTTGTTTTTTCTTGTTTCTGTGAAGTATATCTCACTTTATATAGTTAGAATTGATGAAACAAGGTATTAACATTTAGGTCTGTACTGATGAGCTGATGTCATCATGAGCGTTCCAGAGAATGAGAATACATGAGATGGATATTTTCACACCGGGATAGCTACAGAAACATTTCTAGGACTAATTACTTTTATTCCTTGCCAGAGGCCAAAAAATCTATGAGAGGGTCATCGCGTGTGTGTGTGTGACACCTTTGCTTATAAACACGAAAACTCGAACGCATAAATGATGGATGGACTTCATTTTAGAAAATATGTGGATTTAGTACAGGGTTGTCCAACCGCCGCAGGGTTGCGTCCGGCCCGCCAGAGATGCTCTACAGTGAGAAATTTTAGTGAGCAGATTTATTGATAACAATTTGAAGCTATATAATCAATCATTCGAACCTTCTGGGTCCAAAAAACTGCATACAGGTCATTTTGTGTGACACTCTCAGCGGAGGGGGGGGGGGGCGGCTGGACTTTATTCATCTGTTTTATCAGGAAGGAAAATAAATCAGCGCGTGCAGTGCTCACATTTTGTGCCCTGGGCTTCGGGGAAAATTCGAGCGTAGGGTTCATGCGGCCCCCTCCTTCATCATAATCATTGCATGTGGCCCTCCTCTGCAAAAGGATGGACAACCCTGATTTAGTAGAACCCTATTGCTTCCTGTCAAGAGAGGTCAAAAGTCTGAAAACCTAGTAAACATGATAACTCAAACAAAACGTAAGGTGGATGAACTTCATATTTAGTATGCAGATGCACCATAATGAATTGAAAAAATTTGGTGTTTTTCTATGGAGGTAAAAGGTCATTCGAAGTCAACAGAGGTCACAGCCTGAAATCCTTTTTAAGCTCTTGCACTCAAAGTGGAAAGCTTCAATTTACGTGGATGCAACTTATCGAGTACAAGAACCCTTTCGTTTCTGCTGAGGTCAAGGATCATTGGAGGCGGTCAAAATATTAAAATTGGTCACCAGTGTTAGTCCCAGTTCTATATTTCATACAAAAAAAGCGTTCATCATTCATAATAGCTGAAAGCCTGGGAGAGGAAACATTTAGCAGGGGCGTATCCAGGGGGGGGGGCGCAACAGGCGCGCGCCCCCCCCCTATTGGCCGTCACCAAAAAAAAAAAAGTTTAGCAAAAAAAAAAAAAAAAAAATTGATGACGACCTTTATGTGAGATGTCGGTGATCGCTCAACCCCCCTCCCCCTCCCGTATGCTTTATTTTTTGTTTGCCAAAAAAAAGTTCTGGCGAAGTTCGGCGGCATAATAGTTTTAGAAACATAGATGGTAATTGTGTTTGTATTATCACTATAAACACTAAGTGACATGCCAGCCATACTAAATTGTGCATTTTGTGTCCATATTTACTGGAAATGTTGCTTATTATTAAGGTCGAAAAATGGATCACATATGGCCATGGGCGGCGATCCTGGGTGGAGGGGGGATATATCCCCCCATGAAAATGGGTGGAGGGGATGTAATGCACCATATCCCCCCCCCCCACCAAATGCCAGGGATAAGAATATTTTCATGCCTACATTTATGCATCTTCGTTAATGTACGGCTCTTTTTTAGCTTCATTTCTCGCCTACCATAAACGCAGTGCGATCTTTTCAAATAAAGCGTCTTTATAAAGCAAAAATAGTTGACTGTAGGCTTCATTGGCCCTATAACAACAAAATGTATTATTGCGCCCACGGTATTGATATAGTACATATATGCACCCTCATAGTATTCATATAGGCCCTATAGTAGGCCTACACACGTACATGTTCCCTCGAACAGCTGAGAATCTCATGTAACCAGGGTAATGCTTAATACACGTTTCACCTGGATGCCCTAGCAATCGGTACCTAGGAATGTAACTATGTGTAATTGTGTATTGCATGTGTATAGGCCTATAATAGCCTGCATGAGGCCATTATCTTCATCGAATAATATAAAAGAGCTCTCGAACATTCTAACGTTGCGCCTGAAACAAGATTGACAGGGGCAATTTTCCCAAAATAACACCCGAAATTAAAAAAAAAAGTATTTTGGATCCTGATTATGAGATATTTCGGACATGACATCCCTATTTTAAAGTTGGGTATATGCCGCTTGGAAACCTCGGGAAGTGCCGTTTCCGGCCATCTAGAGGGTTTGTTAATCCCCAAATTTTCTTGTACGCTTCGCGCCAACTCATGGTGGCGCTACGCTTAGATAGTCAACAAGGTCATATCCCCCCACTCGGAAGTACGGATCGCCGCCCATGCATATGACACCATTTTGCATTTCAGCCCTTCTTCGAAAGCAAAAATTGTACACCCCTCCCCTTAGACCCATCCCCCAGGACGGCGATCATTCATGCCTGGCGCCCCCTCTATTGGAAAATCCTGGATACGCCCCTGTTTAGCATTAAGTGCCAAGATAAAGTTATAAGAAACGATATGACATATCGAACACCTTCCTCCAAAAACGACCCTCCTCACACCAGTGACTTCCATGAATGGCTTTTTAATGTCCAATCTGTTCCTTTCATGTATAATTTTTCTTTCAGATTATTGACAATTTTATTGTACAAAACGGTATTAAAATATACAAAGTATATGCAATATATGCAACATTTAAATAGTGGAATAAATATCATGTAGAATGGTGGCGTGGGAACCAAATATATACTCGGTGAGCTAAAACAAATAAAGGCATTCTTTGGGCTTGGCCGGGAATTGAACCCGGGACCTCTCGCACCCTAAGCGAGAATCATACCACTAGACCACCAAGCCATTGATTACTTCACCGTTTAGAAACATATATAGGTTTAGTTGGTGGTTGTACTTTATGCTTGTCCTGTGCAGGCTGTAAGAAAAACACTTCAAAGCAATATGTGTGTTTTGGTTACATTTCTGACAACAAGTAACGTTAGCATGTTTTTCTTCTATATATTTTTCTTCTTTCTTTGTTTTAACCTTCTTCTACTTTTCTGTGTTGTAGGCTTGTTAGAAATTATTGCTTTGTAATGAATAGTAAAACCCGTTGTTCTCATTCTCACGTTATAGACACCATGCGCACACACACATAACTGTGTAAAAATAAAGAAGCTACTTCATATTTCTTTCAGTTTATGAACAATTTTATTTTAGAAAACATTTATAAATATACAAATTATACAATATTTACAGTTTAGAAATAAACAGAAAAGCAACTCGGCAGTAAGTTACATATCATAGGCACCAAATACACACAACTAGAACGTTACCAGAGCAAAAGTTTCTGTAAATGTTCTTTCTTCTCTTCGTAGTGAATAACGTTTCACTCAATCATAAGGTCCGCCAAAAGCAATTACGAATGGGCTTGTCCGGGAATTGAACCCGGGACCTCTCGCACCCGCGAGAATCATACCACTAGACCAACAAGCCACTGATTACCTGAACTTTTAGTAATCTATATAGGGTTGTACTTTATGCTTGTCCTATGCAGGCTGTCAGAAAAAAAATACTTGAAAGCAGTACTATTATGCGTGTATTTGGAAACAATTCTGACAACAAGGAACGTTAGCATGTTTTATTTTATATATATTTCTTCTTCTTTTGCTTTCTTTTTTACCTTCTTCTACTTTTCTGTGTTGTAGACGAATAGTAAAGCCTGTTGTTCTTATTCCCGCGTTATGTCACTAGAGAGACATGTCCCATGCACACACATAACTATGTAAAAATAAGAAACTAATTCATCTTTCTTTCAGTTAATTAACAGTCGTATTGTAGAATATATTTATAAATATACAAATTATACAATATTTTCAGCCTGGAATTAAACAGAAAAGCAGCCCTGAAGTATGTTAAATATGAAAAATAGGCAGCAAATACACACAACTAGAACGTTACCGAAAGCAAAAGTTTCTGTAACTTTTCTTTCTTTGTAATGAATAACGTTTCACTCAATCATAAGTTCCGTCTTAAACAATTATCTAGGGCTTGTCCGGGAATTGAACCCGGGACCTCTCGCACCTAAAGCGATACTCATACCACTACAAACAAGTCATTGATCGTTTAACTTCGTTCCTTTGCCGTTGTACATGTTTGGCGAGTAAACACTTTAATTATGCCATGTGTCTCATTACAAGTTTGACAATAGGTGTAACGTTAACGTGTGTTTTGCACTGGGTCGTGTGCATGTTAGGGTTTCTATATTTGTGTGAAAGAAATTGACATGTGTTGAATTAAATTAATATTGTCATATGTCAGTTTTTGTGCTATGATTAAATTATATATGCATATTAATATGCCACATAATCCAAGCAGTTGGAATTAGAATAAACGTTATGCTAAACGTTATGTTCACAACGTTCATCAAAATTTGCATACATGCCAAAATTGGAAACCATGGCCAGCAGTATCTTGATATGCATTTTAATTGGTTGTGCAAGCCTAGGATGACTTATCCGGACAGCTTTGCTTTTTGTCAATGCCAATATAGTCTCATAGCTAGGCCTGTATACTCGATTTCTTCCAACCAGAATATTATAAAATAACATGTGACACTGGTCGTCCAATGAGAGCACGAATAACTGACATATGTCAATTTAATTGGATATATGTCGATTTCAGGACTTATTTCACACTATGTGTCGATTTCATCCAATCAGAGCACGAGAAACATAAATATGTCAATTTAATTCGACATGTCGATTTCGGGACTTATGGCACACTAGGCGCACCATAAGCGTCCACGTAACTCACCGGAGAGATTCCAGGTAGCATACGTCCATTAAGGACCCAATGACTTATACACACTAAATCACAAAAATAATGTGGTCTCTAAGTCAAGATAGAAGTTCTCACTAGCTAAACGCTACCCATCACTGGATAGCTGACAAGTTGGCCTTTCATGACACCATCAGTTTCCCATATCATGACCTGAAGATTTATTGCTATCAGAGCCTGAAGTTTTCGTCACTTGTGAACTCTTCACTCAGTAATAAACAATTTTCGTACGCTGCTCCTGGGAGGCCTAAAGGGGTCTACAATCGCCACAATTGACCCAATTTTGCACCAAATGTTCTTCCATTCATGTTCTTCAAAATGCATGCCACATAATCTAGATCCGGATTGCTAACATATCAAGAAAGATGTTCTCCTACTACATTTTGGCACTTTTCCTGAGCTAGGTGAACATCTGGTCGGATTGATATAGACTGTAAAAGGAGTATGCCTCCTTCCAAAGCTTGGGCATATTTGTTAAATTTGAACGGGCGCCCTCTTTTTATATTTCAATTTCAATGACCGGGAACTTATGATGTTGTCACACAAGATACGTACAGAATTGTCATCAACATAAGGTAACATTCAGGCTATTCCACCATACATTACCAATACCAAGAAGACAGAACACATAATACTTTTTGTCGGAGATGGCTTCCATCATAGTCCTTAATTAAGACATTGATATCGTTTTTCGCTATCCTGTTGCTTAATCATTGTCTTCCATTTTCATGTTAACGATATTGTTTTAAACTTCTACAGTGTGTGTACTGTTTTCGCGAAATAAATTTTCTCACTGTCTCAGTGGTAAATAGTACTACTATAGCACTAGTCCCGTGCTTAAAGACTTCTAATTAGGAAGAGAAGCTTGGCTGTAGTATAGAATTCTAACGATGGACCAAAGTAAACGGCAAAGTCCAGTCAATAAATTAGTCTACATAAACATATCCAAAGCAATGCTTCGATCTAGCCAACAACCTTAAAGTTAAACACTAAACATCCAGGTAGCCAAGGCCTATACTTCTCGAAAAGATTGCTGAGGTTTGATAATAATAACAATAATATAAATTACATTTATGTAGTGCTTAATACAGTATTTTAAAGTGCTTTACAAAGTAGGAAACCAAGGAGAAAAAGGAATCAAACAGAAATGTATTAAGTTGCCTCTTGAAAATACAGAGGGAGGGAGAGTCACGAACGTGAAGTGGGAATCTTAATGTCAATAGGAATTATTTCTGTGGTTGACTGGAAATTAAACAGGTTTTTAATTTTTGTCTTGCCAGTCTTGTTTAACAAAAAGGTTAAGGCTAGACTTAAACCTAGCCAACACCTATGTATGTATACCAAACTTCTGATGGTAGGTTTGGCAACCAGAAGGAACAAAATGGCTAAACTAATGTGAAACAGTGGCTACAGTATTTGATTGCTCCAGTTATCTTTAAATATTTTGTCTTGACACTTTACATTGTCAAGGAGTATTTCTATAGACTAGGTGTTTTTTCTAGCCAAAGAAGGATTGCTTTCCCTGGAAGTGAAAATATTACATTAATGTTTGACAATGAATTCACTACAGGGTCTGTATTTTCTTTGGCTTGCTTATCTAGGCCATATAGCCCAGTGTATAATTTAGTTTGTATAACTAGCAGTTTGACTTTTGCAAGCTCTAAAATTTGTCTCATATCAGATATTATAATTCCTGTGATAAAAAAGCTGCTGTACATCTTTATATTTGTACAGCAATTTACCAATTTTGCATGATATGGGAAATTTGGGATGAGATCCTAGATATGTTATTCCGGGCTGTGGCCTTGAATGGAAATAGAAAATAATGGCCATCTTTATGGCCACATTTAATCATTGGCCACAGTGGCCACATTGGCCACATTTAATCATTCTCACTAGCAACAATGGTTTGCATATGTTGATGTCTTGCAGAATAATCCATTCTGCTTTTTGGTACATGTATTTAAGGTTGAATCTGAATTGTCATTTAATTCATCATTAAAATTACAAGAAACAGTTAGACAGTTCTTGTATACAAAGGATATTGTTTAGCTATGATTTGTTTAAGCCTTTAGTTCTCAACCAGAATACATTTGCAGACCTATATCCTTTTCTCATTTGCAGGGCCAAGTATGTAATCGTCTGCGGTAGAGACTAAGTACACTTGGTTGATGATACTTTGCCTTTATGAAGAGAACAGTTGATAGAGGTTCAGAAGATAAAACAGAAAGATATTATTGAGAAAGATGAATGTCGGAAGCAGCATCAACTTTGATGGCAAAGCTTTTGTTGATCAACAGGAGGCGGAATTAGAGCAAGAGGAAAAGAACAGAGAACAGGAGGTATTGTAATTGGTTAGTTAGGATAACTTGACCAGACGTTCCTGATTATCGGGATAATCCCCTGATTAACAAGTGTCCCCAAAAATGTCCCAGATTTAACAGAAAGTCTCGCACAGACAATTGCAGAGATTAACACAAGAATTATAATGTAAGATAGAGGCCTATCCTACTATATACACAGAGTAATGTACAAGCATGACAGTGTTTACCACAACATAGAGGTTGTGTACTCCTGTACTGAAATTTTGGCCTACTCTTGATTATGTCATGTCTGTGCTCTACCAGACTTGCCTTTTGTGCTCAAAGGGGAGGGGACACCCCTTGCCCTTAGACTCCTTCCCAAGGTCACCTTCAACATTTTGTCCCAGCTCCCTACGTTAAAAATATGTTTACTTTAAGTTAGGATCAGAGCTAGGTGGGATAAGCTAGAAAATAATTTCGGGTGGTAGATGGAGCAATTAGTTCAGCAGATTTGGTCCATATACAGTATTTGTTAGGATCAGGAAGGTGTGGGAACGAAGACATAAATTGTTGATCAACAGAATTGAGAGTGGTAAATGTAGCAATAGTAACATAGTTTGAGCAGAAAAGGAGGTAAGATACAGAATCAGGGATGGATGGTGAAAGCAATAATTTATTCACAATAACAGGGCAAATAGCCCTGCTAAAATATATAATGAGTTGTGTACTCCTGCTAAAATACAAATTCTACTAAAATGTTAGTTAGCATAAGTGATTGTTCATCAACAAAATTAGGGAAATGAAAAGAAATATGAAGGTATAGAAATTATGTAACTTACAATCAGGAATGGAAAGAAGTTGCTTTCCTGATCTGAACCTCAAGGGACAGAAAAAAGTTGTTTCAGGGACTGAAAATCTGTGTACATTCAAAGTGATATTGCGGGTGTGTATACCAGGAAAACTTTGAAACTTTGAAATTATCAATGGAAGTAGTATGGTGCACTCAAGATATTTCACATTGTCTAAGGCTATTCAGGTAAGTGAGGCTGAGTTTTGTTTAACATGGTAAACGACAGGTTGACATTTTTTGGGTGTTCATGCTATTGGCAATTTACTGATGAATAAAACTGATGAATAAAGAAAGTCCATGTATTCTATGTAATGTTTAAGTCGCAAAGAGCAGGTAGATGTGCACTCCAAACAGGTAGACTGTGTTTATTTTTAATCTGCTGAAGTCCATCTTTTCTATGTAATGTTTATGTTGCAAAGCAAAGGTAGGTGTGAACACCGAACAGGTATTGTGTTCATTAATAGTCTTCTGAAGTCCATGTATTCTATGTAATGTTTACGTTGCAAAGCACAGGTAGGTGTGAACACCTAATAGGTATACAGTACTGTGTTTATTTTCAATCTGCTGAAGTTTATCTTTCCTATGTAATGTTTGCGTTGCTAAGTCCAGGTAGGTGTGCACTCCAAACAGGTTTTCTGTGTTTTTTTAGTGTGCTGAAGTTTATGTATTCTATGTAATGTTTATGTTGCAAAGCACAGGTAGGTGTGAACACCGAACAAGTTTACTGTGTTTATTTAGTCTGCTGAAGTGCATGTATTCTATGTAATGTTTACGTTGCAAAGCTTGGGTAGGTGTGAACAACTAACAGGTATAGTACTTTGTTTATTAATAATCTGCTGAAGTAGACTAGGCTTTGTACAGTACAGAACTATGTAAATGATTCTCAGTATTGGTGTTAGTTTTTTGAGCCCGAGACAAGAATTTAAAGATCTTTTGTTACATTTATGAAACAAACTTCAACTGTTTGTTCAAGTGTATTTGATGACAAGAGAACTTACTCTGCAAATATCACCAGCTGTGTTAGATTGGAGTGAAAAGGTCTCCAGAGGAAACCATTTTGTGATGGTCTTTTGGAAAGATTTTTTGTTAAATGTCCGTTTCCCCAATTTTGAAAAGAATTTCCCAACTAGAAATAGTAGCAGATTGAGAGCGTAAAAATGTTTCATTCCATCTCTTGGGAAATTTCAATTTACTGTACCGTGCAATGCACGGCGTGCATTGATTTAGTGAATGCACACAAGGTCAAGTTTAACTTTACTGAGCAAGCTGTCGTCTGCAATGTTTTGGAGTTTTCAAGGTAAAACGCAATTAATAGTTTATGGAAACTACAATCACAGTAATTACGGAAAAGCACTGTACATAGTAAATAAAAACAGTAATATTCACCAAGGGTTTAAATTCATGTCTAATCTGTCCTACCCTTCATGGCCAGGGTCAACGTATGACACGATTACCCTTTCAGATTTTCTGACGGTAAGTAGCCTACAACTGTCTCATACTGATAAGGATGAACACCTTGCAATTTTCTTTCCCCAGGACTACGACCATAAACCTCTCTATCACATTGTCAATCTATTACATTTACGTGATGGTTTGCTGCTCTTAACTTAAAATATCATTCCATGAGATGTCATTTTTGCGATTAAGTGATTTTGCTCACTGTTACTCACTGATGCACTACTCCGCATCAAAAGATTTACCTTCTCATGTTATTGGTGCCAACTGTACCTGAATGGGGAGGTTTCACGCTTTCACCAACAATTTTACAAAGCCGAAGTCTCAAATCTTGCAACCAATATGGGGATGAACAAATTTCCATTAGCCATCTGCTAGATTATGAGCCTGCTGTATATTATTTTAACTATTATTATGATCACTTCTTTCATTTTGTGGAAGGGTGGCCATCGTTTTTAATCTTTTGTTTCTGCTCACCAAGCATCATACTCCGTACACGTACAGCTAGCTCACATAAGAACCATGAAGGCTTTGTTTCGCTGTGTTTGCATCATAAGAGTGTTTATTCAATTTTCTTTCTTATAACACTCAGCTGTTGAAACTCTTAAAACTAGTACGCACTTACAATTTCTTAAAACAGTTGGTTTATGTAACTTTAGACATAATCAGCAAACCATAGCAGGAGAAGAGTTGCAAGAATTCCAGATCATGGAATTACTGCCCTCTACATCTGACAGTCAATATAAAAACATTTTAAATCAAAACTTGAAGAACATACATAGATGTAAAATATATCAGAGAAGCAAGTTTGAGTTTTTTGGAGATGGAGTTGGGGTTTTCCTTTTTGCTCCTTCTTTCAGCCTGGAGTCTGAACAATAGAAATACTGATGTGAACTAAGGTAACTACAATTTGTTTATAATAATAGGTCCAGTTCCCCCCCCCCCCCCCCCCCCCAGGTTTGACTTTACTTTAATGTGTGAATACATGTGACTACAGTATATCGTTGCATGAATAAACACGATAGGGTAATTGTAATTTGATTATTCATGCATGGCAAGTTAGATATTAGCTAGATCAATAAAGCTTGAAACCAAGCATGCTTGTGACCACAGGATCTATACGGTACCTGGACTAAGAGGACCAAGGCAGAGGAAATGATGATCCATGAGATGAAGATAAAGGCTCTCTGAAACCGCACCCAAACCCACACCTTCCACTCACGTCTTCTGCTCACATTTCGAATGGATAGACTTAGACTATATCTTAGGCATGATAAGAGGTGGAGGGGGGGGGGGAGTCATAGCACTATAGCCATGGAGCCCATGGTCAGTAAGGGGGCCTGAGATCAATTAGATCGCCCAGAGGAATAACAGATTAAGAATACTGTATTCTCACTTTCATAGCCCATACCAATGGAAAACTGAAGATTTCCGCACTTGGTTTGTCTTTGGGGCCCGATATGGCTTTCAACTACACTGCACTACCTACCACTGGGAGCACTAGTTCCCCGTGGGAACACTACTTCCCAGTGTGAGCACTGCTTCCCAGTGTGAGCACTACCTACAAGTGCGAGCACTACTTCCCAGTGTGAGCACTACTTCCCAGTGTGAGCACTACTTCCCAGTGTGAGCACTGCTTCCCAATGGGTGCATTACTTCCCAGTGCGAGCATTACTTTCCAGTGGGGAGCTACTTTTCAGTGGAAAACTACTTCCCAGTGGGGTGCACTACTTTCCAGTGGGAGAACTACTGCCGAAAGAAAGTCTCTTTATGATCATCCCTGCAAGATATAATTTGTCCTGACATGGACGTGCCATTCCAGTTTGAGTTTACTCACTCTCTCACCTTGGTGGTTTAGCAAAGTCAAGGATATTTTAATATGCCTTCAGATACATGTAGTCATATGAAAGGCAGGGCGGGAAAGGTAATTTGTTCCGATGAGCCTTGGATTAACCTAACTAGTGATGAACAATCAATTCAAGCCACATTAGAAATCAATAGCATGTGTATTGATTAGAGTTTGAATTCCTACAGATTAAAGAAAGACTTATTCATTGTCTGATCAATGTCTTGGTTTCCATTACATTGTTCAAAGGAATGCTTACTTTGTTAAAAGCAATAAAAAGTGCATTCTATGGGGTGATTTTGTATGCATGCGTAACCACAACATTAGCTGTTAATCCCTTGGAGAAGTGTTGGAGCCTGATATCCCGGTGAAATATTGATCCAGGGAGAAAGGATTCTGTGCACAGAGGTCTTGTCATGTTTGTAACAGGGTTACTTCTGGTGAATTTGTGGTTTGAAGTGACCAGCAGGGAGACCAGCAGCTTCATTGCTTCATATAGCTTAGTTTGGTAAAGTTCAGAGGGAAAGCTTTACTTATTTATTTAACATTAAAGGGTATACTCGGTTAGCGTCAAGCTAATCTGTGTCGCGGCCCTAAAGACTTATAAAAACTATTTGATCATAATAAAAATAATATAGAATACAAACGTAAACAATGAGACGACAATGAAAAGAAAACAAACAAAACTTACAAAAATTGACAACAGTTGGCATAAAATACAACATGGAACAATCGATAAATTGAAATTAAGAGCATAAGAAATTAGTTTAAGTCCTGGATAAAATGTTTAACTTGGTATTTAAGGAGTTGGCATTCTTACACTCCTTTGATAACTCATTCCACTCCTTTGCAGGAACATATGAAAATGTAATCAGGAAGGGAGAATTCATGCTTTCTTCCTGAAGAGGAGGGAAGGGGTGGAGGTGGGGGCAAAGGTTTAATGTAGAGGAGAGGGATGGAATGGCTTCCATCATGTTACTGTAAATGTGAGAACGGATGACCCTCACACAGAACGGAGTTATTCTATTTTCATTGATAAATTTGTATTACGCTTACCATACTTTGCTTTTGTATATGATGGTTAAGTTGACAGTATATGTGCTTTTGTAAGGGGTCAGCCAGGTTGCACAATGTCATAAAGCCAATTCTACTGTTAAGTGTCCTTCTGTATCATGCTTTATACCACTCATACTGACAGTATGAACAGTTCCTTAGAATTCTTTACCTGACAGAAACATGAATGTACTTAACAGTACTGACAAGACAAATTATCCTAACTGGGTGAAAGGGTTAATACTGAAAATGAACAAACCTGTCTTGATTATAGGTACTATTATTGTCATTTACCAAGTGTTTCATGCCAGGTCATTATTCCCTCCTCCCTTGCTATCACCCCCCCCCCCAGTGTTCAACAAATATGCTGGAAAATAATATAAGAGATGATGGGACTTGTAGAGCTGGTACATTAATAGAAAGTTTCTCTCATTAGACCTTTTAATTTCCAATCAAGTGTGTGAATGACTAATGTGATCTGACATAAATCTACATAAGAAGGGACGTATTCCTACACACATAGAAAAGACTCGTGTGGCACACCTTTTGTCCAAAGGGTTGTCCAATTGTCCATCACGACCGAAATTGCTGTTCGGACACCCAAAATCAGCTTCAGTGCAGGTCATCCAGCTGGCAATTAGTTGTTGACATCTAGGTCAGATTGAACATTAATTAATAAATAACCCCAACTATGAAAATGATAAATTAATAACACCCTCCATTACATTGGAGATACTGAAAAAAAACGAACATGTACAGACTGAGACTCCATCAGAAAGTCAGTTTCACTGGGCCAAAAGCCCAGTGTTCTATTCACCAAATTTACACAACTCTCCTTCAGTGTACATTTTGGTCATTCTTTGAACACTATTTTGCTACTTTTTTCTGGAAACCCAATTTGCTGTTCGGAAAACAAAGAAACAACCAAAAAGTATCCTAAAAAATCCTTAATTACTAGTACTTAGTGAACTTTGTATAGATTTGTATCATTCTATGATGAAACAAATAATTAACTTCTTCTGTCCTCACAGAAGTAATACTTGATGAGAGGGTAATCCCTTATCCTTGGCATTAATGAGATGCTTTTGTACTGTCACTTTAACCAGACTAACAACTACAGCTGGGCATAGCCACAGTTTAAGGTAAGACCCATTGTTCCCGTAGCTACCCCATTGGTTCGGTTATTGATTTATTGGACAAACCATGTTGTGATTCTTTGCTATTCAGTGGAAAGCCTTACTCCCTGGATAATAGGAAGGGGGAAAAAGAGATTTGTTCCTACCTGGAAAGAGGTTGATTAGACTGGGCTAAACAAAGTTTGGGTTTCACTTTATTGGACCGTTTCTTACCCCATGGTGCTGTCAAAGGAAATACTTGGAAGACTGTTTTAGAAATCTGAAACATTTTCTGGAACAGTCTCGTCACGATCCCAGGACCCTGGATGGATCATGTTTTAGGAATGATCAATTAATTTATCAGAAACTTGTCTTCTATGTTATCTCGGAAATTATGAAACATTCGGATTGTTTACGTTCGCCCAAAGCCATTTTACAATGTGATCAGTGAACAGTCTGTTTCTGCTGTCATTGATGGTAGACAGATATTTTTCTCACTAGATTTCAAAGTTTTTGTTAAAATACTGTTTTTTTCTAGCAAGGATTATGTAATTCAATTGTGGATCAAATAACTTTTCTACAGTGATATCTTGTCCTTATGATATCTTGGGACCTCCTTTAACCTCAGTGTGGACATTGGATACCTGTTGTACGGAGACCAATTCCAGTGTGTCTCAGTCTTAACTTTGGGGGAGATTTTCAATGCTTAATCTTGTTACCAGGAAATTAATTGTGATTAAAAATGCCTTTGGGACCTTAGAAAGTATTCCATGGGTCCCCTATTTCAGGTTTTGCAGGCTCTTTCAAGGTAAGTTGAAGTCAATTTAAATTTTGTTACTAGAAAGGAACTCAGATATGTTTGTTGTTGTACCATATCCTAGGAATAATATCCTGTGTTTCATGTAAATTTGAAGATTTATGGAACTTCTTGAGTATACGATTTTGAAAGATTCTGTATAAAAAACTGCATCAAATTTACAACTGCTTTTGCTTAATAACAACTGGTTACAACAGTTGCCTCTTTCTTATTGGACAATGCAATCTTACCATTTCAAAGATAATTTGGTTTTCGTAAAACCAGAAAAAGTTTTCTTTCGTATATCTGGTTTTGGCATCAAAAGAATAAGAAAAGGTTTCTAAAGTATTCCAATTTGATGTATAGAAATTGTTTGGAATTTCTAAATTAAAAATTGGTCAATAAAACACCAAAGTCATTTTTTTTAATGTATCCATGGTTACTCTCCATATATTGATGAATAGAATGGGGTTCTTGTTCACATTGTTGTGTCTGTGCCATTGAAAGCAGGTTGGTTAGAAAAATAAACTGGAAACCCTCTGTAGATTTGATTCAAGATTCAATTGTCAAGATATAAAAAGATGATAAAACGAATCCTTTGTTTCTTTTCACAAGAAAAAGTAGAAAAGGTTAGAGTGCTGTGACTTTGGTTTAGTCAAATACTGCAGCTCTTCTTCTTCTCCGGTGGAGTAATTTAGTTCTGATCATCTCACAGTGTATACAATGTAATTAATATTTGCATACAATATAAAAAGATAATGATGATAATTAATATCTGCATTAAAATTGCTCCATAAATGAATTACCTATGTTCCAGAAATATAATTTGAATTGTTTTGAAAACTCTTTTAACTTATAGCTAATGAAAATCTCTTGAACTAATTAGGTGGTTCTCTCCCATTGATTATAATTTCCAAACTGGTCACTTTTCTGTATTCTCATTAATTTGTATAATTAATTAATAACTAGGACCTCTATTTGAAGGTATATGTTCCAAAGCTAGATAATCCATTGATATTTAAAACGATGCAGTGCTTCTTAAATGTCTCACTGTATTCTGTAGTTCCCTCAAACAGACAATCAAGAATCTCGTTTTGTGCTAATTAATTAGTAATAATAATAATGATCAACAGTTATTTTACGATGCTAAAGCGACCACAAATGTGGGAGAAACAAGCAAGGTCTTATGGATTACAACTTACATGTAGCGTGGCTTCCAATTCAACATTTTAAACTCAAATTTGGAATCTGTTCAAGTTAGAAAGTCATTTCAGATGGGAAAACCGTAGATTGTTCTTGGGTGAAAAACCCACCATATTATGACACGGCCAGGAATTGAATCCTGAACTTCCTAATTGCTAAGCCTCATTGCTTCAAAACAAACAAGTTCAAGTTTTATGGAGGGAAATTATCATGTCATGGCAAATCTTAACATCAAGAAGCAAGCCTTAAAATTTTTAAAATTTTTATAGTGATGATAAATTCATTTAAACATTGCCAGTATAATCTAATGTGTCACCAAGGCATGCACCTCACAAATTTTTAATCTTTCAAGGACTGCACACAATAATTGTGACTGAAACAAATACATGAAAGAGTTATAGCAAAGCTAAAACAGAACCAGGAGGAAGTAGTTATCTTTATACTCTAAAGTTACCTGTATCTTAAACTTTAAACTCTTTCAAACCAAAACTTATGAAATGTACAATGGTGACATTAACATATAAGCACTACAGTGTTCCACAGTCATTGTAGTTTAGGTGTATAGTTCTATGGGTGTTTTGAATACCTGCTAAGTGCAGGTAGTCTTGCTTAATTGGAGGCTAAGCTTCTTAGGTCTGCTTTTAGATGTATTGATGTCCTAGCAGGTACAGAGAGTGACGTAGAGGCAGTACAAAGGAAGACAGTCAGCGTTTTATAAATTCATCGACATGTAAGGATGTCATTGATTGTGAAAATAAAGAGACTGTCCCGACTCTGAAATGCTTAGTTGTTCCTTTCTCCCAACGGATTTGGGCAGTCTCTGGAACTAACCGTGTTACGTCAATTGCAGACAATACCAGGTGGTGCAAAGAGAGAGAGAGGAGAAAACAAAAATAGTTTAGATATGAATAAAGGTTTAAGCATCACTCTGATGCTTGATTGATCAAAGGGGGGGGGAGGATCGAAAATAAAACATAGGAATTATAAAAAGGTCAACAGTGTGGTGCCCAGTTTTAGCATGCTAATAATTGCTAGACAATGATAAAAGTTCCTTCCAGAGGCTTTCTTGCACGGACACCCTCAAATGTTCCCAAATATTGAATAATTATTAAATATTGATGGACAATTTAAATGTATAGTATCATGGCACCGCTAAAGTGAGCATAGAATCTAAATAGACACATATAAACGAGGCTAAAATACTAATTTCATTATGGAACAAGGGAAATTATAGTAAATGGTCATAAGCTCACTAGCACACATAACATCTAAACTGCAAATTGTTACAGGACAACAAAAAAGGGGGGGGGGGAATAAAGATATTTAATACTGTATGTCATGTGAACCACCACCAAGAAAAGCAAAAAAGATTGAATGATTTATCTAGAATATCCACATCTAGAATGTGTCCAGAGAAGAGAGCTGCTTAATTGTTTGGGATAACAAGTTTCCTTTTAAGAAATCTGAATGCACTTTGTTTTGAACCTGGATGATATATCAACAGTACATGGTAGATAACACTATGGTACATTATTAAAAGACAACTTGACATGTTGGGTATCATATGCACAGTACTCGACAATAGTGATACAAACAGACCTGTCTAGAAGTAATGGATGGGAGGTGATTTGTAAATTTATAATTTAAAGGATGTTCTCTCTCTCTCTCTCTGAGTGATTTAAATATTATAATTAGAGATTTAGAGTCTCCTTTTTCTCCCCACACGCATCCTCAACCCCTTTCCTCCAACATCCCCCTTCCTTCTGCCCACTGTTCTGAGCTACATAAATTGCTTAAATGTTAAATGTGTAAGTTTCAAGTCCTCTGGTTTTAATCTGACAGTGGTGATGCCTTATCTGGGGCTGATGCCCTCGAATCACTAGGAAGTCTCTTGGATCTCGCTAGAGACAGTTCATCCCCAATTATACAAGATATATCAGATATTGAGAGCCTCCTTCAACAGGTAAGTTTACACCTGTAACATTAAAGATGATAAAGTGTTTAAAACTGTAAAGATGAAGTAGTTTTTAAATTAATGTATCGAAGCATCGATAACTGTGTTTTGGCAGTTTAATTGATTTTAAACGTAAGTACTGTACTGCTAATTTGTGTGTTATGTTGAAATTAGGCTCAGACACATGGTAAGTTGAACTGGTTGAAATCTTCTGTTTCTCTCAAATAATTAACCAATGGAAGCTTGCATAGATATACTGTATATGGTTTCCATGCAATGTTGCAATACTTTCTGCTAAATTGTTTGTATGTGGTGTGTTTCCTGTTTAAGGTAAGTTAAAACATGATCTTTGTTTACTCAAACTAAGAGCGACTTTCCATAAGATTTATCGCTGCATTAGGGACAGTATCATTATTTGTATTTAGTGTACCATGATGTCATCATTCCCTTGGCTCAACTTTCCTTCAACATGGATTGTTGAAAGGTATCTCAATCCTTTATTACTGAGTGCATAAAGTCTTTACAACGTATTACTTGATGCATATATATAGAGAGAGAAATGACTTTATGATGGCATGATAAAAGTGTGGTCTCTTAAACTTTTTTGACAGAGAGAGTTTATAAGTCACATGGGGGTGATGGTGGTTGATATGCTTTTCTTGTAAACTTGTGCAGAAACGATTTAAACATCATCAAAGGGAGGGAAGTTATGCCAAATTGCACCCTTGTTTGGAATTAATGGAGGGGATCACCGCCACCATTATTACTATGACCACCACAAATGATAAACACCATCATTCATTACCCTCATCACTGTCGATAAGTACCAACCGACAAACAAAACAAACTTGGTGAGGTCAATGATCAACTTTTGTACCTGATCTGATTTTCAAGACCTTTGACTGTATCATTGAGTATGTTCTAAATTTGGTCTTCAATCATCAGCTCCGAGAGCTTCTGACCAACGCATTACCAGATGACCTGCTAGAAGATGACGAAGACGACTACGAGAGCGGATCATCATCAGATGCCAGTAGTTTATCCTCTCAGGAGGATGAAGAGGCAGACGACAAGAGGTAAGAAGATGTAGATGATTTTACATTTAATGTTTAAAGAGGATCATTAACATAATCAATAAAAATAAAATAAAAATGTTAGCAAACTGCTTATCCACTAGAGAGCCTGTGTAGAAGAATGTGTAAAAGTAAGTTGGCCTGATGTTTCGATCCTAGCAGGATCTTCTTCAAAGGCTAAATGACAAGTAATGTTCAGTAACAGAAGGGACAAATACACGCACAGAATACAGACAGGTTAATGAGCATGGTGGACACAAAGAGATAGATGTAAGGGGATTAGATCATTAACGTCAGTGCTGTTCCTTAGTGGCTGTTACAGTTTGCAACGCGTCGTCCTCCTGTCACGCAAATTAGATTAGCACCAAATATTGTTACATTATACAGTAACTCTGGTTTCATTAAATGTGTTTATGTAGACAACGGATTGTATTGTTGAATTGTACCTCAAGAAGGTATATAATGTGTTAAAAGGATGGTTAATTTGTCAAGTATTATATTAAACAGATTCATATTTTTTTGAGACTCTTTCCAGTTTATTCATAACTGTGATAGAAGTTGTTGTTATTTGCCTTCTGTTATTGGATGCTATGGAATACATCTTACCAGTCACATCAAATATAGCACGAATTTTAACTGGAATGAAAAAGCAGTTGGATAAATATTGGAAATGCATACATACTTGCCTCAATTGATTACATTTACTGTAGAAATTAATGGTACTCAAAGATGACTTAGATAGATTGGAATATTAACCCTAATAAATGGCTTTGCAGTCCTACTGTAGTTACTGCAATTAGCTGTGAAGCTGATCTTCATTCATGACAAATGTGTGTCCTTATTTGACACCTTTTGCTTCAAAACATTTACCTATTTGATACACAGGCCACTTCCATGGAAGACTAAAGTTCAGGAGAACCAGAAAACATCCACACCTCATAGTAGAAGTCCCCCGCCCCTGGAAACTCCTGCCACTGGGATTGGGGGCAGAGGCAGGGGGAATGAAATAAGGTCCAATGTACACAAGGTAAATATGGTATTAATATTAACTCACCAGTAAACAAAGTGATGGCTAGAAATGATTCAATGAGCAGCTAAGAATTTGCATCTTTGCTAACATTCCTTGGAAATGGTGTACTGTCTTGTTATCCTTTACTAAGCAAGGGAGATTTCAAGAAACTTTGAAAACTGTTTATGTTTTCTTAATGACTCTTTTGACTGCTAAGATCCATAATTTGGTTTACCAGTCTCTGCATCCATTGGGAGAGAGTAAGTCACCTTCAAAGCTCCATTTTTGTGATGTTTCTGCTACAATCCCATAGCATTAGACTAGAGACTAGATATAAGGTATCTAAACGCATCACCTGCTGGGTTCCACCACCAAGATCATACCAGGAATCGTGAGATTAGGCATTAGAAACTTCCAAGGTTTGCAGTTGAAAATATCAAACATATTACACTAAATTTTGTGAGACAAAGAAACATTCTATGTTAGAATGAATGATCTAGTAACCCGCTATTTAGGACCAGCCTACTATAAATTGTAACTCCACAGATTATTAAGTTTAACGGATATTTATCCAGGTCTGCGTGCTATTACATGTAGAACAACACATAGGGTGACTTCCTCAATACCAGATTTGGGAGGAAGGGAAAGTGTGTGGAGTCCTTGATGTTGAATTAGGGGACCTACTGTATAGATGTTACTTTATATTCAGTATGTTAGGTAGACAGGTAAGAATTCTGCCCCATTAATCCCCACACCAGTAAGCTTTGGGGATTATGTGTGCTACTTTTACGGCTTGGTGAGAGTGAAACCCCTACCCTTAACACCACACACACACACATGCAAAGAGGAGTAATAAAACAGATTTTGATTCAGCTGGATCAGTTGGCATACTAAGTGCTAAAAGCAAACAGGTCACCCCTCAAGACCACGAGAACTGTTCTTAACTAGCCTTGGCAACTACTGTAGCAGCATAACTGCCATGAAACAAGTTTGAGAAGAATGAAAAGAAACCAAAGGTTGACAATCTTCCCTGTGTTTGTTTTGTCTCCTAGAATAATGGCAATGGTCATTTTCAGCAAGAGGACAAAAGTTACGGTCTCCAACCGCCCCCTGAGAGGAAGTCTGTTTCACCACACTCTTCCGATGACCAGCAGTATGCAGGGAGCAGGAGAGAGGCGGAGGGTTCCGAATACGTGACTGATCAACATCAGGGCATCCCCAGGACTAGCACCAGTTATCAACCCCATGTCTATTATCCAAATCAGGGCCCATATTATGAAAACAGGCCCAGACAAGATATGAACCCCCAAGTGGTGAAACCAGGGCCAGGGGACATGAACTGGGATCAGGCACACCTGGAGAATCGAAGGGAGAGTCAACAGTACGAGCCCTCGGAGAGGAAAGCTGGGCCGGATAGCTATCCTTCCAAAGGGTTGGATAACAATGGCTCGCTAGCACCGAGTGTGGGCCAGAACACCGAAATCAATGTTTATCCCGTGCAGGATAATGCAGGCACTCCGAAGATACATTACACAGGCGGCAAGAATGGTCTCGGCCAGAGGGATCGTGTAGCGATGGAGGCTGAGCAAGGGGAGAGGTACCCTGCTATGGGACGGACCGCTAGTGTGGACCTTCTCATGGCTCAGGAATATGAGAACCTGCAAGGGCACTATCTACATGCAGGTAAGGTTGAAGTAGGTTTCTTGGTCCCTCAGAAGGGAGTCTCTCACCTCCTCTCAGGAAAACTCTTGACAATCATCCTTGACAAAAACAGTGTTGGTTTTAGTTTATAGAACTTTAAATTATCAGGTAATTATCCAGTATTAAAGTGAGAATGCTAGTTAGTCCAGTAATAAAGTGAGAATGCTAGTTAGTCCAGTATTAAAGTGAGAATGCTGGTTAGTCCAGTATTAAAGTGAGAATGCTAGTTAGTCCAGTATTAAAGTGAGTATGCTAGTTAGTCCAGTAATAAAGTGAGAATGCTAGTTAGTCCAGTAATAATGTGAGAATGCTGGTTAGTCCAGTATTAAAGTGAGAATGCTGGTTAGTCCAGTATTAAAGTGAGAATGCTTGTTAGTCCAGTATTAAAGTGAGTATGCTAGTTAGTCCAGTAATAAAGTGAGAATGCTAGTTAGTCCAGTAATAATGTGAGAATGCTGGTTAGTCCAGTATTAAAGTGAGAATGCTGGTTAGTCCAGTATTAAAGTGAGAATGCTTGTTAGTCCAGTATTAAAGTGAGTATGCTTGTTAGTCCAGTATTAAAGTGAGAATGCTAGTTAGTCCAGTAATAAAGTGAGAATGCTGGTTAGTCCAGTAATAAAGTGAGAATGCTAGTTAGTCCAGTATTAAAGTCCAGTATTAAAGTGTCCAGTAGTCCAGTAGTCCAGTATTAAAGTGCTAGTTAGTCCAGTAATAAAGTGAGAATGCTAGTTAGTCCAGTAATAAAGTGAGAATGCTAGTTAGTCCAGGATAAAAGTGAGTATGCTAGTTAGTCCAGTAATAAAGTGAGAATGCTAGTTAGTCCAGGATAAAAGTGAGTATGCTAGTTAGTCCAGTAATAAAGTGAGAATGCTAGTTAGTCCAGTAATAAAGTGAGAATGCTAGTTAGTCCAGGATAAAAGTGAGAATGCTAGTTAGTCCAGTAATAAAGTGAGAATGCTAGTTAGTCCAGTAATAAAGTGAGAATGCTAGTTAGTCCAGTATTAAAGTGAGAATGCTAGTTAGTCCAGTAATAAAGTGAGAATGCTAGTTAGTCCAGTAATAAAGTGAGAATGCTAGTTAGTCCAGGATAAAAGTGAGAATGCTAGTTAGTCCAGTAATAAAGTGAGAATGCTAGTTAGTCCAGGATAAAAGTGAGTATGCTAGTTAGTCCAGTAATAAAGTGAGAATGCTAGTTAGTCCAGTAATAAAGTGAGAATGCTAGTTAGTCCAGTATTAAAGTGAGAATGCTAGTTAGTCCAGTAATAAAGTGAGAATGCTAGTTAGTCCAGGATAAAAGTGAGAATGCTAGTTAGTCCAGGATAAAAGTGAGAATGCTAGTAAATCCAGTATTAAAGTGAGAATGCTAGTTAGTCCAGTAATAAAGTGAGTATGCTAGTTAGTCCAGTATTAAAGTGAGAATGCTTGTTAGTCCAGTAATAATGTGAGAATGCTTGTTAGTCCAGTAATAAAGTGAGAATGCTAGTTAGTCCAGGATAAAAGTGAGAATGCTTGTTAGTCCAGTAATAATGTGAGTATGCTAGTTAGTCCAGTATTAAAGTGAGAATGCTAGTTAGTCCAGTAATAAAGTGAGAATGCTTGTTAGTCCAGGATAAAAGTGAGAATGCTAGTTAGTCCAGGATAAAAGTGAGAATGCTAGTTAGTCCAGTATTAAAGTGAGAATGCTAGTTAGTCCAGTAATAAAGTGAGTATGCTAGTTAGTCCAGTATTAAAGTGAGAATGCTTGTTAGTCCAGTAATAATGTGAGAATGCTTGTTAGTCCAGTAATAATGTGAGTATGCTAGTTAGTCCAGTAATAAAGTGAGAATGCTAGTTAGTCCAGTAATAAAGTGAGAATGCTAGTTAGTCCAGGATAAAAGTGAGAATGCTAGTTAGTCCAGGATAAAAGTGAGAATGCTAGTTAGTCCAGTAATAATGTGAGAATGCTTGTTAGTCCAGTAATAAAGTGAGAATGCTAGTTAGTCCAGTAATAAAGTGAGAATGCTTGTTAGTCCAGTAATAAAGTGAGAATGCTAGTTAGTCCAGTATTAAAGTGAGAATGCTAGTTAGTCCAGTATTAAAGTGTGAATGCTAGTTATAGTTAGTCCAGTAATAATGTGAGAATGCTTGTTAGTCCAGTAATAAAGTGAGAATGCTTGTTAGTCCAGTAATAAAGTGAGAATGCTAGTTAGTCCAGTAATAAAGTGAGAATGCTAGTTAGTCCAGTATCAAAGTGAGAATGCTAGTAGTTAGTCCAGTAATAAAGTGAGGTTGCTAGTAGTTTAATAGTCCAGTATTAAGTTAAATGGTTTCATGTGTTATATGACGCCTTGCACTATCTCCTTATACCAGGTGCAACTTCAAGTGGTCAGCAGTACGCACAGATGCAGATTCTTTACCAGGCACGAGGTCGCGAACTAGAGCAACTTACCGGCCAGTTACGCATGCTCCAGGAGGAGAGCGCCCGGGAGAAGCGGATTCTTAATCACCAGCTGGCTCTAGCACAAGGTGAATACGTCTTTCACCTGTTTTTCTATGAAGTCGTTTACCAAAGTTTGAGATCTATGTTTGTTATTAATGGAATGGTAACATTGCTAAAAGAAGTCTAATACCAACTACTAGTGCATAAGAAATCTTAACTTTTTCCTTAAATATTCATCAAGGAAATTGTTAATTGCAAAAAGATTGTTTTTATCTCAATTGCATGCAATATAACAATGGCTACTAACCAGCATCTCTTGCAAAGAAATGCTTAGTAGCGAGAATTCTAACTTATGGCAGGATCTCTCAATGTTAAATCACAATGACTGAAGTCACTGGTTCAAATCCTGCTCATGAACGATAGTTTCTTACTCTCTTCTAGTGAGTAAGGGAACCAAACAATCAAATTATCGTTATCCAAAGTGTCGTATAATAGGCAATGATTCCATCGGACAATAAGCTAACAAATTGATATCAATATTTTACTCTTTTGTTTTGTTTACTTTCAATTTTAGGTGAAAAGAATGGCTTATCTACAAGTTATGAACAGACTAAACATCTTCTGGCTTCGTCCAAGGATGAGAACTTGAAACTGGAGGGACACTATCAGGCAGCGACAGCTCAGATACAAGCCTTAACGGCCGCTAGAGATGAGGTCAGTCCTGTTGCTAGGATAGAGGTCAAAGGTCAACAAGCATTTGCTTCACAGTGTCACAGAGATTACTGTTATGCTACTTATACTAATTACACGTGACATTAACTCATGTGCTTCAGGCTAATATTAGGTACAACTTTACCAGTTGGTGTGTCAGTTATGTTTAGTTGATCAATATTTGTGACATCACAACCAACACAATGTTGCAAAAAATGTCCTGAAAATACAATGTAGACATTTGAAGAAGATGCAATAAATCATAAGTTTCTATTTTATATCTCCAAAATCTTTATATTTTACAGCAATGTGTGCAGAGCATATCAAAACTTAACCACATCCTTTAAAAAGTGTCTTTTCAATTTGAATTTTTGTTTTGATGAGGTAAAAATGGCTTCTAAAACTGAAATATTTTTGACTGTCACAGATAATGAAGAAACTGCAGACCACAGAGACGAAGGTGGAAACAATGACCAAAGAACTGACGGAGATTCAGAAGTCGCAACCTCTGGCCAGAGCAAGAGAACACCAGGACACAGTCTTGGCAGAGATGCAGCGTAAACATGAAGAGGAGATTACAGACCTTCAGGGAAGGCTTCAAAGGGTCATATCAGATCTGGAGGAGAAGGTAAAGTTACATGACTTTTGATAGATTGTCAAAACTTGTACGTGGGCTTTTCAGAAATATTTGTTCTCTGCCACATTTGTTTCTTTTAGATCATAAACCCTTTCATGAAGGGAAGGACATTGTTCCCAAAATGTAAGTGAAACAGAGAGAGACAGGAAACTCACCTGTACTCCCTAACCCCTTACCCCAACCCCTCCCCCCTCAACACAAAGTTTTAACAAGCTAGGCTATAGCTATATAGTGTGAAAATAGTTATCACATGTAAGCAAAATCACATGACTTTCAAGCAATCAAACTGACGTATGAACTGTTCCAAATATTTATCTAATAGAAACAGGATATTCATACTGTGAGTACAAGTACTTTTAATCGTGACATGATATCATATTATTTGAAGATTGTCTCAACTGGGGGGAGTGTAGGAAAGATTGTACAGCCTTTCCTAACAGTAGCGGTACTAGCTAGCTGTGTTGTTGTTGTGTCATCTCAAATGAACTTTGACCTCATTTGCATTCGTTATCATCTGGCTATCTCAGCTCATGACATGGAGCAATAACAAGAAGATGACTTTAATGAAAGGTCAAAACATAAGTGTACTTCATAGAAAGTAATTATCCTTCTCTTGTAAATCATGTACACTACCACTTTCTAAAAGCCAATCTCTTTGTTTTGTATGTCTAGTTAATTCAACAACAACCTTAAAAAGCTTAAGTATTATAATAGTGCATTGTTGATGGCGACAACCTTAAATAGCTAAGGTATATCAATGGCAGCATTGTTGATGGCGACAACCTTAAATAGCCAAAGTATTACAATAGCAGCATTACAATAGTTGCATGGTATGATGATGACGACCTTAATTAGCTTAAGTATTACTATGACAGCATAATTGATGGCAACAACCTTAAATAGCTAAGGTTTTACAATAGCAGCATTGTTGATTGCGACAACCTTAAATATCTAAAGTATTATCATAGCAGCATCGTTGATGGCGACAACCTTAAACAGCTAAATTATTATAATAGCAGCATCGTTGATGGCGACAACCTTCAACAGCTAAAGTATTACAATAGCAATATCGTTGATGGCGACAACCTTAAATAGCAGCATCATTGATGGCGATAACCTTAAATAGCTAAAATATTACAATGGCAGCATCGTTGATGGAGACAACCTTAAATAGCTAAAGTATGATAATAGCAGCATCGTTGATGGCGACAACCTTCAACAGCTAAAGTATTACAATAGCAATATCGTTGATGGCGACAACCTTAAATAGCAGCATCATTGATGGCGATAACCTTAAATAGCTAAAATATTACAATGGCAGCATCGTTGATGGAGGCAACCTTAAATAGCTAAAGTATGATAATAGCAGCATCGTTGATGGCGACAACCTTAAATAGCTAAAATATTACAATGGCAGCATCGTTGATGGTTCATCTTTCTCATTTTCCTCTCCTCAGGAGGCTCTGTCAAATCGTTTTCAGTGTCAGCTTGAGGAACATCAGCGATCCCTCCAGCAGAACCAGATCCAACATGGAGAGACGGTGAACAGGCTAACAGCTCAGCTGGAGGAGAGTCAGAGGAGATGTGGAGACCTCCTAGGACAAGGTGAGATCTTGCAATATATATGAGGGGTATGGGAGAGGGGTGGGGTGGGGTAGGTGGTTATATTTGTATGTTTGGAGAGATGGTGAACAGACTAACAGCTCAGCTGGAGGAGAGTCAGAGGAGATGTGGTGACCTCCTAGGACAAGGTGAGATCTTGCAGAATTTGAGGGGTATGGGAGAGGGTTGGGGTGGGGGGGTAGGTGGTTATATTTGTATGTTAATCAAGGATGTGAACTATTTGCCAGGTAGGGATCTCTATGAACCTGCTAATGATGTATCATATATTATTTCATTTTTTCATTTTTTATCAAATTGAGAATTTTTAACACAAAGCTAATTTATTCATTCCTTATGGATTTAGAAGTTAGTAGGCATATTACTATATACCAAAAAGCAACTGTTTGTACTCAAAATAATGAAAAGTCAGCTAACATATCAAGGTAGTTTGTACCATTAGTGTTACAACAGCAGTTAGTATATTTTTGGGGGGGGGGGCCAAGGGGGAGGTTTGTCATAAATGAGATTTGCAACATAAATATTTATTTCACTCATTATTGCATTTGTTAGAAGAGGATATCAGTTGTAAAAAGTATTAAATTTCTTTTTCCTTTTTATACTTCCTTTTTCCCGGATAGGTTCATACCAAGAAGCCAACAGCCTTCACCAGCAGTTGCAGGTTGCACAAAATGCTAAGCAGATGAGTGAAAACCTCTGTAAATCCATGCAGGTTTGTTTTGTTTGTTTTACCCTTATTATCAGGTTAAATATGAAATCATGAAATAAGGGAAAAAGAAACTCATGTGTCTCAATGTGAAATTACATGAACTTTAAAAATGTTCACCTAATCGTTGGATGTATTTATAAACTCTATGTTTGTGGCAATTACTCTGAATTTTGCCAAGCCCATTGCTTCCCTTCCTCTCTCCCTCCCTCCCATCACTCCCAACTTTTTTTCCACTTTTGTAAATTTACTTCTAGGTTCAACAGAAATGTGGCAGGGAAAGTTACTTGTTATTCAATGTTGTTGACAGAGAGAAGCTTAAAAAGTTTCTCACCCACCCCACCCAACTCCCCAAATTCCATATCAAATTTCTCTTTCTGATTTTTAATCACTATTGTAAGTTTTGAACACAAAATGAAACCAAACGATATAATATTCCTGTTCTTATGTGAATAGGAGGAAGTGACCGATTTAAAGCAGCAGTTACTTGCTATAGAGTCTGCCGTCAGACTGGGGGCACTGTCACCCCACTCTTCACCCGAGGGACAGGGAGATAATGTCGTGAGGAATTTAGCTAAAGAAGACTGGAGCACGCCAAAGCCTGGAGGGTGAGTTTCAGATATTGCTAGTTACCTTCTTGTGCCATATATCTACTTTCTTTCTAACGCAATTGATTGCGTAACAATGACTATCAGGCTCATTGGGAATGATTTAACAAAATGCAATGGAAAAATGTTTAAACTGCTATGTGAATGCGAAGACATGTAGCAGGTTTGTGTACACAGAATTATAGGATATTTAGTGTTTTATGGTTAACAAATTCAGAAATGTTATAACTGAATTACGGAACTTTTATGGAAATTGTAATTGACAATTGCTAATTTTTTATGCCAAGAAATTGTTCAGACCTTCATGTAAAAGCCATTTTCATTTTAATATTTTTGGCACTTTTGATATTTAAACATTTTCATATGAATATTTCCACATTTTAGCATTTTCACATTTCGATGTAAAATTTTAACTCAATTCATCGTTATCGATCTGTTACCATGACGATTGCTGTTTGCAGGACCGACGTAGGTTTTCCAAACGATCAGGTGATTCAGGGATTAAAGAAAGAGCTAGAGCGATCTCTGTTGAACAACAAGAGGAAGAGGAACCAAGTTGCCACGCTTCAGGATGAAGTTCAAGCCCTGAAGAGACAGATTAACGAATGGAAAGAGAGGGCAGAGAAAGCTGAAAAGATTCACCAGGTATAGTAATAGATCGGTGCACTGAGCTGATGGGGGTTAACATAAGGGGTATAACCTTCCCTCCCACTCCACTGGCTGGGGTGGGTCTGGGACATGCAACAACCCTTGTGATGACATAACCTATATGATGACAAGTCAGACACTCTCATCCTGTATAGCTTGTTTTCTCTGAGCAATCCAGGGTATTTTTAGTTTCAAAATTTGAATCAGTATTCAGTCTTGTAGGATCCACATTTCCACAACACTTTCACCTACAGGGGTTGCCTTTTCTATATTATTTGTTGTGAAAATAGAGGTTTCTGCTAAATTATGCCGGAAGGATTTTAACTTCTATCTGTCTTGAAATATCATGAATATCATAAATTAAAGGCTTTATGCAGAATATGCTGAAAGTTCATAGGGACAAACACCAAGAACAGTACAGGTGGTTAGAGGGTTGGGGTTCGGGGGGGGCGGTGATGAATGTGGCGGTTACTCAAATTTGTCATAGTTTGTAACAATGCCTTTTCCAATGCTACGATGCTAATTATTTAACAGGAACAAGCAGCAGCATCAAATTCTGGAATGGTTTCTGAGGTCAAGAGGTTGCAAGAGGATATTAGGACAATGGATGAAGAGATTAACAAACTAAGAGATTCAGAGAGCAAACTACGAGCAGAGAATAGTGAACTGAAACAACGAATGACTGACATGGTGATGGAAAATGACGAAGATAAAAGGAAGGCAGTGGAAAGGTAGAGAAGATATACGATAACATAGAATCATGATGACCTGCTGTAGAAAGAGAGATAAATCCATCATCCAATGCTGATGTATTATGTGTTCCCTCCCCCTTTTATGGTTGTCTCATGTGTTCTCCCCCTCCCCCATGATGATTGTGTGATGTATTCTTCAGTCCCCATTATGGTTGTGTCATGTGTTCTCCCCCCCCTCCCACCCCACTATGATTGTGTGATATGTTATTCCCCCTCCCGATTATGGTTGTATGCTATGTTCTCCCCCATCCCCATCATGATGAGTGTGTAATTTGTTCTTTCCTCGTCCCCATGATGACTTTACGGTGTGTTGGCTCCCCTCCCCCAACCATGCTCATTTTGTAGTGTGTTGTCTCCCTTACCACATGCTGATAGTATTGTGTATTTCTCATTATATTTAAGAGATTATGGTATTTAATACTACCAAATGGTGTGAGAGTTTGAATATCTTACAATATAGCAAACAGAGTGAGTCTTTAAACATTTCAAAACTGAAACTTAAATCTCCTTGATACAGGAGTCAACAGTGTTCGTTATATAACAGTAAATGTGTTGTCTCCAGAGTCTTATGTTGTTCTTCTAAATAATGCAGCACCACAGCTGATTGTGGCTCATTTCTCAATCATAAACAAGAGGATTTTTGTAACTTTGTACTCAAATCACCTGCAAAGAAACTTTGGTACACTTAAACATAATTTACCGTTTACTGTTTGTTTGTATTGTGCATGATTCAGTTATTGATGTAAGTGAAGAATAAGCCCATTAGGATTATACAACTGGCATGCATAACAGTAAATAATGTCAAAATCTACAAGTCAAATTAGGCTTTTCAATTTACATCGTGTTTTTCTTGCTTTTTGTCACAGTTATTTATTAAACAATGAGGTAAATCTGCCATTATCCCCCCCCCCCAAAAAAAGGAAGGTTACTAGATCAAATGAAACCACTGTTCAGTAACACTAGAACTAAGTTAAAGGTGTATGCTGCTACATGATGTGCACTGTGAAGGTTTAGCCACTGGCAGTGCTAACAGTAGCACGAAAACTTTACAAGATTAGCTAGCTCCAAAAGCCTCAGACATTTTAATAAAGATCTTACTAATATGTTCAACTATTCTTTCAATTAATTCTACTTCAATTTCAGATGCCAGAATACTTGCATGCAACTTCATGAGGACTCTTCCCGTAATCTCAGAGAAGAGATGGTTGCTCAGTGGCAGGCTGAAAAGGAAACCTTGGAAGACAATCACAAGAAGCTATTAGCACAACTCAAGTAAGGATTTCCTACGGCTTTTATATGTTGAATCATGGCATGTATAGGAATAGGAGACATTGGAGGGAAACCTAGCCCAGGAGGATATTTGGGGGGGGGAGGTAGGGAGGGAGGGAAGGAAGGAAGCTGCTGCAGTGTGTTTATTGAATCACTAATATTCAGATTCAATCACCGCAAAATAACCTTGTATTGGATGCAATCGTTTATTCCAACGGAATTTTATTTTGTTGCCTTCTGTCAGGAAAGACAACGAGAAGACGATGGAAGAACTGGACAAGGTGAAGCAACTCTACCTCCGGGTTTGCGAGGAGAAGAACGGAATCGAAGACCAACTGAAAGAAAAGATCAGGGGTGACTTCAACAAGAAGTTATTAGAGGTTAGAAGAATTCAAACAAAAAAATATGTTGAAACATTTTATCATAAATTAATGTTCTCCTTATTTAATGTGTCGCCATGCAAACAATTGGATTTTATAAATCAGGTGTCAGATTCAGAAAGCATCATTAGCAGTGCATAATTGTAACTCATGAGCAGAATGTTGTTTATTACTGCCCTCAGTGTTGTATGTTTGCCTTCAACTTTGGTCAGAAAGTTTTCAGTAGGAGTTTATGCACAGAATTTTCACTTAGAGCTACAGAGAGTAGAGCTTTATTGCATAAGATACGTTATATAAATTGTGTGATTTCGATTGCTCTGCTCAATACCCAAGTTTTTTAATATATTATTACAGCCAGTTCCTTTTGGGTTGGGAAACTCCTCATAAAGAGTTTTGGTCACCAGACTAAAACCTAGCACTGGTGGGTAAAGGAAAATGCAGTAGTTCTTATTGTTGTTTACAATACAAAGAAAATGTATTAACAAGAAAAGAAAATTTCAGAGAGCTAAAATTTTAGACTTTGAATATTGTGGAAACCTTTAGAAACTCAGTGACAGCTTAAATCCCAGAAAGAAAGGTTTGGACTATTTTCAGCCGTAATTTTCATTTTTTTTTTTTTAAACGTCTCTCAGTTGAAAGAGAAGTGTGATGCCGATAAGGAAACAGCTCTGAATGATCAGAGACTGTCCTTGGAGAATATTCACAAAGGGAAACTGATGGCTATGAAAGCTGAGAAGGAAACAGAGTATCAGGATAGGCTAAATGACCAGGTAAGGAAGAGTGATGCATTATGGGAAATATAACTAGATTAAATGCAGCCAGTTGGGACAATGTCCTAATGCTAATACCTCTCTAACCTGTACTCAATACAATATCATGCTCTCAAATCACTCGTATTGACAATTCAAACAGTTTTTAACTTAGAAACATGATTTTCATACTGCTTGTACTGACAATATGAGTGCTCTGAAGCGGGACATAACACTACAGTATACAAATTGTCCCAACTGGGTAATTAAATGTATTTGTAATTTTGTTAAGGATGACATATATTCATCTATAGATGAGTTTCCTGACAGTTTTCTAAAATTTGTTTGCAGTCATTTTTCAATGTGTGTCCTGTGAATGCTAGAGGATGATGGGTGCTTCAAATGTTTTGTCTACAGTTTCTTTTAGAAAAGCAAATCTAATATGAGTGTGCTGTGTTGCTGTTATGTTGTTTTAGTTCCCCTAGTTCTATTCTACAACCCCTCCCCCTCCCCCTCCCCATCCACTTCTTTGTGTTTAGTTAAGGACCATGAAGTTCATTTCTGACAGATTTATCTAGCATTTTTGTCATAACATAAAATAGTGGCACATTTGTAGTTTGATATGTAAGTTCTTTTAGTTGAAGAGAAACCTAATTTCACACAAGACAAAATGAGTAACCAAGTTTCTTGATGTTTCATTCTCATAGCTGGAGCTTGCCAAGATAGAATGGAGCAACTCACTGGGGAAACAGATGGCACAAGAGGCAGTCCAGAAATGTAACAGAGATTGGGAGGAGAAAATTGATGAAGAAGTAAATAAGAGACTGCAAGATGGAGGTAAGATCAAAAGGAGATGAAGAGAGTAGAGGAATACTTGGAAAATTTACAAATAGATCATATGTTGTAATTGTTTTGTATCACATCTCTTTATGGGATGATTTTAGAAAAGGATTCACTTCCATTCAGTAATCTACCTAAGACACTGTGTCAATAGTCGGATGCTGAAGGAGTTGCTGCATCATCGCTGAGTAGGATATATTCTTTGTTGCATCAGTGTAGCATCGGTTAATTTTCACTTTTCTTTTCATAGATGTGGTCAATACTAGTGTACAGACAGCAGACGACATTGCAAGGGATAATGGAAGCAGAGAAGAAATAGAGAACTTGAATCAAGAGATTGTGCAGCTGCAAATGGAACTGAAACAACAGGTGAACATCTTGACTTTTACTGTTAATCTAACCTGTTAAATAGGTTGAGGAAAGATACACCCTGAAAAATAGATGAGCTAAAAAAATTGTAAAACTTCGGCAATATAATACCAATATATTACCAGTGCAATTCCACTTGATATGTGTTAACTTTAACTTGCGGTCGTAGTTAAAGAACGAACTCTTCAAACAACAGGCTGGCATAGGCTTCTTACTGTTATTCTGACCAGTAGCACAGGTTGGAGGAAGATAGGTGACCATACATACCCTGGAAGAGATTGTCAAGCTTTAAATGAAATTGTACACTTTCGCCAGATGGATGTTTTTGTATAATACCACTATATGTCAATATAACTTCAGATCATGTGTGTTAGTATTGTCTTGAGGTCAGAGAATATAATATATAAGCTTAGAATCCCCAAATTGCCCAGGCTTGTTTTTCTGCCACCATTTAAGTGAAGAATGCTATAACATGTAAGATTGAGTATCAGGGATGACTGCAGGGCCAGTACTTGCTAGCATTGGCTCATAACACGATTTGTTTGTCATCTCTCACAGGCCGTTGCACTGAGGACCAAGGAAACCCTCTACGAGTCTAAACTCTCCAGTCTCAAGCAGGAGCAGGAAGAGAAGATGGAGGAAGTTGAGAGAGAACACGAAAAGAACCTGGAGCAGAGACTGACGCAGGCGAGGAACCTCTGGGAAGGAATCCAGAAACATCGGGAGAGTAAACATGCCAAAAATCTGAAGCTGCTGACGGAGCAGTGGATCGAGGAGAAGAAACGACTGGAAGAACAACAAGAGCAGGAAGTGAAACAGAAGGCAGATGAAGCAGTCAGGGATTCTGAAGCCATCATGAGAAAAGTTAGTTCACTTGAAAAAACAAGTTTAATCATAACTTATAAGGACGAGATTAATTGTAGAGGTTTGTAAATGATTAGAGAAAATATAGCTGGATGTGTTTGTAAGTATAAATGAGGAACCTTAGATGGAGAGTGGTGGGTCTTGACTGGTGATTGTTTCATACTGATTGTCTTTTGTTGTCTGTTATTCTTTCTGATTCTTTGTCGGTCTATAGGCCTGTCTAGATTATTGTAATGTTGCTATGATACCCAGTCAGTGTTTTACCATGTCATTCGTCAGTGCAGGGGTCAGTTGATGTGATCTGTCAGGTCATGTATATGTTGCTACAAGATCCTCTATTGCTTTGATGTTTTTGTCTTGTCTCACTAAACATGGTCTGTCAGTACAGGGTCAATCCATGATAAGTCTCATTATTCTTTGATTTTCTTGTCTTTTTCTATTCTCTCTGCATCTTAGTTTCTTGCTGACATTTATCTTGTTAATCGTATATGAACAGTGAAGTCAGTTAATACTATAGATTGCAGGAATAAAACTCTTCTTGTTCTGATAGGACGTTGTGGTCATATGTTGATACATTCTGTAATGATTTTATGCCATCAAAAGAAGTTAGCATATTGAAAAATGTGTTATGGTTGTTTCACGAGCCATCAACAGTATCGACAAAAGTGAATGAGGTCATGGCATTTGTCTTCATCTCCACAGATGTTTGACTCAGAGATAACGAGCATCAAGGAAGGTGTAAAGAACAAAGAACATTCTTGGATAAGAGAAAAGGAATTGTTGAAGACACAACTCGGTAGGGCTCAAGAGGAGCTAACATCCCTCCAGTCTAACCTCCAGAGGCAGGCCGAAGATCAGAGCCAAGGATCAGACCAGGAGATGTCAGAGCTGAGAGGAAAGTTATGCAGGTTAGAGCAAGAGAAACAACAGCTGGAAGACAAACTGAACAGAGAACTGCAGTACATGAAGACCAGGTAACCTTTGACCTTAGAACTGACCTATTGGGGATCTTGTCATAATTACCTCTGTGGGTCTCTGACTGGTGTATTGGTTGTGCACAGTGTTCATACAGCTTTGAATTAAAAGACTACATCATATTGAATAATTGAAGAACCCAAGATAGGTACCTCCACCCTTTCCCTCCACCCCCACAAATATGTATATATCCATATAATAACAACTAGGTTTCTGTTTATTGTTTGCCTATAAATATAATATTTGAATATATCTTGAATTCCTTCCCTTTTACTACCTGGGTTGTATGTAATGTAATGGGTTGTAATATCTGGTTAGACAGTATGCAAGGTACTGTGGCTTCTGACTAGCTTATCCAGCAAAGAAATTGTCTTTGATAGGGAACACCACCAGATAAGAGCTGGATAGAGGTTTAAGAGCCAGGGGTCTTGTATCCCTGAGGTCAATAGTTCAAGTTCTGTTGTATTGAACCTCTTTGCAATGAAATAACAATAATCATAACCGACACTTTTCTTGATTTTTATCATAGGTGGATTATGTTTCTGTAATATCTAGTTTTTCTGAATGAAAGGGTCTGTTCAATGATCGATGTTAAAGTAACACACATTTATCAACTATAAAGATATGAGATGACCTATAAAGTCAACCTTCTTCTGTTGTAATGTGCAGCTAAGTGGCTCCTCCCACTCATGAATATTCAGCTACAGCCTGTCAGGCAAGTACTAGAGCTTGTTCGATGTCGTGCATATACAGCAAACAGAATTGTGCTTACAGTTTCCAGGAGGAACAAACCAGTAGGATTTATGACAACAAATTATGGAAATTTTATTTCAGGAGGATGGAAAATGGATATGTGCTTGAATGTTACAGAGAGAAAGACTATGGATGTTTTTGTTTGGCATCTGAAATTCAGACACTCTGAGATTTTTGATAGTTTTATTTCCTGTTATTTGGTAGTTATTCTATTATTTCTATTTGATCTTAGAATGAAGGAAGCCAATGCCCTGACTGCTGAATCCTTGGAGAGCCGTCTCAGTGACCTCCAAAGAGCCAGACAAAGAGACAGAACATCCTCCACCAGGAGTAGCTCTGATGGAATGAGGCAGAGTGGAAGTGGAACAGATGTGGAGGAATCTACTGCACAGGCAAGTACCCAAGGAAGTATTAATAGGGGGATGAAGGGGGGGGGGGGAGAAGGGGGTATGAATAGGATGGAATGAGGCAGAGTGGTAGTGGAACAGATGTGGAGGAATCTACTGCACAGGCAAGTACCCAAGGAAGTATTAATAGGGGGATGAAGGGGGGGGAGAAGGGGGTATGAATAGGATGGAATGAGGCAGAGTGGTAGTGGAACAGATGTGGAGGAATCTACTACACAGGCAAGTACCTATGGAAGTATTAATAGGGGGATGAAGGGGGGGGGGGAGAAGGGGGTATGAATAGGATGGAATAAGGCAGAGTGGTAGTGGAACAGATGTGGAGGAATCTACTACACAGGCAAGTACCCAAGGAAGTATTAATAGGGGGATGAAGGGGGGGGGAGAAGGGGGTATGAATAGGATGGAATGAGGCAGAGTGGTAGTGGAACAGATGTGGAGGAATCTACTGTACAGGCAAGTACCCAAGGAAGTATTAATAGGGGGATGAAGGGGGGGGGGGAGAAGGGGGTATGAATCGGATGGAATGAGGCAGAGTGGTAGTGGAACAGATGTGGAGGAATCTACTACACAGGCAAGTACCCAAGGAAGTATTAATAGGGGCAAGAAGGGGGTATTTAATAGGAGCAAGAAGGGGGTATTGATAGGGGCAAGGAGGTGGTAATAATAGGATTAAGAAGGGGGTATTGATAGGGGCAAGGAGGGGGTGTTAATAGGACCAAGAAGGGGGTAAAAGTAGGATGGAATGAGGCAGAGTGGAAGTGGAACAGATGTGGAGGAATCTACTGCACAGGCAAGTACCCAAGGAATTGTTAATAGGGGGAAGAAGGGGCAAGAAAGGGTGTATTAATAGGAGCGACAAGAGGTATTGATAGGGGCAAGGAGGGGGTATTAATAAGGTCAAGGGTTTCTTTAATAGGGACAAGAAGGGTATATTAATAGGAGCAAGAGGAGGGTATCAATAGGAGCAAGAAGGGGGTATTGAAAGGAGCAAGAAGGGTTCTTTAATAGGGGCAAGAAGGGTATATTAATAGGAGCAAGAGGAGGGTATCGATAGGAGCAAGAAGGGGGTATTGAAAGGAGCAAGAATGGGGTATTAATAGGTGCAAGGAGTGGCATTGAGATGAGTGGAACAGTGGTAAGGGTGTGAAAGGGTACCTACATATACCATAAGAGATACTAATAGGGTCAAGGAGATGGTAAAGAGGAGGTTGAAGTTGCATTGAGATGAATGCAACATAGGGGCAAGTAACAGGTGGTAGGTGACCACAACAGGTAAGTAGAGAGGTAATTGATATTGCTAGGTGAAGAGTAAAAGGAGGGCAATAAATGAGACTGTCAAATAACTGTCAAATTAACAACATCTTAACCGTCAAAGCACTGGATAACGAGAGGCAGGGAAGCGATCATACGAATGCAATAATGGTTAGTACTGAGATGTGTGAAAGGGAGGGTTCATGATGGTAGGATAGTGGTTAGAGAGGATGACTGAATAATTGTACTTACTAACAATAAATGAGATAAGTTATCACAGACTAAAATATCGATAAACATGAACTGCAATATGATATTATGTATATAGTAATAGTAAGTATAATAGTAAGTATAAAGACAAATCAATTAAATGACTACACCTCAAAGCATGGACACGATTCCCTATCAATGGAAAGTGTCAATCCCATATATACAACAAATGACTTTCTGTGTTTGCTTGGAAGAAATGGGATTTGTGCTGCTTTGAAATGAGTTAGGGATGGGTTTAATGGTATGAGCTAAAAACTTAACACAACAATTGATAAATTGTGTAGAAATTAAAGTAATTATTCTTTGAATCAGTGGTTCATTTGTTTTTAAAGCTATAGGATTGTTACGTTAATATTATTCATGCATGACTAATATCTGTATATTTCTCATCTAGACCGATAATCACCACCAGGGGAGTCATGCTAACTGTATGGTTGAGCTCAAGAATCAGTATCTGAACACGGTGACACAAATAAGAGGTCAGAATTACAATCATCTTCTGTTTGTTTACAAGTATATAATTAGCTGATATTACATTGGTTTGTTTATTTATAGTTAACTGTTACAAGATTTATTCTCAAACTCGGTTTATTTGTTTGCTTGTTTGTTGTTGTTGTTTTTTTGCTCTTTAGTGTAATTATTTGTGATTCAGTTGCTTTTTTGCTTCAGTATAGTCATATCCATTTAAGTGTAACATTTGGCAATGTGCATTTGCTAGTTTGGCTATGTAGACTAGTGTTAGATCTGGTCACTTACATTCTTAATTGGATTGTTGTGTTTAAATTTGTCTTCAAGTGGATTATATTGCTTAAGTTACATTACTTGTTTGTTTGGTTGGTTGGCTGGTTGTGAATTTGTATCAAGTGACTTGGTTATGAAGCTAACCTTGTCCCTCGACTGTTTGGTAATGATAATAGTCAAACTAATGATGGGCTTGTTTATCAAGGATAATATGTTTGCCATTTGAGTTTCTTTGTTATTTAAGTTTTTTGATTATTCCAGAAATGGGATATACTTCTGGTAATAAACTATTATGAAAAGAATAGTAGAATCGTTTTGAAGAACACTAACACTTAGCCTTAAATAGAGAATTAAATCATGGCATCTTGTTAAAACTTTTCATTCAGTTTGTACAAGTCATGTTGAAGAGTGTTCTGTTGATATTTATATGTTTTGTACTAGATATGAACCTGAGGTGTGTTTGCTGTCGTATAAGCTGTCGTTAAAGTTAGGTTAGTTTTTGTGATATTTCTTACTATCTGTGATATTTTCTCATCCTCTTCCTGTTACAGTTGACGTGATGCAGTACATCAAGGAGGTACGAGAGCATTGTCAACAGACCGTACGGATGGAGGTGGAGAAGGCACGGAACAGCACTTCAAAGCGACTGAGGGAACACTTTACCCTGTGTCTGAAGGATCAGCTGGAAGAGGATAAGAAGAGAGCAAGGTGAGACGATGATAGTTAAGAGGGGATTGGATAGTTTGGAAAGGAGAAGGGGGGGGGGGGTGATCATGTTGAGCTAGATAAATAGTGGCAGGGATACCTATAGAGGGAGATCTGATGATGGAATATAAGAAAGATATGTAAGTGAGATGGGAAGATTATCTGATGGAAGAGACTGAAAGAGATGATATAAACGAAGAAGATAGGATAGATGGGGTTTAGCCAGGTATAAGAAGGGGAATGTGGGGGGAGGGGAGGGAACAACGGTGTGAGCAGGTGGAAGGGTTGGTTGTATAAGCTAGATTAGAATTAACTTAAATAAAGCAGGTTTCATGTAGTATTTTAACCATGCTAACCAACACAACACAACCAACACAAAATCAAATGGTCTGTTGTATTTGTCATCATAGAGTAATAGTATTCTATATGTCATCATAGAGTAATAGTATTCTATTTGTCGTAGAGTGATGGTATTCTATTTGTCATAGAGTTATGGTATTCTTTTGTTGTCATCGTAGAGTTATGTTGTTCTATTTATCATTGTAGAGGTATGGTATTCTATTTGCCATTTCTATATTTCATCATAGAGTTATGGTATTTTATTTGTCATCGTGGACTTATGTTGTTCTATTTGTCATCGTAGAGTTATGGTATGCTCTCATCGAATACAAGATTGAATCGCATTTTCTTTCTTGTTTTACTTCCTCAGAAATGACAAGAGGCGACAGAGTGCTACATTCATGTTAGGAGCCCTAAATAGGTTCATGGAGACCAAACTGGACGGTGAAGGTTCGGACACATACGATTCCTGTCCAGACACGGGGCATGAAGCCGTGGGGTCACTAGAAGGGGATCTCACAGGAGACACTCCTTACCCTCGACAAGAAAGCCTTGAAGTAAACCAAACAAGCTCCAGGAGAGGAAGGACCATGTCGGTCCAATTTAGTGATAACTTGGGAAAGATGGACAATTTGCTGGATGGAGAAGAGAGAGGGAAGGAGCCATTGGTGAAGCCTGTGAGAGGGAAGGAGCCATCGGTGAAGCCTGTGACACTGTTCCCTGATCACTTGATCACACAGGATGATGAGGAGTTGTTACAACGAACTTTTGATAGGCTGAGCATCCTGGATGGAAGTTCAGATGTTGATTCGGTGATGAGGAGCGACAGCCCCAGTGGGGAATTCCATTCCCTGGAAGAGGTGTCCCTCTCACCATCTCACAGTTCCAGCGAACTCGAAGAAATTATAAAGAAAAACTCACTGGAGGGTTTGCTTGGTAGTCCATCTGCACACGAAGCCATATCAAACAAACAGAGTGACAGACGTAGCAGAGATCCGAGAACTGCTCCCTCCAAGTCGAAGCTAAGATCTACAGATACCAGGAACCATGACCGGTCGTTCAATAATATCACGGTAAGGTCAAGAACGAGAACATCAGGGGTCGTACAAGACGTCACGCAAAGACAAACAAGGACTAAACCCCAAAGTGACCGTGTGGAAAGGTCAAGGGACGAGAGGTCTAACAATGACCATCATGATAGGTCAGGAGGACAGAGGTCAAAACCTGACAGTGACCGTCATCGCGTAGAGGCAGATGCCATGGTGTCAAGTCAGTTTGTTCCATTATCTAGGAGGAAGGACATAGGTAGCCAATCAAAGGTAGATAGACGTACACCTGCCAAGGAGATCCGTAGACCAGTGCCAGTAACAGCTGGACAGTATCAATCATTCATACCAAATTCAAATGTAAACCTCTCCGCAACTTCAGTGACGACAGAGTATAATGATTTGCCTGATAACCTCTGACCTTTACGGTGATTTACATGATGACAATTTTTGTCCTTTAACTTTTCAGACGCGACATAAACAAGGCAATAATAACACAAAGACTTTTCGAAGTGGAAAAAGTACAATCGACAATTCACAAGAGACAGAACATCCATTTTCAATACATGGATGATGTTATAGGCAATAAGATAATAGTTGGTACCACCAGTGAGTTTAAAAACCTTGAGATTAAAACCAGTTTTATGGATTCGGGATCATTCTTTTGATGATTTCTTATACCAACTTATTCCGAGCAGGTTCTTATGTTGTGTTATAAAGATAATGAAGCTATAGGTCAGTAATAACTAGCTGTGTAAATATCAAACCTGCAGTTCATTGTCACACTTTAATAGTTAGGTTAGACTACCTCAGGAATGTAAGAAAAGATTGTGAATATTCTTGTAACATTTTTGTAGCATTTTTAGAACTTGTATAGAGTTTAGATCCTCCATCCCTCTGAGAATAAGATCCTTCTAGGATCAAAACACCAGATTCTCCAACTGTGGTACATGTAGCTATATAGGATCTTAGTAGGCAAGGAGTTGGTTAACAGTTTCTTTGTATTTCTTGTTTTGATCTGTTCAATCTTCAACTGAAAAGAGTGTTTTATCTCATTGGACAAAACCTACTGAATTTATTTAATGAATAAAGTATGGAAACAGTTATGGTGCTGTCACAATGTGACTTCTTTTCATAAATTTTCAACAAAATAATTCATTGTTCAGTCAGTGTTCATTAACAAATTTGCAACAAATTGTTAAGTCTTGGAAGTCAACATTTTCCTGTAAAATGACAAAATTGTTATTTATCAAATGTCATCAGTTTAACAATTTGCAGCAAAATGACCGATTCTGGTCTACACCCAAAGTGTCTTTTTTCTTCAGGGGACTTTCTTTCTTGAAAAGAAAACCCCTTACATTGGTATTAACCCACCTGGACACATTGTGGTCATGTGATCATCTTTGCTATGAGAAGCACTGAATAACTTGAAGAGTATGTTAAACCAATAGATTTGAATGTCTTCCTAGATTGGTCAAGTTACCCTTTCAATCCACAGTATATATATATATATATATATATATATATATATGTGTGTGTGTTTGTACATGATTTATATGACGGAACACAGTACTATTCCATGGTGTCTTATTCCTCTATGGAGATAGGAGAAGGGGTAAGAGTGAGTATGGGAGGAAGGAGGGAGGGGAATGGGGGAGGGATGAGGCATAGATCCCTTATGCCTCCTGTACTATGCAGCTAATCCTCAGTTGATATTATGATAAATATGTGTCACATTTGATCTGTCATAGTTAGCTGTCTTCCTTCCTTAAAGATGAGCATAATAATAATAATAATAATATGTGCTATTTATAAAGTGCTTTCCAATCTTGCATCACCATATCATTGTACCCATCAACAAATTTTCAGAATCCTTGGATAATCCACTTTGATAAGTTTGTGTAGTGTGTTCTGTACCGAATGGTATTACTCAGTATTATCACCTTTAATGTTTATAAAAGAGATCTTCCACAGCAAGTTGTTTTGTGCGAATCTTGATCTTCAGCTGTGATGTATGTACATAATTGATTTTGCCTCCAATCAACTTAAGAAATATAGCTTCCAGCTTTTTTTTTTTAAATAATTGTATTATAGATGTAGATAAAACAGTTTTTGAATTTTGTATTGTTGTTGTTTATGTTGTTGTAATGACTAATTTATTGTACAAATAGCCACAGATAGCATACATGAAATGTATGCTATACAATGCAAACTTGTAAAATATTTGACTATAATATATATTCTATACACATTGGAATTTAAAACTTGTGTTTTTGCTTTTCTGGTGTTAATTGCTCTCGTCAATATAATTTTCTTTTGTGGTGGAAGGGAAGAGGGGAGGGGGGTTAGTTTTGGGCTGTACACAGTAATAATTCATGTTGAAAGTTTGTGAACATCTAGTAACGAAGCACATGAAATATGCCAGGCAAAAGTGTTCATGTCTGTCCAATTATTTAAGACTGCTTTAAAGAGATATTTTTGTAATACTTAACTGTTTCAAACATTTTACAGTAAATTTTCTGCTGTACTAACTAAAACTCACATCTATTCTGGTCTGTATTCAGGGGAAGGGGCTGTAAAGGGGTGGGGGAGATGGCATTGGGTGCGTAAATGTCAGCTTTAACTATCAACTGTCTGCATTTTTCTGGGTAGAGGTTGGTCTTTAGGGAGGGGGGCATAACACTTACTACATCAAATGTCACAAAACAAATTAGTATGGATGCAGAATATAACAATATTTTGCATCTACTCTCCCTTGTACAAAAATAGACCCCTCCCCAGGATGGTCTTTAATAGACAGGTCCATCAAATACACCTCCTCATAAACATTCATGAGCAGGTGTTTGATTTTGAAGATATCAACTCTAAAAGTTTGCTATTGTTAATGTATCTAGACACTAGTATCTTCATCATCATAACCAGAGCAGGAACGATTTTATTTTTCTTTGAAATGTAGAACAAGATAATATTCTTACCAAACTAGCAAGTGTTTTTACGTCATGAGAACATCGTTTGCACCGAATGAATCACATTTTTCAAGAAAAAAAGAACGTAACAAGATATATAATAGAAAATATGAAGATTGAAACTACGTCAGTGATGACATCATAGTTCCACCTGTGTATTATGCTACAGTAACAAAGGGCAAAATTTCTTTGGCAAATATAAGTTTCATTCAATATGTGTGTTAAGAATAAGAAATAAATAGACTTTCAACACTTAGTAACGTAACTTAAAATATTACATGCATATATGTACACGCAAATTACAGTGTCTGTCACACAAATATCCCTTCAACTATCTAGTGAAAAAGTTTTTTACCAAGAGTAATTGTTTCATTCCTCATACGAAAACATCAAGCAAACAATTTTCAACTGTAGGAAACCAGTTTCTATTCAAGAGGCCATGAGCCTTAGTCTATACTGAAACATAACACAACTCAACGGAAGAGGAACACTTTTCATATCTGGAAGGAGAAGTGGAAACAAACGAATTTTCTAGTGTGTAACTTGCTTTGTTATGTCATGTTTGAGAGTAGTTATGAATTGAACTGTAAGACTTATCCAAAGGTCCTATTACATAACCTTCACTGGTCCGCGAGCGACTTTGATAGGGAAATTCCCTCATGTAGCTACTGGTGATGAAGTAACCAATCAAAGATCGCCAAGTTGGCAAAGCTCTGTTTTCTTTGAGACGAATTTAATGACTTTGACACAGTACGCGATCACTTAAATTGAATGCTAACTATCTAAGGGCAGACAAACTAATATTTTTGTGCACAGGAATCATCAATTTCCCATATTTTTTTACGGATTTCTTTTAAAACTATGAAATTGTTTTCGAAAGATGATACCATTTCAGCTTAGATCATATATGAATAATCATACGGATATTTGACCTCCAGAGAATATCGTGTCACACATATGGCCATTCAATCTGTAGTAGAACAAGAACCTGGTTTCTGTATGCCAACATGAAGAAAAGAACTCAAATCATGCAACTAATTATTCCGCTATGTTTGCTGCTTTCTGTTGCCTATGCACAGCTTCCGAAACGGCGTTTCGAGTACAAATACAGCCTCAAAGGACCTCATTTGATGCAGAAAGATGGTTTGGTACCGTTTTGGACGTACAGTGGCAGTGAGTTTCGTTCGTTCAAATAGGCTACATCAGCATACTACATGTTTTGAGTAGTGATAAATGTATAGGCTATAGTGTAGAAACAACACAGCTATCACTCCCATATGGTTTGTATTGTGATGAGTTCTGAAGATAAAATCAAGTTTGGAAAGACCTACCCATAGGCCATAGATGAGTATATCGTCTCCCTGTAAGAAACTGGAATGGTGGTTCCTTCAGGGAAGAAGTAGTAGCTGTGTCTTTGTCGTTGTTTGGGAGTGAAAGCTTCATGCATGGTGTCTGTCATATTACTAATACTTTCATAGGTGTGATTGTGCCATACAGCACTGTTAGCTTAGGCCTTAACAACAGTCAACAACACTTCAGTATGCTAGAAGGTTATTAAAATATCCAGAAGTCTTTACTTACATTGATATTGACACAAGGATACTTAGGATGTAGCTTTACGGGAAAATGATAATGCAAGACAATGCTAAAGTTACCATTTCACCAGGTAAATTTTTCCCATGGATATTCTTTGATAAATTTTAGAAATGATCAGTGTGAAATAGCTTATGGAAAATACCAGTAATTTGTAAGTAATGAAGTCATATGTGTGCAGAGTCTGGTAATATCTGTTTACTGGATTTGAAGAAAAAAACTTCTGTGTAAGTCAATATCATTGTAACGTTGAGGATCTTAAGCTTTCAACAGTTTTTGTTAAGCGGCAACTTATGCAAATATAAATCTAGTAAATGATGGCTAAGCATAAGACAATTCACATAATTTTCAAATTAATTCTGTAAGAATCACTATGTCTTGTGGGCCGTGGCTGGAGTCATGTGATTTTTTCTTTCTTCCATATGGTCATCTGCATAGGTTACATAACACAAATTGCTTATGAATAGACTTCATCTGTGATTCTAAGTCATCAAATAAAATCAATATTTCTGGCTCAATACTTGCCTTTATTTGTTTTTTGTAAAACTAACTTGATATTATATGACCAATTAATTACCACCTCAAAGTTCTTCAAGCTAATCAGCCCAATCACACTGGGCAACAACTTTCGAATGTTCAGGTTGAATAATTATTTTAATAAGAAAGAAAAAAGAAGAAAGGGGGAATGGGGATGAGGATGACCTTCTTCCTATTTAGTTGAGTCTGCATTCAGCGCTGTAACAGATATTCTAACCAAGAAACGTGGCAGCCTGGAAGTAACACATTGCAGCGATTTACGTCTCAAATTAACCAAGCTAAATCCTGATATTAAGGTCCTTGTTCAAGTGCATCAAGCATCCCATTTATCATTGAACTGAACACTCATAGCTGACTTTTATTCCATATCCAATGTTTACAGATAACGATGAACTTTTATATTGTGTATCATAGAGTGAATCGTATTAAAGAGATACCATGAACATTGATTGAATCGTAATGTTCTCTGTTACAGTAAGAGAAAGAAGTGATTGAAAGAATATATGGTGCGTTTTTGTAGAAGTGTTTGGGGAGGAGGAATTAGGAAACACTTCTTCCCCCAGGTGGGGAATCTGAGAGATATTTGGTTGAGAAGTACAGAGCTAGAGTGACTCAGCCAGTTGCAGCTAAGTTAGCTACACAGGAATACAGGAAATGTCTTTCTCTATTTGAAAGTCTAATATACGTGTACTTAAAATTTGAATGTTATTGCAAGTATGGACAGAAAAACAAAAGCAAAACAGTATCACCCATTGTAGCAATATGACGTCTGGCATTGGTCCCAGTGGTAGCACCCTGACACATGGAATAATTCTTCTGGTATATTACAAAAATGCCAGGCAAAATAAGCAAATTGTTATACAAGTGCAAAAATGTGTACACAAGGTACCATAATAATGGTGATTGCATCTTCTCATCAATAATTCATAAAGAGCAGAACTTTGATCTGAATAATAGTAAAACCTGTTTTTTCAGCTTTGTCATATATTTATTGTTTTTGGTGATGTGTCTACCTGTCTAATATCTTGGTTGATCTCCAGCCAGATTAATGGAACAACAGGAAGTGAGTACATGTTTAATATCTTAATATTTATTTTAACAAATTACAAAAACAGGAGGAAAGAAAAGATAAACAGTACCTTACTGTACATGTCAAAAAGAAAAACTTACTAGCGCATGTTTGTATTTGTCAATTGGAAAATAAATAGCTTGACAACATTTGTTTTATTTGCCACAGCCTGAACCTCTTGAAATTTAGTCACATTTGAATGAGGCAGAGCTAGCATTGTTTTTCTTTAGTACATTTCTGACATTCTTTTGTGTTTCTTTACCCTCACAGGTGCCTTGCCAAGTGACGATAAGGTCCGAATCACTCCATCACTGAGAAGCAGAAAAGGTAAAGACAATCAAAATATTTTGCTAAATTATTAGGAAATTTACAAGGAAGATTGCTTGGAAGAAGTGTCTTCAAAGCAGTGTGAAGTGAGATGTTATTCATAATTTAAGCCTGGTAGCTTTATGACAAAATAAAGAGAAAGGAAAAAACTCAAGAAAGTTGAAAATGAGTAAAAAACATTTCAGTGTAGTTGGAACATTATTGCAAATTTGTTTCCAAGGTATTGTCTGCCCTTAAGGAACTATAGTAGATGATGGAATGGGTGTTTGGATTTGGAAATCCAAACTGTATGAAAACTGTGATTGGTTTCTTTTTTCTTGACCAACTTATCATATCGGTTATGCATTGTGATGTCATCTTTGGCAAGTTGCAAAAGAGAATAAAAAAAGTAAACCTGAATTTAAAGTCATTGCTTCAGTTTGCCATCCAGCAAGTTTTGTTGTGGCTTCTTGGGTCTATTGTTGCTTCTTGGGTCTGTTGTTGCATGTTGGGTCTGTTGTTGCTTCTTGGCCTCAAACCATAGATGTTCCAGTCATTTAGTTTTTAACTCTTCCTTCGTGGTTGCTGGCAGTAATCGTCAGATGCTTCATTCCGTTCTGAATATTCTCGCGTATTGTCTAATCATTGATTCCTTTGTTCTAGGTGCTATTTGGGGAAAACACCCTGTTGACTTTGAACACTGGGAGGTAGAAGTCACTTTCAAGGTGACTGGAAGGGGACGAGTTGGCGCTGATGGATTGGTGAGTTCTTCGATGAGCACAACCCATCAGATATATTTACCCTATATGCATTTTGGTTAGTTTTGGCTTGGACAAAAGAATGGAGAAAGCTATTTGTAAAAGTTATTGCATCAGTTGCAGATGCTTGGTTTGAATTTAGAGAATGTTAAAAAATTGGATGGGTTACTATAGTAACTGAGAAGGGGCACATTGAGTGGTTTGAGTTTAAAATAGCTTATCATAAGCTTCTTTTTTTTTTATATCTATATTCCATATCCCATCCACCAGATTCACTCAAATGTGTGTTTGCAAAAATTTTGCAAATGATTTCTTCTTTTTCAAAAGGGGGTAACTAGTTGGCTGTCAGTTTTGACAATTAGTGACAGAAAACATTCGGCCAAATGTAAAAAAAGTGAGATTGGTTTATATGAACTACTGAAGTTTGCCTTGATAAGGACCAGCTGTCCCAATGACAGTCACAAAAATGAAGGATTTAGGAATATGTAGTGTGGCTTAGTAATGATCCATTATTTTGTTGTCATTGCTATCATTGTATTTTATTTGTGGTTTTGCCTTCTAAACCACTCATTTCAGCTTCATCATGCACATCCCATCAGAGCTCCCCCCACCCAGTACCCATCCTACCCCCATCCCTAGTGACCAGCCACCCATTAATTGTTGTAGTTTAACCCATTGAGAAAGTGAGGTAGATACCTTTAGATGTTAAGGGTATCAATTAACATTGTTTTTTTTCTTGTAATTTTCTAGGCCATTTGGTATGTTGAGACACCAGGTATCGAAGGTCCTGTCTACGGTAGCCAGGACAAGTGGGTTGGTCTTGGAATTTTCTTTGATTCGTTCGACAATGATAACCAAAGAAACAACCCATACATTTTGGCTATGAGCAATGACGGTACTAAGGAATATGACCACGCAAACGACGGACTCGTACAACAGTTGGGCGGATGTATGAGAGACTTCAGAAACAAACCCTATGCAGTCAGAGCAAAGATTGAATATTACAAAAATTCCTTAACGGTAAGGGTTGATTTCTTTGTTTTATTTTCCAAATATTTTCTGTCCTCAGTGATAGATTGCGAGTGTTTCAAAAGAAGATTGACATAACTTGTCAAATTTTGGTGGTCAGTATTTAACATGAAAGTATATAGTCCCAGACCTTGAAATCCAAATATTCTTTTAGCGAGTAGATTTTTTGTAACATACATACATTTTTAGGCAAGGTGCTATACTTTTCATCCACTGTAGTACTTTATCATTCTTATCCATGTGTCTGTAGTCCCAAGGCAGCAAATATGCAAAAGCTGGCATTTGTTATTCAAATTTGTCGGAAAGTTTTCTTTTTTTTTCATAACAGAAAGAGGGAAGGTTTATTCCAAACTTTGTATTATATTGACCCGATGTGATGCTGTATGTTAAGATGTTAAGTATGTTTGTTTTTACTTCATAGTGTTAAATTAAGGTTGACATATATGTTGTATTAAGGATAATCTCTCAACTTTCTTTGTTTTAACCATCTTCTAGGTTTACTTCCATAATGGAATGACGAACAATGAATATGCGTACGAACTATGCATGAGAGCAGAGAATGTCGTACTCCCGAAGAAAGGTTACTTTGGTGTTTCTGCTGCCACTGGAGGTCTTGCAGGTGGGTCTCTATTCTTTAGTTTAATTAATTAATTAATTAATTTCATGGTAAGTCTTTTCATGATCACTTGAAGGAAAGTTATTGATGAGACAAACAAGAAACTGTACCTTAATGAATCCAGTAGACAATAAATTGCTCTCCATACAAATTTGAGAAACCCAAGCTATAGACATTCAGGCCTATGTAGTATTGTACAGAGGGTTCCATATGGACTAAATCTTACCTTATTTATGATGTAAATAAGGAATTTGGTAGTCACTTAAAATGCTGCATGGTTTAGAAATAGAGTTGAAGACAAACATATCACTCCTTAAAAATATATCATTTGTTAATATATCTAGGAAGAGAATTTCATTATGGTCTTTCTGGGGATTGATCAGCACATCTGACGTTTAACCAAGGAAGCACTGTCTGTGAACACATGCACATGTAATTCCCTTAGAATGTAGAGCAAATCATCTGTTTGTGACAAAAATCAAACATGATACCAAGTAATTTCATTCCTTTCACAGATGATCACGACGTAATTAAATTCTTGACTCACAGTCTTGATGCAGAGAAGGCAATCATACCAGATGGAGAGGTATGTTGGTCATGTGACCATAAATTAATAAAGCATTATTTATTGAAAAATAGAAGGAAATTTGTCATTTCTACAAACCCTCCCCCCTCCCCCCATACACACACCTGCCATTAAAACGTTCATAGTGAACAATATAAGGGCAATTTTTTTTTGTTTAATTAACCTGTCAAATCCCTCTTGATTTTTTGTTTTATCATTTAGAATATTAATAATATACTTAAAAGGCAGCGAAACCCATTTTTCTCCAGTTTTTATGTAGCTTTTATGTAGTTTTTATTTGAAGTTTTACTTGAATGAAAGAAAAAAGTGTAAATTTGGATCTTTGTTTAGTAAATAGTCTCAAAGGACTACAAGGATAGCCTGTACTCTTTACAAATCCTAACATTTGAATATAACAATGATTTTCTTCTCTTGGCTATCTCTTCCAGTCTACGTCTGGTCACATCACAGATGAAGAAGTCGAAAAATTCAATAAAGAATTTGATGAATATTACGACAAGCTGCAAAAGCAAAAAGATGAGTAAGTAGAAGTAATGGCTGGCTGCATTTAAATTTCTTCCGTCTAGGCTTTTGTAAACCTGGCCGCACATTGTCCGACTGAACATCTCAACTAGACTGCTGTGACCTAGTCCCCAAAAGTTGCCTCGACAGATGCTCTTCTAGGTCTCACGTAGAAAGTATTTCCAAGGGATCAGTTACAATTGTTGAAACTGGGCAGATGCAGTCGTGAACCACTGCACAACTGGTGCCTACTGCCAGTAGGGCAAATGCTTCATGCTTGAGTTTCCCTGACTGAAGCCGACGTATCATAAAACTGAATTATTCCTTAGTCGAAGTGGTGAGCACTCCACACTCTGCCAGACAATCAATCCACAATCTTCCTACCATCCACCTATCGAGTTGAGTCAAGTCACATTCAGTTGGACAGTGTGTGGCAATTTCACAGACAATGACCACTTAGAAGACGGAAACCCTTAAGATTATGAGAGACTCCTTTTGGAGGTTGTGTTGCATCTGACCTTTGACATTTTCTCCATTCCTCTCCTCTCAGTTATCGTGAGAAGCATCCTGATGTGAAAGATGACTATGATGAAGACGACTATGTAAGAACTTTTCGTTTCATAAGTCTTCTCATCAACACGTTAAAATTATCTTTGCAGTTTGACATTTTGTTAGTACGTAAGGATTTAATGGAACATGACGGCAAAGCTTAATGTCTTGAAACAGTATTGATTCATTTCATACATATGGATATATCATGGACAAGTCACAGCTGAGCTTAATGTCTTACTGTGCCTTAAGACAGTCAAAACCACAAGCTAGACATTAAAGTAGAATGCTAAATTTGGCCTATTTTCACATGTATGTTTGTATATTAGTTGCTGGACATTAATTGTTTCATTGTCATTGTCAACACCGACCTGTGATGGATTACACACCTTAACACTTCTTTTCTGTTGATATCAATATGGATTCCCCATTGGTTGGTGTTACCTATGACACCAACCAATGATTTGTTCCATGATTTGTATTTGATAATGATAAAGATTGTGTCATATTTCTGATGTTTGATGATATGTTATGTGGATAACTAAAAATGTGTGTACATAGTGACTTCAGGCAAGCTGATGAGGTTCAATGAGCCAACAAAGTGACAAAAATAAATTCCATTCCACTCTTCACCAACAAAAACTAAAATGACAACATAAGAATAAACTGTTTTTTTCTAAGTCATGGAAGTACTTTTGTTAAAATTTAAAAAAAAAAGGATATTTACTAAACCCCACTAATTTATTTCGAACATTAAATGAAGTTTTGATTGCACCTTGAGAAGTAACCTGTATTTTGTCACCCTTGTCTACAGGCTGTCTTCTTGTATTATCATGTCCTCTGCCGTGTTATGGATCAATTTCTGAAGTAGCATTTTCATCTTCTACTAATACTAAAATTGCTAGTCATACACACTGGTGGCTTTGCCAACTTTGAAAACCAAAGCAGATGTTGTTTTTTAAGCTGTTTCCTTTTGTTTTCTTTTGGGGTTCCCAGTTTGAAGATGATTACACCAGAGATCTTAAAGTTATATTTGAAGGACAAACAAATATTTACAAAAGTATAAGGTGAGTGTGACTATCCTTTCTTCCTTTTTTTGTAATTTGAGAAATAGGAATTTATTTGTTGAAAACAATATTTTGTTTCCCCTATTTGAAGAGAAACAATGCCTTTGGAAAGACTAATAGTGCCAGCCGGGAATCTGAGACAAGTAGAAGGGCAAGCAGGACTATAAACAAAAACTATTTTGTAATTTATAATGTGACAGAAACATTTTAACTTTGTAGAAAAGTTTGGAAGTGATTAAAGATGATAATAAGTGTGCAGAGGTTGCGGAGCAAGTAGGGCATTATAACCCGAATGACACTTGAATGAATGCGAGTGCAAACATACTTAAAGTACTATGCAAATCAAATCATTAATATTCATGTTATTAATATGGACTAGACCAAAAAAAATAAAGGATTGCGGAAGACTGCAGTCACAGTTATGTTTGGACTTTGTCCTTGGGTTAGAAAATATGTGTTTTGCAAATTCTCTGACTAACTATTTCTGCCTTTGTAAAGCAGCAAAAGTAAACAAATTGCAGCTGCTGCATATTGATGAGTGTTTGCATCATAAAGTTTAATGGTTCTGTAAAATTATTGCTATGTAGACAATATCTGAATCATAAAAAATAAGATATGTTGAAAGTGTGTCAGCAGTCGCAGACTCTGATTCTTAGTTGATCATTTATGACAGCTTGTGTTTGTGGAAGATGAAAGGTCAATTTAGATAATAAAAAGCTTTGATTCATGACAATATCAACTTTGAAGAGTTTTGGAGTGCTTCACTTACAGTTGTATATCTAGGCTTTGCTACTGGTTCAGACACAAGGTGCCCTGTTGCTATACCAACCCTTACAAGACACCTTTCCATTACAAGTAAACCTATATAACAATTGCTTACTTATTATTGACACTAACAATTCTGTAATGATTTTTGGTTTCTTGCTGGAAGCAAAGGAACCTATGCTGTCAGGTTGGCGTGTTTATGTGTGTGTCTGGGATTTTGCTCGGGTCTGTGATAACTCAACAATGGAGTGATGGATATTTGCCATACTTGCTATGCAGATGTTTGAGAAGGTGTGCTCTATCATTTTTGGCACAGACCTTATGAATATTAATGAGGTTATGGGGTCAATGTAAAAGTCTTTACAATTACAAAACCTCTGCAATCTTATGTCAGATTGTAACCAAACTTGGTATACAGTTGTTGGTTAATAGCTGGATCATGTAGACTTAATTATTTTGGGACCAGCTGGGCCCATGTTTGGGCTGGGTTGGCCCAAATTTTATTTCCACTTTAAATGCATTTTGGGACATATTCTTTGAGCCTGAATATTGTGATTTAATTTCCGGTTCCAAGGTTTGCTTAATCCTATGTGACTGATCCAAAGTCTAGATCTGAGGTTGCATGGAGAAATAGCAAAGTTGGCATGATTTCTTTATACTATGTTTGATTGGCACATAACATTACTGATGTAGAATCGTTTATTTGCTCACTTACAGTCATTTTAGAGGATTACATGTTGACATAAAAGCTTTTCTTGTTTTCCTACTACATGGATTATTTTGTCTGATCAAATCTCCACAGAACTTTAGAGAAAAAATTGGACGAGATTGTCGGCAGGCAGGAGCGGACCATATCTGCTATCGCTGGAATCAAGGGAGGATCTGTGTCTGCCCCAGCGACACCATCCGGGGGTCCTCCAGGGGGGTCAGGCAGTAATATAGCTAGACACGAAGTAGATACATTATTGAATACACAGAACGATATAACTAGGAAAGTCAGAGATTTACAGTAAGTACTACTTTGCTCTAAACGATTTGAGATTATGGATCGAGCATTGGAAGCAGGTTGATGTATCAAACTAAAGATTGTGTTTGCTGATATCAAGAGTAATTTTACTGTCAACTCTTGCAAGCTTTTAAGAGATTCTCTCAGGAGGTTGTGATCTGTTATCAGTACCCATGCAGAAACCTGGAGACTCAAGAACCTCAGTGTCGTGTATTAAAAAGACAATTAACATATTTGGGCGCTGCCAAATCACAAGAATGTCATTGCTTTGGTTCCTTTCTTTCTTTTTTTGTTTGTTTTGCAGTTAGAAGTTGTATTTGCTTTTTTATTTCTTTTTCATATCCTGCAAATTTACCTATAGATTTTTAAACATAATAATGTCATAGAACTAATATGTGTACGTATTGTATTGTACAATTACCCCATGTCATATAAACATACGAATAATGTCTCAGGTTTTTAAGTGAAGTTATAAGAATATAGTAATGGCACGCCAATCTCCTACCATTGCTAACTTGTTTTGAACATCCTATTTTTACCCTTTTTTCTTGTTTCTTTCAGGAGTGTTATAGGTGATGTTCAGCAGAAGACAGCAGTAATATATAGCAGGGGTGACTCGGGTGGCGGAAAGGATGGTCCCGGTTTCTTAGATCATGAAATTAAGGATAAGCTAAACCAACTGACACATGACGTTAAAGCTATAAGATCTAATCCACAGGTGAGTTTAGGAACTACTTAAAGGGAACAAACTGTTACAAAGAGCAAGAGAGAAAGAGGAGGGAGGGGGGAGGGAGGAGGAGGGGGAGGGAGGGGGAGGCATGGATAGTTGAGGGAGAGGAGGTCAGGAGGAGGATACAAGCTGTAATGGTCTCTCAGTCTTTTTGTAGCCTTTCTAATTTACCCAAACAACCTTGAATAAGATATTATAGTTCATCGATGAGGACATTGAAGGATAAATTGTTGTTTCCATCTGTGTAAGATAGAAAAAGGTCTTTTTATGAATTTAGAGATTTTATGACATGATCTGTATATATAAGCTGTAACTGACATGAGGGCAGGCCACAGATAGCAATCCTTGTATATATTTAGAGAGGCATTTGGAAGCAGCCTAAGTTTCAAGGCAAACTGAAACGTTTGGTGAAGAAAAGGTACACTGACACTGAAATAGATGGGTGTCATGAAGCCAAGGTGACATGAAGGTCACCTGAGGGTGACATGAATGTGACATGAAAGTCACATGAAGGTCACATGAAGGTCACATGAAGGTGGTGGCATGAAGCCAATAAATACATTTAAAAGAAAACACGAAAATGAGATTGGTTTACCAAAAAGAGACCAGGGAAGTATGGAAAGAGTCAAGTGTCAAGTGAACCATCTTTTGTATTTTATAAATTTCAATATTCACTCAAAATCCTTTATGACAATACCCTGCTTGTTTCAGCTTTCCTAGTTCAGTCCTTCTCTCTTTTGCATGGATTTAGTGTCTTATTGTTCAGCAGTTAGTTTAGCTGTCTCTCAACTCTATTTCTAAATACTTTTATTTTACTTTATTTCCTTTAAAGGCTGTTGCTTCAGGTGACTGTCCAGAACCGTCCTGTCTTACATCTCTAACTTTCATCATCTTTGCCGTAGCTCAAACAGCCCTTTTCTTAATTTATTTCATGTATAGGTAAGTTTATATATTATTTCATTTTTCCTGTTTCTTATATCATTTTTCCTTGTCTCTGTCCATTCAGAGTGATAAAAACTTGTTGGTTTTCATCTCACATCTAAAGAAAGCTACCTCTATTCCAGTTTCAACCAGGCAAGATAATCCTTATCTTTCTTACGATGTGTGTATTCTCACCTACCAACCCCCACCTCCCACATTCCCCCACCTCCCTCATTCCCAATGCTTCCAATGCAACACCACAGTTGGTTTATTAGTCTCACTAGTTATTTAACAATAACATTTCTGCCCTGTAACTTATATGCAAATTTGATTATGCCTGGTATATCTGAAAGGTACTTGACAATACTTTAGGTCCCTATCTAAGTGTTGATGCTTGTCTTGAATATAGCAGCCAACTCTTTAAATTGGGGCTTGTACCTCGCAGGGCTATGCCCCTACCCAGCCAGAGGACTAAAGCAGTATATTCAGATGAACTATCAACATTGGTCTCAATCTGATCTTCTTTATAAATTCATAAAATATTTGCAGGAATATGGAAAGTGACAGGGTGTCATTTCTTGTCGAGGCTCGTATTAATATTGTATGAACGATCACTTGGAATAGGATTGCACCTGGCAACTCCCATTAAATGTCCTGTTCTTTCAACAGTTCACCCAAGAGTCAAATGAGAAGCCATCCAGGGGTCTAGACAGAGGATAAAATATGTTCCTCTCTCTTCATATACCAAACTCATCCCCCAAAGTTCATATCATGAAGTCTTTTCCCCTTTGCTTTTTGCATGTTGCAACATTTATTTTATTTTGTGATAATTCTTTGTCCTATCATAATATGGCATATTCAAAAGCATAACAGGGTGTAACTCGCATGATGTCTGTGTTTATGTTCTCTTTTGCCAACTTTCAATTTGGAGTAAAGTATATAGCCAATTGTCGGGCAATTTCCAAGAATTTGATTGTACTCTGTTGGCTTTAACAACAACAAGCTGTTCATCGTATTCAGCACCAACTTCTAGTTTCGATCTTGTCATTTTCTTTCTACACAATGGAAATCATAATAGGGCTGCTCTCTTGAAATTTGTTACAAAAATAAGGAAAAAAACATCTTCCTGATATTATCCAAACTGATAGTACAATATATTAAGGTGTAGTTCAAGCGCATGTGTGGCTAAGGTTGACCTCTCCTTATTGGCTTCTCATATCGAAGTTTGTTTTCTGTACAATTGTACAAGGGCTCTGTACTACTATTACTAATAGTTTCTATGTTTAAAGATGTCTGACAGCTACTCCAAGCGCATTGCACTTACTTTGCGATATTAATCAGCCCCCCCCCCCCGCCCCTTTAGAAACATAACTCAACAAACTCAATGCTAATTAACTTAATGTTCTCAAAATCTAGATTTCAATTTGAAGCCATATGTCATGTTTCTGAAGAAAACCCATCCACCCCTCCCCCCTTCAAAAAAATATATGTATATGTTTTTTTAAATAAATAAAATGTCATTATTAAAAATATCATGTAGAATATTTCTGATAGAGGTGACAATTCAAAAATCACTTTACATTCCATCATTATCAGAGGACTACTGTAAGAGTGCTTCCCTATTAATTAGACAAAACAAACTGTGCACCATTATTGTTGTTATTTTTCTCCTGATTGTTGGGTTTGGTATTTCTGTGTTCTTTTGGAGTATTTTCGTTTCTTTCCCTTACATCGATGGAACCAATTTAATTCTTTAATAATACATTCGACTCATCAGTCATGAGTTCCCTCGTTCGTAATTTAACATTCTTTCAAGATTTTGCTGGAAGCCTCGAAATCTAAACATTCTACCCCTATAAAGACTGATCCCAAAGAGGCATAAAGTCTCCTCAAAAACATTGTAATTTTATCAACATGGTAACTTGTACCTTAATTACTTTGAGTCATATTAAGTCATTACTTCCAAAAATAAATAGATCTTTCAAACCTGTCGTAAAAATCGATAAGAGGGATTTTTCTTTGGCAACACGACTCTTATACAAAGACCCTCTTGTTCTCATTCCTGTTGCAGGAGTTCTCAAGAAGCTGCAGCCAAGAAGTTCTATTAAAAGATCAGAAACCAAAAATTATTTCTGTATCTTGGTCGTAAGACTTAGAGATCAGGCTAGTGCCCTTGGAAAAGAGTCAAGTTTTGGATTTCAGTGGCCTGTATAAGAAAGTATTTGGTCGTAGCCACATTGAAGTATGGATGAAAGAAATCTCAAGCATGAAAATTAGCTACGATGATCAGATGTACCTCAGGGCTTCTTGAATCTTGTATCATTTTTGTTCTGTTCCGTTTGCACTTTTGATGGAAAAACATGCCAAGAAAACATTCCCAGGTCCAGGTTTGAGTTGTTACGATGATTTGGTACCTTTTGAATAAATGTGGTGAATTGAAAACCATTATTTTTAACTTTACACACAGATTGAAAAAAAAAGCCCTCATTCACTTTTAACAACTTTGGTGCTTTTTCTAACTAATATTCATCACTTTCTCCAACCTTTTGGGCATTGACATTTTCAATTTACATTGACAAGTATCGGTTTCAGATTGGGTGTTTTGCATATATCTTCTTTTTTTTTTTTTTTTTGGCTTATGGGAACGGAGAGAGGATGTGATGAGGGGGGGGGGAGGTTGCAGAGATTCATGTTCCATTTGCATGATAGGTTTTCTGTGGTTTTATCACTTGTTTTTATTGTGTTGAGCAAAATGTGGGTTCATTTCTTTAAGAGCTCTGTGACCTCTTCTAAGTGTCATATCTGCTTGTCATTGACTACCCATTAACAGTGCTTTACTCACAGTATGCATTCCTCATCCCTACAAGGTTTACTCAAGGAAATTACAGGTCACATTGCTAATTGAGGTGTTAAAATTAACAGCGTATAAATAATGCGGAGTTGAAGTAACAGAAATTTAACAATGATTTTTATCATTGCGACTGCACTTACGGAGCATGATTGAAAATGATTCTTTCATTAATGTAAATAATCATATTTTAATTATAAAATAATAGTTATGTTAAGGAGAGAGTCAGGTTGTCAGAGTGGCATATGAGGAAGGCAGGGTCCAACATCGGGGAGGGGGTGGGGGGTCGCTGGGGGACCATTGTCACACTAGTGATCATTGGGCTGCCACCTGTCCTCCCCCTCCATCCCTCCACCCCCAAAAGGTCAAACCTTTGTTGAAATCTAGATGAGGATAACAATGTTCCAGTTGAGAGGGGACCTGCAGTTTGAGTACGATGCTGCTAAACGGATACGAAAGTGACTCTGAGATTACATAGTGTATCACTGGCTGTAGTCCCATTATCTGCTCTCATTGTCCACTGTTTCGATCACGGTTGTGTAGGTCTATGTGTAGCAATATTACTCCCAGACCCCGAAAGGAAATGTAAGGTTTGGCAAAGAATGAAGACATGTTCAAACAAAGTTCATCTCTAATTGCGGAATAACTTATTTAAAAAACAAGTTATCCGGTTGTTTGAAGGTTTATTTTTCTGTGATTATTTCTTTCATTCCGTTTCGATCGTAGAGTTTGCTCTTTATTTTAAGAATTTCACTATAAAATTAATGTTATTTATCATGCAAACTTTAAATGTTATGTCTCTGTCTTAATGAGCTTGCTCGAGTCTGCCTATTAGCCAACAAACAAAGAATCAATCACTTGCCTTGAAATCTAAAAATGATGAAGTGATTTCTACAAAGTTATTCCAGCAAAATTTGTGTTTAGCCAGACCTATGCAGTATTCATTCCTTGTGAAATGTATTTCATGATTGTCTTTGTAAGGCCTGCCTGTTAAGAGTACCATGTTAAATAATATTATTCGCTATAATTAAATCCTTTTATTGAAGATCATGTTTTCTTAGATTTGATCAACAGTTCATAGATGGGATGTCGAGTTGATCTAATTTTTAGTCAAAGGTTGTTTCTTTCAGAGAAGCTAATCGAGGTCGACTATGTGAATCACGAAATATAAATCATTTTGCAATAGTGAAGGTATACCAGGCTCAGAATACTTGTAACTCTCATTAAATTTGGAATGTGTATTAGGTTGTTTAGTGACAACAAAAGTATTTTCTGTTTCAGATTATACATACACACACACAAATATATATATATATATGTATGTATATATACATATATATATACATACGTATATATATACATATATATATATATATATTTATACATATATTAATATTTTCTGGTTCACCAGATAAGTGCTTTGGTAAGAATATGATGTAGTGACATAGGTAGTACGATATTTATGTTGTTGTTTTATTATTAATTTATTCTAACTATTATAGCGCCTTGGACATTTTGTTTGGTAGAGGTAGTTATGCAAATTTTTATTTTTCAAAATTGTACACAATAAAATAGAATAAGAACCTGGATGCAAAGTGTTGACAGTCAGAGGGACCCACTGAATAACAAATATATGAAATGAAAATGAAAATAATGGTGCTTGGTAATATATAAACTTTTATAAGTGTTTTATTTAGAATTAAGAAATGTTAACCGAAAAAGACAATATTAGTTCAGTTATGAGACTGAAAACTGTGTGTTATATAAGTTTACATGTTTGTACTGTTTACCTAACACTTAAGTTAATATTTGCTTGACTGAATCACCCACATTTTCAAGAATACTATTTATTTCTTTTTCTGAGGGAACATGATGTAATTATTTTGGGAGTTAAGGGGGAGGGGGGGGGGGTGGTGGGATTTCAGGTTTCAAATTACTGTTATATTGTAAAGCCGTTAATATAATATTAGTCATTGATATGTAAGATGTCTAGACCATTTAGCGGATTTATAATCAGTGGGATGAACCAGTCATTCACCAGTGAGTGGTTCTGGTGGATGTGCTGCAGGAGGAAGGGAGGGGGGGGCAGGTGAGGGGTGGGGGGTAGTGACTGATGAGTAGGGTGATAATGGTGGCAGCAGGACTAGATAATTCACTTCTAGATTACTCCTTTTGTAATGGTTTGTGGTGTGGTTAACATGACCTAAATTAATTTTGAGTGTTAAGGCTAATTAAAAAACCAACAGTGCATTGTGAGAGCTTTTCATGACCAGCTTATTTCATGTTTTAGTTCATGTAAAGAAATAATTTCGGATTAATGATAACCTAATTTTTCTTGCCTGATATTTGGTTGAAATTTGAAAAAGAAGTTGTTTCTTTTGACCTGCCTACTAAATTCCTAAACTACAGAAGAATTTCTTCCTTTGAGCAAGAACTCCTATGAAGTCAAATGTTGTCTGCTTTATTTGTAAGTTAAGACATTAAATTTCTTGCTTGAAGGTCTCCACATCTCTTCAATTCCAGTAGCACATTTTATATCATAGACTAATTCCGTTGTTTGTGATGATGTTTAAAATGAAATGACCGTCGTCTTGCCTATTGTAGGATAGGAAGTGTAAGATGTCATAATGTCTCAATTAGAATAGTTTTTCCATTGACATATCTGGCTCAAACTGATCAGTTTTATTGTGTTTTTTTTTATTATTTTGTAAAGTGAGTTCATTAGGAGCATTTTAGGAGTATTAGCTCAGTGTTAGAAACTCTGGTGCCTTTCAATCAGAGTTCGAGTCACTCCAAGATTAATGTATGTTGTCCAGTTACAGAGTTGTTGACATTTGACAATTCATAATCATGGATGTTAAATATGAATGTAAGAGACTGACTTCGGTCAGCTTGCGGCTTTGATAAGCCAAATGATGGCTTCTTCTCGAGTTCCTGCTTGCAGGAGGATCTAAAATACATACATACACACATACATTACTACAGCATCACGATATGCTAGACAGGTTATGTGTAGTAGTCACCTGCAGTGTTGCCAAGCTCAGAGATTTTATCTTTTTAAGTATCTGGTTAGTGTCAGAACGTCATTTTGGAACACTCCTTAAGCAACATTAACATGCAATGTTAACCATAATTGGAACAAATAATTTTGAAAAGCGTTTGATGAGAGTTTGTCTGTTATATCATCATATAAAACTTAATAAAAAGGATTGAAATTCATCTTACCTTAAAAGAGCAACTTCACTGATCCCAAATTTTTTAGGTTTTTTTCTTCAAGGATATTTTCCACTAAAATTAATTTCAGACTTCAAAGAGGATGACCCTTTAGATTTCACAATCCATCTGCAACAATATTAACTTTCGAGGTAGAACAAAAAAAAACCGGTGCTTACAGTTTTAGAAGTTTGTTTCCAATTTTAGGGTTGTCCAGTATACTTTCGGGCCAGTACTGTTTATGTGGAATGCATCTGTTCAGCATGATTCAGTTTAATGCCTATGGTTGATAAGAGTAAAATCTTTTAGATGCATTTCATGTTTGGAATTTTGATTTACATTTCAAATCTTTAATATATTGTGATTGCTTAGTGTATCCAGCACTAACAGGGTAGAATATCTGAATTATAATGTTATTAGCTGCAAGTTCATATATAATTTTTTTTCTTTTTGCCTTAGTTTAAACTTGTACAAATCACTTCAGTCGGGAATAGGTTTATTTAATGTTCATTAACATCTAAGTATATTCCACCTTGCACTGATTATATCTGTTATGACCACTTAGGTTGGGAGAGGGAGGTGGGGGGGGGGGGAGGGTTGGGAAGGAGTGAAGAGTTTAATAATTAACATGCCAACATTTTTCTCTTCCTTCCTTGAAACATTCCTTGTCAATTTGTTAGTGTTTGTTTAAGCGGTGGTAGTATGTTTTAACCTGTGTTTTATCTTGGTCTATCAACCTTTCCCCGTTGATGCCCTAAGATTTATTTTCATTGTGTGTAACTTCCAATAAATAATAGTCTTCTTTCGTCACTATGTGTATTTTATTCGGCACCTTTCAATTTCTTTTCTTTTCTGTTTTTTTTTTGTCTATATAATTAATCCGCAGTTATTTTATAATCATTGTATTATTGATTCATATTATTTTCTGTATTTGGCCGTTGAGGGATTCTCTACGGAAAGATCAGATGCCAATAAGGAAGTTAATTTATGTCTTGCCATATACCATTATCACCTGACCCTCACCTGATCTCAATCTAGTTTCATGGAAATATAATGCGATGCAAAGGATTAAAACATTTTAAATGCCGAATTGATATACATTTTTCTTCAAACTTTCTCATTCTATAAACTTTTCAATAAAGTCCTGCGTAGCTCATTTTCACAATGTAAGCCACTTTCCTTGGATTGATAGCAAATCAACATCTGTCTAAACTAGCAGAAAAAGGCCAGTGTTTTTTTTTTCTTCTGGAAAATGGCAGTAAATAGCCTGAGTTTGAAGGCCTGCTACTCTCAAAATTTTGAAACAGTTGGCCATTGGATTAAAAAACTGTCCTCGCACATCTGACCAAAGCAAACTTATTTTGATGCAAAATTTTCTTATATGCATGTTTCATTTTCTTTTTGGATGCAGAATAAGATTGTCGTTGACTGTTGCTAGGGTAACCAAGCAGATTAAACAAATTGTCTCCTCATTTATTCCTAGGTCGTTAAGTTGAACGTGACAAATTTCTGAATTCATAAAATGATGTGTCAAAAGATAACTCCCCCCCCCCCCACCCCCCGGTTTTTATTTTTTGTTTTTAATGTGAGCATGTTGATTTCTAACTCATAACATTTTATTGATCTTCTGACTTGATTCTACATCCTCTTTCTTATGTCAAAGTTCATCCCTTCTTTGGTTTTGTTGGTTCGTGGGAAAGATTACTATATGTCATAGTTTTAGGGCTATATTCAATAAAATGTGCAAATTTTCATTTCATGTCTCCGTGATTATTGCTGGCTGTCCAATACGTGGCAGTCGGGCGACCCGTTCTTTTATACACTGATTTTTTCCATTTACTAAGCACATCATACTATTACATGAGCAAAACCATTAATCACAAAGAAATACATTTCAATTGTGGTTATTATTAAAGGAATTAATGCTTTCCTTGGATGGAAAATGCATTGAAGTTTCGATTACTTCATTGCAATAGACTTCTGCTTATTCACCAGAAACAGCTATTATAATATAAATGTCCTGATTTCTACCATGAGATACACTATCGTGTTTAAAGATACACTATCGTGTTTAAACGGTTTCCAGAGTTTGACTGCTGGTGACCCATATGACCTTTGACCTCTACCAAAAGCAATTGAGTTTTCTATTCAATATAACGCATCCGCATGCCACTTATAAATAATCTCCATGCGCCCTAACTTGAGATATAGTGTTTACAAGGTTTTCAGTGTTTGGTATCTGGTGACCTCAGATTACCTTTAACCTCCACGTTAAACATAAACTCCTTCTCTATATGATTCATGCACATGCCAAGTATAACAAGATTTCTACAATTTGACCCCTGGTAATGCCAAATGACTTTTGATCTCCACCAAAAGTAATAAGGGGCTTGAACTCAACGTGTCACAACTACGTACTAAATATAAGATTCGTCCAAGCTTTCCTTCATGAGATATCGTGTTTACATGTTTCAAAATTTGACCTCTGGTGACCCCAAATGACATTTGACCTCCCAGAAAACAATGATAGGGTTCTTTTACTCAATGTGGTATTCCTACACACCAATTATGAAATTGGTCCAATTTTCTCTTCTTGAGATATCGTATTTACAAGCAATGCATCACACTCATCCACCTGTATGACTACAAAGTTTACCAATATCACGAAACCAAAACGCAGGATCAATAACATTCTTGACCTGCGAAACTCCTGGTGTGATGAAGTCTTTCCTGGTTCTCCTCACAAATCGTATCCAGAGTTTCCAATACTCTCACTTCATTTTCGCTTGGAAAAAGTTGCCTCACTTATTTGAAATTTTGAGCAAAGTATATGGCAAGGAATCACAAAGCCAACTGGATTTTTTAAGTCTCCTTACATTGTTAGGTTCAAATATTAGAAATGAACATTATTTCTCAACAGTTACAGTGGTGCAGTGGTTAGTGCATGGGCGCAGTGGTTAGTGCATCAGTCTTGGATAATGGTTGGGACGCGTGTCTGATACTATCTAAGGGGCGCGACCGTGCGTTCGCGCGTAGCGTACAAGAAATTTTTGGGCAAATATACCTTCCAGATCGCCGGGAATAACACTTCCCTGACCCAATGATGCTCCCAAACCTCCTCAAGTTTTAGACCTCATTGCTTAGAAATTTAGTTTGGGGAAATGCATGGGCGTCTGCAGAATAAAAAAATCAGGGGATAAATGATCCGAGTAGACTTTTGTATTCGATGGGTTTAGGGTCCTCTCCCATAAAACAATGATAGACTGCCGCAAATGCGATTTCCGTCCTATATTTAACAAATGTGGATAAATATAACAAATGAGAACTAGTGATCATATAAGTTATATCGACTTTATGAATGCTGCTCCTGCATGCTCGTATATTCATCTTAGAAAGCTCATACGTCTCACAGTTTGACGAAAGTGTACTATAGTGGAGCAGGTTGTAAGCCGCAGTTTATTCTTACTTCAGAGACATATAATTAGAAACATCCAAATACTTTTCTTCCAAAATTTTATCTTCTCAAATTATTTCCCGAAATTGACCAAAACTTCAGCTAATTCAACTGAAAGTGGAAACACCGCAGGACGTGAAGCTAGCTCAAATTGCCAACACACAGTGTGAGTTGTTAACGATTGTTTCATTCGCACTCAGTCCGTTTTGCTGACCACAATTTACCAGTCTCGTGTATAGATTATGTTTCACATGATTGAATGTGTTAATACTTCAGCGGAACTAACTGCGCCAAAGTTCAATACAGGGGGATTTGAAATGCAGCGTTTGGTCAAGACAAATTGGTGGGAACACGGTATATCATGTCCCCACCACTGAAAAAGTTGGTGGGGCGCGTCCCGCTTTCCCCACCAGGATCTGCACCCATGGGTTAGTGGTCTGCACCTGAAGAGCAAGACAAACTCAATGTCTAGGGTTCAAACCCCTGTGAAGGCAGTTTCCTTTTTATTTTATTTTACCTCTTTCCTTCCATTATGAACCTTTAAATGTTAGAAACAAGCATTATTTCTCAACAGTTACATTGGCGCGGTGGTTTGTTCTCAAGACAAACTCCATGTCTAGGGTTCAAATCCCAGTGTAGGCATTTGCTTTTGCTGTTCTTAATATCCATTTCCTCCCATTATGAACCTTAAATATTAGAAACAAAGCCTGTACCTGAAAACCAAGACACTCCTGTTATTTCTCATTATTTCTCAACAGTTACAGTGGTGCAGTGGTTAGTGCTTGTACCTGAAGAGCAAGACTTATACTACTCTTGTCACCTGGAAAGGAATCCAAAGGGCGCCACACAACACAGGTACAATTTTAGGAAGAATTAAAAAAGTCGCGATTTTGGCCAAAATCGGACAAAATCATAAGGGTATAGCCTTATGAAATTGGCCATTTTGGGCCAAAAATGAAAGTTCTCAAATCTCTCCGAGAATACGTAGAAGGGACTCATAGCACCCAGTAGACGCTTTTCTCGGGTCAAAAGTGGCATTCGACGAAGTTTTTGTCATTTAAATTAGATATGAAATGACGTCAAGATATGGTTATTAAATTTCATTTTTCCACCAAAATATAAGTGTTTATACAACTCTTGTCACCTGGAAAGGAATCCAAAGGGCGCCACACAACACAGGTACAATTTTGGGAAGAATTAAAAAAGTCGCGATTTTGGCCAAAATCGGAGAAAATCATAAGGGTATAGCCTTATGAAATTGGCCATTTTGGGCCAAAAATGAAAGTTCTCAAATCTCTCCGAGAATACGTAGAAGGGACTCATAGCACCCAGTAGACGCTTCTCTCGGGTCAAAAGTGGCATTCGACGAAGTTTTTGTCATTTAAATTAGATATGAAATGACGTCAAGTTATGGTTATTAAATTTCATTTTTCCACCAAAATATAAGTGTTTATACAACTCTTGTCACCTGGAAAGGAATCCAAAGGGCGCCACACAACACAGGTACAATTTTGGGAAGAATTAAAAAAGTCGCGATTTTGGCCAAAATCGGAGAAAATCATAAGGGTATAGCCTTATGAAATTGGCCATTTTGGGCCAAAAATGAAAGTTCTCAAATCTCTCCGAGAATACGTAGAAGGGACTCATAGCACCCAGTAGACGCTTCTCTCGGGTCAAAAGTGGCATTCGACGAAGTTTTTGTCATTTAAATTAGATATGAAATGACGTCAAGTTATGGTTATTAAATTTCATTTTTCCACCAAAATATAAGTGTTTATACAACTCTTGTCACCTGGAAAGGAATCCAAAGGGCGCCACACAACACAGGTACAATTTTGGGAAGAATTAAAAAAGTCGCGATTTTGGCCAAAATCGGACAAAATCATAAGGGTATAGCCTTATGAAATTGGCCATTTTGGGCCAAAAATGAAAGTTCTCAAATCTCTCCGAGAATACGTAGAAGGGACTCATAGCACCCAGTAGACGCTTTTCTCGGGTCAAAAGTGGCATTCGACGAAGTTTTTGTCATTTAAATTAGATATGAAATGACGTCAAGATATGGTTATTAAATTTCGTTTTTCCACCAAAATATAAGTGTTTATACAACTCTTGTCACCTGGAAAGGAATCCAAAGGGCGCCACACAACACAGGTACAATTTTGGGAAGAATTAAAAAAGTCGCGATTTTGGCCAAAATCGGAGAAAATCATAAGGGTATAGCCTTATGAAATTGGCCATTTTGGGCCAAAAATGAAAGTTCTCAAATCTCTCCGAGAATACGTAGAAGGGACTCATAGCACCCAGTATACGTTTTTCTCGGGTCAAAAGTGGCATTCGACGAAGTTTTTGTCATTTAAATTAGATATGAAATGACGTCAAGATATGGTTATTAAATTTCGTTTTTCCACCAAAATATAAGTGTTTATACAACTCTTGTCACCTGGAAAGGAATCCAAAGGGCGCCACACAACACGGGTACAATTTTGGGAAGAATTAAAAAAGTCGCGATTTTGGCCAAAATCGGAGAAAATCATAAGGGTATAGCCTTATGAAATTGGCCATTTTGGGCCAAAAATGAAAGTTCTCAAATCTCTCCGAGAATACGTAGAAGGGACTCATAGCACCCAGTAGACGCTTTTCTCGGGTCAAAAGTGGCATTCGACGAAGTTTTTGTCATTTAAATTAGATATGAAATGACGTCAAGATATGGTTATTAAATTTCGTTTTTCCACCAAAATATAAGTGTTTATACAACTCTTGTCACCTGGAAAGGAATCCAAAGGGCGCCACACAACACAGGTACAATTTTGGGAAGAATTAAAAAAGTCGCGATTTTGGCCAAAATCGGAGAAAATCATAAGGGTATAGCCTTATGAAATTGGCCATTTTGGGCCAAAAATGAAAGTTCTCAAATCTCTCCGAGAATACGTAGAAGGGACTCATAGCACCCAGTAGACGCTTTTCTCGGGTCAAAAATGGCATTCGACGAAGTTTTTGTCATTTAAATTAGATATGAAATGACGTCAAGATATGGTTATTAAATTTCATTTTTCCACCAAAATATAAGTGTTTATACAACTCTTGTCACCTGGAAAGGAATCCAAAGGGCGCCACACAACACAGGTACAATTTTGGGAAGAATTAAAAAAGTCGCGATTTTGGCCAAAATCGGAGAAAATCATAAGGGTATAGCCTTATGAAATTGGCCATTTTGGGCCAAAAATGAAAGTTCTCAAATCTCTCCGAGAATACGTAGAAGGGACTCATAGCACCCAGTAGACGTTTTTCTCGGGTCAAAAGTGGCATTCGACAAAGTTTTTGTCATTTAAATTAGATATGAAATGACGTCAAGATATGGTTATTAAATTTCATTTTTCCACCAAAATATAAGTGTTTATACAACTCTTGTCACCTGGAAAGGAATCCAAAGGGCGCCACACAACACAGGTACAATTTTGGGAAGAATTAAAAAAGTCACGATTTTGGCCAAAATCGGAGAAAATCATAAGGGTATAGCCTTATGAAATTGGCCATTTTGGGCCAAAAATGAAAGTTCTCAAATCTCTCCGAGAATACGTAGAAGGGACTCATAGCACCCAGTAGACGTTTTTCTCGGGTCAAAAGTGGCATTCGACGAAGTTTTTGTCATTTAAATTAGATATGAAATGACGTCAAGATATGGTTATTAAATTTCATTTTTCCACCAAAATATAAGTGTTTATACAACTCTTGTCACCGGGAAAGGAATCCAAAGGGCGCCACACAACACAGGTACAATTTTGGGAAGAATTAAAAAAGTCGCGATTTTGGCCAAAATCGGAGAAAATCATAAGGGTATAGCCTTATGAAATTGGCCATTTTGGGCCAAAAATGAAAGTTCTCAAATCTCTCCGAGAATACGTAGAAGGGACTCATAGCACCCAGTAGACGCTTTTCTCGGGTCAAAAATGGCATTCGACGAAGTTTTTGTCATTTAAATTAGATATGAAATGACGTCAAGATATGGTTATTAAATTTCGTTTTTCCACCAAAATATAAGTGTTTATACAACTCTTGTCACCTGGAAAGGAATCCAAAGGGCGCCACACAACACAGGTACAATTTTGGGAAGAATTAAAAAAGTCGCGATTTTGGCCAATATCGGAGAAAATCATAAGGGTATAGCCTTATGAAATTGGCCATTTTGGGCCAAAAATGAAAGTTCTCAAATCTCTCCGAGAATACGTAGAAGGGACTCATAGCACCCAGTAGACGTTTTTCTCGGGTCAAAAATGGCATTCGACGAAGTTTTTGTCATTTAAATTAGATATGAAATGACGTCAAGATATGGTTATTAAATTTCGTTTTTCCACCAAAATATAAGTGTTTATACAACTCTTGTCACCTGGAAAGGAATCCAAAGGGCGCCACACAACACAGGTACAATTTTGGGAAGAATTAAAAAAGTCGCGATTTTGGCCAAAATCGGAGAAAATCATAAGGGTATAGCCTTATGAAATTGGCCATTTTGGGCCAAAAATGAAAGTTCTCAAATCTCTCCGAGAATACGTAGAAGGGACTCATAGCACCCAGTAGACGCTTCTCTCGGGTCAAAAATGGCATTCGACGAAGTTTTTGTCATTTAAATTAGATATGAAATGACGTCAAGATATGGTTATTAAATTTCGTTTTTCCACCAAAATATAAGTGTTTATACAACTCTTGTCACCTGGAAAGGAATCCAAAGGGCGCCACACAACACAGGTACAATTTTGGGAAGAATTAAAAAAGTCGCGATTTTGGCCAAAATCGGAGAAAATCATAAGGGTATAGCCTTATGAAATTGGCCATTTTGGGCCAAAAATGAAAGTTCTCAAATCTCTCCGAGAATACGTAGAAGGGACTCATAGCACCCAGTAGACGCTTCTCTCGGGTCAAAAGTGGCATTCGACGAAGTTTTTGTCATTTAAATTAGATATGAAATGACGTCAAGTTATGGTTATTAAATTTCATTTTTCCACCAAAATATAAGTGTTTATACAACTCTTGTCACCTGGAAAGGAATCTAAAGGGCGCCACACAACACAGGTACAATTTTGGGAAGAATTAAAAAAGTCACGATTTTGGCCAAAATCGGACAAAATCATAAGGGTATAGCCTTATGAAATTGGCCATTTTGGGCCAAAAATGAAAGTTCTCAAATCTCTCCGAGAATACGTAGAAGGGACTCATAGCACCCAGTAGACGCTTTTCTCGGGTCAAAAGTGGCATTCGACGAAGTTTTTGTCATTTAAATTAGATATGAAATGACGTCAAGATATGGTTATTAAATTTCATTTTTCCACCAAAATATAAGTGTTTATACAACTCTTGTCACGTGGAAAGGAATCCAAAGGGCGCCACACAACACAGGTACAATTTTGGGAAGAATTAAAAAAGTCGCGATTTTGGCCAAAATCGGAGAAAATCATAAGGGTATAGCCTTATGAAATTGGCCATTTTGGGCCAAAAATGAAAGTTCTCAAATCTCTCCGAGAATACGTAGAAGGGACTCATAGCACCCAGTAGACGTTTTTCTCGGGTCAAAAGTGGCATTCGACGAAGTTTTTGTCATTTAAATTAGATATGAAATGACGTCAAGATATGGTTATTAAATTTCGTTTTTCCACCAAAATATAAGTGTTTATACAACTCTTGTCACGTGGAAAGGAATCCAAAGGGCGCCACACAACACGGGTACAATTTTGGGAAGAATTAAAAAAGTCGCGATTTTGGCCAAAATCGGAGAAAATCATAAGGGTATAGCCTTATGAAATTGGCCATTTTGGGCCAAAAATGAAAGTTCTCAAATCTCCCCGAGAATACGTAGAAGGGACTCATAGCACCCAGTAGACGCTTTTCTCGGGTCAAAAGTGGCATTCGACGAAGTTTTTGTCATTTAAATTAGATATGAAATGACGTCAAGATATGGTTATTAAATTTCATTTTTCCACCAAAATATAAGTGTTTATACAACTCTTGTCACCTGGAAAGGAATCCAAAGGGCGCCACACAACACAGGTACAATTTTGGGAAGAATTAAAAAAGTCGCGATTTTGGCCAATATCGGAGAAAATCATAAGGGTATAGCCTTATGAAATTGGCCATTTTGGGCCAAAAATGAAAGTTCTCAAATCTCTCCGAGAATACGTAGAAGGGACTCATAGCACCCAGTAGACGTTTTTCTCGGGTCAAAAATGGCATTCGACGAAGTTTTTGTCATTTAAATTAGATATGAAATGACGTCAAGATATGGTTATTAAATTTCGTTTTTCCACCAAAATATAAGTGTTTATACAACTCTTGTCACCTGGAAAGGAATCCAAAGGGCGCCACACAACACAGGTACAATTTTGGGAAGAATTAAAAAAGTCGCGATTTTGGCCAAAATCGGAGAAAATCATAAGGGTATAGCCTTATGAAATTGGCCATTTTGGGCCAAAAATGAAAGTTCTCAAATCTCTCCGAGAATACGTAGAAGGGACTCATAGCACCCAGTAGACGCTTCTCTCGGGTCAAAAATGGCATTCGACGAAGTTTTTGTCATTTAAATTAGATATGAAATGACGTCAAGATATGGTTATTAAATTTCGTTTTTCCACCAAAATATAAGTGTTTATACAACTCTTGTCACCTGGAAAGGAATCCAAAGGGCGCCACACAACACAGGTACAATTTTGGGAAGAATTAAAAAAGTCGCGATTTTGGCCAAAATCGGAGAAAATCATAAGGGTATAGCCTTATGAAATTGGCCATTTTGGGCCAAAAATGAAAGTTCTCAAATCTCTCCGAGAATACGTAGAAGGGACTCATAGCACCCAGTAGACGCTTCTCTCGGGTCAAAAGTGGCATTCGACGAAGTTTTTGTCATTTAAATTAGATATGAAATGACGTCAAGTTATGGTTATTAAATTTCATTTTTCCACCAAAATATAAGTGTTTATACAACTCTTGTCACCTGGAAAGGAATCTAAAGGGCGCCACACAACACAGGTACAATTTTGGGAAGAATTAAAAAAGTCACGATTTTGGCCAAAATCGGACAAAATCATAAGGGTATAGCCTTATGAAATTGGCCATTTTGGGCCAAAAATGAAAGTTCTCAAATCTCTCCGAGAATACGTAGAAGGGACTCATAGCACCCAGTAGACGCTTCTCTCGGGTCAAAAGTGGCATTCGACGAAGTTTTTGTCATTTAAATTAGATATGAAATGACGTCAAGTTATGGTTATTAAATTTCGTTTTTCCACCAAAATATAAGTGTTTATACAACTCTTGTCACCTGGAAAGGAATCCAAAGGGCGCCACACAACACAGGTACAATTTTGGGAAGAATTAAAAAAGTCGCGATTTTGGCCAAAATCGGAGAAAATCATAAGGGTATAGCCTTATGAAATTGGCCATTTTGGGCCAAAAATGAAAGTTCTCAAATCTCTCCGAGAATACGTAGAAGGGACTCATAGCACCCAGTAGACGCTTTTCTCGGGTCAAAAATGGCATTCGACGAAGTTTTTGTCATTTAAATTAGATATGAAATGACGTCAAGATATGGTTATTAAATTTCATTTTTCCACCAAAATATAAGTGTTTATACAACTCTTGTCACCTGGAAAGGAATCCAAAGGGCGCCACACAACACAGGTACAATTTTGGGAAGAATTAAAAAAGTCGCGATTTTGGCCAAAATCGGAGAAAATCATAAGGGTATAGCCTTATGAAATTGGCCATTTTGGGCCAAAAATGAAAGTTCTCAAATCTCTCCGAGAATACGTAGAAGGGACTCATAGCACCCAGTAGACGCTTTTCTCGGGTCAAAAGTGGCATTCGACGAAGTTTTTGTCATTTAAATTAGATATGAAATGACGTCAAGATATGGTTATTAAATTTCATTTTTCCACCAAAATATAAGTGTTTATACAACTCTTGTCACGTGGAAAGGAATCCAAAGGGCGCCACACAACACAGGTACAATTTTGGGAAGAATTAAAAAAGTCGCGATTTTGGCCAAAATCGGAGAAAATCATAAGGGTATAGCCTTATGAAATTGGCCATTTTGGGCCAAAAATGAAAGTTCTCAAATCTCTCCGAGAATACGTAGAAGGGACTCATAGCACCCAGTAGACGTTTTTCTCGGGTCAAAAGTGGCATTCGACGAAGTTTTTGTCATTTAAATTAGATATGAAATGACGTCAAGATATGGTTATTAAATTTCGTTTTTCCACCAAAATATAAGTGTTTATACAACTCTTGTCACCTGGAAAGGAATCCAAAGGGCGCCACACAACACGGGTACAATTTTGGGAAGAATTAAAAAAGTCGCGATTTTGGCCAAAATCGGAGAAAATCATAGCCTTATGAAATTGGCCATTTTGGGCCAAAAATGAAAGTTCTCAAATCTCTCCGAGAATACGTAGAAGGGACTCATAGCACCCAGTAGACGCTTTTCTCGGGTCAAAAGTGGCATTCGACGAAGTTTTTGTCATTTAAATTAGATATGAAATGACGTCAAGTTATGGTTATTAAATTTCGTTTTTCCACCAAAATATAAGTGTTTATACAACTCTTGTCACCTGGAAAGGAATCCAAAGGGCGCCACACAACACAGGTACAATTTTGGGAAGAATTAAAAAAGTCGCGATTTTGGCCAAAATCGGAGAAAATCATAAGGGTATAGCCTTATGAAATTGGCCATTTTGGGCCAAAAATGAAAGTTCTCAAATCTCTCCGAGAATACGTAGAAGGGACTCATAGCACCCAGTAGACGCTTTTCTCGGGTCAAAAATGGCATTCGACGAAGTTTTTGTCATTTAAATTAGATATGAAATGACGTCAAGATATGGTTATTAAATTTCATTTTTCCACCAAAATATAAGTGTTTATACAACTCTTGTCACCTGGAAAGGAATCCAAAGGGCGCCACACAACACAGGTACAATTTTGGGAAGAATTAAAAAAGTCGCGATTTTGGCCAAAATCGGAGAAAATCATAAGGGTATAGCCTTATGAAATTGGCCATTTTGGGCCAAAAATGAAAGTTCTCAAATCTCTCCGAGAATACGTAGAAGGGACTCATAGCACCCAGTAGACGCTTTTCTCGGGTCAAAAGTGGCATTCGACGAAGTTTTTGTCATTTAAATTAGATATGAAATGACGTCAAGATATGGTTATTAAATTTCATTTTTCCACCAAAATATAAGTGTTTATACAACTCTTGTCACGTGGAAAGGAATCTAAAGGGCGCCACACAACACAGGTACAATTTTGGGAAGAATTAAAAAAGTCGCGATTTTGGCCAAAATCGGAGAAAATCATAAGGGTATAGCCTTATGAAATTGGCCATTTTGGGCCAAAAATGAAAGTTCTCAAATCTCTCCGAGAATACGTAGAAGGGACTCATAGCACCCAGTAGACGTTTTTCTCGGGTCAAAAGTGGCATTCGACGAAGTTTTTGTCATTTAAATTAGATATGAAATGACGTCAAGATATGGTTATTAAATTTCGTTTTTCCACCAAAATATAAGTGTTTATACAACTCTTGTCACCTGGAAAGGAATCCAAAGGGCGCCACACAACACGGGTACAATTTTGGGAAGAATTAAAAAAGTCGCGATTTTGGCCAAAATCGGAGAAAATCATAAGGGTATAGCCTTATGAAATTGGCCATTTTGGGCCAAAAATGAAAGTTCTCAAATCTCCCCGAGAATACGTAGAAGGGACTCATAGCACCCAGTAGACGCTTTTCTCGGGTCAAAAGTGGCATTCGACGAAGTTTTTGTCATTTAAATTAGATATGAAATGACGTCAAGATATGGTTATTAAATTTCATTTTTCCACCAAAATATAAGTGTTTATACAACTCTTGTCACCTGGAAAGGAATCCAAAGGGCGCCACACAACACAGGTACAATTTTGGGAAGAATTAAAAAAGTCGCGATTTTGGCCAAAATCGGAGAAAATCATAAGGGTATAGCCTTATGAAATTGGCCATTTTGGGCCAAAAATGAAAGTTCTCAAATCTCTCCGAGAATACGTAGAAGGGACTCATAGCACCCAGTAGACGCTTTTCTCGGGTCAAAAGTGGCATTCGACGAAGTTTTTGTCATTTAAATTAGATATGAAATGACGTCAAGATATGGTTATTAAATTTCATTTTTCCACCAAAATATAAGTGTTTATACAACTCTTGTCACCTGGAAAGGAATCCAAAGGGCGCCACACAACACAGGTACAATTTTGGGAAGAATTAAAAAAGTCGCGATTTTGGCCAAAATCGGAGAAAATCATAAGGGTATAGCCTTATGAAATTGGCCATTTTGGGCCAAAAATGAAAGTTCTCAAATCTCTCCGAGAATACGTAGAAGGGACTCATAGCACCCAGTAGACGCTTTTCTCGGGTCAAAAATGGCATTCGACGAAGTTTTTGTCATTTAAATTAGATATGAAATGACGTCAAGATATGGTTATTAAATTTCATTTTTCCACCAAAATATAAGTGTTTATACAACTCTTGTCACGTGGAAAGGAATCCAAAGGGCGCCACACAACACAGGTACAATTTTGGGAAGAATTAAAAAAGTCGCGATTTTGGCCAAAATCGGAGAAAATCATAAGGGTATAGCCTTATGAAATTGGCCATTTTGGGCCAAAAATGAAAGTTCTCAAATCTCTCCGAGAATACGTAGAAGGGACTCATAGCACCCAGTAGACGCTTTTCTCGGGTCAAAAGTGGCATTCGACGAAGTTTTTGTCATTTAAATTAGATATGAAATGACGTCAAGATATGGTTATTAAATTTCGTTTTTCCACCAAAATATAAGTGTTTATACAACTCTTGTCACCTGGAAAGGAATCCAAAGGGCGCCACACAACACGGGTACAATTTTGGGAAGAATTAAAAAAGTCGCGATTTTGGCCAAAATCGGAGAAAATCATAAGGGTATAGCCTTATGAAATTGGCCATTTTGGGCCAAAAATGAAAGTTCTCAAATCTCCCCGAGAATACGTAGAAGGGACTCATAGCACCCAGTAGACGCTTTTCTCGGGTCAAAAGTGGCATTCGACGAAGTTTTTGTCATTTAAATTAGATATGAAATGACGTCAAGATATGGTTATTAAATTTCATTTTTCCACCAAAATATAAGTGTTTATACAACTCTTGTCACCTGGAAAGGAATCCAAAGGGCGCCACACAACACAGGTACAATTTTGGGAAGAATTAAAAAAGTCGCGATTTTGGCCAAAATCGGAGAAAATCATAAGGGTATAGCCTTATGAAATTGGCCATTTTGGGCCAAAAATGAAAGTTCTCAAATCTCTCCGAGAATACGTAGAAGGGACTCATAGCACCCAGTAGACGCTTTTCTCGGGTCAAAAGTGGCATTCGACGAAGTTTTTGTCATTTAAATTAGATATGAAATGACGTCAAGATATGGTTATTAAATTTCATTTTTCCACCAAAATATAAGTGTTTATACAACTCTTGTCACCTGGAAAGGAATCCAAAGGGCGCCACACAACACAGGTACAATTTTGGGAAGAATTAAAAAAGTCGCGATTTTGGCCAAAATCGGAGAAAATCATAAGGGTATAGCCTTATGAAATTGGCCATTTTGGGCCAAAAATGAAAGTTCTCAAATCTCTCCGAGAATACGTAGAAGGGACTCATAGCACCCAGTAGACGTTTTTCTCGGGTCAAAAGTGGCATTCGACGAAGTTTTTGTCATTTAAATTAGATATGAAATGACGTCAAGATATGGTTATTAAATTTCGTTTTTCCACCAAAATATAAGTGTTTATACAACTCTTGTCACCTGGAAAGGAATCCAAAGGGCGCCACACAACACGGGTACAATTTTGGGAAGAATTAAAAAAGTCGCGATTTTGGCCAAAATCGGAGAAAATCATAAGGGTATAGCCTTATGAAATTGGCCATTTTGGGCCAAAAATGAAAGTTCTCAAATCTCCCCGAGAATACGTAGAAGGGACTCATAGCACCCAGTAGACGCTTTTCTCGGGTCAAAAGTGGCATTCGACGAAGTTTTTGTCATTTAAATTAGATATGAAATGACGTCAAGATATGGTTATTAAATTTCATTTTTCCACCAAAATATAAGTGTTTATACAACTCTTGTCACCTGGAAAGGAATCCAAAGGGCGCCACACAACACAGGTACAATTTTGGGAAGAATTAAAAAAGTCGCGATTTTGGCCAAATCGGACAAAATCATAAGGGTATAGCCTTATGAAATTGGCCATTTTGGGCCAAAAATGAAAGTTCTCAAATCTCTCCGAGAATACGTAGAAGGGACTCATAGCACCCAGTAGACGCTTCTCTCGGGTCAAAAGTGGCATTCGACGAAGTTTTTGTCATTTAAATTAGATATGAAATGACGTCAAGATATGGTTATTAAATTTCATTTTTCCACCAAAATATAAGTGTTTATACAACTCTTGTCACCTGGAAAGGAATCCAAAGGGCGCCACACAACACAGGTACAATTTTGGGAAGAATTAAAAAAGTCGCGATTTTGGCCAAAATCGGACAAAATCATAAGGGTATAGCCTTATGAAATTGGCCATTTTGGGCCAAAAATGAAAGTTCTCAAATCTCTCCGAGAATACGTAGAAGGGACTCATAGCACCCAGTAGACGCTTCTCTCGGGTCAAAAGTGGCATTCGACGAAGTTTTTGTCATTTAAATTAGATATGAAATGACGTCAAGTTATGGTTATTAAATTTCATTTTTCCACCAAAATATAAGTGTTTATACAACTCTTGTCACCTGGAAAGGAATCCAAAGGGCGCCACACAACACAGGTACAATTTTGGGAAGAATTTAAAAAGTCGCGATTTTGGCCAAAATCGGAGAAAATCATAAGGGTATAGCCTTATGAAATTGGCCATTTTGGGCCAAAAATGAAAGTTCTCAAATCTCTCCGAGAATACGTAGAAGGGACTCATAGCACCCAGTAGACGTTTTTCTCGGGTCAAAAGTGGCATTCGACGAAGTTTTTGTCATTTAAATTAGATATGAAATGACGTCAAGATATGGTTATTAAATTTCATTTTTCCACCAAAATATAAGTGTTTATACAACTCTTGTCACCGGGAAAGGAATCCAAAGGGCGCCACACAACACAGGTACAATTTTGGGAAGAATTAAAAAAGTCACGATTTTGGCCAAAATCGGAGAAAATCATAAGGGTATAGCCTTATGAAATTGGCCATTTTGGGCCAAAAATGAAAGTTCTCAAATCTCTCCGAGAATACGTAGAAGGGACTCATAGCACCCAGTAGACGCTTTTCTCGGGTCAAAAGTGGCATTCGACGAAGTTTTTGTCATTTAAATTAGATATGAAATGACGTCAAGATATGGTTATTAAATTTCATTTTTCCACCAAAATATAAGTGTTTATACAACTCTTGTCACCTGGAAAGGAATCCAAAGGGCGCCACACAACACAGGTACAATTTTGGGAAGAATTAAAAAAGTCGCGATTTTGGCCAAAATCGGAGAAAATCATAAGGGTATAGCCTTATGAAATTGGCCATTTTGGGCCAAAAATGAAAGTTCTCAAATCTCTCCGAGAATACGTAGAAGGGACTCATAGCACCCAGTAGACGCTTTTCTCGGGTCAAAAGTGGCATTCGACGAAGTTTTTGTCATTTAAATTAGATATGAAATGACGTCAAGATATGGTTATTAAATTTCATTTTTCCACCAAAATATAAGTGTTTATACAACTCTTGTCACCTGGAAAGGAATCCAAAGGGCGCCACACAACACAGGTACAATTTTGGGAAGAATTAAAAAAGTCGCGATTTTGGCCAAAATCGGAGAAAATCATAAGGGTATAGCCTTATGAAATTGGCCATTTTGGGCCAAAAATGAAAGTTCTCAAATCTCTCCGAGAATACGTAGAAGGGACTCATAGCACCCAGTAGACGTTTTTCTCGGGTCAAAAGTGGCATTCGACGAAGTTTTTGTCATTTAAATTAGATATGAAATGACGTCAAGATATGGTTATTAAATTTCGTTTTTCCACCAAAATATAAGTGTTTATACAACTCTTGTCACCTGGAAAGGAATCCAAAGGGCGCCACACAACACGGGTACAATTTTGGGAAGAATTAAAAAAGTCGCGATTTTGGCCAAAATCGGAGAAAATCATAAGGGTATAGCCTTATGAAATTGGCCATTTTGGGCCAAAAATGAAAGTTCTCAAATCTCCCCGAGAATACGTAGAAGGGACTCATAGCACCCAGTAGACGCTTTTCTCGGGTCAAAAGTGGCATTCGACGAAGTTTTTGTCATTTAAATTAGATATGAAATGACGTCAAGATATGGTTATTAAATTTCATTTTTCCACCAAAATATAAGTGTTTATACAACTCTTGTCACCTGGAAAGGAATCCAAAGGGCGCCACACAACACAGGTACAATTTTGGGAAGAATTAAAAAAGTCGCGATTTTGGCCAAAATCGGAGAAAATCATAAGGGTATAGCCTTATGAAATTGGCCATTTTGGGCCAAAAATGAAAGTTCTCAAATCTCTCCGAGAATACGTAGAAGGGACTCATAGCACCCAGTAGACGCTTTTCTCGGGTCAAAAGTGGCATTCGACGAAGTTTTTGTCATTTAAATTAGATATGAAATGACGTCAAGATATGGTTATTAAATTTCATTTTTCCACCAAAATATAAGTGTTTATACAACTCTTGTCACCTGGAAAGGAATCCAAAGGGCGCCACACAACACAGGTACAATTTTGGGAAGAATTAAAAAAGTCGCGATTTTGGCCAAAATCGGAGAAAATCATAAGGGTATAGCCTTATGAAATTGGCCATTTTGGGCCAAAAATGAAAGTTCTCAAATCTCTCCGAGAATACGTAGAAGGGACTCATAGCACCCAGTAGACGTTTTTCTCGGGTCAAAAGTGGCATTCGACGAAGTTTTTGTCATTTAAATTAGATATGAAATGACGTCAAGATATGGTTATTAAATTTCGTTTTTCCACCAAAATATAAGTGTTTATACAACTCTTGTCACCTGGAAAGGAATCCAAAGGGCGCCACACAACACAGGTACAATTTTGGGAAGAATTAAAAAAGTCGCGATTTTGGCCAAAATCGGACAAAATCATAAGGGTATAGCCTTATGAAATTGGCCATTTTGGGCCAAAAATGAAAGTTCTCAAATCTCTCCGAGAATACGTAGAAGGGACTCATAGCACCCAGTAGACGCTTTTCTCGGGTCAAAAGTGGCATTCGACGAAGTTTTTGTCATTTAAATTAGATATGAAATGACGTCAAGATATGGTTATTAAATTTCATTTTTCCACCAAAATATAAGTGTTTATACAACTCTTGTCACCTGGAAAGGAATCCAAAGGGCGCCACACAACACAGGTACAATTTTGGGAAGAATTAAAAAAGTCGCGATTTTGGCCAAAATCGGAGAAAATCATAAGGGTATAGCCTTATGAAATTGGCCATTTTGGGCCAAAAATGAAAGTTCTCAAATCTCTCCGAGAATACGTAGAAGGGACTCATAGCACCCAGTAGACGCTTTTCTCGGGTCAAAAGTGGCATTCGACGAAGTTTTTGTCATTTAAATTAGATATGAAATGACGTCAAGATATGGTTATTAAATTTCATTTTTCCACCAAAATATAAGTGTTTATACAACTCTTGTCACCTGGAAAGGAATCCAAAGGGCGCCACACAACACAGGTACAATTTTGGGAAGAATTAAAAAAGTCGCGATTTTGGCCAAATCGGAGAAAATCATAAGGGTATAGCCTTATGAAATTGGCCATTTTGGGCCAAAAATGAAAGTTCTCAAATCTCTCCGAGAATACGTAGAAGGGACTCATAGCACCCAGTAGACGCTTTTCTCGGGTCAAAAATGGCATTCGACGAAGTTTTTGTCATTTAAATTAGATATGAAATGACGTCAAGATATGGTTATTAAATTTCATTTTTCCACCAAAATATAAGTGTTTATACAACTCTTGTCACCTGGAAAGGAATCCAAAGGGCGCCACACAACACAGGCACAATTTTGGGAAGAATTAAAAAAGTCGCGATTTTGGCCAAAATCGGAGAAAATCATAAGGGTATAGCCTTATGAAATTGGCCATTTTGGGCCAAAAATGAAAGTTCTCAAATCTCTCCGAGAATACGTAGAAGGGACTCATAGCACCCAGTAGACGCTTTTCTCGGGTCAAAAATGGCATTTGACGAAGTTTTTGTCATTTAAATTAGATATGAAATGACGTCAAGATATGGTTATTAAATTTCATTTTTCCACCAAAATATAAGTGTTTATACAACTCTTGTCACCTGGAAAGGAATCCAAAGGGCGCCACACAACACAGGTACAATTTTGGGAAGAATTAAAAAAGTCGCGATTTTGGCCAAAATCGGACAAAATCATAAGGGTATAGCCTTATGAAATTGGCCATTTTGGGCCAAAAATGAAAGTTCTCAAATCTCTCCGAGAATACGTAGAAGGGACTCATAGCACCCAGTAGACGCTTCTCTCGGGTCAAAAATGGCATTCGACGAAGTTTTTGTCATTTAAATTAGATATGAAATGACGTCAAGATATGGTTATTAAATTTCATTTTCCACCAAAATATCATAGTCATGACTGATCTGTGCCCATGCACTAACAACTGTAACTGTTGAGGGAAATAATCCTCCTTTCTAATATTTGAACCTAACAATGTAAGGAGACTTTAAAAAAAAAAAAAAAGAACCAGTTGGCTTTGTGATTCCTTGCCAAATACTTTGCTAAAAATTTCAATTAAGTGAAGCAATTTTTCAAGCGAAAAAGTACTGAGAGGTATTGGAAACTCTGGATACGATTTGTGAGGAGAACCAGAAAGACTTCATCACACCAGGAGTTTCGCAGGACAAGAATGTTATTGATCCTGCGTTTTGGTTTCGTGATAATGGTAACCTTTGTAGTTATACAAGCGGATGAGTGTGTGTTACACATTGCTTGTAACATCCTGACTGAAATTTCAATGTCTGGTCTAAATTTGACATTAACAAGTATGATAGGACCTCACTTAAGATCACACAGAAAATCATATGTGGGTTTGTCTTGACCAATAGTAGAGAAATGGGGCTACATATATTGATACTCCCTCTCAAACATGTGCATTAGAAGTGAGGAAAAGTCTTCCGGGTCTCTATTTGTTATTCCTGTAAAATTCTCAGCGTTAAATCAAATGGCTCTCTTGATCTGATTGTTAGGTGAGTTTCGGCGATACATAGTGTCAAACATCGGTAAACGGTAACATTTCAATCCACGAAGAGAACAATGCCAGAGAAATATAGCGATCCTTGTGTATCACGTGACGACATCCAGTAATAGTTTGTAGCTATTGAATGACTATGTATGTGTTGTCTCTCTTTCCAATTCATCAGCTTTCAGGATGAACAACATCTTTAATCCCCCGAATTCAGATGCCTGATTACGTAAGTCTATCATTCACTTATTGTTGCGTATATGTTCTTATAGTGACTAAGGCCTAATTATAAATTATGCTAACATTAGCCTACCATTAAAATTGACTACTACACATATGTATTTCGCTATCTTTGAAGGTCATCTCAGAGAAATCATCGATTTGCATGCCGGGATGAATAGTAACGATATTATCACTTCTCTATAATCAGAAGGAACCCTTCATATGCATTTTGCAGGGTCCCAAGGGAGGTTTAAGCACCAATTAAATTAAACTACTGGTATAAAACCTGGAAAGTGCTTCCAAATGATATAAACACTGTTAAATCTTATGTAACGTTTAAGCGAAAACTAAAAGCCCACCTAATTGAAAATTACGCTGAGTATTGATTATCTCATGTTTAGTTATCTCTACTCTTAATTGTTACCTTCTTTCTTTGTTTTGTTGTTATTTTTGGTCGCTAGCTCGACAAACTACTATTGTTTTTCTAGTGTCCTGTTTATACTATACCACTTTGTTCTGTTGTTCTTATGTATAGACGAAATAAATGAAATGAAAAAAATGAGTTGTATTAAATTTTAGGCCTGAAAAATCTTATTAATATGCTAACATTAGGGTTATTTCTCTCTCATAATTGTGTAGCACTGCCTATTACATTTAACATAAAGGGACATCTGTGATTAAATTGCTAAGGGGAGGGAGTGGGTTGGTTAGTGCGTTTTCATTTCCACAACAGTTGAAGATGTCATTACCCAACAGTGTTGGTACAATATAACTAATTTTCTATACCGAAGATGGCCATTAAAGGCATACTGACAAAATCTGAGAAATTAGACATTTATCCTCAAAATTGGTAAGGCCATTATCAAATTTGTTTATAATTTGTGTATGGGAATACTTCGATAAATGTTGGTGAGTCCACTAAGTACGAATCACCGCAAAGTTAGTTGGGGAGGGGGGGGGGGGTAGGGGTAGGGGAGGGAATCAGTCAGTGTCAACATTTATCACTATTAAAGTAACATTAATGTTATGTTAATGTTAAATTAACGTTATTATATCCATAGCACTGAAAATTGAAATCACTAGGGATGCAAATATTTTTCATAAGATTTACAAAGAAAACATGTAGGCCTAACTTTATAAAATCAAAATGTATTTTGCCCCTAAAAAAAAAGAAAAGCAATTATACTTCTCTCATGGAACTTCTCATAGAAAATGAAGTTCAATTTTAAACAGAGAATTGCCTCCAAAGGTAACCTTGCATTCAAACATTAAATTTGATATTTTTATTTATTTTTTCTCTCTTTTATAGACAACTGGATAATGAAGTCTTCAGAAAGTAAACTATTGCTGGCAATACATCAATACTGACACAATTTGAAGACCATTATTTAACCTAAATTCTTGTAAATGTTAATAGAAAAGACAGAAAAATGATATATTTACAACAAAATTACAGTACAAAAAAAAAAAAAACTGAGAACTATTGAAATTACAGCACATGAGATAACGTATACAAATAGGTGGGTTTAAATTCACGACAAACATAGTTTATGAATTAAATTCACGGACAAACATAGTTTATGAGGTATCGGGTTAGGCAGTGTTATGTTTTAATGGCATGTCAGGTATTAATGTACAATTACCATTATGATGACATATATCACATTCATGTTATTCAATCCAGAGAAGAAGCAGTTGACTGACAAAGAAACATGAGGAAAGAAAAATCAGTACTTTGGGACTCATTTCATCCTGTTCTTGTAACAGCATCATTCACTCATCCATTTGATCATTCACAGCCAGTCGTCATGCCATGTGCAATTCGGTCTACAGGGTAAAACACAAACTAATGAAGAATGGTTAGAACTATTGGTTATAGCACACCAAATTCAAACAAAAGTCTCAATACATTATAACTTCTGCTAAAATACTGTGGCTTAATTGAATTTCATTCAGTTCACCAGAATCTGCTTCTAGACGAAACCCAAAAGCGAGAGGAGCTTTTATCTGCACCTACTGCCTTTCAACTTGATATAATTTCAATTTACATGTATATGATGACTCACATTAGTAACATTCTAAAACTATTTCAGCCAAAAAAAAGGGTCATTCCATAAATCATTACAAATGATTCACAATTCTCTAGAGTCCTGGTAGTTTAGGCAGTTTAATTAATTTTCCTGATAGACTGTGAATCATTGAAATAACATAAGATAGAATGATGTTGAAAATGACTCACTTCATGAACTTATAATTTCTAGGCTCCCCTTTGAATATTTAAAATGTAATACGAGACTCAATCTTCTAGGCTCCCTCCATTTATGTAATATTTTCCTTTGTTTCCAAATCATTATAATCGCTTGCTTCATAATAGAGATTCTTTAAAATGTCAGACATGCTCACAAAAATCCCACGATACTGAAACTAAAGAGGACTGATTTCTTTTGTGACTTCTATGTCATGATACGAGCAAAATATGCCTGAATTTGCCTCAATACATAATTACAGCATAAAAGAAGATAACCTACTGTTTACACTTCTGCCAATAAAACAAACCTATATTTTGATAATCGATAAAACTTTGTCTAAACATACAAATATATGTAATGTTTTCAGCTGTGGTCTGAATAGTGGTATGCCATGGTCTGAATGAAACCTTCAACATATCACCAGATACAAGATCACTTCCAGCAATACATTATCCGGGCTGAAGATGGTTACATGAACTATACGACCATTTCTGACATCCATCAATAGACTCCTACCCTCCTCTTTCTCCTCTTCCCCAAAATGTTTTCAAATATTTCTTCAGCCTTTTTTCATTATCTCTTGTGCTTATTATACTTTTTTATGTCATTCTTGCAAATGACTTCGATTTGGTACAGCATAGAAATAAAACATGCTTTCAAAATTTTCATTTAAATATACAAGATTGGTACCGTCAGACACCTAGCACACTCCAGAATTCACATTGTAGTGATTATAACCCTACCCCGTCAACTGCTTTCACTACCATTACACATAACAAACCTGTACATACACACAAACTACAGAGTTTTGGTTAAAGTTACCATCAAATATCAAAACATTGATATACACAGGGACTGTCACCACCTTCAAGATTGGTATTTAAAGGATATAAGTTTGAGGGCCTGATGTTTCCATCTCCTTCATTTGCCTTTGAAGTAAGATCCTGCTACCATCCCAAACGTCAGGCCCTCTCACTTTTATACATTTACTCACACATGCTTTCTACTGTAGATATTCAGCAGTTTGTTGACAGTTTCATTCTCTCATTGATTGGTTAATGAAGTGGTAACGTTTATTCTGTTTTGTTTACTCTCTGGAAGCTCACCACGGTGCTTTGTAGTCTTTAAACTGTCCTTATACACTAACCACACGCAGTTCTAAATGATGTAAAGAATTAACAACAACTACCACAAATTTAACTCAAGTGATATGAGATTATAGCAACCAAAAAAGAAAGAAAAACCACACATATATATATGTTTTTATATATATATATATACATATATATATACATATATATATATACATATATATATATATATATTTATATATAAAAACATATATATATATATATATTTATCTATATTTATATATATATATTTATATATATATCCTGCTTCAAACCTTTTAACAACAGAAAAATCTTAAGAATGGGAACCTATATGATATTTCACTTAAGAGAATTGTACCAAGCAACACCCATTGACATACTCCACAAACAAACAAACAAACAAACAAACTTGTAGCAGCTTGAGAGTTAAGAACAACAACCTTCATGATCATTTGGGAATGTCAAAAGCACCACTACCAAATCTCTGTAATAAAATATTCTTTATAGTACAAATTGGACATCTTGTACTTAACTCTTAACATACACACCCCCACCCCCCCCCCCCAACACTGTAGTGTTACTGTGATGTAGCAATCCCTTTGTTCCATAGAACAATGGACTATTATATTTTGTAAAAAGCTTCTTGGTAAGAAGAGAAATAGAGGTTTATAATGCAAATATGTATTAAAATCAGAAAGAAAATGCTAGCTCAAAGAGACAAATGCTGGAAGCAGTCAAAATCTGCTTCAGGTAATAATAAATGGCAAAGAACACCGGTCGTTAATTTTGTCAGGCAAACTCTCTAGGCGAGTCTGCGACTTCAAAGCTTCGACACGATGGTTCAGGCAATCACTTGCTAACTTTTTTCTTCTGAAAAATTTGTCAGATCATTCCAAGAAAACTATCTGGAATCACTTATATGCTGTTAAAGCACTTGTTCTGGAACGAGCAATTTTACGTCCAAGAATTTTTTAAGATGACATAGGAAAACTAAGGAGACCTTTTTCTTAGTTAAACCTTCAGACCCAATCCTTGGGACATATCTTACATCCAAGTAAAATGTAACAACGATAAAGCCTCTCTCTCTCTCAGTTTCCCTTTCTTCAGATAGAATCCTTTCTTCTGGCATGATTAACTTCCATAACATTATCACAACTGAAGCTTGGAGATGATTTTAAACTGACCAATCAAGAGTGCATTTCTGCAGTCTCTTCGTGCTCTTTCGGTGAGATACATCCACTAAAGTCTGCTGCTAGAACCACTGTTACCTTCACTGCACCTTGCAAATATTTGCTTATAGAACAAGAAAAATGCCCATGAGTAAAACTCCTTAATCATAAAATCAAACTTGGAACAATTTCAAAAAGGGCCGACCCTTTGAGGCTAGTCGCAGCTGCAGTGGCGTAGAAAACCATTTTGGATTAAATTCCACAAACGTGTCGTTTCCATCAAATCAACAATGATTCAATTTATTCCTCAGTATCAATCAGCACTGTTCCACATCCCATAACTCGGTTCTGTCTTTTTTCGGACACGACATCTTCTCCGTGCGAAGGCTAATGTCAGTTACCAGCAGGCAGGCAGAAGTATTTATTTCGTCAAGTCCGTCTACGATGTACCGTCTCAGTCCAATGGGCGTGGTTCCATCAAGGGCATGGTATGGAGGACCTCGTCCAGCAGTTGCAGGGCTCGATGGAGGTGGATTTCAATCCAACATGGTGTTTCCTTGATGCTGTGCCTGGGGTAGTCCGGACCCCACCCCTTCACAAAGCTCATTCTCAGGATACAGAGGCGACGAAGGTCGTCTACTCCGATGCCGGCTGCAGCAGAGTACCCTGTGAGGAGAGAAGGCAGAAAAACAATTAAAGGGTAAGAATTAATTATTATAAAGAATATGTAACACACACACATAGGTGTAGGAGCCCAATTTGATTTGGGGGGGCCGTAACGACTTGCCCGAAAAATAAATCCAAAATTGGTAGCGCGCTTCGTGCTTGTTCAACATGTTGATGTACATATCATATAGATAAATTCTTTCCTCTCTGGTTTGCAGGCAAGTTTCTTATATTAATATACAGACTCCAGGGAGAGTAGTACAGAATGGTTTAACTTCCTTCAGCGATTTGACTGGGCATTCCATGCCATCAATCTCAAGATGAAAAGTTCAAGGAACGCAGAGTTGAAATATATTATAAGCCACAATTTAAATGACATTCATATGTGACAGCAGCTGAATTTGATTTTCACGATTTAAAAACAGCAACAAAATGTAACAAAATAAGCAAGAATCTTCCATCCAAGACATAATTAGCTTTCCATAGTATTTATCTGTATTTGACACTTACTGACAGCAGGAGCAATTCCACCAACCGATGAAGGTCCAGGGACCTGGCCGGCTACCGCAGCTGCCTGGGCCGCAGCTGCGGCCTGGGCTGTTGCAGCTTGGGACCTCATCTGGGCATGGCATTGCCGCAGGTCAAACACCTACAAAATGTGAGAAAAATGATAGAAAAAATGTTAATTAATATATTGAAAAGTCTGATAAGGAAACTGAATGAAATGTAACTATTTCACATTTACAGCAAAATTCTCTTTCTTCTTCTGCAATTTAATATTCTACTGAAAGCCTGAGTCACTCAAGCCTAACACTATACAAAAGGTCATGTCACAGTACAATGAAATGAGCATCTTCATAGTGAAAGTTTTAAATGATTTTACTTGTGACATAGCAGACAATGGCTCTATTATTAGTACTGCTAATTCTACTGTAAATTACAACTGTTTATGAGGTTTCACTTTCGAAACAGCAGATCGTGAGAAAGCTGACCTGTGCTTGCTTAACATATCATCAGCATGATAGTAGGCAAAGCACAACATTGTAGTGAACAGCATACATCTGTTTCTAGTTTCTACTACAGCAGGGGTTCTCAAAGGGTCACCTGTGGGCCAAAATCCATCCCACCAAAAATTTCAGTCACTCATGTACTAACCAGGTATGCTGTCTCCTAATCCATTAAGCTTTGGTACCCTACCGGCCTGCCGGCATGATTGGTTTAGTTAGACTGTGATTCCCCCTTCCTCCTCTGTTCCGACCAATGCTCTTTAAGGATATAAATTAAGAATCCCCCTGTACTTCAGTAAGTATCATTTCACTACCTCCTGATTTTCATGCTACATCTTACCTTGATAAATGCTCCAGGGTAAACCTTGTCCCCCCCCTCCTCCTCTGTTCCGACCAATGCTTTCTCACGATATAAATTAAGAATCCCCCTGTACTTCAGTAAGTATCATTTCACTACCTCCTGATTTTCATGCTACATCTTACCTTGATAAATGCTCCAGGGTAAACCTTGTCCCCCCCCTCCTCCTCTGTTCCGACCAATGCTTTCTCACGATATAAATTAAGAATCCCCCTGTACTTCAGTAAGTATCATTTCACTACCTCCTGATTTTCATGCTACATCTTACCTTGATAAATGCTCCAGGTTAAACCTTGTCCCCCCTCCTCCTCTGTTCCGACCAATGCTTTCTCACGATATAAATTAAGAATCCCCCTGTACTTCAGTAAGTATCATTTCACTACCTCCTGATTTTCATGCTACATCTTACCTTGATAAATGCTCCAGGTTAAACCTTGTCCCCCCTCCTCCTCTGTTCCGACCAATGCTTTCTCACGATATAAATTAAGAATCCCCCTGTACTTCAGTAAGTATCATTTCACTACCTCCTGATTTTCATGCTACATCTTACCTTGATAAATGCTCCAGGTTAAACCTTGTCCCCCCTCCTCCTCTGTTCCGACCAATGCTTTCTCACGATATAAATTAAGAATCCCCCTGTACTTCAGTAAGTATCATTTCACTACCTCCTGATTTTCATGCTACATCTTACCTTGATAAATGCTCCAGGGTAAACCTTGTCCCCTCCCTCCTCCTCTGTTCCGACCAATGCTTTCTCACGATATAAATTAAGAATCCCCCTGTACTTCAGTAAGTATCATTTCACTACCTCCTGATTTTCATGCTACATCTTACCTTGATAAATGCTCCAGGGTAAACCTTGTCCCCCCCCCTCCTCCTCTGTTCCGACCAATGCTTTCTCACGATATAAATTAAGAATCCCCCTGTACTTCAGTAAGTATCATTTCACTACCTCCTGATTTTCATGCTACATCTTACCTTGATAAATGCTCCAGGGTAAACCTTGTCCCCCCCCCCTCCTCCTCTGTTCCGACCAATGCTTTCTCACGATATAAATTAAGAATCCCCCTGTACTTCAGTAAGTATCATTTCACTACCTCCTGATTTTCATGCTACATCTTACCTTGATAAATGCTCCAGGGTAAACCTTGTCCCCCCCCTCCTCCTCTGTTCCGACCAATGCTTTCTCACGATATAAATTAAGAATCCCCCTGTACTTCAGTAAGTATCATTTCACTACCTCCTGATTTTCATGCTACATCTTACCTTGACAAATGCTCCAGGTTAAACCTTGTCCCCCCTCCTCCTCTGTTCCGACCAATGCTTTCTCACTATATAAATTGAGGACCCCCTGTACTTATCAGTAAGTATCATTTCACTACCTCCTGATTTTCATGCTACATCTTACCTTGATAAATGCTCCGGGGTAGACCTTGTGCACTGCATCACCGGGAGCTCTCCCCGCCTCTCGGTCCAGATAGTAGCTCTGCACGAAGACGGCATGGTCACTCAGACACTTGACCCACACGTCACCTTCTCCTTCGATGTTCAATTCAACACCTTTGCCAATGTGCAGCCTTCAATTACAATGGCAAAAATACAACAAGTTAATTCCAGTTCATATTTCCATTTTAAAAATCACATCACAATGGTTAAGAATCTAGTGTCTTGCATATTTATATTGAATATGACAAAATATGGCAAATATATGAGAGAGATGATTGAGATGAACAACTCCCCTTAAATTTTTTTTAGAAAAATCTTTCTCCATTTGGGAGTTATCAGGGATTTAATAATTGTGCAAAAGGGCTGTCTGTCTTTGTCCCTGTGTGAATGTCATAGCACAACTACACAACCTTTGACTTTGCCTTAGTTTTCTACTATCATAATCTCAAGATGAATCTTAACCATGTAGACCATGTAAATGAAATGGCACCATTACCTCACTACACAAGAACAATATTTTAGAAGACACACAAGTTTGTAAAAAGTCATCTCTATTACAGAAAAACAGACATTGTAAACACTAAAGTAAAAGGAGGGGTGTGTGTGGTGGGGGGGGGGGGGTAGGGATGGAGCTGGTATCATACACTGGTTGTGAAATTAACCAACTAACAATGCTGCTGCCCTCTGTTCAGTTATATCTCATGGCAAGATAAATTAAGCTGGAAAACACCGAATCAGTTGCTTGAAGCTCCGAAGTACGAACCTTGCTCTCTCGCTGGCTTCGACACGATGTACATTGGAGAGTTGGCCGAGACAGAACCTATCCATCCCGGACGGATCCACGTATCCATCAACAGTGACAGAAGTACACTGGGCTGGGACCTTGAAGATCTCACCCACTTGAGTGTCCAACTCAAAATATGCTATAGAACACCAGTATTCTGGAGCTGTTAAAACAGGAGAAAGAGAAAGAGTTTCTTGTCATGTTGCTATTTCACCTTGCTCTGTAAATTGTTCTGCAATTCAGCTAAGTGTCATTTAGACTGTTTTACCAGCATCTTATGGAGAACCATGATGTTTATAGAAGAATACTGTGTTTGAATTTTTTGGTAAGAAGCTGAAGACTTCAGGAGTACCAAGGAAACTAAAAATACTGAAAGATCAATGAGTATGCCCGATCAATGAACTTATGATAGCTACACGACAACCTTCATGTTGCCCCGCTCCATCAAAACGAGAAAGCCATAAATATTCTCCCAAGTAGTTACGGTTCTTTAGAGTTTATAGAATTTGGAAGAATGAAGAGAGAGAAAAAGAGGTAGTCAAAGAGAAGGAGGAAGGGGGATGGATGGGAGAGGCATCAAAGGAAATAAATCATACATTGACATACTATTTCTAATTGGTTTGATTGCCATAGCAGTTAAGACGAGCTAAGACTGAACCAAAGGGGCCAGCGCCCTAAAATTGTTCAGAAGGTAACAAAACTATTATCGCAATTTTGCATGTTTTAGGTCGAGAGTATCCATTCTGTTTCAAGCTACCATCTGCCATTTACCCCTTCAACCCCAAACCCTACATGTGAATATTATTCCTCTGCAATCTGAGAGGAACAGATTTTGGTGAGGTATCGTACCTCACAGCTCACAAGAAAACATCAATAAAACCTTTTTACATATTGAAAGGTAAAAGAAACTGACCCGGTTGATTTGATAAGGGTACAGCATTCAAATTGTCTCCACTGATAGGGGGCGTCTGCCAGAAGTTGCCTTGTGAGTTGACACCCTGACTCCTATTGTTAGCTATATTCTGCTCATAAGACATTGTGTTACTTCCAGTCCATCTTGCTGTGCTGGATGCAGCTGGGGAGAAAAAAGGGGGGGCGGAGTACAGTTTATAGAATCATTCCCAACTGATTTACAACATTTATTTGGATTGAATTCAACTCAGGGGACTTTAATGCTCTCTTCTTCTTCATTTCTCTGTATTTTGCACAAATTTTTATTAATATTAATGTAAAAGTAACCCCCCCCCCCAAAAAAAAAAAAATATTACAAAATATTGGATCATGGAAGTGCATTTTTGGGCTGAAAGGTTCTTATATGATTATGCAAAATGTATTATGTAGACAAGCTGTATAAAGTAGCTTATGGAATATTCCAGTGGCAGGCAATGTGATGTACAGGAATTATGACACTTTCCACAGTGCTGGTTGAAAATGCTGACATCTTGTTCATAACATGGCTGTTGGAGGAGACTTTTTACTTTCAGATATACCCCTTATGGGGGAATTAATCTTTAAGTGTTACAATGGTATCATGGAATGGGCTGTTACCAGTTACAACCAACAACAACATATTTTTTTTTATAAGACATTACTATGAAGATCTACATCAAACAGTATACATATATAATGTTCAACTATGCCTGTATAGGGAGTTAACTCTCTGTTGATGTGTTTTACAAGCTAATCAAAGTTTCACCTCCCTGCTGATCTTAAAGTGACCTTTCACATCCAGCAAAATGTTTGTGAAAATCAGGTGAGTAGTATTTACAGGGTTCATAGGAAGTTTAACCAAGACATATATCTCAAGTGCTATCATGTGTACAAGCTAAGGTATCATAAAGACATACACTACAAGACCACAGAGATTGATGAGAGAACTCTCTTACAGGCTTGAAAGAGCTATTGATAAAAGAACATCACTACTGTGTGTATGTTGAGACTAATAGCATGATGCATTATAGGCATGGACTTTCAATTCTGTTTTTTTTTTCCATTATTTTTTCATTATTTTTTTTTCTTCATTGCTGTGATTACTTACTTCGGCCGATTTGGTTATTGTTGAGAGCGCTGTCTCCAGATGGTGGAGCTTGAGGAGGCCTCTGATGAGCGACTGGAGGTGGTTGAGCTGTTGTTGGAGCTGTCAGAGTTAAATGGTAAAGTCACCATCATCTTCACATAATGAAATGATTAAATACCAAGACAGTTATATTATTCGGTTAGTTGCCCAAAGAAGAGGACTTTTAACACTTAAACAGCTCTCTTCTGTTGTTAATTAGTAGAAATGTGACAGACAGAAAAGTACATTTGCTCAACCCTTTAAAACTTACAGCGAAACTTAAATATAGAGCAACGGAGTAAATGGTATGAGGTGCCCTGTCAAATATTGCATGAAAGATGACTTATCTATCTGTTCAATGATATTAAGCATACATACATTAACAATAATTTCAAACCTTTTGGTGGATGTACCAAAATGGAGGTATTTTTCTTAGCTTGTTTTGTATTTTTTTCTTCTCCTTTTGAGGGGGAAGGAGAGAGGAGGGAAGGGGAACGGGAGGAGAGGGGTGAAGCTCACCAGATGAAGCTTGAACTTGACTGACTGGTACAGTGGCGACTTGACTAGGAGTCTGAGATGATGGTGCTGCTGGCACTGGTCTTGGTGCCCCTGAGGTACCTGGGGTGGTAGATCCAGGGGGGCCAAAGGTCGGTTGAGTAGTGCTACTCTGGAGTTCATAAGAGGTTTGGCTGGTCATGGGTGGTGGACCAGTAAGTTGACTGCTGGGTACTGTGAAATGAAGTCATAGCCTCTGTTATTAAATTCATATACGATCGATTGTAAAAAGCAACTTAAGTCAGTGATGGATGTTTGCGACATTGGTAGACACTGGAGAGACATACAACATGACTGTCCCAGAAGTATCAGGTCATGAGGACCATGCTACCATCTTGCTTGCTCATAAGTGATGTCTCCTACAAGTCTGAGACGAGTAGTTCACATGATACAGATGCCGAGGATTTAGAGGTAGAACAGATAGTTTTATGAGACATTCGGTACAGAGTTTCAGGGCTCTGGGTTGTCTGAATCTACTTGGTAAGAACATTTAAAGATATCAAAGCATCCAAAATGACCTCATTTTGAGGGCACTGTAGCACCCCTTTAAAAATAGTTCTATTGTAACAGCAGCATATAATTGTCATATTATTTTATTTTGACAATCAGGGTACTCCGAGCCTAGGATTGGTATCGATTTGTTCATGTTTAAAATGGAACAGAGAATGAACTTTCACTGTGGATAAACGAAGAAATAGAAAAGACATTTTTACCTTTGAAAACAGCCACAGATGGATCTTTGTTATGTACAACAACAAAAATTACGGTAGGCACTGATAGAGTCAAACACAAACCTAGATCAGGGTACTTTAATGGGGTCATGAGTGAGGCTTTGGGGAATGGGTTGGGTACAGATGGGGTTAAAACATAGTTGCAGGTTTAAAGCTGGTGTAGTCACTAGTTTATTCCATAGGGGAGTGGTGAGGTGGATACTGTTTATACACAAACCTGATTCAGGGTGCATTCTGGGGTAGCTAGTGAGGCCAGGGTGAGAAGGTCTGAGACTTTGTTGGCTCACTTGCTGCAAACTTCCATTACTAGTCGAAGGCCCTGCAAACACAACAGAAATTTGCATTCGTTAACGAGACACAGAGAGATTTGTTTATTAAACTAATCTACTTTTGTTTCCAGCACTATTAAATTCAACTCTTTAAATTCTAGTTTGTATATTTATTTTTTTCTTGTTTGATTTTGATAAATTTTAGATTATTGCTTGACACAATAATGATCCCATAATCATGTGGTATATTAGTTTGATTGGTCAAACTTTTAATTCAAGTTTAATGAAGTAGAGTTGTTTTCCATTTACTGATTGCTATATACTTACTACAGCTGTGAAGGTCATGCTAGACACGGTAGGAGAAGACTGCAGTACTGTACAGTAGCTACGAGGAGACAGGTGAGTGAGGACTTAAAGGAAGTGACACTGTGAAAAGTGTCTGGATATAACCAAAACATTGAGGAATTTAATCAAAGTTAATCAAATTAATCAAATTTAATCAAATTAATCATTTGCTCATCAGCTTTCACTTGGTGGATGAATCTAGATACAGTATGCATGCACATTTACAGAGCTCTGATAAATTTTATGTCATTTTGGGTAAATTGCTTTAGTTCGATTTGGTAAAACTGCTGGTCAAATGTGTGCAGAAACCTGTAATCAGATTAATTACCATGGTCAGAATGAAAACTCCTCAGATTAATTAATCATTTGCTCATCAGCTTTCACTTGGTGGATGAATCTACAATATGCAGGCACATTTTCAGAGCTCTTGATGAATTATAATGTCATTTTGGGTAAATTGCTTTACTCTGATTTGGTAAAACTGTTGGTCAAATGTGTGAGGAAACCTGTAATCAGATTAACTCCCACATGTGGTCAGAATGAAAACTCCTCAGATTAAATAAGACTGTCATTCGTGGGTAATGTTGCAAAATATGACAAATGATCCCTTTAACTGTGCACAGAAAAGCCATCCACTTTTGAACATACCCAGATATTCCTTACTGATTTGGTAAACTTGTTGGTCACATGTGTGCAGAAACCTGTATTCAAATTAACTAAGGATGTCCTTCATGGGTAACGTTGCAAAATATGACCAACCATGAACCATCCCTTTATCGTACAAAAAAGCCATCCACTTTGAACATACCCAGACGTTCGTTTCTTTCGCAGTCCTAATCAAGTAAACACATGAATTCATGATGCATCAAATTTTAATACCAGCTCAGAAAGCTTTTATTAACTTACTGGTGGTACAATATAGGAACAAAGCACTTTTAGTAGACTTATGACTCCATAGTAGCACCATTCACACTGAGGCTACACTCCTATGTATGATACAACTATCTTTGCCTGGGGCAACTTCAATTAAAATTTTTCTCAGCTGTTTGGGAGATACAGACTTAATATAATCTAGAGATTTTCCACATTTCAAGTCGGTAACATAGACATGCTGATGAGTAACTGTGAGTCAACTATCTGAATACGTTTGCACATGTATATGATTTTTTCAATCCACTTTTCATAAAGCGTAACCCTGCCTATGTATGTTACGACAAGTGTCCAAGTCATGACGATTTCAAGTTGACTGGTGTACTACTATATGTTGAAAAAGGCCAATCCCAACAATCATGAAATCAGACAAGGTTATGTGAACTGGTGTGATATACAAAGTACTTTGAGGGGGGGGGGGGGGCTAGGAGGGGCTCTAGATACTTATCTCACTGTGCACAAGAGCTGAACATTGGTATTTTCACTCTAAGAGATATTGTTCAGGTGCAGTTTCACAAAGAAAATCGGTACTGTTTCTATAGTACATGGAAAGTTACAACCACAGTCACAAATTGCCCACAAACATAATGTACACATACATAGTAAAAATATTGGTACCATTTGTGTCCCTACTGGAGGAGTTCACATTTCTGTACATGTATACTGCACTGTGAAATGCTAAATTTATTTAGTTTACATGTTATAAGTTAGTGTTTAAATATTGCAATTTTCATTTCAGTTATAAAATACTGAAAACACTATGCTTTCGTGTAAAAACAACAGTTCGAAATTCTTTGCTTTTTTTCCCCCCAGTAATTTCAGTTAAATGTTTACATTGCATTTGCTATGCCATATACTACTGTGAAAAATTTAAAATTCATTTCCGGGCACTAACTACTGATAGGAATTTGAAGTTTCTCTCTTTCCATTGGGCTTGTAAAGCAACACTAGTTATAAAACTAAAAGAGACAGTTGGCATTGACCCGAAATAAGTCGATGTTACAGTTGACGAAGTGGTGCTAAAAATGTAACCAATTTTGTGAAGGTTAAGGTATATTGTACTAAAAGGCACACGTTGATTGCCAAAGGATAAACAGAGGCATAAAAGTAAATGCTCGAATAAATAAACATCTTTGAAATTAAACAACAGATGCCGAACATTGCTTAATCTTAAATACCCACTGACCAATTATTAAGAAAATTGTAAGTCATTGGAAACTAGGATTTCAAAACCCAGAATGCTTCTTTTTACCTTCTGTTTTTTTGGTGGTGTTGGTAATTTATACTAAAGTTACTTGAACACACATGATTTGCATTAATCTTTCATCACCTGCAAACATTCAGTATTCCCCAGAGAATTTTATATAACATTAAAATGGGATTAGGTGCATAGCTCAAAATGGAGGCAGTTTGATCAATAACAACATGCTAAAAATTCTTCCTGCTCTCTACTCAAACCCTCTTCCCTCCTCTCCCCTCCCCCTCATCAAAACTCTCCACCCCTCTCCCAGAACTCTAACCTGTTCAAGTATGACACTGAACATGTACCACGACTCATAAATAAACATCAAGCTCTTTCTGTACCTGGTAGATCAAACAGTATACAAATCCATCTGGCTGGCTAACTTACTGTATGTTGCTACATAAATAGAGGTTGATGACCCCATGTTTTTCTCACTTCAAGTACCGTATACAGTATGTGCTTGTGAACATTCTAATTTCACTTTCATATTCACAAAGTTCTAGCAATAACTCATTATCGGATAATCACATCCACAAGCACATCCAATAAGAATTCAACACTTAAGACCTTGTAAACAATGACTCCTATTTTGGACAATGAAATCTATCTAGGATTCCAACCATTTTAACCAGCCTAAGCATAATTATTTACTTAGCCTACAAAATCCACTTTTTAATATACATCACCAAGATAGGCTATGAGAAGGTGCTTCAGGGTGGTAAAACCTGAGCTGACCAAAGCTTACCTGTATGGTGCAGGGTTAATCCAGACAAATCTATCAAGAAAAGAAAGGAAAAGGAAACATACAAAAGAGCCTCATAGAAAATTAAATGATTTAACAGCTGATTTACAAGCCAATGGAGGTCCCCTACCTACATTCAACTCCATGGTAAGTTTGATAACCACAATCACCATGACAGCATATTCACTATTTCAGTTACCCTGGACTATTGGATGGAATAATTCAGTATTCATAAAACATTATTGAAGTCATCTCTTATAATAAACTGTTTCCTATCATGTACAAAACTGCTATGCAGTAAAGATGCTAACTTTGCACGAAGTATAGCAATTTAACCATTTTAACCATCTTGCATAAATATATAGCATTTTAACCATCTTGCATTTCGTATATATAGCATTTTAACCATCTTGCATACATATAACATTTTAACCATCTTGCATATATTTAGCATTTTAACCATCATGTATATACTGTATATAGCATTTAAACCATGTTGCATATCATTTTAACCATCTTGCATACACACAACATTTTAACGATCTTGCATATAGATACAATATAAATACCATTTTAACCATCTTGCAAGCATTTTAACCATCGTGCATATAAATATCATTTTTTGCGATGAGATACTGGATAAATTGTTCCTTGTATTCTGCAATAGCTCAACATTTCTCAAAATAGCGCAAAACAAGAGAGGAATGAATCATTAAACATTAAATGATTACAAGGCGCTGCTGAAGCAGACCTACTGTAGCATATCCAACAGTTTACCTAGTTATGACAGTTTACCTACAGTAGTTATACTTAACCTTTCGTTCGAAACTTACCGATGCCAGGCGAAACTATTCTTTCGTAGTGGTAGGCATTCACGCACACACTATCGCATTTCAGATCAAAGGCGTACTGACAGAATTTCAGATGTTTGAGTTCGTTCTTGTGTAAGTCTGGCCATCTCCAAATACGGGCATAGATAACGTGAGGGAACCCCTTCCTTCCAGCGACCTGACAAGAAAAAGCGTCCATGATGAAATGCCGAAGAAGTGATGCAAATTCGGTACTTGCTTGTTTGTATGCATCCAAATGTCTCATCGCATTGACCCTTGAATTATACAAAAGGTCTCAATCCAATTAATCTCAAAGGGCAACAGTTCAACTCTATCTACAAAAATAACATCCACTTTTAGCAGGTCTCTTTTCCAAGCAAAGGGGTTGAAGGTCGTGTCGTAAACAAATGTAACAACGATTGTAATGAGTTTCTCTAAGAAGTGTTGATTTGTTTTGAAAGACAAGATTGCAAACCTGAAACAAATGCAATTATCCAAAATTTTACTCAAGGACTAATTCATTCAATAGCATTGTACGATATGTCGTATGTTCCTCAACCATGAGCTTAGATAGAGAATCAAAGATGTGTATCTTGACCTTAAACTGCAGTACATGCGTGGACGTGAAATTGGATATATACCGAAAATAGCCAAATCATGTAATATACCCAATGTGCAACGCTGACCTTTAGAACTTTCAGCCAGAAAGTCAACAGGCTTAGTGATAACATGCTGCCACAATATATACAACTGGTATAAGAAATTTTAACATCATTACTGTGCTCAATAAGAGCGAATAAGAAAGATGATTGTCAGGAAAATTTTGCAGCTTGTTTAAAAAATCATGATGTTTTGTGGGGAAATATGGACATCTGATTCCATAAGTTTAAAAATTCATCTGAACAATTTAAATTGACCAATAAATTGCGAGGTTTCATGTCCATCTCCAATTTTCAACGTTTTTCTCCTTTATAGTTCAATACTTAAGTTAGCATGTCAACAATTCTATTTCTGACAATTTATGTTGAAATTTCAATTTTCATTTTAAAAGTTTGACATTAAATTTCAATGCTTTTTCAGGACGGTTTGACCTTGTACTCTTACAGTAATTCTCCACATTTTATTTCTCAATTTTGACATTTTGATCAAAGTTTTAAGCTTCAAACTATCAACATACATTTTTTTTTTTTGAAAATTGTGAGATTCAAAATGGACGCAGTGGAAACACCCCACCCTAGAACACACAACCAATGAAAGCAACACTGCCTGTCAATAAGTATTAACACAAACTTCCTGATCAGGGGCAAGTTTTTTCCAGGAGTCCAGTCATCTGAGACTGGTCAGAATTCTGTTCGGAGTGGCAACCAAAATCAGTTGTGGAGGTCTTCCAGCAGATGACTACCTACAGGTAGTTTTTTTATTTTTATATGTACAACAAATGCAGATTGCAGTGTGACTACTTTAAATATTCCTCATGTACTGTATACGTTAAATGATATCAAAATTGGTATCACCCTAACGTTGCTGTTTTTCCATTCATCAACCTATACACATCTCTCCCTGCTGTGTACATACTAGTCATTGTTATTTTGCTGTGTTGTTTTTGGGCGAACAATTTGTTGTTGGGACAACCAATATGTAAGGCATAGTTTTTGTCTGAGGGACAACCCAAAAAAGAATCTTTAAAACAATTTGCCCTCCTCTTAAAGCTTAAAAAGGCTTATCTACGGAAGCTTTAAAATGCCATCAACATAAGTGAATAATTTTTCTTATGTTGATGGGCTGATGGCACTTTTAAGCTTCCATACTTTTCCAAGTGATCTTGAGAAAAAATGTGTAGCAGATTACAAACCCTTTGAAGCACAGTACAAGTGCTTATTTAACAAAATTTAGAATATGAATATAAACTGAAATATTCTCAATTCCACAGTAAAACTACACATGAATGACATTATTGATATCATGCCTACTAATTGTATGTACAGTATACAGCACTGAGCTACTGTACAGTGATATTATTGACCATTGTATTTGAAGATTTTAGTAATATTGTAAGGATTAGATATTATGGTATACAGATTTGATGTGATCAAAAACAAACACATGAAGTTCATCTCTTTGCTTAGACTAAATAAAAGAAACCACTAAAATAACAACACAAAAATGTCTCGCTGATTCATTGTAATTAAGATATGTACTTAGACTACTAGACAATGGACTACTGGAAGTTTACATGAAATTCCCACTTCAATGTTGACTTGGAATTGTGTCAATATAGCAAATGGATGGATAGGCTGTTTTTATTACGGAGTTAACGATGTTAGGGGAGATCTAGCCGGGCTACTGGAACCTCGGTTTCACTGACACTAAGAATGTAACAACACATCATTGGTCTAATTTGCATCCTCATGCAGTACCTCACTATTCACATAACGTAAATTAACATGACAAAACATCTGAAATTCATCACTTTATTTTTATTTAATCAGTGATGTCACATACAGTTGGCCAGGGGTTACTTAGCCAGCAATAGGCAGTAGAGAGTCCAGTTTACAGCCCAAAGGAGGGTGCCTTACTGCCCTACTTTTCCTTTGGTAAGGTTTTTTTGTTTTAAGAGCACCAAACAATAAAGCTGAAATCTTTGTCTAAGCAGATGAATCTGCCTTAATTTTGTGTCCGCAACTTTCTTCAGGTAAATTTTAGGTTTTTCTCACTTACTCAAAACATCTGCATTTTGTTGACATACATTTCCGAAACAAGTAGCAAAATTGTGAAGACTGCATTACTGGCCAATATGTGACTAATTTCTTTATGAACACTTTGTTTCCTTGTGAAAGCCAACAGCTCCTAGGAGATAAACTCAACAAAATTATGAATGATGACGACCACCCAATACGTGTGTGGCTGGACAAAACAGTGTTCTCTCGGAGCGGTAGGATGAGGCTGCCGTTGGCCAGTACAAATAGGCACCCCTCTTCTTTTATACCACAATGGATAAAAGTTTCATAATTTAAATTTAAACACTAATTTTTCATTGTGCACTGTTTTTATATGTCCTGCTTTGTTTATTTGTTCTTGCCCTTTTGTAACTTTTTATTAAATTTGTATTTGTATAATACTGTTTTTATGCGACCATCAGTTACCCTTTGTGGGGTTTAATAAAGTTTATCTTATCTTATCTTAAGCCTACAAACGGTCGGTCAAATAGAAGGTTCATTGTACTTGCAGGTAGAGTAAGAAGTTGTAAACCAGTTACTGGTCACATGATACTGTATATCCATTGGTCAACAGGTTTTTGCAACAAGCCAGTTCAGTGTTGCAGTTGCCCTACATTAATCAAACATGGCATTTTTTGAAGCAAATATTACAGTCAAGGTTTATAGTTTACACTCATTTGTGTGACATTCATGAATGCAAAAAAACACTGACAGGACAAACAGAGAAGAAATACCTGGAAATGTTCTAAAGTATAAATCTAGCTTTGCACTGTTAAGAAATTCAATTACCAACCTGATTTCTGCCCTTATTTCTTTTCATTTTCTTCATGTAAACAAACTTTTTCAAAGAAAGTTTTGTAACTGCATTCAAAATTCAATTCACGTAAACAAACACCAGCATACATGTGTTATAGGCTCTACAGGTACTATGTCAGTTTCCTAAGATAAAGAAGGCACATTAATAATGTCAATTTAAAGAATCAAAGTTCTGCCATATGTGACCAGTGTTTCTAGCATACAATGTAAACAGTATTAACTCACCTGTAACCTGCCATCCAGTGTTCTTTGTATCGTTACACATTTACTTGGGTGAGCACCGTTCGTTGTGATGGCAGTGATTAAGCTGTCCAGCTCGTCTCTTTTCTCTTTCAACTTTTTCACCAAGCTCTCGATTGCTCGCTTAGCGAAAGTTTCTGATTCTCCACCTTGCCTGTGGCACATCAAGCTATGCACTATACTCAAACAGGCATCAGCACTTGTAGGTGCAGTGGATAGCTGGGTACTCATTTTCGGGTGCTGGTGTTTGTGATTCCAGGTTTTCGTAGCAGGTTGACCACTCAGCACTTCCTTTTTTGGACTTTAATATTTATAAGTCAAATTCAGCACTCGTTCTTCCTGCCCAGATTAATCAGCACTGCTGCCACACAAGTAGCATTTACAACAACATGTCCATTAGTAGAAGCAAACCTTGTTTGAAGACATTGATCAGTTCCATTATGACATCATTGCTGAGTTAACTTTCTTGTCTAGGAGTTTCCGCTTTGTGTGGTCTGTGAGAATAGAAAAAGTGATTGTAGGTATCTGTAACGTCAAGTCTACACTTGGCACAGTTGCAGAATAACCTGCAACTAATCTATCCACCTAGTAGCCAGTGCCGAAAGGTCAAAGTTGAAAAATAGTGTACCTTGATTTAATACTGTGATTACTGTAAAATACACTGCATCAATCATAGTGGTTAGTGAATTTTTTATTTTAGTCAGTCGCCACATGTCGAGTACTTTTAGAAATATTTGTCGAGGCCTGACAAGTTGCATCTTTCTCAAAAGAAAGTGCTAGGCTACTGATAATTATAAAATTGAATCATCATGTAGACATAAATATATGTGTCTTAGACGTTTGTCATATCAAATCCTCATATGTATATACAAAGTGGCTATTCTTACGACTGTTCGTAAGAATAATTTCCGACTACGCATGCGCAGTTGCTATTTTTATGACAGGAGAACTATTTTTTACGACCAGGAGTAACAATAATTTCCGGTTAGGGTTAGTGTTAGGGTTAGGATTGGGGTTTAAGGTTAAAGTTAGGGTTAGGGTTACCCCTACTACATGCGCAGTTGCTTTATTTACTTTACTGCGCTTGAATTCGCCTTTGTCGTAAGAATAGTTTATAAATAATTGTTACGACTAGTCGTAAGAATAGCCACGGCCATACATATATTCATACTGTGGCAAATCACTTGTTCTCTGTATCAACCAAGCCACTTCGAAGTATATATTGGACCTGGCCAGATCTTATTTGCCAGGGAAGTGAGGCCAAAAGTATGTTTATATAGGCTAATACTAGCCTCATAGGACTTATTATAGGCTATGCTTAATGCAAAGCCAGATATTTTAAACTAATGGGTTTCGGCCTTCCTTTGAGTTGTGCTGTATTACTATGCAATTGTTCCCTTTGCTTTACTAGGTTATGGACTGCCAAACACTAGCAGTAAAATAACGCTAAACAATTGCGCTATCTACATAGCATACTGATTACTATTTCATGTCTGTAGCCTAGTTTATGCCTTACGTAGTACTTACAAGTTTATTCAATCTCTGTAGAACCTACTGTAGGCCTTAACTTAGTCGTGTAGCCTAAGTTAACATTAGGCTTGCCTGATAATTATATTACTTCATGTAGGCTAGGTTGTTCACCAAGGCTACGTAGGCGAAGGCTTAAAGCAGATTGACATCGAAATTGTATTTTCATAACCACTAAGAATACGATAAAGCTACAGTGTTATATACAAGAGAGAGTAAGGCAATAATTACCTTCTGCAACGAAAGTTCACTAAGCCTAAAGCACCCAACTTTAGCGTTGCGGAGCTATTCAGTTAGGCCTACCTACTGTTGTAAATCATAACTTGATAGTTCTTGGTGATAATATATACAGTACAGGCGCTTCTTATTATGAATCAGAGGTTTGCCTCTCATAATTCATTTACGTTCATTATAATGAAAGTGCACCCTCACTTCTATGTTGCGCGGGTAATTTTTTTTATTTTTGTAAAACTGTCCACGTAAATAATCGGTCAGGCTACTCCAGGGGAAATTGCGCCTGGAAACAATACTTTTGAAAACTACTGTCCCTGCAGAGTACTTCCTTTTGTTTTGAAGTTTTGGGTCTCTGCACGATGGCGGAACAATATCTAGTACCGTTTATAAATTTTCATATATTTATAAGTTTAGTAGAAAAAAATGGACTAGCTGGTTCGACGCTCAAGTCCCTATCAAGGACCCTATGTAAATAACAGACACACAAAAAAAAGACACAAAAAAACCGACCCGATTACCAAGCTTAAAGTGCTTGTTCAAAGCATTCTTAAACCCATTCACACTTCTTGCAAGAACAACTTTCTCAGGCAAACCATTCCACTCATTCACAACCCTATTAGAAAAAAGTTACGCCGAATATTAATCCTACTTTGTAACTTCTGCAGAAGTTACACTCCATGACCTCTGGTCTAACTTCTATTAGCAAACATGAAAAAGTCAGTGAAGGATACATTGTCACACAATCTTGAAAACCAGAATCAAGTCACCACGTAACCTCCTAAGCTCCAGTGTGGTGAGATTCAGCAGCTGTAACCGCCTATAATAAGCATAAGCGTACGGGACCATTTCAGTTGGGGGGGGGGGGGAGGGGACAGAAAATTTTGTGCCCGAAAGTTCCAGTGACACTATCTAAGCGGAGCGCCACCATCAGTTGGCGCTTAGCGTACAAGAAATTTTTGGCAAAAACTGCCTCTCAGATTGCCGGAAATGGCACTTCTGAGGTCTTGCAAGTTGCATCTAAACATTCTTTATTTTATAATCTCACGTTTTAGAAATTTACACTTCCCCAAAAATTTGGTAAATTAGAAGAAGAAAAAATGGTAACATCACTTTGAAGGGGAAAAACTGGACTTTATCATTTTTAAGCTCCTATTTAGTTACCATATTTATTATTTTAACACAGTACTCAGCTACCTCCAGAAAAACATACATTGTTCAACGACACGTAGGCGGGATAATGTCGCTGTGTCGGGTGAGACTGCATGCAATTTGCTTCAAAAAATGTATAAAAAATAACAAAGAATATGATAAACCTGTAAACCCACCATCAATGGACATGAAAACGTTTCTTATATACACTCATGTCGGGGATGTCAAGGTATACAGTTGACCGTACTAAATTTTTTGATAGTGCAAAAAGCGTGGTAGCCCAGATGAGCTGGGCTTACGGTGGTGTTACACGGAAATATTTGGGCAACATGATGCTATATAGAGAAAATCATTAGGCCTATAGTAATATTAATGTCACAAAACAAATTACATAAAACGCTCTCCGCAGAATTGTAAAAAAAAAAAAAAAATATATATATATATATATATATATATATATATATATATATATATATATATATATATATATATATATATATATATATTTATATATATATATATATAATATATATATATATATATATATATATTTTTTTTTTTTTTTTTCTCCTCTAAGACCGCCCGAATTTTTTCAGGACTTTTGCCCGAATTTATTGTCCCCTGGAAATTTGGGGGGGAGTCTGCCCCCTGCCCCCCCCCCTCGTACGCCTATATTTATAAGGAACACCTTTAAGGAATTAATCATCCTAGTAGCCTCCTCTGGACCTTCTCGAGTACTTCCTTATCCTTAGCAAAATATGGGTTCCAAGCCTGCACAGCATACTCCAGATGAGGCCTAACCAACTGCTTATAAAGCCTAACAACTATGCCATCTTTCAGAACTTATCTGAAGTTCCTAGCTCTTACCTCATACCTGAAAGTTGAAACCCTATTACCTCTTTTAGCAGCTTCGAGACAATGTTTAGAAGGTTGCAGAAACGGGTCAATGTAGATACCTAATTCTTTTTCAACAAAGACCTCGTACAACTCCTCCACAAGAGTGTAGGTACACTTTTGGTTACAACTACCAATATGCATCACCTTGCCTAGTGGTTAGGGTGTCCGCATATAAAGCGGGAGGCCTGGGTTCGAACCTCTGTGGAGGCTGGAAGTTTTTTCACTGTTCTTGATTTTCTAGAACAGTGAAAACACTCCCAGCCTCCACCGACGGGATTCGAACCCGGGCCTCCCGCTTTATATGCGGACACCCTTACCACTAGTGGCTATGGATGCTGATTGTATGTCCAGAGGTTCGAAACCGGTAAGGAAGGTCGTAATTCCACTGTAGGCACCATATATCACCTGATATATATTATTTATTTATTTATTTGAAATTGAAAATTTGAAATTTATATACTTAGTTGCACATATGGAGATGGATTGCAGTACCCGGTACCCAATGTATATTATAAGGGGTTAGTTACCATGTCATGTCACCTAATATACCTTTAGTCGTGTACGTTATCATACGAACGCTTCTATCTCTCCTAAACTTGTTTTTTTGATTCCTGAATGTAGCCTGGGGCGTATCCAGGATTTTCTGACTCGGGAGGCGCGATTTACTATCTAAGCGGAGCGCCACCATCGGTTGGCGCGCAGCGCAAAGAAAATTTCTGGTTTTGATACCCCCAGATCACCGGAAATGGCACTGCTCGGGCTTGAAAATGACCAATCAGATGTACACTTTTTGCCTGAAAACCAAGTATTTCCCAATAGTTTTTTTTCCATCCATAACCTTTTTGAAGATTGTCACCAGTCACAAATCATGTTCGACCTCATCGCATCTCCTGTGGATCATTGCTTTTTGTAGGTGATTCTACGTCGCGGCCCACAACACCCGTCAGCAACACTTTTCAAGGTTTGAAACCCATTATTTGTTCAGAATTTGAAAATTCAAATTTCTCGTGAATAAACTCACTTCAAAACATACCCATAATGTTGCACAAAATTTCATCTATGGACAAGCAATATAGAAAAACCTCCTTCAACCCCTAACAGACCGGTCAAAATTGCACGAATAGAGGGAAGTATGATGAAGAATGTTGATCAGGAAATTTTCGAAAATTCAAACACAGTTAATTTATTGGTGTACAAATATTGCAACCTCTTATAAAGGCTATTATAAAACTTCGTTGAAGGAATGAAAAAATAGCAGATATTTCCGAAACCGAACACTACACAAATAGGCGTAGGAGGCCGGGGGGGGGGGGCTGCAGCCCATAATTGCCAGTACTAATGTAAAAGAGAGTTTTGACATAATTGGACCTCCATGCTTTTTCTCTATCTACCGTACGGTATACGACGGCATGCGATGTAATAACCAACGCTTGCTTATATGAAATTGACATTAACATGTTGAACGCGCGCGGAGCGCGCTAAAAATTTTGGTTATTATTTTCGGGCAAGTCGTTACAGCCCACAAATCAAATTGGGCTCCTACGCCCATGACTTCACACATAGACAGTTTTGAGGCTATTCATCCTGGAACGCCATTTTCATGCTCACTGACATGATGTGATATCTGCTGTTTGCTTTACAAATTCGAACAGGCGTGTAGCGAGGAATTTGCCAAGGGAGGGGTGAAGCCTGTAGGCAAACTATCTAAGCGTAGCTCCACAATGAGTTGGCGCGAAGCGTATAATAACACGAAAGTTTGGCCGAAAATGCCTCCCAGTTCGCTGGAAATGGTACTACCCAGGACCATTTGTTGGCGCGAAGCGTACAAGCAAATTTTGGCCGAATATGCCTCCCATGCAGATCGCTGGAAGTGACACTTCCCAGGCCTTGTAAGTTGCATCTAAGCATTTTTTATTTTGAAATTACTAGCGATATCATAAAAAAAAATATGCTCAAAGGGAATGCGTCATGTTCCCTGACGACACGGTCGAGTTCGAGACCAGTCACAGTTGGTTTCATAGCACAATTGTACAATTGTTTAAGGCGTATATACACACACACGCGTTATATTAGACCATATATAGTATATAGATTCATTAGTGAGAGAGGAAAAATGAAAACGTCAAATATGCATATTTGACGTTAAGTTGTCGGTGTAAGGGGTATAGGGCAAGGCGCATGCCCCTTCCGAAATCCTTGATCCGTCACTGGCTACCCTGTGTATATTATAGGGATCAGCGCTGTAATGATGTCACTATTCCTCTTTCTTTTCCCGGTGTCTTGGCGTTTTTCTTTTACGCCCTCCTTTTCTCCCTCTTCTCTCTTTCTTCGCTTTCTTTTCCCTTCCTTCCTCCTCTTTTCCCCCTCTTTTTTCCCTTTTTCTTCTCTTTTTTTCCTCTCCTCTTTTTCTTACCCGGGGGCGCGCCCCCAATATTCCCCTGGATACGCGCCTGGTAGCATATGACTATATAAGAAAGCATGAGGGTTTGAGAGAGGAGGAGTATCTTTGAACTCGTCCTTCAAGTTTGACGGGAAGTGGATTTGTAATGTAAAGTGGGAGTCAGGGAGTAAATTTTGATGACCTAGGCCTATTATATTTTTAGAAATATTTTCCCGGCAAAATATCCGTTGTAAATTAGCCATGATAGGCCTTTAAGTGACAACATTTAGCATAAAAAGGAATAATTATATTTTGAAGAAACCATGTGTTCCATCTATCGTAATGGCTAACATTAATTTGTTATTGTCAATTCTTTTTATAACATTATATTATGTTATGTTGCCCTATATGTATGTTACAGAGCTTACATTTCGCTATTGCGAAGAAAGTCATAAATGTCATCCTTCAAAGTCATGCACAAATTGCTACTTCACCTACACAGACGCCTTCCGTGCACCTCCCTCTTTTTATATGCCCCAATCATATGAGGTTAGTTATTGCGCAACATTTAGAAATCCCCTATGATGAAATAACGGTAAACATAGTTTTGTGTATGATGTCTACACAAAGACACATGATCAATACGTGGACAAGGATTATAGTGGTTAACGAGGACTGCAAACAACCTATACATGGAATAGCAAAATCGACCGCAAAAGAACTTGAAAGAATTTCAAATAGCCTATAGGTGAGTTTCATTCAATTGACTATATTGAACGTTGCGACTTATATATTATGTAAATTTGAGAGGTGTCTATAAAACTTTGTAAGGCAATATATATATATAATGCAATTGACAAACATCTGCTAGGCATACAATGTAAAAATCTTTCACAGACCAAAGAATATTCTCTTCGGATAAATATGATTGGAACTCATGGATACATTAACTTCACTATATATATATACTGTAACATACGCTTTCCTATTAGACTCTTCATGTTGTAAATCGAAAAAAATCAATCATGTTTAATAATGATTCAGTAAATTATTTTAATCATTTGTACTCAGCAGTGGCGTAGGAAGGTACTTTTGAGTGGGGGGGGGGCTGAAGACTGATGGCCGGCCTGGGGGAGGGGTCTAAGGGGAGGGGTGTCCCCCTCCCCTTTGGATTTTTTTTGCATTTCCAGGTGGCCTCAGATGCAATTTGGTACAATATAGCACACTTCAACCCACCCACTCGATTTTGTATATAATTTTGCATTTTCACCTGGCCTTATAGATGCAATTTGGTGTTCCAAATGAGATTTTTTTCTCATTTGGAAATGAAAAAGGGGTTTTCTGACTTGCGAAGCGGGGGGGGGGGCGGAATGATACTTCCGCCCCCCCCATATTTTTTCACTGGGGGGGGGGCTACGCCCTTGGTACTCAGTGAAAACATCCATCAGGTCGGCTACATGAAATTATAACGACCAAAAAAAAACTGATTCTTTATACCACTCCCGCTCCCCATGCACAACCACCCCCAAGGGCGGCGGAACCGGGGGGGCACAGGGGGCACGTGCCCCCCACTTTTCCTCAGGTTAAAAATGTGCCCTTTTTCTACATAAAAATTGAGGTGTCTCATCTCAAGTTAGCAAGAGGCCAGGGAACCAGAATGAACACTCGGGAAGGGCCGTTTCTGGCCATCTGAGGGGCTTGTAAAACCAAAAATATTCTTGTACGCTCCGCGCCAACCGATGGTGGCGCTCCGCTCAGATAGTCGTGCATACAACTTTGCAAATCCTGGCTACGCCCCTGACTTTTAATGAATTTCTGTGGGTCAAACTCAAAGCTATTTCGAATGGAAAAATTTTTGTTAAGATATTAACAAGAAATAAACTCTAATTCGGAAGATTCCTACATTAGCAACTAGCATGATTTCACCTCATTTTGTCTCAAAAGAAAACTTGTTCCTTGTTTCCCAATTTGCACATTGGATATTGCAGTGCTAGTATGCATATTTTCCTTGGGGGGGGGGGCGTTGATGGAGTGATGTGTATACGCAAATAAGATAATACAATAAGAGTTATAAAGGGTACTAAATATAAGGCTGCATCAGTCCAATCGAATTTCTGCAAAGTGCCCTTTGATGTCGGTGCCCCCCAGGTTAAAAGTGCTTCCGCCGCCCTTGACCACCCCCACACATACACTTCCCGATTAAATTAAAAAACATGTTTGTTACTGATAGTAATCAATAAAACAATATATACCCATGGCCCATTTTTGGAACATGAAGGAGAGAAGACCAATTTGTATTCCTCCAAAAACTTTGCAAAAACACTGAAGCCTTCGTATATCAGAGTGGCATCGTGTATATGTAAAATATCTTCGTTGATCATTGTTTTTAATCATGAATATAATATCCACAACTATATCCATTTCTCCGTATATTGCATGACCCCTTAATTACCAATGTATTCCTATATGTAGGGAATGGAAAGCATGTATCCATGAAACTGAAAATTGTAATGCGAATATTGCAAGATCCATTTCAACCTTACATATCACACCCAACCTTTCTCAATATATATAGTTTTATAAGACTTTAACTGGGCCTCCATATACTTACTCCTCCAGCTGCGCCATTGAGAAATAAAATCAGGTTCTACATTTTCACATGAATGAACAACTTTGGAGACCATTTTTCGGTCACCATTCGTTTCGGTAAAAAGATAGCAAAATCCAGTACTTTCAGTGCTCTTTTCATTCACCATATTCTTGGCACAAATATAGTTTTCTTGCCCGTATATAAGAAGCGCAATAGTGCGTTATTTTCCTTCTGCATAAATTACATGATGAAACAATAACGTATTTGATTTGGGAATATGAAATCATCTCGTATTCCATTTTGGATGTTTAGGAATCGGTGTTTGGTCTTCAATTTCTGTTCTCCAAAGGAGACTTCTTTTTGGGGTATAAGTTACTATTAAAGCATTCTTATAACTTTTTGATCATCCACATAAAATATTACAATTTCGGTTATAAAAAATAATATAAAAAACACAAGAGAAGAGGCTTTAATTTGCAACGAATTTTTGCACAAGTTGAATTTTCTTTACCAAGTGCATGGCAAGTACAGTTTGCTCTAATGTTTATTTAAAGTTGAAAAGGTGTTATATAAGTTATGATCAATTAAAATCAACATTAAGTTCTTGCTTGTTCTAATTCAACTAATGCTTTTCATTCGGGTTCTTGTTTGTTATTTAAGTTATTTCATTTTCCATTTCTTCTTGCAAGTTTGACAGTACTTTAGTCATACGTACAAATGACACGCATAGATGATTTTAATAAAGATGAAACAAAAAAGTTGTCACGTTGAATATACGGTCACCATAAGTCCAGTTTTAAATGGCCATGCACAAAACTTATATTTTTACCTAATAATTATCATCTAAAATTTCGTTGCTTGAAGAAGCATAACTTTGTAACAATCCAACATTCTTTGCATCTGAGTTCAATATGTTAGGGAACACGAAGTATCCCCTTATGTCACGGTTAACCATGAATGTTTATTTTTCGACGTCCCCCCGCACACCTAGCTTCTCCAATGAATGAATTATATAGATGTAGATGAATCTGATGTAAGTCAAATTACAATTATTTGGCTTGTTTCAATGGTGATCTCTTAGCTTATCCGTTTTTATTTGGATTTGCCTCTCTTATACCCCCCCCTCCCCGCCCCACTCTTAGAAATTTTTTGTTTGTTTTCATGTTGTGGTGTATAGGCACATCAATGTTTGTTTAGTTGTTCCACTAAACACTTCTTCAATTAAGCGAGTTCATTACTCAATGAACAATCAATCACTACTTTTTTTATATACCATATACATACTAGTATATATAGTTTGGGAACCTTTACAGTTTCAACAGTAAAGTATATATACCGGTACAGGCTCAATGCAAAGCACAAGAGAAATTCAAAAGGAAGTCGTTATAACTGTTAACAAAGTATGTAGGTTAAGCCTATATGTGTTGGTATCATGTTGAGTTCAATCGTCGATTCCCCCGCTAATTGCATTGCTCGGTCATGTATTCAACTAAAGGCCCACATGACGAATACCGCAACCTATTACAACATAAGAATGACTAATATTGAACAGGCCCACAACCTGTTGAGAAATCCGTAACTATACTGGTTGTATCATATAACATATGTTATATGATATAACCAGTACCCATGGATTTCGTTAAAACCTGTAATAGTACGTTCCAACTTTCCAGTTGAGGGTTTCAAGTCTTCCCGATAGCATTCTTGCCATCAAAATTTACTACCAACAATAACTATTTTAAAGAATGTGTCATGAAATACTGTCGGGGTACTTGACATTTTTTTCGGTCGGTCTGGAATAAATAAAATGTCACGAAATATAAAAATGATAATAATAACAATCAGCAGTTATGTTTACGACGCTTAAGCGACCACAAATGTGGGGACAGCCCGCAAGGGCCAGTTATGGATTACAACTTACACGTCGGGTGGCTTCCAATTCAACATTTTATCTCAAATTTGGAATCTGTTAAATTTAGACAGTCATTACAAATGGGAAAAGCGTAGATTTCTCTTGGGTGAAACGCTCACCTTACTATGACCCGGCCGGGTATTGAACCCGGAACTTCCCGATTGCCAGGCCTCATTGCTTCATATGCCACCGCCGCTTTATTCACTCGGCCACAACACCGGTATATAATATAATATGATTGCCCACCCCCCCCCCCCTCCCTCCTGCGGTTATGTGACTGAATAGACATAGGGTTTGTGCAAAGATGTTCCTATACATTAAAGAAATAGTCTCATTTCAGGTTAAAAAAAGTTACTTGAAATTATTATACCGATATGTATTTTAGCTAATTTAATTTAACAACAATGTCGACTAATTTTAAATTCAAGACAGAAGAGAAGGTTGTTGACTATCGCAGAAAAATGGGACTGAGTCCCTCTTTGGATCCGATCTTCAGCCTTCTCATGGATTAGGAAATGGGAGAACTTCGGGCGCTCTCCTGCACCTCCCTGGTCATGGTCCAGCATTGAGCTATAGCTCCATGGATCCAGCAACCCTTTTTGGTTGATGACGTTCCCGCCTGGTTCGTGACAAATCGCAGCATGCCTTATTTCATCACAGAGTCCACAATGACGCCAGTTCTATTTATAGCAAGAAGACATCGATATCATATAACGACGCCACATCGCGCAAACTCTATCGTACACATTCTGTAAAATCAATCAACGACCAAAACAAAGCGTTAAGACCAACGAAAAGTCTAGATATTTAGTGCGAGTCGGACAATATTACGTAGTCCAATGAACAGAAACTGAAGAAAATGTTTAACATACTATTATCACGTTAAGAAAGTGTACTTTGAAGTAAAGATTGTTGGGGAAAAATTGGTGAGTATTGTAAGGTGAGAATGACGGATATCGCTAGGCTTTTTACTCTCACGGTAGGATATCACTAAGGCTATGTAGACTTGTACATAGTATTTCGCAACGTTGACGATCCTACACTCATTATGTGGAAATGCACACAACTGCAGTTACTGTGAAACACAGTACGCATCCGTTTCACGTATGATGATCACAGCAGAACTTTGCCCTTTGGCACCCGGAACTCTGGTGTAGGCTAAGCCTTACTGTAGTGGTCTGTTACGAATACGATGTTAACAAGTGCATACGTAGAATATAGTCTTGTCTATCAGCTGAGACTTGCAAATATTTTAATAGGTCTCAGTCAGTGGTTTCACTTAGGCTTTGTGTAACTAATGGGCATATAGATGCAATATCAAGGAAAACGTTGATTCAAAATGGATTAAAATGGTTAGTCTTAGAAATGATATTACATTTGGTGTCGCTGTTGCAGTCTACTAAAATAAGTTACCATATATATTAGATTTGTGAACATTATTATTAAGATATTCAGCATAACAATTTTTTTCATAATTTCCCCATTTTCATTGTTGATTTGCGATAATAAAGTTAGTTGCATAAAACCTAAAAGATGACTGTACCATCTTGTTCATGGTGGACATGTAAAATTTCTCTGAAGTACTGAGAAGCAACATTTCTTGAGACAGTGAAACTTATACTTTTCATGTCCAATTAAACTAACCTTTGACAATTGCCCATAGTCCATACATAGTAAATATGCCCTGGAATTTATCAAAGTTGAGAGGGCATGTTCCTTGATGTTTGTAGGCCCTCTTTTAGGTCCTGCCTACACAAGCTATTTGAGTAGGCAGTACAGCAATGGTTGGCTCATAAATAAGCAATTTGTCAACTTGCATTTTCTTTAACAATCATTGAGAGTCTGAACTTTGTAAATAATTTTCAGTCCATGAATTAAATTTTCTAATTAAATTAGTTAAAAAATAAATAGGAGTGGTTTTCTTCCATTTCACAGGGATTTTTTTGTTCACCTTGTTCCCATAGTGTCATACAAGTATATATCACTAACTAATTACTGTAGCATAATTTTTTACAAATGAAATATGATAGAACACATTAGGAAAGATCAAACATTAACCATCTGAATTTGCCAACATACAGATCCTATCATAACCCTAAGTACTACTTAACCTTGAAAAGCAAATTATTCTTTTTGTTGAAAAATTGCAGCAAACATGTAATTTAAGCCTAAGGTATGAATTCTTTTTGCAAATTTGGAAGAAATTTGTCTTACATATGATATTGTTAAATTAAGGCAGTATCAATATCACAATCTTACTAGCCCCCCCCCTTTTTTGTTTGACTTAATGCTACTAATATTGTACATTAGAGCCCTGTTGATATTAAAATTTCCATATGGCACAGTATTAAAATTCATACTCTAGAAGTACATTAAAATAATCCTATAAATGTTCAATCAACATGCAAACATGTTAAAATGGTCCTGTTTTGTGTTGACAGAAAATGGCAGTGTTTTTTAGTTTTGCATGTATTGTTTTGTTTAGAATCATTAAAACCAATCAAAAGTATGGATGATAAGTAAGGAAGTATTATAATCAAACAAAATTTTTGCAAAATGAATTGGTTGGCTGGAAAGATTTGGTGGAAAAGAAAAGAGAAGTTAGGCATTGATTGTTTTAAATTGATATTTTATAATCATTTGTGAATTGAATGGGGACCTACTTTTTAAAGGGTAGTATATGATATTTCTAGTTGTCAGAAAGGTGCTTAAAGATCTGAGAGGTTGGAAAAGGACTGTTTGACTGTAACAGTATGATGATGGAAGTGTGTCATGCTAAGTATTTTAATGATAGACAATTAGACATTTTAGAAATATAATTTATTTACAAATGTGTCTTTAGGAAGGATTTCTCGGCTGAGTCTTACACAAAGTATTCCTAAAGTAATGTATTCAATATGATTCATTGTTTTATTGTGACTATAAAGTGAACTCCCTATTTAATAGCATTTAAGTACAGAATGCTGCAAGTGCCCCCTCCACCCCCTCCCTCCACCCCCATTTTATAATGTTGGAACTTTCCAGTTGATAATGAAGAGCTTGAATTTGGGATTTGCCCTAAGGTTTGCTTTAAGGTTGAAAATACCTTTGTTACTTGTATAAAGGTCAGCCCACTTGTCAACAATGAGCTTTAGCTGTGCCCCCATTGGTTCCTTTCATTGTTTGCAAAACCTGTTGAACGATCACAAGCTTTGTTTACTTTAGTGCAAAAGAACAGTCCAGTAGGTATATACTATAGGTAGCACAGCAGAGCATACTGTAAGTGCCTTATTCTGTCTGATGACATGGCTGTGCTATTTAAAGACAGGCAGTGTCTATATAATGGTGCTAACCATTTCATGTTCAAAGTCAAAACAGTTTTGAGAGTCGTGGCTGAACGTCCTCTCAGTGTACCTCATGTGATCTGTGCAATATTTGTGTTTATTTATTTGTTTATATTTGAAGTGTCGTCGTTGTTTTTTGTGTGCTAGTATTTATTTCGCGTGCTAGTATTTATTTCGCGTGTGTAATTTCATCGCCTCCTGGAAAAGCTTTGCCAGAATTATTGATTTTTTTTTAGCTCTGTGTGATCGAAAGTTCAAACAGCTCTTCTTAAAGTCGATTTCATGCTTGCAGCAAGTTTAACAATTTTAAGACCACTATTCGTTTCCTTTATGTCCAAAGCTTCCAAGCTAAGGAAAAACTAAACGAAAGAAAGACATGGCAGACAATAATACAAGTAGTGAGGAAGATGACTTCTGCAGAATATCTGACGGAGGACAGTCTGATCATGAGGACGAAGTGACCGGACAGCTGGACAACCCGAACCAAACTCAACCGAGCACACCACAAATCTCGGAATACTGTCAGGTTGTTTTCCAAAACGTCTCAGAAAGCTACAAACCTGGTATGGTTTGACAATATTTATTTTGTTTTATTACCTGTAATACTGGTATTACATTTTGATATAAGACTCATATAATTAGTTGTTCCTTGTTCGTGTAGTGTTTGTATTGTGGGTAAGTGTGTTGATTAAATTTTGAAAGTTTTTTAAAATTTGAATTTGAAAAAAAATTCTTTGAATTGAATTGAGTTGAAAAAATTATTGAATTGAATTGAAAGAAAAATGAATTGAAAAAAAAGAATTTGAACAATTTTGCAAAAAAAATGAAACAATGATTAAATTTTAAGTGCCAGAGAAAATTAGGTATAATGGCCGTGGGAAACATGGTTGGTGGTGTCTACATTTATCTTCTGAGTTGGATGTTTTGCTACTTTTTTTGTATAACTTGATAGTTGCTTCACCTAATGGGGTTTTTATACGTAAAGGTTATGAAGCTAAAAATGCAATTTTAAACGCTTAGTATGCATTTCTTGTTGTCACCATTTCAAGAAAGAATAATAGTCGGGTAACGGTAGGGACTAACAAAATCCGAAGCCCTCTTTCATAAAAGGCATTGATCCATTGCCGGAAATTTCCATGTGGAATTTAGTGTACAATGCAATGTTTGGAATTCTGGTACTCAAAGTAGGGTTTCTGAAGAGTACAAATCCCAAACTGTTTGTATTGTGCAAAGTATTCACTGATTGCTATAATAAAGTGTGAAAGCTATTTCCATGGCAACTAAAGCAGTGTTGCTATGAATATGTCTGATTGTTATCATACTATCTGTATTATGCCATACTCACGATTTTATGGTAACCATTTAAATTTTTAAAATCATCTGTATTGTTCCAGACTACTGGAAACTAATTTGAAACATCTGTTTAAAGAAGTATTTTGATATTGCAAGGTTTTCTAATCCACATTGCTGTTGTACACTCTGGGAGGGTCGGTTTGGACCACTCTTTAAATTAAGGATGTATATATTATATACCTCCTGATGTTATATATGTGTGTGCTGGCCCCATTTGTGTCTTCTGACATCTCTAGGGGCGGTACAGATTGACTGTTAATAATGTAACACAAAAGTGCTTAAACAATCACAAGAAGATTCACCGTCTTTGTCATTTTTATGATTTGTATTGTTTACAGGTAAACCGTTGGAGTGTTACTACACCCTCTCATCCATATTGGTACCATCTCAGAGGGACTACATTGCAGTATTTAAGGTGGGCTGGAATTCCGTTCGAAGTTACATGACATTCGAGTATGCACCATATCCCAAGAATTGGAAGGCCAACCAGGAATTCAGGCAATGCGTGCTCTTTGGAAGTAAGCAAATTGCAAACTACAGTCATGTTGACATTGACTACTCATTTTCCATGTAGACCTTTGCTATTGCATACTACTTTACAAAAACATTCATAAAATTTGTGGTAAATTTCATTCCATTAATTTTTAAAGCATCAGTCTTCACAACGACATTGTTTCTTCATATTATATTGCCAAACCTCCTCATTTGTGCATTTTATTCTTGGAATAGTCTAAGGCTATAATGATATTATCATCCTCAAATTGTCGGTACTGTGCTTCACTTAAATCCACTTGGAAGAAAGTTTCTATGTATCCCCCCCCCCCCCACCCCACCCCTTAACATTATTCCAAACTGTTAAAGGAGGATTGATTGAAAACTAATATAGTATTTCTTTTTATCTATTGCATACAACTTCATATACTGGAAAATCCCTTTGAAAGGCTCAATAACGTATAACAGTTGTTAGTAAAACAGAAAGAAAGGGAAACATTAAAAAGTGGCAGTAATGCCATCTGAGTCAAAGGTCGACAAGAAGCCGAGCGTTTAACTTCTTTCTGGCGTATTTGGACGGCTGGTTCAACTTCAAATCTCCAAGTGTTTTGATTTCTTTTCTTCTATTTTTTTCTCCAGAGAGTTACGTCCCTCAAGAGGAGGATGGGGAGTTCTACCAGTTCTGCTACATTGATTCGGCCGGCAAGATGAGAGGGGCCAGCACGCCCTTCCAGTTTCTCGAAACGCCAATGGACGACTACATGGAGGTCTCCGATGAAAGCCTCGACATTCTGATGATCCAGACCAAGAAATCTCACAACAGCGAACTGGTGGTTAAGCTCACGGAGGAGCGGGATAACATATCCGCCGAGAAGTCCCAGATGGAGAAAGAGAAGAACCAACTGGTCGGGAAGGTGGAAGAATTGGAGGCCGCCCTCAGTGTCAAGGAAGAAGAGGTCAAAGAGTTTACCGAAAAAGTGGAGGTGAGTAGTATGTCCCCCTTCTCTGGTGTGTATAGATCTGAAATGACGTATTTAATGAAACATGACATTTTGTACATAAGTCTTTATCCACACACATCTCTCTCTCTGACCTGTGTCGCTATTACCTGCCCTCTTTCTCTCAATTATCTGTTTTAGACCTGTGGACCCCCCCCCCCCCCTTCCCCCATTGATACCTGCTGATAATCATTTCTCACTGTTGCTTCACCAAATGTACCACTTCAAAGTTTCACCAGAGCTGCTTTTCGCAAAACTCTATTCAAATGTGATGGTCTCGGTCTTCTGTCCCCGAGTGTTTCATGTTATTGCCCGTCATGCCGTGGTAGATGTCATGTTGGATGCAGTAATGCCATGATGGCATAGATTCTCTTATTAACGATACAATATCTACAACCTAATTATCATATGACCGTCTACAACCATCTCTTCCTCTCTTGTTTGTGGAATAGTCGGTACAAGAGACGCTGAAACAGCTTCCAGTCGTAGAGGGTAAATTAGCAGCCACAGAGAAGGAACTCAGCGAGCTGCTGGCAGAGAAGAAACGTTACGAGGAGTCCCTGCAGCAGACCACAGAGGCGTTTATAGAGGTGCAGGATAACATCAGTCAACTCGAAGGAGAGAGAAACAAGCTGAAGAGAGAACTGGAAGATCTGATCAAGGAGCGAGATGAGTTCAAGGTAAGAGGCCGTCGGGATTAGTCCAGATATCACTGGGAAGTAGGCCGATTAAATGAGAGCTGCAACAGTAATTTGTCAGTTACCTACAAGAAACCCAAGTATATCTTCAGTGTCAGTCTAATTAGACTTATTACATGTCTTGTAGATCCTAATATAGGAAGGAAGTGATTTTACAGTCAAGTGTCCTGTTACTAATTGACAGCGACTTGCACCCTACTCAACATAACGTCTGATGTGTATTTAACACTTCAGTCAATCGAAGAAACAGAAAAGATGTGAACAAATTTTTTTCCTGCCCCTACCCCTCCCCCTACTCCAGAAGAGAAAGAGGGAAAAAAGAGAGAGAAATTGAAAGGAATTCCACTTAAAAAGAAAAATTGGTGTTTGTTGATCTAAGAGTTCATTTTTTTCTCTTTTGGCTGTTGTATCTTATCGTAGGGCCAATTTGCCTCCAGTGAACATGAGAATGAAACATTGAGAGTTGAAATCGATAATCTGAAGCATCAGCTGATGGAAGTAAACGAACAGAATCAGATCATCTTAGCGAAGGAGGGAGCCATCAAGGAGGAGAAGCAGAAGGTGGAACAGCAGCTGCTGGTAGCATCTAGCGACCAGGTAAGAACCGAGTAGTATGTGGTCAATGTCAATGTTAGTGTGAGTGTGTCAGTAAGAATCTAGCGACCAGGTAAGAACTGAGTAGTATGTGGTCAATGTCAATGTTAGTGTGAGTGTGTCAGTAAGAATCTAGCGACCAGGTAAGAACTGAGTAGTATGTGTGGTCAGTGTCAATGTTAGTGTGTGTGTCAGTAAGAATCTAGCGACCTGGTAAGAACAGAGTAGTATGTGTGGTCAGTGTCAATGTTAGTGTGTGTGTCAGTAAGAATCTAGCGACCTGGTAAGAACAGAGTAGTATGTGTGGTCAGTGTGAATGTTAGTGTGTGTGTCAGTAAGCATCTAGCGACCTGGTAAGAACCGAGTAGTATGTGTGTCGGTAAATGTAGATGTGTGTCAGTATGAATGTGAGTGTGTTCCTGTATGTGACTATATGCACAATATGAATTGATTATATGTGTTGGTATGAATGTGAGTGTGTTTTAGTGTGAATGTGTTCCAGTATGAGTGTGACTATATGTTTAAGTATGAATTGATTATGTGTGTCTGAATGAATGTATATAAGTGTGTCTGTGTGTGTGTATATATGTGTGTCAATATGAAAAGTGTGCGTCTTCCAGTCTGAATGTGAGTATAGATAGTACCCATTAATAAGTAGCATTTATTTTAGAATCTCTCTAAAGTGCTGAAAATGAGAAGTGTTGCTATTACTCATTTATCTAACTTTTACCAAACTTCCTGTGTCTCTTTCTTAGGACAAAAATTACATGTCTGCTTTATTAGAAAATAATGGCTTCCTTCTTTGTTATTTACTCAACAGGATCACAAACAGATGTTGGAAGCTCAAGTCATGGAGTTGGAGACATCTCTCAGAAAGTCTGAGGAGAGGAGCAACAAGTTGAACGTGCAGATTAAAGCCATGGGTGATTTCCATGTCAAACTCACTGAGGATTACGAAGTAAGTGACCTCAAATAAATTGAGATGAGTGAATACTGGGATGTTTACCTACACCCTCCCCCCCCCCCACCTTCTGCCTAAACACAAAAAGTGGAGAAGAAATTGAAATTTGTTAAAGAGTTAACAAGTTAACAAGAGTTAACAAGGTAGCAAATGAAAGGACAATAGGGAGAATTACAGCTTGTCATGCTCTTGATTCATGCTTGCTTGCATTGTCATAGTTAAAGATATGTATGTATGTATGTATATTAGATCCTCCTGCAAGCAGGAACTCGCGAAGAAGCCTCATTGGCTTATCAAAGCCGCAAGCTGACCGAAGTCAGTCTCTTACATTCATATTTAACGTCCATGATTATGAATTGTCAATTGTCAACAACTCTGTAATTGGACGACATACATTAATATTGGAGTGACTCGAACCGGGGACCTTATGATTGGAAGGCACCGGCGTTAACCACTGAGCTAACACTCCTACCACTGAGACTCCTTAGTTAGTTAAAGATATGTCCCCTTGTGCAAACAATAATATATCTGTTTGGAATATAATAATGAAAATAGAACCAAACTACCTTATTGTATAGTAACGTACACAGTGATCTGGCATAATTGCTGCATGTTATCGTAACGTCTTGCTATTTCAGACCACAAAGATCGAGTGTGACAGTCTGAAGAGCAGACTGACTCGTCAGGCGGATGACTTTGTTCAGAAACAGAAGAGGATGGAGCAGCACATGGCTCTGCTAAAACATCAAGGAAACGAACAGAGGGATCTTTTGGAGGAACAGGTCATGGCCCTGAAAGAGGGAATCCAAAAACTAGCCAAGGTACGTAACAGACTGTGGAAGAGACTTCTCAGATGAAGTTTAACATCTCGTCACTGCCCCTTGGACTCCTGCCTCTCCTCTCATCTCCTCCCCCCACTCCCCCAGAAAGCACAGACATGATATAATAACAAAAAGAAATATTAGAAAATCAACAAACTTTACTGGATCTCACATGATTTATCAAAATTTATCAATTTGACAATTTGCAGTAAAATGATAAATTGATCACTGACCATATTTCTCCAATTTGACATTTTGCAACAGATGAGTTTAAGCTAAGCAAAGTCATCATTTCAGGTGATCACCTATAAATCTTGTTAATTCAACATTTTGCAGCAAAATGATGGAATTCTATCAACATTGCAGAAAAAGATCTGAACGTTGTTGTTCTAAGCAGTATTTTAACATAACTTTAACTGTGGTCGTCTGTTACTTCTCTTACGAATTAAATGTCTGTTTGACCAACTGTCAGATTCTTGGAAACTAACTTGTTAATTGTTTTCCCTTGTTTTTATTCACCCCCACCCCCCCCCCCCTCTGTAGGAGAAAGAGAATTTTGTCCAAGGCAAGATGGGATCAGAGGAAGCATCACACATTGCAGTGAAGAGCTTCAAAGACAAGGTGACGAAAGCTAACCGCAAAGCAGAGGAAGAGAGTCGCAAACGACAGCAGTTGCAACAAGAATTGGTAGGTTCAATTAAATATTGGTCTGTTTTGTAGATGTCTGAAAAGACCATCGTCAAACAGGATAAATAGATCAGTGAATTGATTTCGGTGATATTTAGTGAGAGCCCCAATGGAATATTTGGTGTCTTGTTGTAGGATATCTGTAATCGTATTCAAGTGTTTGCCGTTATCCAACCCGATTATCTCTCACTGACTGACAGGCACTCTGGAGTCACGTTGTCGTCATGTTAGTCATCCGCGTAGCTCAGGCATTTCTCCAAGAAATGAGCTAGAGCAAGTTTTGATTAAACAACCAGACACGCGGCTGGACACGAACTGTTTTCTTTTGTGAAAGCACCGACTACATCAATGTTTAGTTTTTGAAAAGCGCAGTCTGAAATGCATGCGCTCGAGCCTGCTCTTCTCTGACTACTTAAGCTGTCAGGTCAACTATATGTTAATTTCGTTTTGGATGTACTCTTTCTTTTAGCTTCAGACCAAAGAAGCTTTCCAGACTGAAAAAGATGCTTACGAGAAGCAGGTGGAACATTATAGGAGGAGGTGTGCAGAATGTGACGAGGAGAGGGATCAACGAGTGAAAGATGCAGGAAAAGAGATCAACAGTCTGAAAGTCCGTCTCGAGATGGCCCGGGAGGAGTACAAGATACTCTACAGAGAGGTCCGAAGTTCGGAGAACGGTCGTCCAAAAGAAAGACGGGGCGAAGAAGTGGAAAGTCCGATAAGAAGAGGTAAGAAGGACAATAATCACACTTTAAATATCTGCAGGTATCAAAGTGTAGCTCATAACAAAGGAGGTATAATACTTCAGATAGCATTCACAGTTTCAGTATCATTTGTCTTGCAAATAATACTTCCTCTCTGGAAGTAATCTATTTACAAATATAAAGTGGGAAAAAAATGGTATCAGAGCCACTTGCAGAAAACTCTTTTAAATCTGTCAGTCTGTCTGTTTGGCTGTCAGTCCTTTCCCTCTTTTAATTCTGTAATAAGTACTTAGTGTTTCGATGATAAACATTTACATGGTCCTAGTTGGAACAGTTGCAAGGATATTTTTGCAAACAAGACAATCGTAGCAAGTATTGCAGTAAAAAGAGCAAACAAAACCAAAACCAAAAAAAACCCAGCAGTTCAAACATGCGGCCAATCTCAGTAAATTAATCTGAATTTTTTAATCGATGTCACAGAATCAGAGACCGTGCAGTCTGCCCCGCCTCCCGAACTTGATCAGAGCTACGAATCCAGGGATATGACGTTGAACATGGAGGAGATGAACAGACAGCTGTCTCAATTGACGCTGCAGCTGGAAAAGAGAAACAAGAAAATCACCCATTACCAGACCTTGTACGAAGTAAGTCAAAGAACACGGAAAAAAAAAACGCCAAATAATTGGGGTGTAGCCATTGCAGGGTCGATGTAGGGTCACATTATTATCTTTGCGGTAGTCTAACCTGTTAACCTAAGCTTAAATTATGTAAACTTTACCCTATCATGGGTTTTTAAAGATCGCTAACATGTCTTGGTCCTATTTGTGAATGAATGAAGAAACATGTATTTGGAGGGTGAGTCCCTCTGGCTATAAATGTATTTATTTTGGTCTCACCAATCAAAAATGTCAATGGGTTGACCCCCGGGTGACCTTTGTGTGTGAAGTTATACAAGTTCAAAGTTAATTTTTAGACATTTAATGCAATTGACTCCCAGTGCCAAGGTCTGACATGATTGATATTTTGGGACAAGTTGTGAATGGGGTGGTGGAACATTTTCAAACTTAACGGTCATGTGATCTGAGGTCACCAATGTTATATCTTTTGACCCGCTTGTAGGTGACCTTATATTTCTTATATTTTTGACGCCATATTCAGATCTCAAAAGTGCCTTCCGATCGCAATTTGTGATCACAAAATTGTTGGCTATAGTGTTGGTTACTTTATGGGTACGTGTAGGACCACAACTACTTGGACTATTTGAGCCCAATCTTGCTATGATAATATTATGTGTATTGTCATATTCCCCTATGCAAGGAACCACAGTGCCCTTGGGCTCTTGTTAATAATTATTGTTAAGTTATTTATTTCTGTAATTCTTAGGATGCAATATTTTTTAGACTGTAATATTTTTAAGTTGTATTATTATTTGCGATTCTGTGCAGTGCTTTGAGATCATTCTTTTGATGTAAAGCGCTATATAAGAATAAATTATTATGATTATTATTTATGATTATTTGATGTTTACAGGAAGAGAAAGTGAAGAGCAGGAAGTCTGAGAACCTCTACAAGGAGATGCAGGAGACCAAACGAATGAACGAAAGTGAGATGAGGAATAAATACCGAGAGAAACAGGTGATTATTTCATTTGTTTCTGTTTTTAAAGGTTTTAAAGCTGATGTAACAGTTGGGAAACGTTTTGGGATGGTACTTAATTATATTTTGATGCGATTTTATACCTTTTACACTCTCTTCTTTTTAATACTTATAATCCCAGACAATTTGTGGCTCATCATCTTTATCCTTCCCGCCTCCAACCGTCCCCCCAGCTATTGAATTTGATCATGTTTGGGTTAGACAGATAGTTTGGAGTTGTTAATAAAGATGTTTTTTTCATCTGTTTGAGAATAGATAATAACGGTTTTGCATAATAATCACCTGATAAGAAGAAGTTCGATTTGATGGGGGTGGGGGTGGGGGGGAGAGGAGAAGTAATGGAGGGAGGGGAGATGATATGGATTGAGGTGTTTTTTATCTCCCATACACCTGTATTAGTCTCCCATTACAACCTTTTCAGAGCGAAATTATTCACAACCGTGGTAGTTTCAACAAAACTGGTCGAGGGTTGATATTTTTGCTGGCTTCAAGAAGGGAGCGGGCAATGCTGTTGCAATAATAAGGACAAGCAATCAAGGCCTAGAGCATTCTTCTTCTTCTTCTATTGAAGCTGCTTTTGTTTCCATTGCAGGCGGAAGTGGCTCATTGGCAAGAGAGATTCAACAAAATGCATGACGATTACTTGAAGACTAAACATGCCTATGAGAGTGCAAAGTTGGACAAAGAACTGATTCAATCGGTCAAGGGTGCCGCTCCGCAGCCTCCGCCAAAAGATCGGCGTGACTCGTCGTCGTCATCACCATCATCGTCACCATCTCGCATGGTACCCCGCCCTCCCCCACTGAAATACCCCAACCCTCCGCAGCCTCGGCCAAAAGATCGGAGTGACTCATCGTCATCACCATCATCGTCACCATCTCGCATGGTGCCCCGCCCTCCCCCACTGAGATTCGGCAACCCTTACGAAACCACTGCCAGCGAGGAATGTTCCATCCCCGTGATATCTCCCCCCGGTAAATACCGCACCCCGTATCCTCAAAACTCGTCAAGTGTACAGTCCATCGACATCAAGAACCCTCCCGGTAATCTGCCGATGCCTCTGCAACCCCAACAGACCCCAGAGGCAAAATTACTCTCTGTAAAGGCATCGTTGCAGCAGGATAATAAGATTGGTAAGGGCAACTGCAGGACGCCCACTGCTCCTCCTATGGGACCAGAAGAGGAAGACGAGGACATCTACGGAGCAGGATGTAGTGAGGTGAGGAGAGACGGGCAAACGTTCCCTACCGACGTGGAGAGTGATGGAGTCCCAAGTGATCAAGTCAGGTAAGCTTCCCCCCACCCCCCCCCCTTCCACCTTAACCAACCATAATGAATTTGATATTGGAAGTTTGTGTTTTAAGCTGAATATGGTCGTTGTTATTTCTATCACTTAAGCATTAGTGGAATAGTTTTCATGCTATTAAACTAAATTGGCTTCCCCAGATATCTCACTAAGTCAGGACCTCTGTTTGACACAATATACCGAAGTTGTGAACTGATAATAGCAGCAACAGTATCACCGTGAGCTAATCACTGATGGTGATTGGACAATGAATTAAATTCATTCATTCAAGCATTCATTTTATTCTTTCGTGGTTTGACTGATAACATTCATACATCATTTCATTCTATGTTGAAAGGTTTAGGGAATATTGATGATCATGTAGTGATATTGTTTAATTTATATGGTAATTTTGGTATGTACTACCTGTATGATGAAAAAAATCCATATAACGGGTATGAATGTGCCATCCAATACCGGTCAACGGGTTAGAATGTAACACTATGCATTTCTACTCTATTCTCTTTACAGGCCACCGAGTCCTGTCTTTCACGATGCTCAAGACTTTCCTGCAGGTAGTAAAACCTGTGAACAGTGTCACATAGAGTTTCCTGCATCAATATCTGACGAGGAGTTAGCGAAACACATGCAGTCTCATTTTACCTACGAATGTGAAGTATGTGGGTGGCATGCTGACAGAGAAACGACATCAACACAGGAGTTACAGAGACACAGAGAAAGCCATGAAGTAGATGAGGATCTCAGAAAGTATTGTCCCTTCTGTCGAACCTTCTTCAAGGATAAGACACCCGAACAGGTGGTTGCTCATGTTCACACCCATATTACAAATTAAGATCTGAAGTTGTACCGGTATATTGCAGGTAATGATGTCTCACCATTACACGATGATAAGACATGATTCGGTGAAGATAACTTTCTGTATATTCAGAAGGTGGAATGTTGTAATAAATGATATAAAACTATTCTTGGAAATTATCATCAAAACTAAAATAAAATATTTTGTGTGTAATAGTTTGACTGATTGATTCAGTTAACTTGTCTTGTTTTGTTCTTTAGCTTGAAATTCTTTAGCTTGAAATTCTTTAGCTTGAAAATACACTTCAAGTATATACAAAAATGCACTTGTGATATGTTGCTTGCTTTCTTCAAGAAACTGTTTGCTATTTTTCATTGTAAAATATGTGAAAATATGATTAAACACTGGACAACTTATTAAGGGAGTTTATAGCTGATGGTAAGAGGGTTACCTACTTATAACATTTCACCATTTCTTACATGTCAAAGGTCAACTTGGAAGGTTTTAAAGAGAAATCAAGGCATTTAACATGGTCAAATCAAGGTTTATCTAGAAATAGATTAGAAAAAGATAAAAATGCACTTGTGAATGACACTTGCTTGCTTCAAGAACTATGTTATTTTTCATTGTAAAAATATGTGAAAATGAGATTAAACACTGGACAACTTATTAAGGGAGATTATAGCTGATGGTAAGAGGGTTACCTACTTATGACATTTTCACCTTTTCTAACATGTCAAAGGTCAAGTTGGAAGGTTTTAAAGAGAAATAAAGGCATTTAACATTGTCAAAACAAGGTGTAGCTAGAAATAGATTAGAAAAAGATAAAAATGCACTTGTGAATGATGCTTGCTTGCTCCAAGAACTGTTATTTTTCATTGTAAAAATATATGAAAATAAGATTAAACACAGGACAATGTATTATGGGAGATTATAGCTGATGGTAAGTGGGTTACCTACTTATAACATGTTACCTTTTCTGACATGTCAAAGGTTAAGTTGGACTTCAAATTGTGTTTAGAAATATGTTTCCATTGTCAATTATCTTTCTATGTTGCTGCTTGCTTCAGTTTGGCTAAATGGACTACAGATTTGCTTTTTTCTTTTTCTTTTGTGATAACAGCCACAAGTTATTTCTTTTTCTTTTGTGATAACGGCCACAAGTTATAGAATTTATGTACATTTTCTTTAATGTTGTTTCAGAATACTACATATAGAGATAAAATCTGTTTATTTTGTGAAGTCTCTGATGTATTCACCACAATGTTAAAGATAATTCTAATCTGCCGCGAAGATTTGATCGTTATTGTATGTAACAGTTTGAAGATATGTATGAACATCTGCGTTCCTAGATTGTCATAAGAAACAGAAAACTGGAAAAGCTAAGATATTTCAAAGCTAAGAGCTTTTGAGTTATTATTATATTAGGTAATATTCACATATCAATTGTACAGTTATTCTTTCAGGCTCTATAACATGTTATTTTCAATAATTTGTGTTGGGGGTGGATGGGTGGGGAGAGCTTTAGTAGAGGAAAATATACCTTACAGGAAAAATTAGTCAGAATCTAATAGCAAGACAAAAAGGTTATTTGAAAATTCCTGTTCAACACAATTGCACAATGACATTTCATCTGTGAGGAAATAGTGGGTTACATTTGTAGAAATAGACTGCATGAATAACTTTAAGTACGAACGAACGTTGAAACTCTTTCATAGACTACTTATTAGATCTCTTCTTGCCTTTGTTCTGTAACTATATAATCTGGATTTTTATGGTCTTGTTTTGCTCCCTTTTTCTTATTAATTATATATTTTTCAGGGGTTAAGTGGAAAATTAACTACAGCTAACCAATATTTTCAACCTCTTTTCATTAGGTTTAAACTCAACGCAAACACTTATTTACACCTGATTGACTGATGTGCACTTGCAAATCTCCATGTACCTATCATTCAAGTTAATAAGTTGTATCACAGTTTGTTTCACAGTTGTATCACAGTATGTTTTCTTAAAGGAAAGGGAGGGTGGTTGATGTACCATACGACTATCACATAATCAATTTGTGAGCAAAGTGAAGGAATATTGCATACAGTAATTTTAGTTTTTGAACATATGAATTTTGCTGTTGATTCTATGATGAACATTGATACTTCTATGTTGATAATACTTAAACTACTATGAAAAGGCTGACAAAAAGATGATTGAATCCAATTTCATCAATTCCACTCATGAACTGGAAACATTCAGGGAGTCTTGATTGGCCAAAACTTGGATCAATAGCAATCTTTCTCTGAACAGCACTTTGGAAGGTTGTCAAAAGCAGAAGACAAAACTCAACCTGCTCTTAGTTTAGTCGACAGCAAACATTTTTGGTCTTTTTTTTGTGGTGAGAGAATAAATGTACACCGAATTTAAATAAATATGTGATAAATATAAATAAACTTTAGAATAACATGTTACTTCTCTTTAATAGTATTTTCGTCTTTTATCTCAGAAGAGGGAAGTGGGGGGGGGGGGGTGGGGCTGGGGATAGGGAGACTACCCATAGGCATTGGAATGACACAGCTAAGATGGCAAAGGTAAGGTTATTGAAATAAAATCAACATTATCAAAGTGATATCTTTTTCACCTCATGGTTTAATACCTGACTTCAAGAACAGAAATGGTTTACAGGTACATTGTATCGAGCAAACATCTACATTGCAGATTCTAATAATAATCAAGGTGTCTAGAATACATTGAGAAACGAATAGTTACATCCGGTGTCATTCAAAAGTCTCACATAGTAATAGCTTTATCAAGGTGGAAATATGGACCAATTCAAACTTACGTAGACTCATTTACATGCAGTATTTGGTAGTTAGAGGCACTGTGCTTAAGAATCTTGAATGTCTGTTGACATGTTCTAATACAATCTCGAACACTCCTTTACAAATAAAATATTCCTACAATACGTAATGTTCCTAACAAGATGCTGAAGTGACTTGTTTAAGAAAAGTATTGAAAAGGCTTGTGATGTAACCTATTCAACATCGTTGGTCAGCATTGTTAGGAAGGGAATTGCAAAGATGGAACCCTTACACAGAAAAGTCAATCTGAGGGCTTTTTGTTTGCACAGCAAATAGTTACAATACTGACATCCTTTTGTGCAAGCTTCAGGGGAAACCCCTACAAAATATTAATTGTTCCCTTCTAAGAATTTTCAGGCTATACAATTAAACAATATATAGAATCATTACAGTGTTTAAACATATCTCGTTTATTTTGCAAGTGAGCAAGCCTGATACCACCCCTCCATCACTCCTAGAAGTACAAGGTACACGAATAGGAATACATTTTGTTTTATTATTAGATGATATCATAATACACTTATTATTAACCTACCTGCTAGTGGACGGCAGTGATTTACACACAAATTCAAAACAAAATGGCATCTATGCTATGACTGCCAACCAGTCAAGAAAACAATGACAAAACTCATTTTTATTTCAAACTATGAACATCTTTAGTATACACCACGTTATAAGTAAAGTATAAACAATAATACTTGTTTTTTTAAAACTGAAAGACTCAGATACCATACATTTTATGCCTATTTACAAGAAATAATACAATTCTGTGTGTAGATTATCTTTGGCCATTACTAAGGAATACATTAACATTTAATTATTTAGATTTTTTCAGATTTAAAGGTCTCCTCCCACAGAAATAAAACCCGATTTGTCAATCCATTGATAACATGAAACCTGGACAACACAGTGTTTGGCAATAGAATCAATACTGTGTGTGGATGTGCCACACTATTCCACTAGCTGAGAATTGTTTGCAGAAACTCACGGGCAAACGACCTGGCATGACACATGTTCAGTCATTATGGCAAACATGTGCTCCACTTGGCAGGTAAACTTGCCACAGAAATAAGCCATTCGTTAGCACATGTGACATTGGTGCAGTCATTCTTTTATATGTATGTATTTTAGATCCTCCTGCAAGCAGGAACTCACGAAGAAGCCATCATTGGCTTATCAAAGCCGCAAGTTGACCGAAGTCAGTCTCTTAGATTTATATTTAACGTCCATGATTATGAATTGTCAATTGTCAACAACTCTGTAACTGGACGACATACTGGGGACCTTATGATTGGAAGGCACTGGCATTAGCCACTGAGCTAACAGTCCTATTCTATATGGTCAAAGCCCATGGGCCTTGAGAGCCATGGTCAGTTATGTCACTGGGTTCGCTTTTTAATTCTTATAAATTCATGGTACATCCATTGGCATAGAATGTATTTCCAAAATTGAGAATACATTATGACCCTGGGCCCAGAGACTGTTCCCCCCCCCCCCCCCTTCGTCCCACTTTTAAGGCTTGATCGAGCAACAAAACAGTCCAAGAGAGCGAAATATGGAAAACAGGGTGGGGTTCCCACTCTAATACTTCACTATACAAGTAGTCTATGTAGATCCTGATAGGAGCCTACGTTCGGAGAGCTAGACGTGCTTTCTCCAGGATGTCCTTCCTCATGCGAGGATAGTTGGAGTGTACAGAGAGTACCTTGTGACAGATATCAATAGCGTCCACATACTTCTTGGCTTTCATGTAGTTGAAGGCTAATTTGTAGCCTGAAATGTAAAAGATAAAAATAAACAATTTAAGGGTCACATTTCAATGTGAGAGAAGCATAAATAAGACAACAAAAAATTGACAAAAATTTAAAATTAAGCAATATACTTTAACAAACGACTTCAAACATTGATAGCTCAGAATGGGTGTATGAGCACAAATGTGAAGGGGAATTATGGGACTAAAATGAATTATGGGACAAAAATGAAACTTTCAGAAAGGTAGAAGAAAGTTAAACATATTTTGACATAGTTTCAAGAAACAAAACAAGCTGCATACAAATCAATGCAATGATATTGTCAAACAGAAACACCATCTGTATTCCATTGGTAGACACTTTTTTTTGAAAATAGTTAAATCATTGAAGATAGTACAGGAAGGGCATAACAGTATTCTGTGATGCTCTTACTTTTGTTTTGACCCCTAATATCATAACATACTTGGGCTAATTACCAAACTAATTAAATATGTGGGTTTTACTTTCAAAGTAATGAAATTAAGTTGACTTAAGGTTCCTACTTTTTCCTCAAAATTAAGTCAACCTATATATTTAAATGATAAACAACATATTTCAAAGGATCTTACAAACACACAAACAAAACAAAAATGAAGGAAAAAGTGTCATGTCATTGTAAATTTAAGAAACAACCTCAGAGATCAACAAGAGATGCAACCTCAGAGACCTGCTAGATGAAGATGAGAGGAAGTGATACAACTAGCAAGGAAAAGAAGAATAGAACACATCATTTAATTTATTTCCACCTACCCCCTCCCTATACAAATAATATATAAAGATGAAAGGAAAGTCCCCTCCATTCTCCTACTATCCTCTTCCTCGGATAAATGACTGGTCACCTCACGAGATGAGTTTGAATCTATCTAAAATGTCTTCGTCTCGTCCATTTCTTCCTATTCTTGTCTGAAGCTTCTTTTATGGTTCAATTTTAAATTGTTTTGAAGTATTTAAAGAATTGAAATGTGAAGGGCCTACCAATAGATGGATTTGATTGGTTGCTATAGGTCCAGGCTCTCTCGTAGTTGAACGCAGCATCTTGATAGGACTGCTCCTTCTCCATGATGAAGCCCAGGTACTCGTAAGCCTTCGAACTTGACTGAGGAAATATGCAAATTACAAGAAGAACAAGAAATAGATTGGGGTCATCGTGTGGGTAGTCGGGATAGAGATTCACGTTAGAGACGTAACATAAAGCAGTGACATTAAAAATATGCTCCTATTTCAATGTTTCCTTTCTGCAAAGACTAAACAGTTGAGAACACTTTTATACACCTTTGTACCATGTTGAGGCTGTGCAGTGATCCCTGAGATGTGTCCCCTGCCACCTAGCAATGTATGATCTTAGACTAGGACTGGAGTTTTGAAGAAAATGTGGAATACAAGAGACAGGAAAGAGAGGGGGAGAAGGGGGAGAAGTGGGAGAAGGGGAGCAGGGGGGAGGGGGAAGAGGGGAGAAGGGGGAGAAGGGGGAGCAGGGGGAGAAGGGGAGAAGGGGGAGAAGGGGGAGAAGGAGGCAGCCAATACATCTGAGTATAGAGGAAAATATGAGAAGAATTGTAAAAGTGAGCAGTAGAGAGGGCAATACTTTACTTGTATTTACATAAACGGTAGTTTAGTGACCTAACAGGATTGTGAATAATAAGTACATACTAACACAGCTGAGTTCTAATAACATAAACTTAGTTTCATAACACCACAAAGAGGAATAATAAGATTGTTATATAGATTATTGCATTGATGAAGCTAGTTTCCTTCTCACTTTAAAATATTTTACTTTCTATTCTATCCTATTCACTGAAGTAACCGGTACAATACTACATATTATACATGACACGCCATTGATCTTTCACTCTCTCTCCCAAATAGTTTCAATTAGCTGGTAATTAATCTTTCACATACAGAATGATAACTTCCCTGTTATGGCTATTTAATGTAGAAGTAACGCTTACCTCGGGAGTGCTGTGGGACCACAGACTGAGCTTCTCTCTCCCCCATCACCTCCCCCCCACCCCCTCTCTGATTTTGTTTGTTATAGTTTTAAATTGAAACAGACTCTGTCCAAGTGGTAAACATTTGTTGTGACATTGTTCAATCTAATTGAGATGACAACTGCTCAACATACCTGGTTATGTTGAAGACATTTCTTCAACAGATCTGTGGCCATGTCATACTTGCCAGAGTTGATGTAAATATCAGACAAGAGCAACCAACTCTTCTCAAATTCATCTGCATCCTAAAATGTAAACAATATGAAAATTATCATCTTTGAAAGTGAAATGAATATCCCCGTTGCACAGACGCTACCCGAAACTTGGAGGTGACAACCTCATCACGCCATACTGACTTTTCCGTTCATCTCAGGGTATAAAAGTAAAATCAATGTCACACTTGAAAAATAAGCAAATAAGCATCTTAGTTTGGAAATAGTGTTCATATCTGGGATAATACTTCAAAGAGTGGCAGGATTAAACTGAAAATCAATATATGTATAGATAAATTTATATATAAATACTAAAAATTCCATTGTTTATCAAAAAGAATTTGTAAGTCAAGTTTTACTGCAATCTTCACAAAATTAGAATTTGTCAAGCTCATGTTGACCAATCATAATCAACTTTATCCTTCCTATGATACTGTCTGTTGCTTCTCATTACATGGTATACTGTCTATGGTGTAGGGAGAGAAACAACGTACGTTAGGATTCCAGTCCATCTTAGCGATTCTCTTCAGTTGGTTCCTTGCCCTCGGTGTCTGCTTTAACATCATGTATGCAGTGGCCATTCCAAGCAATGCTGGGATATTTTCAGGCTGTTGCTGGATAAAATGAAAACATATCATGAGAATTTTAAGCAGGAGGTGTAACAGAGCTACACACATCTGAGTGAAATTTGGTGAGCTTTATTTATGCCTTCTTGAAAACTGATTGTATGTAACCCATTCTTAACACAGAATGAATATTTTTGAAACCCAGCCGCAATGTTTTCTATGTACATATATCTTTACCAAAAGAACCTTAGTTTGGAGAAAACAGCACCACAAATTTACAAATTTGAATGATTGATTAGGAAATCAGTAACATACATAAGAGAAGACAGTGGGACGGACTTGGTTGACACTAAAACAATTCACTACAAAGTCACAACTTTCCAATACTAACCATCAAGTTTGCCAATACTCGGTTTTACTCCTACAATGACAATATTAGCTGCAAATACATAAAACGAAACCGTTTCGCTAACATAGCCATCACTGATGATGATCACAATGTTTACACTTACATCGGTGGTAGCCATTTCCATGAAACCAGAAAGAGCCTTTTCAATGTTTGCTTTGGACTTGGAGGCCATCAGGGCGTAGTTCTCAAGAACCCTGACTCGCGATGGACTCATCCCAGAATTTACCTCCTGAATGTCAATAAAAATGAAATCAAATTTCCCTCTGGTTAAGTCTTCAGTCCATCAAATCCTTGCTTTAATACCTTTTACATAAATCAAGTCAAATCGAACCGATAAAACCAATTTCGCTCTATATATGACATACACTTACAAAAACATTTATCTATACTGTAACATTTTAAGATATTTCTGATTATTTTATAACCTATTTTTGTTTGTCTGTGAAGAAGATCCTTCTATGATCACAATGTCAGGCCCTCTCAACTTTTACAAATTTACCGATGCAGGTTTTTTGTCTGCTAGATTTGCAGTTTGCTATTTTGGTTTCTCTCTCTCTTACATTTAAAAGGTAAGACATTGTTTTCATTTAATTTTAACAAAAGCATCTCTTTTGCATTGAAAATGATAGTACCCTAAAGTTTATACATTACCTTTAACAATCTTTCTGCAGTTCGCACGGCGGATTGCTCAGAATCTGCCTTTGCTGCTGCTGAGCTGTTACGAAAGATATTAAAAAGAAAAAATTCCACAATTTTCAATCTTCTTTAAAGTATCATACAACTTTTTTTGTGAACCAAATGGAACAAAGTGATTCTTTGGGAATCAAAGAAACTTTTCATGAGTATTTTAAATTTTTTGTATATATTGGAAATTATTACTGATACATTGTGTCCATGGTCTAAAAGATTAGTGACATTCTAACAGGTAGTGGTTAAGCATTATCTGTGACCAAAAATTGTTGCCAAAACAAGATATTAATAACAGCCTAAAATGGGTTGAAAATGCAATATCCACTAGCATCCATGCATGTCTGAAGACTAAAAGCTGGTCTGTTTTTGCTAACAGTATAACTGCGACAGTCGCGCTGTGTCTGCATCCATGTTCTAGATGTCACGCATTGAAAACAGACTAACATTGATTCTGCTTTTTGTAACAGTATGACCGTAAAACTTGGGTCTATTTTCTGCGTGTCAAAACTAACAAACAGATGCACAAATTAGTATCTGCGTCCTGATGATGTGCCTATAATACTGTATAGCTACTGTATAGCTATAATACTGTATAGCTATAACACTGTATAGCTATAATACTGTATAGCTATAACACTGTATAGCTATAACACTCTATAGCTATAACACTCTATAGCTATAATACTGTATAGCTATAACACTGTATAGCTACTGTATAGCTATAATACTGTATAACTATAATACTGTATAGCTATAATACTGTATAGCTATAATACTGTATAGCTATAATACTGTATAGCTATAATACTGTATAGCTATAATACTGTATAGCTATAATACTGTATAACTATAATACTGTATAGCTATAATACTGTATAGCTATAATACTGTATAGCTATAATACTGTATAGCTATAATACTGTATAGCTATAACACTGTATAACTATAACACTGTATAGCTATAACACTGTATAGCTATAATACTGTATAGCTATAATACTGTATAGCTATAATACTGTACAGCTATAATACTTACACAGAGTCGGCGCCCACGTTGTCAAATGTTTCTCCACCGACTGTATCATTGTCTGGGTTGATACAAATCGTGATCATGTTCTCTGTCGCCCTCTCTCCCCATTCGCTATCCTTCCGGGCCATGTTAAAATGTTTGACAGCCGTGGTGGGATTGCCAACATACCTACGACAAAACAAGATGAAAGAAGCATATTTAACAGCGAACATAGAGCCAAGGATGTGAAATTGACCATTTATTTATACGAAAGGCAAATCTGAGGAATTAAAATCACATTAGTGATAAGCGACGGTTAGTCTCATAAATTGTGAGGTGCAAACTTTTACGTCAAACTTTTGGCTTTCTAGAAGTTATAAGTTTCTATATTTTACCATGTCCCTAGCCCCGAAAGTGAAGCCATGAAAAGTACTTGATGATTTCATTCAATAAGTTGTACTATTTCACATTACAATAAATAATTTTTGTTTTTAAAGACTGCAGAGGGGGGAAGAGACTCACCATTCATATAATCCTTTACAGAAGCTCAGACCAGGATCCATTGATGCCCCAGAGGAACTCTTCTCAGCCTCTGCTAGAATTCCAGGTACATCCTCCAACTTACCAGCTCTACGTAACAGATCAATCAGCCTGGACAATGCCACAAAGTGAGCTGAAATATGAGAGAAAAGAAAAAAAAAATGATAATAATATTGAAAATTTTGAATGGCTCTTTGGGATTCAACTTCCTAACAATGGGATATTGCACTGAATGAAGTGACAATTACATTATTAATGATGCATAAAATATGACCAATTTCAATTTTGCAAAATTGATACAGCTTTAATAACAATATAGCAGTAAAGAATGCTCCTTTTAAGGCGCAATTGAATCATGTCAATCGTAGGGTACATATAAAGCATTAAATATTTCACTGTTAGTAGAGAGTAAAGTGTCTGTCTAATGTGAAGACAAAATCCTGGTTTATGAATAACTGGCTGCACTTAGAAAAATTTTGAATGAATTTCCTGACCTCCTAAAATGGGTTATTTGTATTATCCAACCTTTTTGAGATGGGTCCAAACCACCCCACAAATACAAAAAATAGTGTCTAAAATGTTAAGATATAATTTCTGAGAATATTATCCAAAACAATTTGAGGTGGAACTGTTTCAAATGTTGCATTAGCAATAACAATAAAAAAAAATAAGGATTGGGGGGAATTGGGATGGGGATTGGGAGGGGGAGGGGGGAATTGGGAGGGGGACAGAATCTTTCAGATGTATGGGCAATAAAATTCCAGAATGTCCTATATGGTGCAAACTCATTACCGTAGTTATGACAAATTTGAACTTCATTCATGTGTCACTGACAGTACGACAAATCTCAAATATATACAATTCTTATTAGTGATTAAAGTACACTTCCTGTTCGTTTATCTTATCTGTTAAGCACTCAAGAGATTTAGAACAAAAAAGCACCTTAAGAAAATGCAGTTTAGAGATTCAAAGTTTCTGAATTTTCCTTCATACTAAAACATCTACTGAGAAATCACAGATGTACACATCCACCCACTTCCAAAATTCAAGAAGTTATATCCCATTGTCACAGATTTTTAATAAAAGGATGGCAAGAAACAAAGACATATATTCTTATGAATTTCTCTTCATTTAGGGATGATGATTTTTAAGCAAATGAATTGGAGAATTGACCACTCCTCATGTTACTCTCATTTATCTTGTGCAGTGTACACAACTGTATTTGTTCTTAATGAAAACCAGTATTTACCAGGGGTCTGTTGCAATAACTGCTGAAAGTGAAACATGGCCTCCTCATAGTTGCCTTTCCTAAACATCAAGTCTGCCATCATCTGCAAAACGAAAGACAGACTAATAAAGAAAGGGAAAAGAAGGCTAATAATCCACACCAACACGCACCCATACATACACACACCCATACATATGGCTGAAATACCTCAAATTGTGCAGGGGACTACTAAAATTGTCCACTTTGGAGCTGGTATTTATCCCAATATCTTGTTCCTAACTGCAAATAAACTTGTTTCATGATTATTTATTTTGGCCAGATAAAAAACCTACCTTTACATCAGGAAATGAAACACAATGGTTGATCTCTGATAGAATTTTACAACAAATAGGAAAGTTTTTGTTCCAAAAAAAGAAAGAAAAAAAGTTGCTTAAATTTTAATGAAGATATGAAGCAATATGACAAATTAATATAAAACTATTTTTTTTTCTTTGTCTTAGTAATGCATTAAGACTTTTGAATAATATTATTCAATATCATTTCTCTGTAGCCTGAAATTTAGAGTATATAAACAACTTTGTTGGTAATTCCAAAAGTACCACATTTCAACGCCCTTATCTCTAAATAGCTTAGAGTGTATGGCAGGGATGTACGTCATCAGAATAGAAGGATAATTCTTGTTGCAGATATCACCCTAAGTTGAACTGAAGGTAAATTCCTCTATCAACAAGGATGAATAGCTGCTATCAGGCAGTTTTAAGGTCAGTAAAGTAAATACTTTTTATTAATTTTTTAGTTTTTTTTTTATAATTGGCTGTATGGCGCAATGACAAGGACTGAACTTGAAGGCCTCAGCGGAAAGAATCCTTATCAAACTATTTCAAATAACAATCCTTGAACCTTGTTTGACTTACCACTGTTGTTGTGTATTTTTTCATTATCAACTGCAAACTCTTAACAACTTTTATAACTAGTTTGACAGACTTAACACTGTTAATCATGATCAAACTGCAAACTCTTAACAACTTGTATAACTAGTTTGACTGACTTAACACTGTTAATCATGATCAAACTGCAAACTCTTAACAACTTGTGTAAATAGTTTGACTGACTTAACACTGTTAAATCATTATCAAACTGCAAACTCTTTAAAACTTGTATAACTAGTTTGACAGACTTAACACTGTTAATCATTATCAAACTGCAAACTCTTAACAACTTTTGTAAATAGTTTGACTGACTTAACACTGTTAAATCATTATCAAACTGCAAACTCTTTACAACTTGAATAACTAGTTTGACTGACTTAACACTGTTAATCATGATCAAACTGCAAACTCTTATCTACTTGTATAACTAGTTTGACAGACTTAACACTGTTATTCAATATGAAACGGCAAACTCTTAACAACTTGTATAACTAGTTTGACAGACTTAACACTGTTAATCATTATCAAACTGAAAACTCTTAACAACTTTTATAACTAGTTTGACTGACTTAATACTGTTAATCATTATCAAACTGCAAACTCTTAACAACTTGTATAACTAGTTTGACATACTTAATACTGTTAATCATTATCAAACTGCAAACTCTTAACAACTTGTATAACTATTTTGACTGACTTAACACTGTCAATCATTATCAAACTGAAAACTTTTAACAACTTGTATAGCTAGTTTGACTGACTTAACACTGTTAATCATTATCAAACTGCAAACTCTTAACAACTTGTATAACTAGTTTGACATACTTAATACTGTCAATCATTATCAAACTGCAAACTCTTAACAACTTGTATAACTATTTTGACTGACTTAACACTGTCAATCATTATCAAACTGCAAACTTTTAACAACTTGTATAACTAGTTTGACATACTTAATACTGTTAATCATTATCAAACTGCAAACTCTTAACAACTTGTATAACTATTTTGACTGACTTAACACTGTCAATCATTATCAAACTGCAAACTTTTAACAACTTGTATAACTAGTTTGACATACTTAATACTGTTAATCATGATCAAACTGCAAACTCTTAACAACTTGTATAACTATTTTGACTGACTTAACACTGTCAATCATTATCAAACTGCAAACTTTTAACAACTTGTATAACTAGTTTGACTGACTTAACACTGTTAATCATTATCAAACTGCAAACTCTTAACTACTTGTATAACTAGTTTGACTGACTTAACACTGTTATTCAATATGAAACGGCAAACTCTTAACAACTTGTATAACTAGTTTGACAGACTTAACACTGTTAATCATTATCAAACTGAAAACTCTTAACAACTTTTATAACTAGTTTGACTGACTTAATACTGTTAATCATTATCAAACTGCAAACTCTTAACAACTTGTATAACTAGTTTGACATACTTAATACTGTTAATCATTATCAAACTGCAAACTCTTAACAACTTGTATAACTATTTTGACTGACTTAACACTGTTAATCATTATCAAACTGAAAACTTTTAACAACTTGTATAGCTAGTTTGACTGACTTAACACTGTTAATCATTATCAAACTGCAAACTCTTAACTACTTGTATAACTAGTTTGACTGACTTAACACTGTTATTCAATATGAAACGGCAAACTCTTAACAACTTGTATAACTAGTTTGACAGACTTAACACTGTTTATCTTTATCAAACTGCAAACTTTTAACAACTTGTATAACTAGTTTGACTGACTTAACACTGTTATTCAATATGAAACGGCAAACTCTTAACAACTTGTATAACTAGTTTGACAGACTTAACACTGTTAATCATTATCAAACTGCAAACTCTTAACAACTTGTATAACTAGTTTGACTGACTTAACACTGTTAATCATGATCAAACTGAAAACTCTTAACAAATTTTATAGTTAGTTCGTTTGATTGCCTCAACACTCTTGACGTGTAATTATTATCAAATTGAAGACTCATAACTAGTATTTTCTTAGTTATTTTTGATGGACTTACTACTGTTGCTGCATCAGTGTCTGTTCCAATTTGTAGAAGTTTCACCAGCTGATGTTGACATTGGTCTAGTTCTCCTTGAGATAGATATAGTCTGGCTAATTCTAACATAGCTTTACCGTTGTTTTCAGAGTACACCAAAGCTTCCTTATAAAATTTGGCTGCTTTCTCTAAGTCATTTTGGTTGGTACAGTGTTCTGCTATTTCAGAACAAATACTACGATAAAAAAAAAGAGGGAAAAAAAAACAAAAAGCAAGATCGTAACATACATTGAAGAAAATATACGACTCCCCCAAAAATATGGTAAGATGAATTATGTTGAAAGTGCAAGGATGGGTAAAATATAAATCCAAAGAGAGAGAGATAGAGCGTAGGTACACAAATTGATTCCATTTTAATACAATCCAAACATGTCCTCTTCAAGTATAAAACCTTCAAAACAAACAAATGACAAGAGACAAATAAATGGACAAATTGAAAGACAAACAAATTGTCAGTTATCACTTTTTTCACCGTTTTCTTTCTTTCTAAATAACCGACAAAACCAAAATCATTCAAACAGACTCAATTTTTTTTTAAGCACCCTCTCACAAACATTATGAGGCATGAACTGCGTTGGTTTACCTTGCGGCTATAGTCTTCTGTGATTGGACAGATTCGGGCTGCTCCATCTGTACCCTCTTTAAAACTCTAAAATGATAAAAACAGAAAGGAGACCATGCATGCAAAGTCAAGAATGAAATAGTCCACTGTACTTTAATTTTCAATGTGGGGGGGGTGGGGGGGTAGGCAGGGTGGGAGCGAGTGTGAGAGTTTTCATTTTTTATTATTTCAGAAATTCTAGACCATATTTCATGGCAATGAAAGGCTTCTATGTAATTAACTTAGAACTGAGCAAGAATCCCTATGTAGTTGGCTTCCTTTGCTGCCAAAAAAGTTGAAAAAGACAAGAGTAATTTTCAAAACATCCTTGCCATAGTGAAGACCGAGCCCATCATTACATGAATCAAAACTATAAAGCGAATAATTAGTATGACCTCATAACTGTGTCTTGATGTGTCCTTGAAGGACATCAAATATTTATATGGAAGCAATGGCCTTCGATTCACAATTTTTTATGTTTGCGGAAAAAAGTATTTCTTCGTTCCAGGGTTATTTCTTTAAGGAAACATTTACGATCAGAAGCTTTGGTTAAACCGAAAGAAAAGTTTCCAGTGGCCCCATGGATCAAGGTTGCCACTACTTTGAGATAAAACAATAAAGTTGAATTCCAAAGCCTTATATTTCCTCTTCCTCTGATTAATTGCCCAACAATTGTTAACAGAATCACACGGTATTGATGATGCCAACCACAACAGGATAGTAAAAGATTCTTGAATATTAAAGAAACTTTACCATTTAATAATTTAAGACATATTACCTTTCCAAATAATAGAGAGGAAAGTCTACAAGCACCTGTTTGTGCATACATTTATGGACAAAAAATTTGTATAGCATTGTTTTGCAAGGCAAGTTTCACATTGAACAGCAGTTTTCAAATTTGCATATATCAGTTCTTTAAATATGGTTGTAATGTATTTTGCCAATGTGCCTTTGATGTGAAAAGGAGACAATATTGTGTTGATTGACTAACAATATCACAATAGGGGATATGAAGTGCACGGCTAATAAAATGAATTTTATTGTTCGAATAATGAGAAGGGACATTTAGTATTCTTTTGTTCTATTTGATTTCCTTTAGAAATGCAAGAAATATAAGTCACATTAATGTGCAGGAAATAAATACAACAAAAGAATATGGTAGGCTTGCTAAATACAAGGTCTTTTTAGCACTTGCAAAGATTTCTTGGCTAGAACCCAAACAAAGTTTTACGCAGTTCATGTGTAATTTGTACCACTACATTCTAGTTACAAGTTCTGTAAAACATCAGCGTATCAAACTGTTCGGCCGAACACTCCTAATCTCCTTGTCATATACTGTACAAGCTTATTAATAACTATTCTGCCCGAATGTTCTGTACACCAACCAAAGGTATATAGTCTTTGTTTGTGTCACCAGTGTACATAATTAAGAGTGTTTCATTATTGATTTATTATGACCACAAAGGGACTTAAGGCCCCCTAACACTTACAAAAAGTGCTCTTAAAAACTAACTTATGTGCCCCTTAATTCAATTCGCCATAGGTGATTACATAACGACCTCGATGGTTAAACCTCGACATTACTGGTGGATCGTCTGAGGAATAAGCTACAACAAACGTGTGGAAGCAAAGAGTGATAAATTCCCGATTCAGTCATATCTGTAGGTGATTTGACTTCTTTTCAATTTGGGAAATTGCTTTGACAGCCTTTCAGATCTTGTAAAACGTCTCCCTGCTCTTGTCAAAGCTTTTGTTGTGATACCCTGCCATATAAATGTTAAACCCAAGACTTGCTCTCAAAACGATTTGCCTCGTCCGTATTGATCCTCAAATTAATTTTGAGTCCTGACTAAGAGTAACATGGATCACATAACTGCCCATCAGTGGAGTCTCTAGAAACAACTTCATGATTTCTGTTTTCAAAGCTTATGTTTACCATTTAATAGGCAGAATTATGCTTTTTGATGCAAAGGAGTGATGGTTCTTTTCTGATGCCACTGGCTGGTGGAAATGTTGTTTTCACTTAATAATTTAAGGATTCTCTTTATAAATGTATTTTACCTGCTGTTAAACTGATGTTTAAGGACATGAAACCATAGACTCAGTACATGCTATGTTATTCTTAAGAAAGTTTGGACTCACCGTCCTTGTAAGTCCCTCGCCTTGGACAAGGCAAGCATAGCGTCTTCCAGTTTGTTAGCCTTTTGGTGAACTTTTGCCAAGAGATTGTTCAATTTGGTGTGCTCCATGAGTGAAGGAAGGTCATTCCCTAAGGACATGAGAAGAAAAATATGGAAAGTAATTTTACAACAAAGAAATTGCTACTTATGCTGCTGGCCTTATGTTTATGCAAAAGTAAGCATATTTGCATAGAAGGTTTTAGTTGTCAGCATAACAGTCAGACCTTTATGTCCATCACTAGATCCACAAACATTGCAAGGATTTGCCATGTGATCTTCAAGAATTGGTCACATGATCACAAAGTATTGGTCACATGATCTTATAGTGTTTAACTACATGATCTTAGATGATATGGCACATGATCCTAAACTAAGTCACATGTTCCTACAGAAATGGGCACATGATCTTATAGTATTCCTTAAGTAATAGTCATATGTTCCTACAGAAATGGGCACATGATCTTTTAGCATTGACTGATTTCACATAATAAGAATTGGTTAATATACATGATCCCACAGGATGGACCACATGATCCATAATGCTTTTATCTCCTCTCTGTCTACTGCAAACATTCGTAAAGAATATGGTGACGAGACCTTACAGGACTGGCACCACTGATCAGGTTATTTACCAACTAGTGTATGTATGTATTTTAGATCCTCCAGCAAGCAGGAACTCGCAAAGAAGCCTCATTGGCTTATCAAAGCCGCAAGCTGACCGAAGTCAGTCTTTTAGATTCATATTTAACGTCCATGATTATGAATTGTCAACAACTCTGTAACTGGACGATAATACATTAATCTTGGAGTGACTCGAACTCGGGACCTTATGACTGAAAGGGCACCGGCGTTAACCACTGAGCTAACACTCCAAACTAGTTAAAAGGAAATGTCTGATTGGGTCTCATAAAGACCACATAATACTGTACCATTCTTGTATCTTCCACACAATTACAGCTCAACAGAAGTGTGGAGGGAACATCCCTTTGAAAATTTCGACACTTTGCAAAAACATCAAAGAGCGGAAAATTTACTGTTTGGATTTGATGTAAAAGTTAAGTGTGTAAATCATAACAAATCTGAAAAATCACTGTTTTATACACTTAGTTTATCTCATCGACACGGTAATTTTTACAGATTCTTGACGTTTCGACAAGATGTTAACAAAGCGGGCTAACGGTTAAAAAATTTCAGTTTTTAACGTTTTACACACTTAGTATGTACATCTCATCAAAACGGTAATTTACAGATTTTGACGTTATGTCAAGATGTTAAGCAAGTTATGAAAAGCGGTAATTTTTCAGATTTTTACCGTTTTTCAATTAGTGTAAGTCATCAATATTTCCATGTCCCTTCTATGCTTCCCTACCATTCAATGCTGCCATTTTCATCAAATCTACTGTAGTTTTACTATACAAATAAACTGTACAAGTCGCTTCATAAGCCTCTTAATTCAATGTAGACTCCACAAGAATCTAATCTCGAATACCAGTTTTGACAACTTTTCTTTTTTCATACAAAATTTCCATAAACACCTCAAACTGTTACCTATTTGCATCAATTGTTAACAAAACATAATCTTACCAGGATTCTGTTCCAGAGCCATCTGGAGGTGCTTTTCGGCTTTTTCATATTGCCTCAGTTTCAGGAGTAATTCCCCAAGATCCAATCGTAGAATACTCTGACCTCCAGTCTTCAGAGCTGCTTCGTAATATGCAATTGCCTGAAGGAGAGAAGGAAAGGATACTGTTTGAGAGGCAGATTAAGAAATGCAAAGGGAATCAGAAGGGCCGGGGGGGGGGGGTGGGGGGTGGGGAGAAGGTTAAGGCTGAAGCAGTCACTGGGTGGAATTAAGCATCTATGGAATTTAAACAGAAGTATGCCAAGTCTATGCCATAGAGTTGAATATAGATAAACTTAAGAGGATGGAATCAAAATACTGTTGATGCATTTGTTCTCTGCAATCAAGGAGAAATGTCCCCTATTAGCACACTGGACACAAAGAAGAGCAGACGACCATTGCATTTCATATGATCTGGAAGTCCCGCTCCACAGTAGGGAAACCTACCGACCATGGAGGGTCATGTGACATGATCCAAGGTGCTACTAACATATTATTTAACCCTTTGTCAGTTCAACCCGATACAAGTTTCACAGACGGAAAAAAAGAAAGAAAATGCCACTATATAAAGGGTCTCTATGGTAAAATTGAGCACAACTGCTGAGGTTTGAATGATAGTGGTGTTAGGTTGACTTTTTCTGTCTCAGAAAAGGCTGGATCTGCATGGATCCAGGCTTCTATTCAAACATCTACTTGTCAGAGACTGCATTCGGTGGTTTCACCTGTCATGTTACGCACATGTTATATGCAAAAACAATACAGAGACTTGCGTTGCTAAGGAACAATGAATCCTGTCATCTGCTTCGTCTATGTACATTGTGTACAGTCCTGATAAACTACGAATGCTCCAGATGCAGTTCGATTATTATTGGAAAAAAAGTTTCTCAACATGGCAAATTTGGTATTGAAAGTTGTAGTAAACATTGGAAAACTGTACCACTTGGCCAGATTGTTTGCGTAGCCTCTTAACCAGATGAGTGGTTGCTACGAGATCATGACATTAGTTGTTTATTGAATATATGCATTCAAGGAGTAATGTAAGAGTTGAGTGCTACAAGGGAGCCCGTCACATGACCCTCCATGGTTGCTACGGTTTTTATTGCACGTCTCCAGATTGGCATTGTCGGTCCATATTATATATATGCCGATGCCCGAGACTCACCATAGCAGCACAAGATAGATATTATCTATATCCAACTATATGGTCTATACAGTGATGCTGGGCTTTGGTGGTCACATATGGCAAATCACAGATTGATGTAACAGACATTATCAAAAATTGCATTTTCAACCAAAGGTGAGAAATTATTTTTTGACAACATTTTACTATAAAGAATTTTAACATAAAAATAAATTACAAAACTCACTGCTACATACTGATGAAAAGATTTGCTCTATCTAAAGTTTTATGAGAGAATGAAATCAATGAGTAAAAATGAATAAGATAGATGAGGTCTGTAATAACTATGTCACCTTGCCATACTGATGTGTCTTTACATAGGCCTGTCCGATTTTACTTGCTAGGGCACTATCCTTTGGGTTCTTCTTCAATGCCTGTTCGTAGATGGTAATAGCTTTCTCAGTCTCCTGAATGTTCATGTAGGCATCACCAAGAATTAGAGATGTTTCTGTACTTGCTTGTTTGTCCGAGAGTTCTCTGTATAACAAAAAAATTAATCAATAAATAAATTTAAAAAAAACTTACCAGAACACCCCCCCCCCAAAAAAAAACAACTTTCATGACATAGTATTCTGAAAGTGGATAATACACACCACACATATACACAAACAGGCAGACAAACACACAGATACCTTCGCAAGTAAGTTAATAGGCTATGAATTTCATCAAGACCAGGAATGCTGCATTTTCTGATCAATTCATTCTCCATTTCAGACAAAGTAATATGAAACGATACTGCTAAAACCATTATAAATCTATTGCAACTGTCTTATGACAGTGTGGACATAACCAAATCACTTTGGTTGTCCTATGTTGGTATTTTATTCAAAAATATTACAAATCTATAAGCTTTGCAATTACTCAACACCATACTATCCTTTAATATAGAATTCAAGTTTGTTATATTTCAATTGTTATTGACATGATAGGGGAGACTCATCTAATTTCATGCTAATTTTTTTCCTTTCCATGTAATAACAATGATAAAATCAAAATGATATAAAATCTAGACTAGTAAAATTTTAAAGACAAGTGTTCAGAAATTCAGCACCCTACAAGAATATCATCTCCCTGTCCAAAAAAAAAAAAAAAAAATGGGGCACCAGATGCTGTAAAAACTTATACTTTAAGTTAAAAGATTAAATATTTTTTCCGGTGTACTACAACAGCAATAGTACTCTTCACCTCTCTGAATCTCAAATCTAAATCAAGATTTTTAACCCCCCAAAAAAAAACACAAACAAAAAACAAAAAAAGAGTACCTCTTTCCCTTAATACCATAGTTCATCTCTCATGTCACTTAAGAATTCTTCTCTGTTAATTTAAAACTTAGCTCAAGGACACGTGTAGAAGTTTACATCTTTTTTTCTTTTGTTTTTTGCCTTTTTAGACTTTAACAAATTCGATGTGACTTCTTTTTTTCCTTTTTCACATTATGACTACCCCTGAAGGTCTGCCTACTCATATCCTTATCTCAAGGAATGCATATTATCGGATTCCCAAGGTCACGGCATGTTTGATTTCCATCTCCTGGTCACAAGGGACCCATTTCTACATATAATAGAATAACATTAACTGTACATGAAGTACAGAAAAGGGTCACACACCACTTGTCAAAGATTTCACTTCCATCCATCATCAATACCTTACTTCCTATGCATAATCAAGAATATTTGAGGATGTCCTTTGTAAACTTTTTTTGTATTACAAAACATCGCAAAATTTCTGGGATCTCTGCAGAATTTCAGGCAGTACTACTCAATATAAGATTGCACCTGATCAACTTACAACACAGCAACCCCCCCGTCCACCCTACTCCCCCTGCCCAATTTGTGATTAAGGAAATACCCCTAAATAGGTAAGCTGATAGATCGTTATCATCCATCAATCTCTTTTGGGATGCTGAATATGATATTCGTAGGCCTAAGATCCACCTGAATGAGAGTTTAAATGGCCCAGAGCTGATGTTCTACTTACCAAACCTACACATCTCTCCTAAAAGTGTCAATATGTACAAATTACTTTTTTTTGTTCACAACTGATATTAGAAATAAGAAACAACAATGGTCGTGTTAACTTTACCTGATACATGCAATATAGAGTCTTCTGTCTTTACGGTGATTTAGGTAAATATCACCCATCTTCACTCTGGCTTGCACAAAATAACTGCAACAAAAATACCAAGAACATCCATCACACCTGAGAATGGCTTTATTATTAACACAATATTTATCATGAGAAAAGCAAAACTGAAATTGGTATCAACAATAAACCCCCCCCCCCCCCCCAAAAAAAAGTGCTTGGTATTCTTGCAAATATAACAACAATTAAACAAGAACAAAGTTGCATGTTTCGTATTTATTTTGGAAAATCTTAATAAAAGAGCATTTAAAGATCATTTGAGCATTCAACCACTTCTTTACCCCACCCCCAGGATCCCCCCCCCTGCCCATTGTCCTTGGAAAGAATTGTGGAATGAGATAAGGAGTGCCAAAGTATTCATGTGATCAAATTTACACAAAGAAAAAGCAACGATTAACAAAATATCAAAAATTAATTTGACGAGAGATGACTCAACCTCCCCCGTCTCCCAGCTCTCTACCTCCCCCCACCCCCCAGCCACATATCTGTATCTCGGGGATTGTTACTTAGTTTTGAAATGCTTTAAATTTTCACCTTTGTTCTGGAGTGACATTCCTGAGCATAGACAAAGCTTGTTCAATGTCACCTCTATGAAGGGCTAGTTCTGCGTTTGAGATGGTGATTCTTATCTCTTCTGGTGTTCCTGTAAACTCATGAATAGCGTCTTGCATCACCTTCGCTGCCTCGTGCTGGTGAGAGATCAAATATACGTAGTGAAGCAAGCGATTGTACTCCCAACGGACTATCTGTCAGATTTGATGACAAAATTTTATACCAAATTTTCCTCTGAGGGAGAAACAGTTTGTTCACTCTTGCATGCAGTTAAGTCAAGGAATGTGGTCAAATTCTATGCAGCATCTGGTTCGTTGTGAATGAACAGATAGATGTACAGGGAATGACGAATACAAGGTTGGTAGTTATGAAATGACGGGTATTAAAGGGAAGATGTTTTTCTTATATTTTAGTTTATATCTCATATCACTAAAATTGGTGTTGCAAATGGTCCAACAAGGACGATATCCTACATTTTTTTCCATAAAAAATGACCATTTCTTAGAAAGGAAGGGGTGATGCCTTTTGGTTTTACCAATTACTTTGTGTAGACACTTCATACTAACAATAGCACACATAACATGAAATTTGAAAAATCGATATTTCTGACATTTTCATACTTAGGAAAAAAGGATATTTGATATTGAAATTTTATCTGTCAAACATTTAACAAAAAGTCAAGTCCAAAAAGCTGCTTTCAAAATGGAAACTCGAATAATTGGAAAAGAATGATTGATATGATTTTTTTACCTGAGCATCAGTTGCTCTGTAAGCTTCAGCAAGTTCTAGATACACCGAAGCTCTATCAGTTAGGGACACGGTCACCCCTTTATTTCTTCTCGCAGCCGATCCAGCTAATGACAAAATTGATAGGAAAAGAAATTACACAAAATAAAAATACATATAAAACATATGGAAAGATATCAAGTCATTCCTGAGAATATGGAGTTTTAATGTAAGGAGAAAACAAAAAAATGTTATAAACATTCTTATTCAGATCTAAGAATGAATTATTTGTAGTGTTGGCTTCACATCTTGGACTTGTTATTTTGTTTCGAATGACCTTTCCAGAGCAGACAGAAAGAATAAACCCAGCTTTTAATGTGTGCATAGTTCATCAAGAAGACGAAGATATAAGGTCGCTAGAGAGCCTAACAAGCTATGAATGTTAATTTCAAGAAACCAACTAAACCTCTACTTCTTCAAGTTTCGTGAAAAATCCTTGACTTTGAATCTGAAAGAATCTTTCAAACGGTCTATGATTTATATGATATATATCAACTTAGATAGAGCAGAGTTGAGAGCCCACCGCCTCTAAATTATACAATGCCGCATATATGTGTTCTGTCACATTCCAACCAAACGTTCTTCACAGAAACACTGCTGCCATGTTATGTTATTTCAACGTTTGTAAAGTTGCAAATTTAACAGTTGAATGAGGTAAAATGCTAGGGACAAAATGAACAGACATGATGGTAAAGAAAATGGTTAAAAAACTTAAGAAGTAAAAGTGTGCAAACTTTGACATAATGAAACTGTTTCTCTGATTTTTGACCCATCAAACAAATATTATCGATACAGACATAAGTTTTCAAGTATTGGATGGATCATACTTACACCTCTTCTTAACCCCCGAGAGGTTCATAGCTGTTTGCAAGGTCTTCACACAGTCATCGAGTTGACCCATTTTCTTTTGAGCTCTAGCTCTTATAAGGTGATACAGTGGCATCTCACGTACCTGTGATCAGGAACACCGAAAACATTTTGGATAAAGCATCATCATATTTATATTTGAGTATCATCGATATAAGACAGAACAAGGCAGAGATTCATGTTCCAGAAATTTCACCATTTAGTTGGATATGTTTAAGAAAGAACAGTTTGTTAAAAATGTCTCAAAAAGCCAAAGTTATGATAAATGAACCAAAACAGGATAGGAATAGTATCATGCAAGAAGTATGCAAACAATTCTTGACAACTGTGAGTGGACCAATGTTACGAGGTCTTCTTGACAACCGTGAGGGGACCAATGTTACAGTCCTTGTTTATAGGTCAAGTGCGTTCTTTATCAGCGGGATAGGCAGTACTTTAAGTGAACTTTTAGAAAACTGTTGGAGCAACATTATCACCGTACAAATCACAAATCCGAGCTGCATTCATCATCTGTGTGATAGGCAACACTTTAACTAGATTCATAGAAACCATTCTAGTCATCTCAAATCATTTTCACAAGCTATCAATCTGATAACAAACTCATCCAAGCCTGACAATAATTTCTGATTATCCAGATAACAACTGAATAAGCAGAAGCAAATTGGATAAAAAGTTAAGATAAAACATAACTATTAGCAAACTGCTTATCCACTAAAGAGCCTGTGTAAGAGAATGTGTAAAAGTAAGAGGGCCTGATGTTTTGATCCTAGCAGGATCTTCTTCAGAGGCTGAATGACAAGTTACAGTAAGAGAGGGGACAAATACATACACAGAATACAGACAGGTTAATGAGCAGGGTGAACACTAAAGAGAAAGATGTAAGAGAATTAGTAGACAAGGGATGGAGAGAACAAAAGAAACAAACAGGGGGAAGAGGAGAGGTAGGAGATAAACTGTAGAGGGACAAAGAGAGGATTAAGGTAAGAGGGTCGGGAGTTAACTGGAGAAGGACAAAGACAGAAAAGTGTGGAGAAAATTATATAAATAAATTAAAAAAAAGAAAAGTTGACAGAATTCTCAACCATGAAGTTCACAACAACAACAACCCAACAGCTTATAGCTATTAGGATTGAAAAGTTGTTAGATAAAATAGGAAGCACTGAAAGGTGGAAATCAAATGAAAATCAAATTAAAAAAATACTATCTGTAACTGTATATCACCTAAATAGATACCCTATGTAGTTTACATATTCAATTGTACCTGACACATATCCCCAAATGGACACCAAAAAAAAGGCAAGATTTCTTAACAATGGAACACTACCATTTCTGGCCCATTGCAAAGGTAACATTCTCTTTTATTCATTTCTGTTACAGCGATCCACTAAAGGGAACTTACCTCAAAATTATAGCTGAGCCCCATTTCCAGAGATTGCTGCGATTGTTGAAAGTTACCCTGATAAAGGTAAATCTGAAAAGACAAAAAGGAATGTAATGATAAAAATAATGAAAATGATTACTGCTTATAATAATAATAATAATAAATAAGTTCTTAATATAGCGCCAAATACCAAAAGGCCTCTAGGCACTTTACAAAACCTAAAAAAAATATTAAAAAAAATAAAAAGACAGAGAAATCAAAGGAATAAAAAGTCTAGAAAACACATAATGAAAATTAAACAGTATGTAAAATATGAACACAAAAAGGTAAGCTAGCTAGCTTACTAAACCTATTTTCTTTTATAGATAACTTATCACTTATACTACGGTTATGATGCTTTACATCGCATCCTTTCTCTTTTACCTGTATGGGGGTTTGTGTTAACTAGCCTTCTTAAGGTATGGGGAAGATGGTATACATTAATTTGGTGTACGTTAAATTTACGAAAGCTATACTGAAGGGCTTAAGTTTTGGGGTATGCTTAGGAAGAAATCATCCAAGTAATGCAATCTATGCTTGGTCATTGATGTATGGCAAGTGTACCAAACCTAAGGAGTAGTATGCAAATTAATATCTAACTAATCATTATGTACAGTAAATTATATTATCTAGCAAAATAATTGAAAATTTTATTAAATTCTACAACTTTTTTGTTGAGATCTTTTTTCATAATTATCTGTAGAAATCACTTGCAAAATACAAATCAGAGGCACAAGATATACCTTCTGAGGAATGCGGCATATGAACATAGGTAATAGTTGATAGTAACAGCAACGGTGTACAGAGTGTGTGGATGGGAGGGGGATGGGGTCTGGGAGAGGTAATTATGTGGGACGGGATGGGTGTGGGAATGGAATGGGTGAGATAACTGGAGGGGTTTGGGAAGCGAATTGGGAGAGGTGATGGGGTATGGGAGAGGTAATTAGATAGGTGTGGGAATGGGATGGGTGAGATAAGTGGAGGGGTTTGGGATGGGCGAGGTGATGTGGTATGGGAAAGGCAATTAGACGGGTTTTGGAATGGGATGGGTGAAGGGAATGGGAGAGGTGAGATAACTGGAGGGGTGTGGGAATGGGAGGGATGTGGGAATGGGTTGGGTGAAGGGAATGGGAATGGGAGAGGTTAGATACTGGAGGGGTGTGGGAATGGGAGGGATGTGGCAATGGGATGGGTGAAGGGAATGGGAGAGGTGAGATAACTGGAGGGGTGTGGGAATGGGAGGGATGTGGGAATGGGTTGGGTGAAGGGAATGGGAATGGGAGAGGTTAGATACTGGAGAGGTGTGGGAATGGGAGGGATGTGGGAATGGGATGGGTGAAGGGAATGGGAGAGGTGAGATAACTGGAGGGATGTAGGAATGAGAGGGGTTTGGGAATGGGAAGGTGAATGGAGTGGGAGAGGTGAGGGAAATGTGATGAGATTTGTGCTAAAATAGTGGATGTGAGTTAAATTTTCTGACAACATTTGCATGGTAGTCCACCACACAGGGAGAACTAAAAAAATTACAAAAGCCACAGCTGAGTTCGAAGGCTTACTGTCAAATGGATAACGTAATTGTCCTTCAAACCTTACTGCTGTCCAAGTGGCCAATCAAATATGTTGCCTCTCTTAAAATGCAACCTTATTGCATCGGGTCAATTGTAGGGATGCAAAACTATAAATCACATTGAAAATGTCAGACAGCTCCCTTGATTGGTTTATGGTTTCATCAATTAGGTACTAATTGCTCTCATTTGTAGCCAAAACTGTTTCTTCTATGACCTTAATATAAGGTCTATAAAGAAGGAAGAACCAGGAAAGAAGTCTTCTTTTTTCAAATATATTCATGCAAAAGAGCTTAAATAAGGACTATATTATATATGTTTTACACAATTATACAAGGACGAAATGGTGTACATAACAATAGTCATCTTCTAAATGGAAACTCATTCTTCAAAATACATTTAGTACCTGTGCCATGAGGAGGTGGGCATCTGCAAACTGAGGTTTGGCATCCAGGCACTTTTGTAGACTTGCTTGGGCTTGGTCCACCTGGCCCATTAGGTATCTGACTTTTCCGATGAGATAAAATGAGTCTACCAGACCAGGGACTGCCTTGGTGATGGGCTCTAATACAGCATTACATCTCTGTAGAACAGAACTGACCGGTTGACCAGCAGCCTGTGGCTGTAAGGGGGAGGGGGGGGATTGGGAGGGGAGAGAGATCGAGAGATATAAAGTTGCGGCATTTGATCTGCGACACAAGTAAGATTAAACTTGTTTGAAACAAGGATACATACACAACAGATTGTGACTAATAACTGTGTGCGGCTCTAGACCATGCAATGTGACATTTACAACAGTCTTCGAGATCAGAAATTGGGAGAGCACTCCCTATCCAAGGTTATAAAAGAACTGTACTTCAATGAATTTGCTGGCAAATATTTAGGGAGTGCAAAAAGGCACCTGTACAAAGTGCACATCATGGAATTCCCCCCATGCCCCCCCCCCCCTCCGCCCTCTTAGTGTTGTCACTGAGCGTGCAGATATGACATCACACCTGTTTGCATCAAGTTTCACTTATGGTACAATCTGTGACAAATATCAAGTACCAGCATCTTGATAATGCCATGAAGAACTTACTTTCAACTTTCACCGGGATGTGCCCTGTTTCATCAATAAGAGGGTAAGATTTTCTTCTAACTATAGCTATCCTCTTTTTGCAAGTATCCTTAATCAAATGTTAAGATCACTGGGAAAGAAGACTGTTAAACCTTCCACTGCATAGATCTCTGACAAATATCATTACTTAACCCATGGCTGCATCTTACCTGCCTCATTACACACAGAGTGAGTGACAGATCAAAACCAAAGAAACTGCGGAAGGCTAAAAATTTTGAATCATTTCCCGAGAATTCTGCGTTAACCTTTGGAACGGCAGAAGACTACGATTAAAATCACAAACCTCCGTTGGTGCATAGAGCAGGTAATCCTGTACGATCTCAAGGACAAAGTCGGGGTTCAATTGCGTGAAATACGATGTGCCTAGAGGGAGGCCTTTCAGTGATGCAAAGTGGACCTGGCTGGCTTCGTTGAGCAACTCTACGATCTCCTCTCTCGGTTTGTTCTTCTTTCGCGCCAACAGTGCCTTCAGGTACAGAATCTCCTGCGGGAGAACAGGGAGGAGGAGCTATTACTCATCGATGATTCATTTTGAAAAATTATTGAAAAAAGGTCAATAAATTCATTCATAACATGAATATAAGTAGGCTCATTTTACAATAACCCAGCCATTCGTAATATTATTTTACCATATAATCGGGATGTTTTTCTCACGGACCTGATCACGTTCGGCAAGGTTCTATGAACAATTTCGGCGGTGTGTTCGGCAATGGAAAATATTAATTACTTGTTACTAAGGTATTTCAAAAGGCCAAAACATTACTAAAATATGGACGACATATTGCAGATTCGCAGACTATGCATATTGCTGGTATCATCGTTGCCACAAGCATGCCCCAGTTGTTTTTTAGGTATATTTATCTTCACACTAAAACATTTGCACTCGTATAAGGGATTTCTGTCTTTCAGGAGAAGAATTACTTCCTACAGCAACTACCATGACAGCAAATTCCCCACCGGTAGCATTTCAGACAGTTTGACAAGTATCCGAGATCTGGTAACTCTAGAAACCAATTTAAAATAACATTTTACAGGAAAGAGAGCTGTTTGTTTTTTATACACAAGTATGGACAGATCAACTGTCTGGTATCTTCAAGCATCAAGAAATGTTTGCAGCGTTAACCTTCGCTTGGCATTATCTACGTTTACGGAGAAACTAGATTGTTTTTGCAGATTGCCGCCATGAAAACTACCAGGTTGACACGCTATATTCGTATTCTAATACCAGCAAAACTTGTGTAACCTGACCCGTAAAATGAAAACATAGCGACATATACAGAGAACAGACCTGAGAGAACGTGGAAAATATCAGAGAATAGTTCATGCTTGATTAGGCATATCAGTGCTTGATTCTCGTCAAGATAAAAAATTTAGTTGAGGGATTAAAAGAAAAAAGTCTGTTAGATATAGAATTCAATAGATATCATCAAAATTGAGAAACCAACATTTTAAGTTTCGTTGCATTTTTTAAAGTTCAATGAAGCAAACTCTGATTGACTTCTGAATGACGTAACCAGATGGAAGAGGAGATGACCTTGCCACCTCTGATGGGTTTAATGTGTTGTTGGGCTAGATAGATTAGATGGGATATATGTTGATTGAGGGGAGGAGTGACATTAATGTTTAAAAATGTTAACAATGTTACTTAATTTCCAGATCAAACTTCAACACTTGGTCAAGACAAAATGACACCCTACTCTGCATAATGAATCGGGGCTGCAGCTGTTGATGTTGTCGTTGTTAACTGTTGAGGGTAACAACCAGCTACTCCCTTTCTTGATACAACCCCCCCCCCAAAAAACAAAAAGATAATATAAAAATAAATTCTTTACATATTTGCATAGTACATTTTTTCATGCAGAAAATATAACAGTGAACTTGAGGTGTGAAAGTGAAATATGGTTGTGAAAGAGAGCACAGCATTTCTAATACATTTAATAAGAATTTTTTATAAAACTTTTAATAATATAATAATGATAGTATAATAATAATATATATATATATATATATATATATATATATATATATATATATGTTGAGACTAGTGGAACACTAGTAGTTGTAACTCAAGAGTTTCACGCGTTGAGCGATCATCAGACAACTCTATATTCCGCTCTGTCCACCGGCTATAGAGCACTCTGCGCCAAGATAGACGCCAACCAACCAACTCTATATATATATATATATATATATATATATATATATATATATATATATATATATATATATTTATATATGATAATAAAATGATAATATTATAATATCATAATCATAATAATAACAATAATAATTATTCTTTTATAGTATTTTTGATACTTCTATAATATTAGTAGCTAGCATGATCAGTACAACTTACAGCTGACTTTCCGATGGATTCCTGGATTTCTCCAAGAAACTCCAACTGTTGCTCTGCATCTTCAACGTTTCCATCCAGAAGCTGACAACGAATCATTCCTGAAACGAGAGAAACATAAACGAGGGAAAATGTCTTGGAATTGTAGTATAATATTAACCAAACAAAATAAAAGGTGGAAAGATAACCAAGGTACGATCTCTTGTGGTTACCATGGGAGCAAATAAGAAAAGAAAGGAGAATGTTGTTGCCAAAAAAAAAACAAAAAAAAAATAGATGAAAATTATTTGATCTTCATAAAGTAGAAAAAAAATTCTTTTAAAAAGTGACCCCCTTTTCCAATACCTGTTAAGGCTACTACGCTTGTTTCATCCAACTTCATGGCATTTTTGTAACATTTGAACGCATCTCTTGTCCTGCCTTGCAGGAGCAGCTGATAGCCAGCTTCCGTCGGATACTCCGCAGAGTTGGGGCTGATCTCCATTGCACGTTCCACCATGGTGTACGTCTGTTGTAAGACTTGAGGGCTTCGGGCACACTGCAAATTGTTCAAACGCATACGGAATACAATCAGTAAACCTATTCAATTTGAGCCCCCCCCCCCAAAAAAAAACAGACACAATTTGTTTGGCTGTTAATTTTGACAAAGTTGTTGAGAGGTGCTATTTATCAAAATTAGTAATGAGATGTGACAAGACTTAAAATTCGGACTGTCGCACCAATAAACTAGACAAGATTAGTGATAGAAGTAAAGCAAAGAACCATAGAAGATGCAACAAGTCTTTATACTGAGTCTGACTTAAGTCTGATGTAAGTCTGACAGTACTGTAGCCATAGAGATATGCCTGGTACGACTCATTGTCTGGACATTTCAGTAAAGTGCACAAGATGTAACAAGTCTTTATAATGAGTCTGACTTAAGTCTGACAGTACTGTAGCAATAGAGATAGGCCAGTATGACTGATTGTCTGGACATTGAAGTAAAATGCAGTAGATGTAACAGGTCTTTCTAAGTCTAACTTAAGTCTGATGTAAGTATGACAGTACTGTAGCCATAGAGATATGCCAGTATGACTAATTGTCTGGACATTACGTAAAGTGCAGTAGATGTAACAAGTCATACTCAATAAGATATTAATTCTGACTTACTTCTGACAGTACTAGAGCCGTATAAACAATTTAATTTCTTGACATGAAACTACAGGGGGCATGTCTCTTACCAGTCTTGCATATGTCTGACAATAATCAAGGTATATGTCTGGATTCTTGGGTTCGAACCGATCAAGCAGCTGGATCAACTCTCCGAGTCTTGCAGAGGCCTATTAGACAACACAAAGAAAAGAGAATGTCAAAGTAGTGTGATGGGATTGCAGCTAACTTTCCTTTGCAGATTGTAGCACGTACTTATAAACTACTTTGAACAAATCATACAAATTAAGCTTAACATGTTAATATAATCTGTAGATTTTCAAAGACAAAACATGGGCACTTAAAACTAGACTGCCCACAACTTGCAGACATATTTATGCTACTTTACATACAAGATTCAGGGCTTGAGCCATTTTGTCTGATAAAGGTTTTAGCTAACCGGAAGCTAGTTGTAAATCTCAGCACGCAGAGGAGGATGTTCAAAGATTTCATCACAGAACACTTCTCGAGCAAACATGAGTGAATCAAGTGTGGGCAATACGATACGCCTATTGAAGGCAACAAGCCACTTTTGAAGTAATATTGACATGTTATACTCCTCCTTGTCATATTTTACCTAGTATAATTTTCCACTCACAAATGTTTAGGAACATGAAATGTTTTTGATCAGGTAGGCCTGGCAGTTCAGGTTACTGTGCAGAACTTAAGCATCATGGGATGAATAATGAACCAAGAGTGACTGACATCATCGTATTTAATCCTGAAATTTTATATCTCAAGATCAAAACTTTTGTTCAAATAAAGATCTTTTACCTCGTCATAACTCCCGTCTCGACACAGGAAGTGGAGGATCTCGAGTCTGAGAGCTTCCAAGCAGTTGCTATCCTGAGTTAGAGCTCTTAAAATAAAAAAGTAAAGGTGACATTAACATATTTGTCTACTTGCATATTAATATTTTTCTGTCTATTATTGATGGTGGTGTATGGTAACACCACACGTCTCCCTAACTTGAATCACTGTGTTAAACGTACGAAGCTGCACTGACAGACGCGTAGTAGTTGAAACTTTAAAATTATTACCACTTTTTCAAGATGTGCAGCATGTCAATGTCTTTTCTCTCCTTAACAAATATATGTGGTATCTGTCATATGAAATGTTGCCAAATTATAGTGACTTACAAACTGATAAATTCAATCCAATAAATTCAATAAGTCAGTGTGGTGTCTTAACGTTTCCGTAAACCACAAGGCGTACCTTTGTGCCGTGTCGATAGTCTGTTCCCAGTCCTGCAATGCCAGCTGCAGTCTCATTTTTTCAACCAGGGCCGGCATAAATCCTGGAAATGAGACGACTACCTCGTTGATCAGTTCCAATGCCCCAGAATAGTTGTGACGAAGGAAAAAGAGCTTGGATTTACCCATCATAGCTTGGAGATGCTTAGGAGACTTGCTAAACCATTAGAACAGGAAGAGGGGGAAAAAAAGATGAAAAGTTAAGTTGGAAAGCAGGATTTTGTGTTGAAATCTGAAGACATCTTAACAATATATTAAGGTAGGTACCATGTCAAAGGTAGGAATTCTGCATGAGGGGCTGCAGCCTATTGCAGCCAGCCTGCTGCATGATCGAGCTGCAGCCTCCTGCAGCCAGCCTGTGTAGGACGTACCCTGTCATGTTCCACAGAACTTTTCAAACAATAAGCACTGCAGGTTGGCAGAGATAATCTCTATTGTTTGATATTGATTAACCCTAGCTAAGCTGAGCAGAGTTTTTCAGTTGCCTAATTCCAATACAATGTAGCTATTAACTTTTGAAACCATTCAACTATCATTCTGGAATGGTACAGGAAATTTGATACTTCTTGAAATAGTGTTTGATTATGCTGGCATTTGATCATCACCGACGTTATAAAAATTCACCAGGGAGAAGGTCAGAAAAACACAGAAATGTCGAAAGCACCAAAAATGCTATCTTTGAGGGAGAGAAAAACAACTAGATAGATAGATAGTGTGTTACTTTGATCAATTACTTCAAACAGTTATTTGAATCCATGCAGCTATGAGTACTTGGTAATACTGCTGCTACTACAAACTATAGATACAACCTTATGACGCTACATTCAACATAAATACCACTGTGATCTATGCAGGTTAAACAAATTAGTTAGCAGCAGGCAGAACCCAGGAAACTTGCAGTGGGAGGAAACACCTCAGACAGTTTAGGCTAACAGAGAAGTACCATGATACTTAGAAAATCAGATGAGGTTTATTATCTTCCAGGTTTTATGCATCATAAAAACTAAACAAAGATCAATCAGAAGTCACCACAAGACTTACTTTAAAACTTCTTCAAAGTATTTAGATGACTTCTTTACGTAAGCATCCCTTCCGCTAGTCATGTCAATCCAGGCTCTTAAGACCATACTCTGATTGCAGTAAACAAAAAATTTGGAGACGGCTTAAAAAATCAGACAATTATATGGCTAATTGCAACCACAAAAAATGTATTTTCTCTGGCTTTCGTAAAAGAGACACATTTCTTTGTTCTCAGGCATTGCTTTTTGGGATATCAAATGTGATGCAAGTTCAGTTTGCATGTACTGTAGCTGTGAAATAAAGGTCATTTCACTATCTAGTTATGTAACTGACGTCATGATGAAAAACATATTCCACTACTTCTCTATCACACATAACTAGTTGTTCCATGCAAACAGTGCAAACAACCAGTACTTCTGAAGATCAGTATGTTTCTACTTTCTCTTTTGTTTTCCTTTTCACATTTTCAAGGTAGAATGTTACTAGAGTTGACATTGAAAACCAATGCTACCATTAGGTCAACAGATTCAACATTTAAGATTTGGCATTTTGCAAAGCCATCTCCATTTTATACAGAAATTACACATAGTAAATAAATGAAGAGCACCACACACGAATGAAGGAAGAAGAAAGTTGATGATGTCATATTTAGACTTGATCAAGTCTTTGGCCTTTTAGTGAGAGAAGGAACGTAAAATCTGTGATATCTCTCCATCTGGTGAAAAGATTTTTCTGAACTGATTAGGGGAAGGTGTTAACGACAGTCATCTCTATCATACAAATCAATAATGAATGTTTGGGCTTTTGTCTCTTATAAAACTAAAAGATTTTTCATTCTAGAGTCATGGTGACTCACCCAGAAGAGAGACTCTTAGGGAACTATGCAAGTATAAACTACCTTAAAGTTAAACAAAGAGAAAACTTTTAAGAGTGAATATCAAGCCCATTATAAGAAAAAAGCGATTGAAAGATCAGTTATTATTTACCTCAACTGATCCCTGACTCATTTTCAGAGACCGGTCCACATATTCCCTGGCTTTGTCGTGTCTGCCGGTGTGCCAAAGGAAAAGACCTGCAAAGAAGAGGGCCTGGTGAAAGAAAAAAATGATGGGAGATAAAAACAAATAAAAAAAAAACTTGTCCTAATATTAGATGTTCAGCAGCAGTGTGACAGAATGTGTTCCAGTTAAATGTACTAAAAACTAAAATTTTCTGCCTGACACAAAACAAATGGGTGGTAGAGGGTAAGAGGGTGGGGGTGGGGGTTGTAGTGACATCCTGAGGACCCATCATCTACAAAATACTTGTGTCCATTCCAAACTCAGTCTTCTTTCAACAAAATCAATGGACAGACTGTGCCTTTGAATTTATTCTACATCCCAGCTACATGGAATATGGTGTCAAACTATTAATGTGATGATATATTGGTGTCCCAAGAATACAAGAATCCTCACTGCAATTACTTGAAACAAGAAAGAGAGAGAAATAAAGGATAACTCAACTTTCAGATTCAGTGAGTGATAACAATTTAAAGCAAAGATTACGTGCAAGTCTTCACCGTACCTTGTCATTGGCAGATTTTCTTTCCTCTTTCAGTTTAGCATCTAAGTCTTGCATTGCCTCACGGTCTGTTCCAAAAATTTGAAGAAAAAAAAGAAAGAAACAGCTCTTTAATTGGCGTTAGTCGTCTTTGCAGACTCGTTATGTATCACTCACAAGATTATCTACACTTGTCTACTTTTGTGTGGACTGTTCCGCCATGTGAACTTGTTATTCTGAGGCATCTAAAGCCCAGGGTTGATGACTAAAGTACGTAGACCCAAGGTAGTTTAAATTGCCTATACAAACCTGTACTCCCAGCGGCAACAACAACTGAAATTACGTCATTCGGCTAGAATTTAAGGGTTTTGATCTTTCTTCCACTGTCGGTACAAGTCAATATCATGTTTTGGCCAATTTTAATTGCGTGGCATAAATGTCCCACATGGTTTAATATCATGGATATTCCAATACTTCAACAAATCCCAATACGTGATAATTGTGTGTACATGGAATATTATTTTGTCAAATACCTGTGCGCCCCAAGGAATGGTCTTAGCACCTTGTTTTGCTCATTGTGTACACATGAGATGCTACGTCATCAAATGTCAGTTGCCCCTTGATTTAGTTTGCAGATGATACTGCCCTGATTGGTTTGATAAGCCTGTTATATATATATATATATATATATATATATATATATATTTAGATAACAAATAAATAGTTCTGTCAAACATTCAGATAAGAACTTTTGTTTGTGAAGAAGACAAAAGAGAAGATAAGTGACTTTAGGAGATGTAACTCTCAACCTATTTTAAAGCTACAGTAGACAGTCTTCAACCTTTATTGCATCTTGGTGAGTGTTGGATGATCAACTCACTTGGAAATGAAAACTTTGATTATTTAGTAATAATATCAACACAAGATTGTATTACTTGTGTAAACCATCTGTACTGGGTAGCCATATCCTCACTATGTTTATGAATCAGTGATTTTTGCAGTGTATGGTTACACTGTATAGTCTGTTGGGATGGAAATGTGGGTAGTTCAGATATGAAAGGTATCAACTCCATTATTAAACGAGCTAATCATGGTGTAAGAGACGGCCAGCCAGCCAGCCAGCCTAGGCCGAATCATCCTACCAAATGTCTTCATGGATTGAGGATGAGATTACGTCTGTTCTTGCCAACAATAACCAACGACAACCCATGGATCTAGATACCTGAATAATTCAATAATCCCTCCTAGTCGACAGATTAGACTACGGTATGAAACTACAGTGCAAACCGTCATAACGTATTTATCCCAGCGCTGTGTATTAAACATTTTGCATCAATCTCTTTAAAAGTTGGGGTTTGTTTAAATTTAAAATATCACTATGAATATCTAGGAATTTAACTTCCCCTTCTCTTCTCTCTTTCACTTCTTGGTGCTAAGCCTTAATTTTCTTGTGTATATTACTTTAGTTTGCACATATTTTGATCATTTACATGACTCTTTTATATCTGGGATACATCATGGAAACTGAAATTTTAACGAAAAATTATTCAAATCGATCGACCAATCATATCTAAACTTAAAATGTTTCACACAGACTAACTTTGCTATCATCGACAACCCTTCAAGGCACCCACCGAGAATCTTAGCCCAAAATATTTCACAGATATAAATAATGGAATTTTGCACAAATTACTCACCTTGGCTTTTTGACTTCTTATGTGCATAAATCAAAGCCATGGTGGCACAGAGGTGAACTGTCTCGTTATCCTTAATAGATTCCAACTCTCGCATGGCCTCTGATGAGCTACCTATTGGTATGGCGACATATAAAGATAAACAAAATTACATAGGAGATGATATACATATTATATTAGGCTTCCATGTAGCTAATATCATTACAAACAGGTCAAATGTTTGGTATGGTCTTCCCGTTGGCTGAGACGAACAAATTTCTGTTCGGACATTCTCGGGTTTGCAAATACACACCAACATGTACACTGCACCAGTGCACCTACTGTTCATCAAATTTGCATGTTAGTGCAATACAAGCAGAATACAGACACCATTTGTACTAAAATCAACATTTATTGTGTACAAGTTTTCATCATGTAAAGGATTTGAGTTTTGCTGGTATGATAAGCAAAGGATAATATTGTGAAACTTAACGCTAATCAGTTGGTATTTCTTTCAATAATTTCACTTTTTTAATCATTATTTGAAAATACCATTGACCATCGTCATAACATGTGAAAGAAAGTTACTCTTTGTCATGTATAAAACACATCTTTACTTTTAAGTTGTAGTTAATTTATCACTTCAACAGTAGTGAACAGGGTATTTAAAGCATTGCAAGACACATTCCATGAATGATACAAATGCATGGTAGCAATCCCAGAGCTGCTTTCATCACGATTTTAAGATACTCAGGTTTCAATTTCTCAACAACCACTTAAATAGGTTGAGAATGTAACAAGATGAAGAATTAATATTACGCTTCCCAAACTCTCAGCTTCTTTTGGTAACATTGTACATGTACTATATATACAGTACGTATACAATATAGTGTTTCAAACACAGAGGGATACGACAGCATTACAAACTCTTCATCAATAGCACTGATGAACTCATTAAAACTACCTATGGGTAGACAAGTCCCAAGTCATGTCAAGTAACTGATGAAGAATCTAAGAAAGAAATCATCATCGAAACAGGATGCAGTCTTTAGCTGATGAAGTCTGAGGAGTGGAGGATATTTACTTTCCTCATTCCTTCTCTCGATGTATTTTTTTTTTCATTTCCATGTCAAAGGGAATTAATGGGATGTGGAAGCAATTTCATTGCACGTCCACCATGTAGCTATAAGGTGTTCTCTTTTTTTCACTGATGATTGACAATTCTATATTAAAAGGACACATTCAAGTTGCAACATCAAGTAACATCACTGTCGCCCCAGGATATAAGAGGTATATATGTGAACAATGTCTCGAAACCCTTAGAACGTTGAAAACTCTTCTTGGACTTCTTGCTTGATCCCACTGGGGACCTACTTGCCCCCTGATATTTACACCAAAGGTTTCCGATTTCGTTGCAGGTTCCTGATTTTTTCTTCTTCTGTTGTTGTGGTAATTCAAGACACAAGAGTTGTACGTACAACGATCGGATCTTTTCCAGGCATGTGTGAATCTCTCCAAGCAATGTTCAGACAACTGCAATTACCGGCTTTACTGATTCATAGTGATAGGAAACAACTAAAGTAATTACATATATCGAGTCTTCAACTTTAGGGATTGTGATACTTTTTGTTTAAATCACAAAATTCTGGAAATAGAAGGGTTCTGCCGGAATACCCTTCGAAAGTGGAAATGAAGAAACAAAACTATTTTAATTACTTTACTTATTTTTAAAGTAAAAAGGCTTCTGTTTCTGACTAGTATACCACATAGATCATGTAAGATGGTTGCTATTGGGCAAATTTTGGAACTGAAGAACTCTACACATTGAAATGTAACAAAACTTGCAGCCTGTGCTGAGTTATAAAGAGGGTATTAAGATGAACTTCACAAGAAGAGAAGGTAAAAAAAAGGAAGTTTTTGTGGAGACTTGAATAAGAACATATGAAGACTAGAATACAACCTTTAAACTCATATGAGAATATTGAAGTATTAAACTTAAAAACATAGTATAACTGAGTTTTATGAGACTCATTATCTTGAAGGGATTGAACATGACAAAGTGCAACAGAATTTAACTAGAATATTCATTAATGTGTCATCATTACAGGGGGGAGGGGAGGGACTGAGAAACAGCAGTCTGGTCCCTAGTTTGCTTATGTGGATGACAGAAGATGAGGTTCATCTAAGAATTCTATGAATGGAACCTGTGGGTCCCTGACATGGGTGAGAGGACAGCACAGTCATTTAAAAATCAGGATATAATTGAAACATTTTAAAAGACATCTATATCTCCAGGATATAGATCACCACCAGATGGTCTGTAATCTCATCATGATGCATGTTCTTCAAAAAGTTTACTTCATACAATATTTTCCTCGACTATTTATCCTTGCGATGTGATGTATATGAGACTTTTAAGGATGATGAAAAATTTCCAGTAACTTTGTTTAAATATATTTCCATTTCAGATGCCAATTTTGAAGGGTACTGATAAACATTATCATAAACTAAAGAGGACCTCCATAAGAAACTATGAAACATTTGCAGATTCCACAAACAATATGCTGGTAACTGTAATATTTATAACAAGCTTTATCCAGGTTAGTCTTGAGTTTGATTTTTACATATTGTCATCTGCTGACCACACATGACCTACCTTTGACCCCACTTAACACAATGGCAACTTTGCACTCATTATGGTGGCATACTCCTATTCGAGTCAGATATATCAATGGAGTGTTCTCCATGGGGGGAAAGTGCCAAAAAGTAGTAGGAGAATATCATTTTTGATATGTTATCAATCAAGATCTGATATTTGTGGCTTGGATGTTCAAGAGCATGAATGGAAGTACATGTCATACAAACATTGGGTCAATTGAGGCAATTTTAGACCCCTTTAGGCCTTCCAGGAGCAGAGTACAAAAATTGTTTACTACTGAGTGAAGAGGTTTGTTTACAAGTGACAAAAACTTCAGACTCTCATAGCAAAACTGCACAGTTTATGATACAGAAAATTGATGGTGCCATGAATGGCCTAGTTGTCAGCTATCCAGTAATGGGTTGCATTTAGCTAGTGATAACTTTTATCTAGATTTAGAGACCATGTTAGTTGTATGATATAGTGCATAAGTCAATGGGACTTTTAATAAGTGTATGCTACCTTATGGGTAAGCCACATACCAAGTATCAACTTTGCCAACTTTGCACAGCACAAATTCCCTTTGCCTCAGGCAAAGAAGAAACAAGTTCTGGAACTGGTGACAATGTATATGGAAACAAAAACAGAAGTTGGCTAACAATTCTACTAGAGATGCAAGGTGCTTCTCAAAGACTCCATGATTTTAGCTCACCTTCTAAGATTAACCCATAGGCTTTGAAAAATATCAAGACTGCATCACTTCCATATCTCCTTATAGCATCAACTGCACTGCTCTGCATGTGATGGTAAAGCTTCTCTTGACAGTAAAAGTTCAGCAAAGCCTGTGAAAGTTAAGACCAAAAATATGATTTAAAAAACTTGGTTTCCAAACCTCACTGTGAGTAGACTACTAGATTACCAGTGAAGCTGTCCTGTGTTCTATGGACAATCCATCCATTGACATCCATTGAGTTGTGGCAGATGGGCTATTCCAAAAAAGTTTGATGCACAAAGTGGTTAACAAATGTTAAATATTGTAGTCAAAAGTGGAGAAGATGTATAGATCTCCTATTTAAGTTTGTGAACTACTGTACAACCATGGAGAGACAAGATGTTAAGAATACATTGTAATATAGCACCATGCAGCACTTTGCCGTTACAATAATAGCTGGCAAATTTCATACAGTTATAAATAACATCATCAAACTTTTGCTCAGACCTGCTACTGTAACCTTGATGCAGTTAGTAACACATTGCTATTTCACACTGATAAGTGCTCATGTTACTGAAACAATAACTTACATGAATACTGACACACTGTTGGAGAGGGGGGGGGGGAGGGGAAATTGTTTTAAATTGAATGCCAACTTTTCGACTACAGTGTACATTAATAAGTGAACCTACTCATGCTTGGACAATTGCTTTCTGCAGGTCTTAGTTGTCACCTGTACAGTTAACAATTCTGTTCACTGGTATCATAATCTAGTAATTCAAGACTTCAGCCAACCTTAGCTTTATTGATCTAATTTCCAAATTGGTGGACAGCCTTGCACAATCATCGACAGATTTATTTCTGCTTTGACATTTCCTTGAAGGACATCTAACATTGATTTACTCCTGGACATGACTTTGGAGAAACGATGGCTTTATTGCAGTAGTCCAGCACCCTGTAATTTTGCTAAGGGACTAGAGGCTAAATGAAATTATGCTCATTTTAATATGTTCAGTTTGACCGATAAACTAGCGACCAAAAAAATAACTGATTTCACTTAGATTGATTCACCTTTAGACAAAACCAATGTGTGGTTTTTGCGTCTAACAATTAAACAATATGAGATTAGCAAAAATAATATACTTTTTCTTACCAAGGTAGTTTCATCCTCAGCAGCCATGACGATTGCAGCGTTTAACCTGTTAAAACAAAAGAAAGACATCCAAAAAGGCTTGACTATATAGGCAAACAGAGGAAAAAAAGAAAAAAAGAAGAGGGTTCATAAGAACCAGCACATATTAGAATTCCCACTTGATTAAATTTGCCTACTTTGGCTTTTAACTTCAGTAACTAGCTCAATTGGTAGAGCACAGAGACCTTTTAATCCTTAGGTCACTGGGTTTGAATCCAAATCTACCCTAAAATTTGTTTGCAATTTTTAAAAAGTTAATTTCTTAGTCAATTTTCCACTGTTGCAAATAAATAAATGTAAAGTAAATATATGATAAGTTCAATTTCTTTTTGAAATCCCCTTCCCTGCTTATTTCATTATTGCATTGAATGAAAATGGAACACAGTGATCCCTGAAAATACAGACATCCACTAGCAAAGGAAATGGCTAAGTATACTGTATGTAGGGTTCGCCACCAACTAAGAACTGGATAGATGAGGACATTGGTTTGAATTTCATTCCAGCCAAAAAATTACTTGCTCTCAAAACAGAGATGATTAATTGCTCCTTATAAGTACTTGATTATAGTTTGCAATTTTTGCAAAATTGTAATGCAATTTTTCATGTATGCAATTAGCATAGATATTATGTCATGGGTTTCCAAGAACTCTTGACCAAATTTGACTAAGCACTTTGTGTCAAACTTTGGCTTATTACTGAAATAATACCTATTACAAATATTTGTTGGTATTGATTTCATAACATATATCTAGAGGTATCTTATAAAAAATATAATTTCTGACATACGTACGTCTATTGTAGTGTTAGTGATATAGTAACTGTACCATTGTTTTCTGAATGCTTGAAAAACTCCTAAAAATGTTATAATCCATATGTATGATTTTGATCACATATATATGCAACGCAAATTGTATGATAGCATTACGAACAACATCTAAATTTGCTATCAATATATAGGTTGAACTAAGTTTGGCACAGGCATTGAGTAATGGTGTTAGTTTCATACATTAGTTTGAACACAACAGTGTACATACAAAATTTCACAAATTGGAAATCAACAGATCACCAATAATTAAACTATACATGGTTGAGTGGATTTGAACACAATTTCTGATCTTCATCTTGAAGGTTTTACCTTCCATTAGAAGAAGAATTCTTCACACAGAACTTTTCACAGTAAACTAGATACCGAACTTTATGACATGAACATGAATCTTGCCAAGTGCTTAAAGTTCTGCAAATTGAGTGCCATGATTAGGTCAAAATGTATCGATATGTGACCCTCACTGGTCTAGCAATGTGTAAATGTAGCCGATTTGTTGAGATTTTAACTTATGAAATAAACCAACAGGATGGTAAGTTTGTTATATACTTGGGGATCAAAGAAAGGAATCAAGAGTTGTAATGGAAACTTGAACTTGGAGTTAAACTTGAACTTAGAAGGTGAAGTGCCGACTCCACCCCAAAAAACCCTCTGAAACTGAAAGACGGTATTCTGTCATAGTAATTATAGCCTATATGCAGAAGGCTAAGTGGTTATCATGTTAATTGTTACTTTCAATCATGGCAAGTCCCAGTCATGTTTAAGATCTCTCTACAAGAAAAATTCTAACTTCTAGCCATAGTCTACCTTGGCTGCATAAATATGTTCAGGCAAAGCTATGTTTTACATGTGTCATTGATCAGAATTAATTGTTGGTCTAGGATAGGCTACATATTTTTATCAAAGTGGCTATTCTTACGACTGTTCGTAAGAATAATTTCCGACTACGCATGCGCAGTTGCTATTTTTATGACAGGAGAACTATTTTTTACGACCAGGAGTAACAATAATTTCCGGTTAGGGCTAGTGTTAGGGTTAGGATTGGGGTTTAGGGTTAAAGTTAGGGTTAGGGTTACCCCTACTACATGCGCAGTTGCTTTATTTACTTTACTGAGCTTGAATTCGCCTTTGTTGTAAGAATAGTTTATAAATAATTGTTACGACTAGTCCTAAAAAGCCACGGCCTATTTTTATTTAAACTGACAAGGCACATTTTGCATTGCTTTACTTTTGGTTCACTGAACCCATCATCCTACTGTAGGCCTAGGCTAACGTAAGATTCCCTTATGTACTGAGTGCTGGGCCAACTAAAGTTAAACCTAACATTTTACAGTATGCCTAGCCTACAGTGCGGTAATTCACCTTAGCCTAATAAATGTTATATTGCGTTCAGAAGTAGGAGTACAGTCAAGCCTAATGTTAAACTTTTACGTACTTGTTCATTAGTAGTACTGTTAGGATAGCAACAATTTAAAAGACGTAGGCTAGACTTTCAGCTTTTCAGCAGTTAGGCACTCTAAGTTAACTATATTATATGGAACGAATTAATTTTTCAACCAGATGTAACATTACCCTTCAAAACGGTTCCTTATAAGTGCTCACCTTTCGAATTCCAATAAAAGAATTTTCTTCGTAGATAGACTTTATCAAATTGCTTTGGTATGTTGTTTAGCAACTAAATCGGGGTTGCCGTACATTCATAAATATGGAACGCCATCTGTTTATCGACTGTTAGGGAAAATATCAACTTTTCAAGGCAATCATCTTGCTATATACAGGTTAACATCAGCAATTGCAATATTAATATTGCATAATCATACTTTTATTAAATCAGATAATATCAGTTTGGCCAAAAATAACATCATCATATGACACCTAGGCTAGCATGTCTCTTCTTCAAGCTAAAGGTAGTATTCTAACTTAGTAATTCCTCCTCTGAAATATGACGCACCACTATGGACTAAAAAGATATCGTTACGTAACTTGCATTGACTTGTGTATCGACTGGCCATAGTTTTATCTGGCGAACTAGGGAAGATAAAAACGGATTATAATCAATGAAATCAAAGCGAAAGTTGTAACATGTGGCTAAAAGTAAATCCCACAACTAACAATAAAAGATAAAACCGCGTATAATGAAACCCTTCGGTCATGCACTTTGTACCATTGAAAGGGGTTGAAACTGACACAGAATGCGGTTTATCTATCTCATTCGACAGAACATAAAAGCTATGCGGAGGCATAGGGGCTGTTTCATTCCCTCGTTAGGAAACAGATGAGCTATATTGTATTCACAATTTTGTATAATAATAATAATGCACACAGTCATTAATGCAATGAAATCATTTTTTAGAATTTATTTGGCCTTGGAATATTTGTTATTTTCTTGTAGATATTATCAGTACTGTCTTACCATTCTTTTTGAAGTTATGAATCAAGTCAGCTAGGTTTTTCACCCTTACATATTATTAGAATCGTCCAATTCGTTCATCGGCGGGAGCTTTAAATAGTACCATTTGGGTTCATTTTCATAATATGAGTACGTCTGACTTGCGTACTTTCTAGAATAATATTTTTGCAGGAATCATAATAAAGAATCTTCTGTATTTTTTACCTTCTTTGGTGCAGCTATACATAAATCGTCTATCGTCTAATCGTAAAAAACGTCTATCATTTTCCTTTGCTAGGCTTTCTGTAACTCGCGGTACTGTAAAAGTTTCTCACACACATTATGTACGGAGTTCAACAGTTTGCACAAGACAGGACGAATTATAGAAGGAGAAATTTGATTGGTCTGTATTTAGACGGAGCTGAATGTTGTCCAATCATACCAACTTGTACATATCTCAAGATCATGTGTAGTATCTGTTCCCTTTCGAGGGGAATGGTGATGCACACCTGACGATGATTACACAGTCACAGTCCCGATGCAAGGGGACTGGGGTTAGAAGCGGATCAGTCGTTCAGTAGTTTGGTTTTCGTGCCCAGGTTCTTTCCTGGGCGACTTTTTCTTAAAAAGTATCTCAAGAGCAGACTATATCCTGTTTGATAAATTGCTTGAACCGAAGTATTACGTCATAGGGTTCGCGAGATAATGTAGTTTGAATATACATAGAACTTTAGAGTAAATTCTCTTTCTGTATTGTTTTACTACTAAACTAAATTGAAGCTACCAGGCAATTCATCGCATCTCCTGTACTTGTAGCAAGTAAGAGTGGGAAGATGTAATTATAAAACAAATTGCCGCTTTTTGTTTAGTGGTTTACCGTTCGAAACGTACGTTGCTCGGTCAGTCACTAAAGGCGATCTCAACAAGCTAGTCCGTCTCGAAATCTTTATATATCCTCTTGAAAATGGTAAATGTACCTCCCTGGGTTGGGACGGAATGGGAGGAGAAGGGGAATTGACCAATTACTGATTTTGACAAATATATGGTACATGTTGGTAACCTGACTGGAGGCGATATTGAGCGGTATGTAGTACATAGGAATTATGTTGCCAACACTACCACACCTTTCAACCTGAATTTCTGCAGAAATATTTTGATTACTGGTTTATCGAAACATAATTTTGCAACCCACCTCCACCAAACTCCACACCACCTCCACCCACTAATCGCTGACAAGTATTGGTATACAGTATTTTGCACAGAAGATGTGGTCTGCACATTGAACATCACTGTACGTACACTGCGTTGGCAATAATCCGCACCAAGACCAGAGACAACTCTATCTTTCTTCTGGATTTCGCCGGTGAATTGTTTGTGATTTTCAACAAAGAACAAGCAAATAAAATGAAATAGAAATATGCGACCTCGTTTTCTCAAGATTAATAGTATAGAAATGCTGGCAATATTTTTGATGAAATAGACTGATCAAGGGAGATGAAGTAAAAGGAATGGCTTTTTTTAGATATGCATGTCTTCATGTCTCACAGAATGATGAAGACTTGAGGCAAAATTTTAGGAAGCTTCGTTCTCACCTTTCGCGTGACTACGTATTCTACCTGAGGCTTCCATATACTACATCAACCGATATAAATTTGAAAGGCTATTCCAGTGGGCAAGTGAAAGAAAGAAAAAATCACAGCAGGAAGTGTAGGTACTTAAATATATTTTGGTACTGTAAATGAACATATATAAACACACACACACGTAGAGACACACACGTTTATATATATATATATATAGTCAACATAGGGAACTTTGAAAAAAGCGCCATGCAGCGCCATATAGAAATATATATACATATACATATACATATATATATATATATATATATATATATATATATATATATATATATATATATATATATATATATATATATATATATATATATATATATATATAGAAATATATATATATAGAAATATATATATATATATATAGAAATATATATATATATATATATATATGGACCATTTTATCTTTCTTCGTTCGCTGTTTACAGTTTTAGTGGTCTTTTTGCTCACTTTGTTAAAGGGTTTATACCCGAAACGTCGTGTTAGTTTTCTTTATCATTAGCACTAGCAAACTTTACTTTTTTTCTACTAGAATTCTCAGTGCTACACAGAACATTGCCTATATATATATATATATATATATATATATATATATATATATATATATATATATATATATATATATATATATATATATATATATATATATTGTTTTCAAAGTTCCCTATGTTGACTACATGGTCGAGGACCCATCCCCTCGCTCGAGATTCTAGCAATGTCATTAACATATTCTACTGTCTTCTTTGTTAAGAGGGCAATTATGTAGGTGAAACTGGTTCTCGGTTCCGCTTACGTTTTAATAATATAAACAAAAATTTTTAGTTAATTTTTAATATCAAATTTATTGAAAAATCTGAAAACTTGACGAACTTAGCTTTTTGCCTTACAAAACTGATCCTTCTCCTCAATGTGAAGTGTCAATGCATTGAAACTGTACTTAGTCTACTGCAAGTGCTTAATGATGAAAATGAGCGCCCTTGACACGCACGATAACGTTTTGGCCAATTACGCGTTATGAACAGATGCCAAGGACTGCATTTGATACAATTGATCACGATATTCTTTCGTTCAGGCTACAACATCGATTTGGGATTCCCAGAGGTTTACAACACCTATGAATGCAACGTGTGTGTGTATATGATAGGGTGCGTGTGTGTGTGTGTGTAACGTGGCAGAGGGGAGGATGGTGCGAGGTAACAAAACACCGAGTGTTGCGCCTCTATAAAACTCAGAAAGATGTCACATACAGAACAAAAAACAAAGCGGTTATAATTAACAACCATGCGACAAAGAAACATTTTTTCTTTCAACCTCGCGAGTCGATAGATGCCGGCAAACCTGTCCAGGTTGTTTACTTACATGTAAAGAACGTTAAACCACCGCAAAAGCGAATATGCCGCAGCTATTCTCTAGTGCGAGTTTGTCATTTCATATCAGAATAGTGAAAAAAAAATGTCAAATCATTGTGACGTCACTTGAGAATAACGTCGTTTTGATGACTATAGCTACGTGCGGAAGGTTCATTACCTGAAGTTATATATGCTATGTTTCCATAGCCCCGGCTAGATATAGCGTGTGACTACCCGGCTTCGTTATCATGGGTACGCATATATTTATCATCGCAGAGTTTTTCCGTCAAATATTTCTGTTCACTTAATTCCTTCCATGAAGAAAGTACTATATACCATCTCCTTCGCTTTACCGTATGAGACTTAACGTAAGTTGGTACAATATGAAACTAATTTAGACACACATAACCGAGGCCTGTAAATCGCCTGTTTAATGCAAGTTAATTTTGCGAATCACTTCACACTTTTGATTGTTTCAGGTTCGTTCTCATCAGTTATTTGATAAGACTGAACTCTGTAGGCCATATACCTGCACAATACTAATCTGCCTAACGGTTATATACGAGCATACTGTAATTACAGACTATTTCACGCCTTGCACAGCTATTAAAAAATCGAGATTTTTTTTCTCTTCCTGACAAACTCTAGATGATTCCATCATTTGCTAAAACTTAATTAATAAAGGTGAGAAACGAATAAAAATAGTGTGAATGAGGTAAGATCATTTGGCTATGTCGCTTAACTGGTGTCGGATTTTGAATGACGTCATCGTAACGTTCTATGTATCGGATCAGAATAAGGTCGTTTGGTTCGATGTACGCAAGGTAGAGAGGTTACTCATACTTTCAAACTTCCCAGTCAAACACTGCGGCCTTTCCGAGGGATTTTCGAGAGAAACTTGCATTTATTTGAAAATTGCATTTATTACATGAGTGGAAGGCGTTAAATATGTGGGCACGTGATCAAAGGATCTCAAGTGTGTGATTAATGATGTAAATGACACATTCACATCCTCAAGACACACAATTAGCATTTTTATATTGGTAAATTTGGTCAAATTATTACTAGCCGAGAAAATTAAGTAAATAAAATAAGTAAGGAAAAAGAAGAGAAAAGTATATAGCCTAATATTAGGAGGAGATGAAAGCATGAAGCTGTCGGCAAGTAACTTTCTGTATATAATCAATCTATAGTATAAAATACTTATAGGGTAAACATACATAGATACATACATATATACATACACGCATACAAACAAGAGCAATAGATGGCGTTTCTATGACAAGCAAAATGTGTGACCCTTATTTTCACGACTAATGTTGTGACTTCATAGCATTTTCTTAAATACACATGTCCTACATTTCCTACTACGTACAGAAGAGGGAGAGATGTCTGATTTACCGGCCCTCACCTTATCTTCACCCTTCTCTTCTGAAGTGGTATGTTTATAGGAATCATTACTGTGAGAGCATATAATGTAAATGCGTTCCATTTCATTACCATGATGAGATTAATCGAACGAGATAATATCAGAAAATAGCATTTTTTTTCTTTTGTGGGGTCTAAAAGAATTATTCTACCGATAAAATACACAAAGACATAGTTAACCTTCATAGCCATAGGTAGGCTATAACTTTTCTTTGAAGAATTCTATACAAATGTTTTATCATTAGATTTCCTTTTTTTCATCTCTTACTTTTATAGAAATCAACCGTAAAGATTTCTCTCCTCGTAACGTCATTTTACGCCTTGCCATTCTAGTGAATTTTCCACTTCGTTTCGGATCATCATTCCAGTTATCGAGATCAGGTGTTTCTTACGCCCTTTAGCAATTCCCCCTTGAGTTGGTTAATCAATCCATAAATCTTTCCCTAACCACTCTTTGTCTTTCTAACTACTCACAGTTGATCAGCCAATTATTGTTCAATCCCCGCTTTGTCTTTGTAAAATTCACTCATAAAATATTCATGATTTTTCCATATAGTCACAAGACTTTACCATGACGTCAGACTGCCTTGGTTACTGGCGCCAAAACAAAAATAACAAAACCAAATCAAAGGAAAGACGACAACAAGCCCTGCTATGTCAGATGATGATAAAACAAGACAGTTTATAATAAACAGAATATTAATTAGATTCAATACAGATAAACAATTTTTACAAACCACACACACACACACATATTATCTGACTTTGTATAGGTTCTACACATCGTTAAAAACTTCGTGAAAGATGATTTATCATTTCTATGAACGCTTCAAACGTACATATATTCAAGTAATAAAAAAAAATCGTGTCCAAACTATAGAACATGACAAAACAAAGGTATATAATCCAGGACTTTGACAGCCAAAAATCATGAAGAGAGACTTTTGAAATTCTATGACTAGCAGGTAACAGAGAAGTGATAAATGTAGACTCCCTACGAGTCTGAACTGGGACAGTTAACTATGAGAAGAATTATTAGCTTTCCTTTGTTTAATCACTCGGAAATGTTTCACATCAGAGAGCAAACAATAAACTGACCCGGAAATAATCAAACTGGGTGTAGTCCCGCGCATAAGGTATGCAAGGTACTTTGGCTAACGACTGCCCAACCCCCAATCCCCCATTTCCGTGCTGGATCACAAACAGTTCTGTTGAAAAGCGTAATTACCGATATTTGTGAAAACAAGCTGAAAAAGTATTGAGCAGAAATTTCTTCAAAAGTTGTAAAATCTTGCAAAGAACAACAACACTAAAGAAAGTTGTAATTTTGCAACACCGGTTTTCAACTAAGCACCCTTGATCATATCAAAAAGTCCTCAATGGGGGGAGGGGGGCGGGAAGGTGAGATGATTTCGCCCCGTAGACTCCTACCCCAGGTCACAAAATCTGCCAATGGAGGATCGCCAAGATGATGAAGGGGGGATTATTTGGGTCTCCAGGAAAACAATGTAATACCATGCAGGATCTACTACACACCAAATCCAGTCTATACATTATAGCCACCACCGATGATCGGGTTAAACACTACACTCAAAATGTAAGAAGCGTTAATCACGTGATTCCAATAACTCCATCAGCCTGGATGGTGTTACGCAAATTAGTTTAGGTTCGGTTCATCTTCTGTCCAAAGTTGTGCTCCTGTATATATTATTATATTGACATATGTGTTTAAGGTAAGGAACTTTCTGGAGTTGTCGAAGAATTCCACATCAATGTGGTAAATTTAGTATCAGTAACGATTGACAAATGAACGATACTTTTGATAATGTAGTGTCATGACACATTTTATTGATATAGAATACCATATTTATTAAAAGTTTACAGCCCCCCAAAAAAAATATTGGTATAGTAAACAAAAGGACTTTAAAACTTTTTGTATGGTATTTTCTCATTTCCGTGCCTTCATACAAGACCTAAATGAGATGGGGGATGGTTTTAGGTGCCTGCGTAAATAACCAGATATCCGAACGTCGACGACAAAGGACACAGTCAGATGGGTGGTGAGGATGTTGAGGGCAGTGACGTACACACGATTTCAAAGGTGCCGATGGGGAGACAAATTCTAAATTTAACTTAGTTAGGTTGAGACATGAAAGGAAGGTTGTCCTGGCCCGAAAAAATGGTCTAATTCTTCTCCGTCTGAACTTTAATAAAGCGCACCCAACTTTGTCCGCCGAATGAGGAAGGATTGTGTGTGTGTGTGGGTGGGGTGGGGATTGGAGATACCCCTCCATGCAGTCTTATAGTAAGTTTGTACTCTTAATATAGCACAGTGGCCCAGACTTGCACTCGTCCTCAATTATTTGTACTCCCGAATATACCCGAGTATACCCGAATACTCATACTCAACGCAGTTTGGAATGTATTATTGGTATATAGATACTGTAAAATACTTAAATATATGCCTGCATATGCATAGCCTGTTTCGGAGAGCAAAAGAGAGATTGGCAAGGGAAACAAGAGGGGAGGGGGAAGGAGTACCTCAATAATTGTTGAAGTATAGATACTCAAAAAGATCATTATGTACATTTTGCAGTGTTTTTTGGCTTCTCTTCGAATCATTGACATTTTTTACACCGATTGTCGTGCTACATGTAAATAAAGGCTAGTCACGCAATGCCTATGGAAATAATAGCAACAACATGCTCCGAAAAGACACATTGACGTGCTTTTTAAATTACACACTCGTCAATTATGTGGGTCGAGCGTAACTAAAGGCAGCTCGAGAGAACAACGTGAGAGCTTTGGTAATTTTTCTTTCTTTGAGTAAAGAGACATTAAAGTAATTAATTCTCATTGTTTAGAAAACGTATGGTTCGTTTACCCCATTATTATAATTTTATGTTTACCTTTATCAATAAAGTGGGCAATAATGTTAATAGGGTAGTCGCGAAATCTTCTACCTAGGTGACATTGACGTTTCGCCACGCAAATTTTATATTTATTTTGAAAGTATATATATATTTTTGAAAGTTCAGTGATCTAATACGGTACGGCATTGTAATGTAAATTACCAATCACCAAGCATTTCGATTGGGAAATGAAAACGTTTAGTCTCCAATTTGTTATGTAAATCTATTGCTGTATGACATATGATAGCACCATTCTAGATCATTTCTACAGTTATCATTATTGTTCGTTCATAGTTCATCTCCTCCAAATATTTTTGAGATACAAGCACGGAGGGTGTGTGTGGGGGTGGAGGGGCATGGACCCGTGCCTTCCATCCTCAGTCAGGGGAAATGTTTTAGTCGGAGGAATTTTGTCGGGGGAATTAACGTCAAAAAATAATTATTTTTCTTCTGGGACAGAACCAGCAAACCTCTGGCTGTTCCATAAATGCCCCTACCTATATACAGTCGAGGAGAATTACAAGTCCCCCAAGTTCCACCATGAAAATCTTGTGGACATCACTGCTGATTCAGATGGTCACAGGTGGGGTATACACGACGTCCGATATAAGAAACTGCCCGATGTGCGCATGTACCGTTACCAGTATACACATCATCATCATATCATGTTTGATAAAATATGAAATAGGCATATTTTTCGCTGGAAGAAAGCTTTTTTTTCAGTTTTGCGAACTATACATTATAAATTATGTTTAGTATGTGTTACACTGCCCTGTATACATCAAAACAGGGAGAGCAGAGGACCTATTGTATACCGTGCAGTGCTTTTCCTTGACCTATATGTTAGCATGGTGCTTTGGTATTTATGATAACTAGTCGTACACAGAGTTGCATTTCACTAGTAGATTTTTTTTGGCGTCTCATGCAGTTATCGATATAAAGCAAAAATTGTGAGAGAATTTTTTCTCTGTAATGTGGCAAGTAGATTTTTAATATAAAAAAACGTGGTGTGAATTATATACGATCGAATTCACTTGGGTTTCTAAAGATTTATGGACGTCCCATGAACAATCGAATTGCGAACATCACACACGGTTTGGAAGATACAAGAAGAATATTGTAGGTGCATTTTGCTAACACCTGATATTTAAAAGATTTCATTCATATAGGCCTATCTGCTTTTACGGGCTCGGTGTCTCTTATTATTTCCTCACCTATTTCAGGTAAGGTATATCTTATCACATTGTACCACAGGTAACTGGATTAACTAATAGTACGAACACGTTCAAGTGTGATTAAAACATATAGGATTAAGCCATAACAGAAATTAATGACTATTTTTTTTGTCACTGTTGTATCCTTGTAGATGAAAACTATGAAGCTTTACAACACACCGATCGTTATATAACATTCTCAGCGGGAACGCAAATATCTGCATGAAAACGTAAAACTTGTATAATCTTGTAAAACATAACTTCAATTAAAGTCTCAGTAACTGTTTGCTAAATTTTAAACTTCGGCCTTTCCAGCTTACTGCTTTAAAAGCTGACAGTGAAAATGACATATGCAATTTTCATATCAATATTCATTATTTTTATTGAGTTATATGTCGTTAAAAATTTTGAGCTGAATAAAATTAGCCAGATTGTTTTACGAGTCCGTAGATTATACAAACTTCAAACAAAATGTGCAAGCCTCGCCCAACAGATCATGCGCAAATAAAATCTTTCTGTTTTGTTTACGCCCGTTAGGCCTAGGACTACTTTCACTTTCGTGACTAGCCTGCCATAGCTCCCTTCTCAAGAATAGTATCTTTCTCTCGGACTTACCGATGTAGCCTGCGAAATTGTGTCATTTCCTTACATTGCAATGAATAAACAGGTATTTACAGACTTTTCCTCCGTGGAATTGTAAAAAAGTGGACGATACGAGTATAGATCATGTGTAGACTATTTTGTTTACATTAATTTTATGTAATGAACATGCTGACGTGGGCTGTCGTAGTGATTTTACGGTAAATCGTTCGTGCCATAAGGGCAACAAAAAATAAATTTCTTTCTCTCGATGCGACAGCTTTTCTCCATTAAACCCACCTGGTCAGAGTGCATTTAGAATAAGAAACATTGAAGTCTACTTCGGAAGTGTGTTTTCAGAAATTCATCAGCAAACACGTATTTAGGCTTAAATGCAACAATGGTGTTTAATTCCATTCTATAGTGCCTTGTTGCTTATACATGACAATAGCTAAGGGAACAGTTATATCGAAAAGGTAATTGAATTTTTAGGAAACGGAGGGGGATTACGTCATCACCTTGCAACGGTGTTGTTGTACAACTACAAAGAAAACAATAACCCGTACGTAGGAATTGGAATATGACACGCAAAAGGACGACGATGACGATGATGACGATGATGATGATGATGATGATGATGATGATGATGATGATGATGATGATGATGATGATGATGATGATGATGATGATGATGATGATGATGATGATGATGATGATGATGATGATGATGATGATGATGATGATGATGATGATGATGATGATGATGATGATGATGATGGTGATGATGGTGATGATGGTGATGATGGTGATGATGATGATGATGATGATGATGATGATGATGATGATGATGATGATGATGATGATGATGGTGATGATGGTGATGATGGTGATGATGATGATGATGATGATGATGATGATGATGATGATGATGATGATGATGATGATGATGATGATGATGATGATGATGATGATGATGATGATGATGATGATGATGATGATGATGATGATGATGATGATGATGATGATGATGATGATGATGATGATGATGATGATGATGATGATGATGATGATGATGATGATGATGATGATGATGATGATGATGATATCAAGATGACGAATATCAAGATAATGTTGGCTACAACGACGACAATGACGACAACGACAACGGTTATGATGATGATGATGACGATGACGTAGACGAGCACGATGACGACGGCAAGTCGATGATGACGTAGATAGCGATGGCGATGATGGTGATAGCGATGGTGATGACGATGAAGATGATGATGATGACCTTGACTACGACGACGACGATGACGACAACAATTATGATGATGATGACCACGGCGGCTATATCGATGATTTTGACGAATACGACGATGACGATGACGATGGCGACGAATATGACGATAACGATTGCGTTGTTGGTAGTGGTGGTGGTGGTGTTTTGTTTTATTAAAATGAAGCTTATTTAGATGTTATTAACGTTTGCGACATGTAACACATTTCATTGTTTGTATGATTTTAAGATTTAAGATGTTTTAAGATTTAAAGTACAGCAAACCCTGCTTTATATCAATTCTAATTTCTGTTCAGACAGTGTGTGCCTTTAGACATTATTCAATACTACATATTCGATTTGGCGCGCTTGTTTTGGTGTTTGTATGTACTTAATTAAGTTTTATTATACATACACAGTTTTAAATAACTGATTAATACCTGTTCTATTATTCAATTAAATTTGGCCTGATGGCCTGATGGTCTGTTGGCCTGATGGCCTGATTCAAAGAACGGAATCACAGTCTTGTTAATGAAGGATGAAATAATGCTTTTAGATTTGTTTTCACATGGATGTAGTTTTCACTGCATATTTTTACTTAATCTGTATACGAATCTGTTTGTGCTGATTTTAAGCAGTGTTTCGAATTTCCCTTCATACAAGAGGTAAAAAAAAACACATTGCATTGGGAATGAGTATCGGGAATGTAACATTATATCGGCAATACGTACAACGTCTCCTTCTTGTCGCATAGAATACTTTGTTCATCCTCATAATTTGTTTTGTACAAACACCCATTCTGTACCTGCTCAGACTCTGCTTCTCTGCTAACCAAGATACAGTTGCTGTTAAGATGTCCAGATGAAAGCTGAAAAGAAGGTACTTTTTAAGAAAAAGTCGCCTAGGAAAGTAACCTGGGCACGAAAACCAAACTACTGAACGACTGATCCGCTCTCAACCCCAGTCCCCTTGCATCGGGACTGTGACTGTGTGATCATCGTTTGGTGTGTATCACCATTCCCCTCTAAAGGGAACAGATACTACACATGATCTTAGCCTAAAGGCTGAGAAGCTGGAAAGAAGGTAGCTCTAAGAAGGTTGCTAATCGCCACTGAACGTACTAGTATATCTTCCACGTGACGTCCCATTTAGACATCTGTGGATCATGACGTCGTTCTGAATAATGAATATTCATATCGAGAGGGGTTATATCGTTACGTTATATAAGATAACACGAAGAGTTAATATAGGATTTGCTTCGTGCAAATCTGTCAAACTGAGTCGAAGACACATAACGTCTGGCTCGAATAATGAAATCATCTTGCATCATGAATATTCATAATGATTGGGTTACGGCCATATTTGAATTTTCACGATAAGTGTTTAGCAAGTCGATGTTACTCAAGAGACCACACTGCAGTTATCGGCGGATATAATAACGTCATCTTGACGAATCAATACGACTAGCTATCATATTTTAGATTTCAACAGCAGTGTAACTTTATAAGATATCGTTTCACCATATGGACATAAGTAGGATATCGTTTCACCATATTAATATTCCTTAAATGTTTGTGTCATTATTTCATAAAGGTTTCGGTCAAACTCTCGTTTTACAAAAGCATTCAAATGTAAACAAACACGAGAGACGAAAGAAAGAGAAAACGAAGGGGAAAATGCATTATGTGATTTTATTAGAGTTCAAAGGGTGCTTCATAAACAATTTATACATATTTTGGATTTTGAAATAGTACGTGAAATCATTGTATAGCCTTTTCAAAATATGGGTATTTCTTTACATTACATTCACACGATTCGAAGATGCGTTTTTCATATGATTTTGGTTTGAATTTGCAAATGTTTTGCATACATTTTTTTTTATATATACACATGAATTAAAGGCTTAGCCAAGAAAACCATATTTCAAATATAACCCTTTGTAAATCTACGGATTATCGATCATTTATCGATTATTTATCAATAACTATATATAGTATTTGGTATGTTTATCGAATAAGCTTATATTTAAAGAAACAAACGTGTGGTAAATGGATCTACAATATTGATTGGTGCATCAGGTTATGAAAAAGATATGCATTTATATACTAATATTTATGATATTGTCCACGCAGTATTCTATCCAGCTTCACTCTGCAGGTCTGTCGCCGGGGACAAGTATACTCTCCATCTATCCCATATTTTCTCACCCCATCCACATTTGCTCACACCCTCACATTGTCCGCGGCCACATGAGTGTATCCCCTGCCCCCCCCCCCTTCGGCAGGTCCTTATCTCACTGTGGAGCTACAAGGTATATTGAAACCCATGTTTCAGTACATTTCTCAAGGCCCCCCCGTTAATGAATTATTCGATTAACTTTTATGTGGCGCCCAAATTTCCCAGTATTGATGCTCTAAATATAACCTACATCCGAGAAATACAATGCAAGGCCAACGACGTGTCAGAATGATTTCACTTTCCAAACAACCAAATACCATTTCCAAGTAAATTACTTCTTATGTTTCAAACTTTTTTTTTTTATTAGACAAATTGTAGTTTTTAAGATTCATGTTTGCTTCCTTCCTTCGTCTACCACCTCATAAATGTCATCATATTTACATATTCTTACACTAACGTAACTCAGAGTATCTCAACTCTTGTATGCCGCTTCGTATATATATATATATATATATATGTATATATATATATATATATATATATATATATATATATATATATATATATATATATATATATATATATATATATATATATATATATATATATATATATATATATATTTATATATTTATATTCATTCATTCAGTCACTTACTTTTTAAAGTTAATAACGTCGTTTGAAGGGTGTTTTCATTTCCAGAAGTCAATGATATCCTGTTCATTTTGAGATTTGATACCCTTAACAGGCACTCAAGACATGTAAATTTATAGCGGCTTGGGTGCAACTTGAAAGAACTCAAATGGAACTGATTTTCCTAATTAATGTATAAATTTAATAATGATGGCACTACAGAAGGTTTACGGGTGAATTTTCTGACTCCATGGTTAACTTTATAATGGGCAAAGTTTTGCATCTTTTTTTCAGATGAAAGCTGAAACAAGAGCCGTTAACTGTATTTCATAACGTAAATGATCTCGTGGAAACAAACCCTCAACTCCTTCCGTGCCGTCACCGTTCGGTTGCGGGTCAATGGCCTATAATTATGTCCAAGTCTTTAATACCAAATACAATAGTCAGACCAGACCAGACCAGTAAAAGAGTCAGTCACAGTAGTAGTAGTCGATTTTTTTTTTTTTAATCGGTGAGTTTAGATGGCACACGATGGTAAACCACTGGCTCATGGAATATTTCCCCCATGGATTTTCTCGCACACTATATAAAGTTATAAACCACTTCTCGTCTGCAACGAGAGAGAAGAATTGAGTTGGCTGCCAGAGAAGAAAGCAACTTTTTATTATGTGAGTAATTATCATATGGCACATTTTAGGTACGGTTATCTGACATGCCATGTCTGTGTTCAACGTACGCCGCAGTTAATAGCAACGCGGATCCGTTTGTAAGTATCTGTATAATGTCAGGCAAATAATTGAATTGACTTCACAGTGGTTGATAATATTTACTCAAATGTTCCTGATAGACCAATAACAGATGAATGCGATAGATTTCGAAAACAAGGTTTCCCAGATGAATGAATAAACAAAATGGTTTTAATTTCATACATTTCTTAATAACTTTAGAATCAACCATTGAAAAGCTTTGGAGTCTTACATACCAAAAGAAGACAATTTTTAAATAACATATTATAGGAAAGAAAGAAAAAATGTGAACTCCTTTACATATAGCCGCTAAACAGGGCCAGAATATGTTGTAGGGTGTTGCCAATAGGACGGCGCTTGTGGTCACTTGTTTTGTCAATGGAACATTTATATTTATTTATTTTAACATCAGAACGTAGTAATTATTATCGTGAAATTTCAAGAAAAAAATTGAATTATTGAAAAATTTCTTTGTAAATATAGTCTATTGAACCTACAGTTGGCTTATATTTTATGATTAACGTTTTTAAACATAGGAAACTTGTCATTTGATTTAAATCAATTATAATGAATTAACAATACACCATAATATGCCTATTAATCCTCACACAGTATTTCCCCCTGTTTGTTTTAAATATTTTTTAAATATTTTTTTGTATTATAATAGGAAATGTGACATCATTTGAGATCAGTTGGTAAAGTCTTCCTTAAATAGTATTTGCATGAAATGGAATCAACCAAGACGTAACAGGAGGTAACTCTGAGTTGGACATCAACCTCAGAGCGTTACTTGAGGAGGAGGATGAGGACTTGGTAAATTGGGCTCTTCCTTGATTATAATATTAGCAGCTGCTTATCGTCGGTAAGATAAATCGTCTTCCAAGAGTGAAGTTAATATCCGCAAAATCTGTTCCCTTCGTTCCAAATGGTCGATTCCAACTTTAGTAAGCAGATCTATAATGAAAAGAGGAAAGATAGAGAGAGAGAGATTGAAAAAGAGAATATATCATTTTATGGCTTCTGAATTTAATTTATTATGATAGGAGACAGTCTAAAACAAACGATCGTTCCACAGTTTGCATGTTAGACATCGGTTGTCAAAAGAAGTTTTTGAAATTTGGTTGTTAACATTGAATCGAATAGTCCTCATATACAAACCTCACCAAACCGGTTGTAATTCCGGGATAATATTAGTAAAGAAAGTCCTACGTATTAGATTGACGCGACAAGGAAAGTCAAAAGCAAATTGAAAAGCTAAAAATAGGGAAACAGTTCAATTCAAAGAATTCACTTATATATGCTTTATTTGCCCTGTGTGTGTGGGAGGTGGGTGGAGAAGTGGGGGTGGGAGGGAAGGGGAGGTGTGGATTGATTTTCCGTCTTCTTGTACCGCTCTAAGACGTAAACACGGACTCCTGATGGACAAATGAGTGGACAAACAAAGGAATAGATAAATAAACAAAGACGTCAGTTAGGTTATCCTTTTACGCCTACGTTCCATTAGGGGAGGAGAACGATGGGGTGGGGTGGGGGGGGGGGATTAATGTTCGTAAGTGTATGTCTTGAAGACAAGTGTGATGCACTGCCCCGTTACACCGTATAATGCGTAGGCGTGTCTGATGTTGGCGATGTTTGCCAGACAAATGGGAGTGGGTGGTCTTGCTCTTTTTAGCCGTCAACAGATTACCAACAGCGACGATGATTTTCTTGATATCGACTTGTTGCCTTGACAAGATATTAATAATTTGTTTATTACAGGTAATCCTAGAAAACCTTCAAGAGAATTTGATTCAGTCTTTATCATGATAAATCAAATGTTTGGAACTCATTACAGACGATCTAATTTAATACATCATTGAACAGTTAGAAATGTTACATTTCTTCAAAGTTGGAGTTGCAACTGTCACATAAATGTGACTAAACCATTTGTAGTCAAATCAACCGAATATATATATATATATATATATATATATATATATATATATATATATATATATAAATGTATATATATATAAATATATATATATATATATGTGGAGCATTTGATATATATATATATATATATATAGGGAGCATTTGATACCCCCTTTAAGAAGGTATCATTAATGAAATGATGCTTTTATCTTCACCGTTTCTTGTGTTCATTTTATGCAGGACCAAGCATAGCTCCAGGCAGAGGAATAATCAATTCAACTGGCCTTGATAGATTCCTTTTATTCCTCTCGGATAGTTCAAAGTGGGGCTTTATTGTACAGGAATTTAGCGGACGTACATAAGGAGGTCGTATCCAATAGGCTAACAGTATCTTCGGTCTTTTTTATGTAATGTGACACATTTGATTTGCATTAGATATTCTTCGGATGGCTAGTACCATTTCTTTTTATAGAGAATATTATTAACGCATGGAACGCATGTTAATATATCTGCTTCCTTTCACAGGTGTTATACACTCTTGGTCAATGAAAAAAAGGCCTTTGGAATATAGAGGAACTTTACATCCCTTAAGGTATTTGATTATCTTAACAGATAACAAAAAATGAAAGCCAAGTAATATGAAAAGTCAGTAAGAACTATATTCACGCTGTCAATGGAGAGGAGGCTGTTATACATATTGACAAATAAAGGTAGATTATATTGTTTATTTGATCAAAACTAGGTGATGAAATAAAAGCAAATGGAAGCCCATCTTGGTAAATAGAGGCTAACATATCCGTAATGTATGTGTGATGTTTAACGTTGAGGCCAAACCAATATAACCTATCACAGAACTATTACGAATTATTACCAGCAATTTTCTTCCGAGATGTATAATTATTATTACTTTTTTGTTGTTGGGCGGTTGTGTTTAAGGAAAGACCTTGTGAAAATATAAATGGTAAATATCCAAGGTGTGCTGAAATCAGTCAAATTAAAAATATTGCCAAAATAATTATAATAATTGAAACGATTTTCTTCGTTTGGTCAGCGTTTATGTGATGGTAAACAAGCAAAATGGATTAGCCCTTCCTGTTTTGAAAGTATAGATCTATTTATATCTGTGACGTAAGATTTGCGTGTAAATAAAATGATAAGTGAAGTCAGTGTAAATATAACGTGAGAAGACAGGGACGATACACTCAGGAAATCATTGACTGTTCAAAATCATAACATGTTTTATTTATATGAAACCTTTTGAAATATGAAACCTTTGAAATATGAAATAGCGCTACTTTGCATAATATGTTATCTTCGAAAAAATCGAACTACATAACTTGCTCATATAAGAACTGAAAGATGCATTTTGTTTTTCTTTAAGAGTTTTGCATAATTTTGTTGAAGCAATGTTCAATTGCTAATTTGACTGAAAACTAAGGTGTCTTCTTTTTGACATTTATATTCTACCCAGAATTGTTCTAGGCAGGAAAAACATTTCTGGCATAAACTTTGAAGCCTTGCAAACAAAGTTCATCAAAGTTTTCTTTGTATATTTAAGTGGAAAGTCAGAATCTCTATCATGCGAGTTAACAATTTCAAAATATATATATATTTATTAAGAATAACCTTTGCTAAATAGTTTGGTAAAAGTTATTTCGGTATATTTCGGTAAATGCATGCATGGTTCTTCATAATAAAGTGTTTTTTTTTCTCTCTCTCAAAAAAAAGAGGAGATAATTCACTAACCTTGAGTGTAACCAAGTCTATCATCATTAAATGGAATGATATCTTCTTCTTGTTCCTGGCCAAATAAATTTTCTAATTCCCCAGACTTTGTTAGTTCATCATGCAGCCATTTTGGTTGAGTGAATTCTGTCCTGTCGATGGATACTCCATTCTCATTGCCTGGTCTGTCGTTAGATGATGCTGCTGATATGTATCCGCGTTTACCAGGATGAAGAATGCAGAGTTTCGGGTGACGGTTACTGCAAGCTGATTTAGCGTGACACACATACTGTAGCATGACAAGGCACAGGAGAAACGTCATAATGACTGACGAAGAAAAAGAAGAAAAAGAAAAAGAAGAAAAAGAAGAAAATGAGAAACCAGCTAGAAATGAAAACTTCAACTCCTCGATGATTTTGCTCGTCTAAATAGTAATCATAAAGTAGCATGGATATGAACGAAAATTATATTATAATTGTATAATATAATACATCAAGACCAGACCAAAATTAATGAAAAATTTCGATTAATAACGACACTGTACTTGTAAGTGAATTATACGGAGATAAAATACCCCAAAGTAACATGATCAGGGGTGAAAAATGACAAGTTCATGCAAAAACGGATTGAGGGAGGGAATGGGGGCGGGTATTTCTAATAAGGGACGGGTACACTATTATTCACTAGAGTGCAGGGACTAAAAGGGTAGAGCTGCCATGAGGGTAGCTCCAAGTATCTATGTAAACTATTGAGTGCCACGAAAATATCGCGAAAGAAACGACAAACCAATAATAAAAATAATTAAAAAAAACAGATTTTGAATCTTCAGGTTTGAAGTTTCAGGGTGACCAACCAGTTATCGGCTTCATAATCATACCAAACTCTTTCACCAACTGACTTAACGCATTAGCCTTAATCTTGAAAGTGGAATGAAATACTTATAACAGTTTTGTACACGTGGCGTCAGATAAATACCCAAGTTATACGGCCTTAGTCATTAAAATGCTAAAACCTTTTAATTTTGGTACGTTACTCAATTTTTGAAAAGATATTGCCTCCAGTTATGTCGTCAAACGTTCTTGACAAATAATCAGTAAAGGTGAATATTTTCTCTCACCTTAGTCCTACTTTTTTAATCACAGTGTGGAAACAGTTTATAACGTTTACTGATTTGAACACATGTATATCGCAAAGTAATGATTTAAAATCAGGTTACAATTTATCAAACTTCAAATGCTGAGTTTTTCATTAGTGAGTAATTAAAGGACGAATTTAAGCACCAAATTAAATTTGAACTGTTGCAGACCATTAAAACGGTTCAGGCTATATTTCTATAACACTGTAAAATGCTCAGCAATGATCCTTTAAACAAGTGAAGTTCATCAAATAAAGTGACTGGACTATGTAGTCTATTATACACAGATCATTATGTCATATCCTCATGATTCAACCACAAAACTCAGTGGTAAAGCATAAAGTTTTTTTGGCCTCGCATGACATGTTTGTAATACATTTAACATTGTCGAATATCATACTAGGATCCTCCGTTGTTTAAACAAAGTTAAAAGAACATGTTTGGGTTGATTTATTAGAATTTATAACAACAACAAAAAACACTGGATGAACATTAAAATAAAGGCCTGCTCTGAAGGATTATAGGAGCATTCCAGTGATGTAAGTTATTTTGATTTTGAATATCTGGACAACCTCAATAGCTATAGAATCATCATCCATATTTGCCTGGACTATGATATTTAAAGGTTTGTCTTAATTAAGACTTTAATAGTTTTATTCTGTTCTGAAAATTTCGTCTTCCAAACACTTGTTTCATGCTTCTTTCACTGACATAAAAATGTATATTAAAATATGGGACTTTCCCTCCAGTATATGAAATTAATGTTGATTAGCATATACCCGGCTTAAATTGATCTGGATTGTTATGATATTTCTTGCTGTATCCTATTATGTCGAAACTTTACCGAAATCAATGTAAACCAGAAACTTTAAAAAAAAAATTGTTTTTAATATGAAACACAATGAAGTAAGATCACACAACTTTACACATCCGGAAGTCAAATATCGACAAATAAGGCTTTAGGGCTCGTATTGACGAAATGACGAGAACTCACATATCAAAGAATCGACTAAAATGATCAGATTACAAGAAGCTTTTTTTTTTACATAGCATCTCGATTTCAATCTATAGGTCAACCAGGGTCATAGCATTATAAGAAAACGCGGTACAATATTGAGAAACTCTCTCCCTATCTTTTGCCATGTTCAAAGCTACACCCTAACACAACCAATATGCTAAATTACTCGGAACTGCGTACATCTCATGGTATTTACCAACTGTTTCATATCAGACCTTCAAATATTGACTTAAATATGCTACCTTGATCTTTAAATGGCGACCCACTAACCCGATTCTCTTGAATGGTTATTTTTGCCTTGATCGTTTTTTTTCTTTCATATATATACCTTAAAGGGTTTTGAACTTTTCGGCCTATACCGGTACCAATTTTAAGAGAAGTCATTTTTTCCCCATACCAGATCTAATTCGCGGAAATTGCTAAGATGACGTACGACTATACGACATTTCCTAACTAGACTATCCGTGAGAGCGACGCCAATTTAGAAAGTGATGTAAGGTTTGAAAGGTCGACTTGATTGAATCATAAATGAAGAAAAGAGTCTATTATATTCTTTGCCATGGATACAAAAGAATGAAACATGTTTACTTCTCTACAAATGATATAGATATTCCTAATTTTGACTCTTTTTACACATTTCAGATTATCATTTCTTGTACGGAAACTGTTCACAAATAAAGAACAACGTTATAACTAACATTTGAAATAGATGTTGGTGTATTGTTGATATATTCATGAAAGAAACATGGATCCTGTGTTATCAGTGTTTTTAAAACACCAAAGATGCATCAAATATGCATGATCTTATCATAATCATGAACACTCAAGTAGTTATAGTGTAAACCGTTATGCGATGAATATAGGCCCCGTTAGTATGATGTCAACAGGCTTGCGACTATGCAGAGAGCGGTCTGATAAGTAATTGTTTAAGAAAAATCATCCAAGATTGACCCTGGACTCGAAAGTCTAACAAGTTTCGTTTTCACACTCCACAAGCTTTTCGTAGCTTCCTTGTGTAATCCCCTCAATCATTTATCATGTTTGAAGTCTTTTGTATGAACACATCACTGTAAATTCTTTGAACATTGTTGGTTGAAATAAAGTTGAATTGAGTTGAACTTGATCTAATCTCAACCACTCTCAACCACAGTCCCTTTACATCAATCATCATGATCATGAGGATGTGATATCACGGGTCCCTTGGAAAGTGAAGAGAGCACGACACATGGTCCTGTCTACTGTTTACATGTGATCATTATGATCTGAGCCAAATGGCAGGAAAGCAGTTCATGTTGGTGAACAAAATGTTCAAAACTATTAATAACGTTGGCGTTAATATATATCACTTGAACGCATTTATGTGTCTTAGAAACGCATTTGTGTTACGTTTATGAACGTGCAGTTAATAAAGATTTTGACATGCTAACGTATTCCCTCTAAGTCCGCATCCTGTCGCAGTAATAAAACTTCCAGATTTCAATTTGACATAACACCGAAGTAAAAAATAGGTCCAAAAGTTTCGACCAAAATAGTCTCGTCTCCATCAACGTCATCATCACCTTCATCGTCGTCATAGTCATCGCCATCCTACGGCATCACCATCAATGTCGTCATCGTCATCGACGTCGTCATCGACGTCGTCATCGACTTCGTGATCGTCGTCGACGTCGTCATCATTCCTCTTTTGTAAAAGTTGATGACAAAGTACATTGAACAAGGTGACATTCAATTTTGTTTAGGCTTACTAAAGCTTACGTAAGGATACGTAATAGTTGATTGATTTGGTTTCTTCGTCTATACATGACGAAGTACCTGCACATCAAGGAACGTTGTACAGAAGTTATCAATTCAACATTTGACAGACTAAACGCAAAAACGAAGATGACATCTCTCCGCGTTTACCTAATTACCATATCTCTTTTCAGTTATACGCTTAAGGATAGATTTCGCAAGGTCGACATGCCATTTCACTCAACTTTTCATGAAAACATAATGTTTATCAAAAAAAAAAATTAAGTCTGCGATAACGAATCATTAATCATTTTTCAAACATTTTAAGCCAATGTTGGACATCAGTTGTTAATAAAAAACAACCTGACACCAAGCCAGTTTTACTTTCGTGTACGGTGTGAAAACTCGTTCTAATGATTCGTACATGAACGCACTGTTTTGGCAAATATTTCTAAAGAGAATGCAAATATTTCACAATTGTGCAATAGGGGACTTCGAATGACGCACTTAAGGAGACTTCAAATCGCTCGATTGTCACCTAAGTGCTGTATTTACCGCGAATTATTCCATAAGCCCGAAACGGTATTTATTTATTTTTTGGTGGTGCTTTGCGATGTCTTCAAACGAATTCCTCATGGTTTATTTATTCGTCTTGTCTTAGATAGACAACAGAATTGCTTCTGAAGTCGATAAGTTCTTACGAAGGTTCTAATATAGAGTTCATTGATATAAGAATGTTTCACTAGATACTTCAAAATGATCACATTATCACCAATCGCTTTGGCTCCTACTTGTTTTATCGCGTGATTTGAAATATTGAATGTGATTTTAATATGCTATGTAGGCCAAATCGAGAGTAATACATTCCTACGGCGACATCCATATGCCAAAAAGTTAAGAAAAGAAAAGATAAGTAAGAAGACACACAGTTACATTAATTCACGTCTATAATTCAAATAACTTTAAAGAAAAGAGTAAAAGAGGGCAATTCTGGGTCGGAGACTGGGATGAGGAGGAAGAGGGTGAGAAGGGAGAGAGGGAGTGTCACAGCCTTAGATAATTTCAACTGAAATTTTAACACTAATAACATAAATTTTCAAAGCGATGTAATGAGGCAACGACAGATTGCATTAAATTAAATTAGATTAAATTGGCAAAACCTTTCTGAAAAGATGATTAAATTTTCATGTATAGGGACATGCAACTAACAACGTGGCAAAAGTAACAGACTTCAGTTCTTCATTTTACAATTTTAAATTCTTTCACCGATCGAATACAAACTTATATATCTAACTGATAAAAAATCTTCAATATGTCAAACTGCTAACTACCGAGTATATCCGGAAATTATTAAAAAGAAATAAAGTACTAAGGTATATTGGTTGGTTGGTTTATTCTTTAGATTGCCGGAAATTCTCTTCATTTTCCTGCACTTTGTGATTGAGTATAGCAAAGCAGTTAACATGTTTATGGAACACCACTAAACATATCAAAATGAACATATCAACATTTCATTTCATCCGTATATGATGTGTTTTTTTTTAATGTTTATTATTATCTATATTGATACGTAGAACGGCAAATTGGCATTACATATTGGCGCCACGAATGGTGCGTATGGGTCATCGCTTTGTGTTGACTCAATGCACTATACAGTATTATGGTTCATAGTAAGGTCAAGGCAATGAAATTTCTAAAAATCTGAATTGAAAGAGAGAATAATAAATATTGATGATTCATTTTTCATTATAATTACATTTATGGAGAATCAAAGCTCTTAACGGTTTTCTTAATCTACATACATGATTGCTTTCAAAAATCCTTTAAAACTACAAAATCCAATCTAAGTTCGTCACTAAGATGTAGTAATACTTAGGTCTATATGGATTACCGTGGTAGGTTACGAGCTATCTTCGTCAGATGCAATTAGCGATAATGTAAGCCATCGACAGTATTTTTTTCATTGTTTGTGTGATATGCCGCCAGATGGGTGGAGTTAATTGTATTTCTTTGTACGTGTTTTACATTATGAAGCTAATTTGACCATTTTAATTGTCTCATGTACTCTCCAGTTTACTGTAGATAGAATAAATGGAAAAGTTAAAGGAAGTCGTCCCTGGGGGTGTTTTTAATGTTTTTTACACTCTTTCTTTATGTAGTTATGCAAATAATATACCGGAATCAATAAAGCACATTTTGCTTTTTTTTCAATCTTACGTGAGTTGACAGTTTTTCTATGACAAATACGTGAATCAATAAACATGTTTATGTAAATGCAGGATTACAAATGTTGTACTTGTAGTATGTAAAAAAAAACTTTAATACGTCACTAGTAAACAGTTTTAATTAATTCCGAATCGATTAATAATCGATTGGTTCCTGTATAATGTAGCTGTTTGGTTTAATCATTTTCCAGCCTTAACTTTAGTTGGTTTTATTGATTCTCCTGTACGTACTTATCTTATCACAAATAGAAGCAAACAGAACGAATAGATACATATAGAGTGAACACAACACTCTGCAGTAAAGTATACCTTAGCAGAATAATATAGATAACACAGATATTTTACAATACTATGCTACATGATATTAACTTCAGTGCAATATACTAGGCACAATACACACCAGTAGGCTACACATAATGTAAAGCAACGCAATGGAACGGAACGGAGCGAACGAAAAACAATGTAGTACAGCGAAAAGAAACCAACCACAAGACAATGAAATGGATGAAACAAAACAAAACGCAATGCCGTAAAGTGAGACGAAACACAATTCAGTTTAATGCATTGGCAGTGAAACGAAACAAAACACAATGCAATCAATTGATGCGAACAAAGAATAGAATACAATGCAATCAAATGACGGGAACGAAATAAAGAGGGTGCAATGCAACAAAACAAACTGAACGCAATACAATACAATGCAATCCATGAAACAAGACCAGACTTATTGCAATATAATTAAACAACCGAACGAAGCGTAATTCAATGAAACGAAACGAACTAAAATGCAACGCAACACTAATGATACCATTAATCTAGATTATGTAGCAGTTACGCGATCTTCTAGAAGACACCATATGTATTATAGTTACATCTTTGTTGAATTAAGAACTTCATACATGGTTAACTTTGATGTTTAAAACACCTTTCTGGCGCATGAGAAGACAGATCCATGTGATGGAAATGTCCTTTACACAGCCGATGTAGTTATCAAACTGCTATGCAAAGAGTTGTAAGGAGAGAAATAAAAATAACCAAGAAACAGAGCTTTAGCGGGCATCCTTTTGGCTAACATGTGATCAAAATGTTCAAGTGATATTTCCATATTTTTTTTTAATTTCCGTAATATTTTTGTTTTTCCAAAAGCCACACTTCTCCTTGACCATAATTTGTTTGCCGCTAGCGATTTCGAAGATCTTACGCATGCATGGGTCATTGAAATTCTATACGATCAGTCGTGTCCTTATTTTGACCGAAAATTTGATCGGAACCAGGTACCTGGAAAGAAAATAAGCGTTGGCTAAGGACAAGAAGCTTACTCCTTTATCCTTTGTGATCTCTTCAGAGTCACGCCAGTAATACTTCAAGAGTGGTTAAGTTCAGTGGAAACCCATTCAACCTGTAGCTGTGACATGTGTGACTGATTTAAAAGTAATGTAAATTTAAGCGTTTAAGGCTACAAAGTAATTGGATACGATGGGTTAGTACATAAACTACAGGCAAAATATGAAACGAATAGATAATCAAATAAATACAATTATCGACTTAAATATATATCTATATCTATATATATCTGTATATCTATATATCTATATATAAATATATCTATGTAAAAATGGACGGAATACGTTGGCAAATGTAATTCCCAAAATAAAATAAGACCAAAACAATCCACATTACTTTATCTATGATAAATAGTTATTTTCAAATGACAAAATAAAATTGAACTAAATAAACAAAGATATAAAAACGTACGTAATTGAGTATAACGATGACCTTAAATGCGTTGTTGACAGTGGCGTCACCACACGAGCGCCACCATCAGTTGGCGCGGAGCGTACAAGAACATTTTGGGTTTTTCATACCCCCAGATGGCCGGAAACGGCACTTCCCGAGTGTTTTATGCTGCGAATACCTAGCCCTAAAATATGGGTCTCAAGCCTGCAATTTCTCAGATTGCACGTAAAAGTCTGTAAAAACATTGTAATTTGTATATTCGATAGTGTTTTAAGAGAGTAGCTATTACTCGTAGTGTACTCGCAAAGACGTTTTTGAGTGTAGTAAGGGGATGTTGGAGAACTGGCTGAAATGAAGCAAGTCATTGGCCTAAGACGAAGTTGTGTTGCGCTTACCGGTACTCACACTCACTGCTTCCACTTTTCACGGGGAGTGAAGACGCGGTTGGGGTGACAATGTGGTCTATAGCCAGGGGACGGGTCGAGGGTCCCCCCAGCATTTACTAAAAAGATTACACCTATATAGTATACGTGTGCATCGGACAGATCGACAAGTATGCATTGAAAAATGGGCAGATGCACGTTTCGGAGCCTTGGTAAATATTGGGGGGGGGGCTTATCATGCATTTGCCCCCTCAACTTTTTCATTGGGGGCTGAGCCCCCCAAGCCCCCCGGTTCCGCCGCCACTGCCCCCCTCCCCTTTGGAAAATTTTCACATACGGAGGATGGGCTAGAAGCAAAATGCTGCCACATTTGATGCTAAATTCGATCTGAAGATATCTCCAGAAATTGCTATTTTTGAGGTAATGATTTTAACAAGGCGCAGAATTTTGCAGAGGATATGAACCACATGCTGTCGATATTATGCCTAACCCTATATCAATAGAACCTACATTTGTTGAATTAATGTGTGCATGACCCCCGACTCCTTTCTTGTCCTTCTCGTTTTCGCCTATTATCTATTAAGATGTAACAGGTTCCAGCATCGTTATTGGCTCCTATCAGGGATCTCACCATGTAATCCAAAGTTTGATCACACATCGAGTATGGCTCAGTATGCAGGTGTGAACATTCGCCATTGGTTCCTACAAGCATCTGACCTCTGCACCCCCTACACAACAGGGTTAATATATGGGTCCACAAATATAGGCAAGTATGGTGCCTGCGGACCCTCACATTCTCACATTTCGTCAGCTCCTAACCTGTCAACCTCAGACCAAGGCAACATATTGCAGTACCCTCCCTTCTCACAGTCATGTAGCTCGCGAAGCGGACGTGTATATCCGCTGGTATGGCGTGAGCACTGACACATTCGATGTAAATATCGACACCTGTTGTGATGGCGCGGGTTACGACTTCGATACCCGACGTTCAAGGATAAACTTTTCATTTTTTCGCAGCTCATTTGAAGAAAATACGAATTACTGTGCTTCTTTGTCCTTATGAAAAACCAACTCAGATGATGGGAGTTGAATAAAACAAAATATATTTTTTTTACCAACCCAAATCTCAGATGGGGGGGCACTCGGGGGGCACTAGGTTTTCCAGAGGGGGCACGTGCCCCCCTGGCCCCCCCCCCCCTTGGCGACGCCACTGGTTGTTGAACAATCAGCTATAATTGAGTTCTTACTCCTTACAATCCCTAATACAGATGCATACCCAAACTTTACAAGAAAGCAGACAAACACACGTACACACACACATACACATACAGATACGAAGACGTGAGAGAATATACTCTCGGCACTGGTATCCATGCCATGCTTACTCTTGGTTGTGTGCTAATCATTTTTCATAATTAATTGTGATGATATATTTATACGCGCACATGCACGATTAATGGTACATTTCAAGAAAAGTCAACTAAGATCATAACCACGCAACTGGATCTATACTCTCAAGCCTTGTCCCCATACATTGACGCTACCACCAAGTACTCAGGACGGGGTTACGTCAGTTGAGATACCACAAGTCCCTACGAAAGGGATTAGATATTATTCACCGATCTGTGGTATCTTGACGTATTTGCTAGATAACATGCGTTTGTGTCAAAATGTTTTAACCGCAATGAATATGACTATATTAACATATAGGGGCGAAAGCATCACTCTTGTCTCGGTAGGATGTTAGATGCTATGTCTTCGAGGACAGTTGCAACCCCCCTCCTCCTCTTGACAGTGGAGGGCGCTAAGGTGCAACATGGAGCTGTATATATTTTACAATTTGTGAAACAATGTGAAAGAAGTTTCGACTGTTTAAATTGTACCGGGCATAGGCCGTCATGTTATATACGTATGTACTATACACTAGGACTTCATGTAATATTCTCTCTACCCTTGGGGAGGGGGCAATGGTGTCGAACCCCCATGATTGTATGTGACCCCGGAACTATACCTTGCTTTTGCCCCTGTTGGTGATAAATCCCTTCATCTTAATGGTTTCCTTTGTTTAATCAAAAGTAAGGAACGCATAAATGTTGTACAATGGGGTAGTACAATGCATAGTACAATGAAAATGTGACGCAGAATTATTGTTGATTAATTATTGTGTCTGTATATGATATTGATATACGATATGTGAGCAAAGCCGCGTTGAATTTATCAACACGAACGTTCTTTCTTACACTGTACTTGTAATGTGTAGAAGTATGTCAATGTCATTCAGTGCGTACATCATATATTTGATTCCACGGGGAATGTTCTGCTGAAATATGTGACGTTAATTGACATATTTTGACATTCACTTATATAAATTATATATATAGGACTTCGAAGGACTACGGCTTCAAATTAGGTCATGATGGCCTCACGAAGAATGAAGAAGAATTGAGAACAAAGCGATGTTTCTTGATAGTACAATTGAAAATTATCTAGTGTAAACGTACACTGTTGTCAATTATGAAACTTCTGTGCATGCAATTCCCAAAGGGGGTTATTTAAAAAGTGAAACATATTAAAGCGACGGGATATTTTCTATCAGTTTCGAGGCATAATTTAGTCGTGACATATGTAGGCCTTCTGATTAACTTTTTTGACCCTTTTTCAACTATTGTTTTATCAACAGCTTGATATGAAGACAATCTTTGGCTGATGTGTTGTACAAAAGCTTAAATTTGCGTAAAATCCTTTCTTATTCTTTTGTGAACTTTAACCTCTTTTCTTCCTGAATAAGTGATGTTCCTTGTTAAGATTTCATTGGATATTCGTGTGCGAAGATATATATGTATTGCTAATTTGTTGCACGGAAATTTATGGAGACCTAAGTCAATCTTGTGGTTTAAAAAAAAAAACCCAAAAAACACATACACTTAGCTGACATAACTATATGCTACCATATTTTCATATCGGTTGCACGTATAACGTGGCCAAATTTGCAGATTAGAAGCAAGGCGAAAGTTGACCTTAATATTATTCATATGATAGCAGCTAATCGCACCATTGTCGATGAGAAGTGTTCGCTTACAGGTATTATCAAATATAATTAAACCTGGCTGGTCAAAAGTGAAACTTGAGTATAAAACGTAACTACTGAGCTATACTTTAAGAATACATCTGATTAGTCTTTACTGGTTATGCATATATGGGTAGCCTACATTAAAATGATTACCAGCTAACCGTACCATTTTTGATGAGAAGAGTTCGCATACGGGTGTCATAGCTTAAAATTGACTGAGTCTGGTCTAAAAGAAAAAATGTGGTTATAAAACGTACCAACTGCAGCTTTAATATAATACGTCTCATTAACGATAAGTGATTAAGCATACTAGATGCCCTACAGACAAATGATTACACAAAAACAAAACATGGTAAATGATCATTAAAAAAAAAAAAAACGATCATAAGTCTGTTTTTGATAACAAGTTTCGTTTTTGATGTTAATTTTGATGTTAAGAAAAGGAATGTTTATTGTGGTAAAGTGTTATTGTTATGTTAACTGCGCGCCGGAAGTAGTACGTAATTACGTCTTGTTGTATATTATGTATCTTGTTGTCTATTGTTTCTTCAATATATGATGTATCTTGTTGTATATTATGCATCTTGTTGTATATTATGTATCTTATTATATATTATGTATCTTGATGTATATTATGCATCTTGTTGTATATTATGTATCTTAGTATATATTATGTATCTTGATGTATGTTATGTATCTTGATGTATGTTATGTATCTTGTTGTATATTATGTGTATTGTTGTATATTATGTATCTTATTATATATTATGTATCTTGTTGTATATTATGTATCTTGTTGTATATTATGTATCTTGTTGTATATTATGTGTATTGTTGTATATTATGTATCTTATTATATATTATACATCTTGTTGTATATTATGTGTATTGTTGTATATTATGTATCTTATTATATATTATACATCTTGTTGTATATTATGTGTCTTGCTGTATAGGCTATTATGTATCTTGTTGTATATTATGTATCTCATTATATATTATGTATCTTGTTGTAAGTCAGTGCCGACATTCTGCACTCCAGAGGCTTACCCACTCAAAACACTCAATAAATCTCCAGCATGTTTTTATTATGATCATCATTTGACTCCCTGAGCCGGATTATTACCTCCCAAGACCAAACCAAGTCAATGTCTTTTATTAGGAACCTATGTGTTAATGACCACATTACATAATTACCCTTGCTAACACTCTTTAATTTTAACCACGATAGATATACCTACAGTATATGCAAAATTAACTAAGAAATGTCACTATGTAAAATATAAAGTTCAATAATGAAACAAGAACAAACAAAGAAAAAGACAAGAAAAGAGAGGAATAAATGTGATTTCACAATTTTTTTTATGAGATAAAGCAAAATACCCACTTGAACTTTATAGCCATGACACATCAAACAAATTCGGTAAGACACATTTGCCCATATAAACGTAATCCAATTTAAAATCTGACTAGCTTTATATAGATAATGTTTAGAAAACACAGGCAGTTATGTGGTAGTTAACGAATACTTGTATGCTTTACGCGATAATCAGTCTACGACGTTTCAACAAAATGTAGAGTAATAAAAAACGAAGAAATTCATTCGTTAGAGTTAAAAAAAAAGTAAAAGAAGTTACTCGTTGACAAACAACCGGATATATTAGTGCTTTTATTTTTATTTGTCGGTAATTACCGAATTGACGCCAAGAAGGTTAATTATGTTTGCCGTAAGGTTTCATTAGCTACAGAAGCGCTTCAAAACTCAGGTAGATCAATTGGCGTTTATATCGTAAACACTCCACGTGGTATTGGAGGGGATAATTCCCTGCCGCGGTGGAAATAATATGTGTAGGCCTATAGTGAAAGAGTTTGACGCTTCGAATAACCAATCATTCGAAAATGAATAATTATTATTGGCCAAAATTTGGAATACTTTCTGGTTTAAAATTAGTTTGACTTTCTTTCACTTTTTTTTTGTCCAAAATGATTTTATGAATAAGTTAACTCGATTGGATGAATGTTATTTACGTCACGAACAATCTCGATTAAGTAAGTTTTTTGGAGGGCAAAGGTCTGAACAAAAGCTTACGTGTATATTACGGAACAACTGGAATTTTTTGGGGGGAGAGGTTTCGATCGTGGTCGATACAATTTAAAACAACGAGATGATATGTTTTGAAAGAATCCATGTTTTTCTTTTAACATATAAAAGTTTCATATTTGCACGTGGGATTAACCATGAACAAATAAACACAGCATTATTATATCAAGTTTGAATAAATGATAAAATCACATGTTTTCTTAATGTTTCAAAACGGTATAGGTTTTCATCAACGTATTACAAGTCGAATAGTTTAAAGTAGGTCTATATAGTGTAAACCATTCATGAAACTCAAGAATTTAACATTCAAAGTATGAAGGAAAAGCAGAAGAAGGAGAAGAAGAAGAAGGTTTCACATTGATTATACCGAAAGAAACGTTTTTGGGCAGTTTCCTTTCATAAACATATTAGTTTTACTCAATTTATTTCGAACAATGTGGCACACGAATGACGTGAACCCTTTTTTGTGGGCTTTATCTCCTCAAAAGGTCGATGGTAATTAGGCTGAAAAGAAACAGTTACAGCTTCAAATCATGTTAGCAAATTGTGATAAGTAGGTTTGGGAAAAACGCCACAGCCATTGTTGCCACCTTAATGTAATAAACTCAGCAAACCAGTTCTGAGCAGGCGTATTAGATTATGTGGGCAAATTATGGTGCAAACGCAACCGGTTAATTCAAGTGTAATTTGTTTTAAAATGAAAAGAATCCTTCGAGGACTATATATATGAAACATGTTGCACCGAAATTTTAAACATTATAACGGGGTATTCTAATATAGATAAATTGCTTAGAGTATGTTTATATATACATATAGCCTTGCAGCTACTTTACATAATTTCACTGTTGGCCGCGACCCCTATATCTCGGTTACCCCGATATCTGGGCGATTAAATTTCCGATAGAAGATCGCCCGTCAAAATGGAAATAACGACCTTTCTTATATACTACTATACATTTACCATGACAGTGTCTTAAGCCAATAGTATACGTTATGGTGTATACACATTGTAAAAGCAGGCTACACGGGTACGAATATTAACTATATCGTAAAAGTTAGCACAAGAATGCATATACATATGTATAACGATAATAAGGAAGACTTATTAGAAACATTAGACCTAAGACGGGAATGTAAACACAGTTTTCTCTGACTATAGCCAATTTACAAGGTATCATTCTTCATATCATTCAAATACAAGGCTACAAGTAATGGCCCCAAACTGCACTGATGTATTTGTGTATGTTTCAGCAAACGTTTCATTACCAGAGCATGATGGGTTGCGTGGTATTCTGGCTCAAGGCGGTATATCCTATCCACATTTAATATACAAAGGGCAGATGTGCAAAGGGAGTAAACGGATCGTAAAACATATGAAAATGTCGGGGGTAATATTTTGTGTATACGTTGGAGCGATTGATTAGAAGAATGAAAGCCAATTAATCATAGCGGTAAGCTTAATATGTGGGTTATATAGCCCAAAGGGGAGAACGGATTTTAGAACTAATTTTGAAGACGTTTCTGTCGCTTGGTCGTTCGTTCGTGGGGGGGGGGGGGGGGGAGGCAAGATTCCTCAGGAACGAAGGTTTGATTCCCTATGCATGGTTATATTATAAAACATAAATACTATACATGTATATGTAGTTGGTCTTGTTACATTTCTTTAAAACAGGACTATTTTGTAAAGGAATGTTACCCAATACAGAGCCTGGACACGAAAACCAAAACAAGAAAAAAAGACAAGAAAAGGAGAGACTTGATCAACGATCAACCCCAGCCCTCCCCCTCCCCACCCCCCCCCCTCCGCCACACTGATACTGTAACCTTCTGATAATGACGCCGTTACGTCAAGTGAAGTATCACAATATCCATTTTTTTAAAGGAATATATAAAATACATTAATCCCGATTTAGACTGCTCAAATCAATTATAGAATCGTTCTCTAATATTTTAAAAGAAATGTCAAAATGTTTTTTTTTTTGTACCCAGGAATAATGAAATTTCGAGCTGCAAATGTTGAAGACAAATTAATGTCAAACATGGTTCGCTGGTATACATTAAGTTCAAGTTGGTCACTGCATATCATTACCATATTTTGCTTGGACATTTGACAGAAATATTATGAAACTGTATGGTATATATGTATGAAATATAAAGAATTCCATTTAGTCCATGTTTACTGAAGCATATACCGGGGTAACTATATCGGCTGTTACGTCACAATTGCCTCTGGTTGTCTTCCGTAGACGGGTTGTGGGTATAGGCTAAACACAGATGCTATCAAGCTGACGTGAATTCTCTGCATCCTATATTGATTTTAGAAGATTGGTATCTATAGACTCATATATTAGTGGTAGGATGGTGACGGGGGGGGGGGTGGGGGCGGATGAGAGGTCAAATGCATTAAACGTTCAAATATATCAACAAAATTTAAACGATTCATTTTCAGTTTGTGAAGGCGGAACAGTTACGCCAACAAAGAAAAGGCTTAATTTGTCAGGTCCTTTTGAAAGCACAATAAGTATATAAACTTGCTTTGCTTGTGGTACTTCTTTTGTCATAGTTTTGTTAAAAATATTCACTATAGTTGATATGTAAGCAACCTGTATTCTTTCAGTAGCTTACAATAATATAATCGCAAGCAACTTTCCACAATATTTAGTCAACAAACTGATCTGAAAATAACAGGTCTGACATTATTGGTCTTTAAATAACTAGTGCCACATAAACTGACTTGTCTTAAATAACGTGTATCAAATAACTGATACAACATACAAAAAAAGTTATGAAAGATAAATTCTACTCACTAAAACCCCTAAAATAACGAGTCATTAATCTTGCCATATAATCGTAGAAGGAACTCTCTCTGGACTTTTATATCTAGTTACAACCCAGACTAAATTAGGTGCATGTGTATATCAGTTTTAAAGGCGGGATTGGGTGGGGGGGGGGGGGGGTTGGCGGGGAAGGTTAGATATCGATCTATGCTTTGCAAAAATAAATGACTTTGACGAGGTTGTAGAAAATAGAAACGCTCTTATGACACAATAATGTAAGAAGACAAAACAAAATTTTGTGTATAATATATATATATAATATAATATATAGTAGTATAATATAATATAATATATGTAATTGCGAGGTGACATATTATAAACGCAATGATTTGCTCTCAGTCTGTTATGGAGTGTTATATACAGTTACATGTGCGTATAACGGACAAAACTGTTTTCTGTGTTGTTTCATCTTTAACCATTGTTTTTGCGGACATGTCAACTGTCCTTTTTCTTTGACCTCAATTGATGAGGTAAATACCATCAATGTAATCCACTAATGGGAATTAGTTACAAACCAGTTTCATGAACTTAAAAGGATATGCCAGTGGCTGCACTTGATTGCTTAGTCAAAAGTTCTTGAAATATTCAGCACGATTAGTGCTAAGCCACCTCTTCATATCATTTGCTATATGGCGAAGATACGAATTCTTCAAATTTGGTGATTTTTTTGTTTTGTTTTGTCTTTAAGTTTATATGGCAACCATAGAGTAGATGATATATCGTCATGGCAAATTGTTTGTTGATGAATTTCTGCGTAAAAGAAAACATTTACAGATAAACAATCACATATTCCATATTTGGTATCAAACATCAAGAAAAGGTAAAACTGAAGAAGACGATTTATAAGGAGAGTGAAGCGTTCGACATCACAGACCACCGACTGTGATCCACTTCCGGGTAATAACGGAAGTACTAAAAGACCTTCCAACCTAATGTTACATTTAGTCAATCTAGAGTTAGGTACAAGTTATTGAGGTGGAATTTTCTTCAAGTGAAAGCGTGGATTTATTTTTCTCTTTAACATAATTGTTACTTCGTTTACCACACGAATATCCCTTGAAGTGCCTTGTTTTCAAAGCAAAAGTCAAGATGGATTTGGTGTTTTTTCTTGTATCTTTGAATAATTAACCTCTCTAAGTCACACTTTTTTTTTCTTCTTTGTTATGAATACGGTTTAACTACAGCCAAATTTAAAAATCATATGAGAAGCGTCAGTGATAGTATTGAATACATTAAGATCATTCGATTTTCAGCGAAATGAGTTTTTTCTTATACTTTCTTTCTTCTTTAAATATTTAATATATAGGTAATCTTATGACTTTTTTTGCGGTTCTTTTCTTCACTTTTTCTCATTGTCAGGCAATCAAAAAAAAATCAGAATAAACTAATAAGTAAATATTTGAACTTGTAAGGAACGCCGTATTTCATTTCTCTTTAAATCATCAATCACAAAATGTTGAACTTACAAAAGAAACGCAGGGAAGAAAGAGTTAATGCAAACAGAATAATGGCGAAGATATAGCACTTATCAATCTCCCACAAAGAGTTTGCCATAATCTGCACGTGTGGTTCGAATTGGTGAAAACGAAAATAGGCTGCTTAATATCACAAATGTAAGATGGATTTTAAGAAGTCATTACGTATATGGTTTCTCTCTTAAAAAGTGTGTTTATTGCTTTTTGATGGACATAAATTAGTGTCTTATTACCGGCAAATTTGTGTCATTGTATCAACGTGTGTAGTAAGCATCATTTGGCTGTGAACATATGGTGACTTAAATAATAACTTGTTAAAGTTTTTTTAAATACAAATCTAGTGCAATAATAGGCGAAATACGTTCATACAGGTGTACCAGTGATGATAATAAAATGTGCTACATAAATATGTACATATATATATATATATATATATATATACATATACATATATATATAATTACTTTGTTCAAATTTAAAGTATGAAATGATATGAATTAGTGATCCGATTGGAACATTTCAGTGTCAATATCGCAGAACGACAAGACACATGCTTAAGACAAGCACAGGCTGAGATGCGATAACTTAAAGTTAGTTTAGCTTTTTAACTTCGGATCATTGTCTCAAGTGATCTATTCTTCAATAATTACGAACGAAGTTGTATATATACTGATGAATTACTCATGGTACCGCCACTATAACTCATATATAGTAACAGGCGTGCCGTGTTTCGCGGAATTAGACAGGACCGATATGACAGTGGGCCCGTTTATTTTGTTCACAGTTCTATAGAGGAGCCCAATAGCCTTGCACTGCATGGCAATAAACAAGTTATGCAAAATGACCCATATGGACAGGACATTACTGTATTTGAATGCAATCATCAATATTTACGCATATGTGGACATAACGAGCGCGGTAAAACAGAATTCACACAGACGCTGTAGCAAGAGGAGGAGGAGGCGTGACGAAATACTGCAGACCTCCATGTGATGACCTGCAATGAAGTAGTAATTAACTGAGGCTAAATCAAGAGTGTATCTCTTGAGTCAGTTGTACGGGATGAAATTCAACGCTCTGTAGGCCTATACGTATGTATAGTTTTCTAATGCTATGAACTGGTGGTACTGTGCGAATGTACTGCAGTCACCAGGGGAGTCTGGAAGAAAAGGGTTGTCGCCGTGGGGGTCTTAGCTTAACTGCATGTGGTGCTCATGAAGGTACAGCCAACAATTATCTCCCAAGTGCAAAGATAGTTGTGCAAACTGTCAATAGGTCAAACTAGACAGAGAAAAAAGCTTCACCTTCTTAAACTGTTCATTGCACAGCAAAATTGATCAGTAGATATAGACATGATAACATACATATTTCACTCGATAATGTTTCGTTATTGCTGATCTATTTAGTTATTTTGTTTGCCAATAAATGGAACGAATTTATCCTGTTTGATACTGTTATCATAGTTGCACATACCAGCTTAGTATGTATTTTTCTTGAGTCGAATCCCTTTCGCTCGGTTAAACTAACGTTTGTATACATTACACTTGATTTCAACTTGCTGACGTGTTATGGGTTTTATTCTATGCTTCTATGTCCTAATTTAGTTTATACATCATCTCATTCTCTGTCATACTTTGTTAAGTTTGTATTTATTTTAATTTCTTTGTGCAGTATAAAGTACCACACTGTTCATGGCTCGATTCCATACCAAGTTTACAATTTTGAAATATTACATTTGTGTTACCTGAATGTTTCAAATAAAAAATAAAAAACGTAAAACACACTTTCTTGTCATGCCTATTCATTCCTATTCGCCACTGATACCTAAAATGCTTTAAAAAATATCGAAATAAAATTTGAGATTTCAAACTTAAACAAATCAAACGGGAACGAGCCTTTCATACTATCTCTTCAATACAACTAATTCTGTTATTTCCGTTCTTATTTTTGCTCTCATTGTCATAGGCCTATATATGGTTTATCTTTTGACATACAAAATGATATTATAGATCATGCTGTGGTTGAAATAATTAAACAGCGTGTCATTCCACACAACGGCGTGTGCGTATAGCCTATTATTGTATTTCTTTGGATATTTTTTCATTTTTTTTATAACGTTTCAAATGTAATTACAATTTAATTGACCTGTTTTTTCCCTTGTATCATGTTGTTTAGTTTTGCATTGTAGATTTCAACAGGTTCGACAAGAATGGTTAGAAAGGAAATCATATTTATTTCATATTGGTCGATATGAGCGAATGAATTCATGCACGTTGCGGGTAGACCCGTGATAATGTTAGACGCAAGTAAATCTATTTTCGAACCATGTTTCTTGTGCTTTACTTAAGAAACGTTAGATTTATGTGAGACAACGGACATGATATGTCACGAGGGGGCAGTGGAGTTCAAGATTGTCAACAACAACCAAAAAGAAGAAGAAATTATGGTATTAAAAAATTCAGTGAAATGTATAGGAAGTGATCCTATCAGAACATATAAAATGGGCAAGAAAAGCACGCTGGCAATATCTTAATGAAATAATGCAAAAACAATGCAAGGCGACAAAAAGACATTACAGGGACAACAGGTCAAGAGAACGAGAGAACAATTAAACAAGATGACAATAGAGTAAAGATGAGACAATGGTCAGTATTGTTTCAGGAGAGAAACAATGAGACGCGGGGACCAGTTGATGACCAATAGGCAAATAGAAGTAGAGCATGTTTAGGACAAGGGAATAAAAAGGGGATGTAAGACAAGAGGACGAGAGGACGAGAGGACGACAGGACGAGAGGACGAGATGACGAGAGGATATCGGACCAAAAGAAACGATAGACCAAATGAATAGGATGACAAAAATATATATGAGCGAATCGGTGACAGTGACACGGCAATGAGCACGACGGAAGAACAATTGGACAATTACTCAAGGACAAGACAATATCAGGACAAGAAAAATAACAGAAGACTTCAAGAAGACACTATGCATTGGCAGGTCCATGCTTTCTCGGAAATGGGGGCCCGTCACCGAAGTATTGAGAGATACCGAAATATAGCGAAGCACGAGAAAGCATTTATATGTAACATAAGAAAGCATTATGCCAGACATAGGCGCGAAGCGCGCTTAATCCTTCCATCATGTTCCTTTATTGTCTAGAGGCAAAATTATGTTTGCAGGTAGTCTTTAATTTCAAATAAACTTTCAGAAGTATAGGGGCTGAGTATCTGGGCCCCCTCGGGGGAACCACCCCTGAGATGGTAAGGTATCAAAACATCACAAGAATGCGTGGGTAATAAACACAAACGACAACCATAGGGAACTGAAAATAATTAGCATGAAAAATGATATCATTCAGTTGCTACATAGCGTGCTGTCCGTATACTGCTTCGAATAAAAGGGACGCCAAGGTTTCCACAACGTTTTCATTATACTATTCAGTTTCACACCCTGTTCAAGTCAACTAATCATTAGCGTAAGGTTTGTAGCAATTGTCTCCATGCAGACTATAAGATGGATGCAAGTATTTGCAGCATTTGGTAATAAATCAATGGAGTATTCACAGCCAAATCGACTTAACTTCAACGCTCGTGAAATAAATAATTAGATATCGATACTTCTGGACGACACAATCTATGAAATCATTCAATGAAGTTTAATGAAGTGAATGGAAACATCTCCGCTAAGCTTGCTACAGGGATAACTATATTTAACCTGGCAAAGTATCATTACACAGTACCCGTGACGTGTAGGTATATGTATATGCACATATATATTTATATATCTACATATAACTATCTACATATAACTATCTACATATAACTATATATAACTATATGTAACTATATATATATATATATATAAATATATATATATATATATATAAATATATATATAAATATATATATAAATATATATATATATATATATAACAGTTTAACAGTTTTTCCGTTATTCCTATATATATATATATATATATATATATATATATATATATATATATATATATATATATATATATATATATATATAAAGTTATATATGTAGTTATATAGGTCAATTATATATATATAGTTATGAGTATAGAGAAAAGATAAGAAATATGACTGATATACCCAGTATGCCCCTTTAATAATTCAAGTAAAGCAAGTCTGTGACTCTTATGCCAATTAAATGAAATCGTACATAGCACAATTAAGTAAACATACTCTTCGTTGGTGCCTCGCGTGTCTCGTCGTGTCATTACCATCTATTTGTCATCATAACACTTTCTCCTTTTTATTCTAACAACTTATCATGTTTTCTCTTTACATAAAGCTCGATTCAACTCACCCCCTGGTGCATTTCCCTCTATTCTGTTTAGGTTGCGATAGGTAAAAACCAACAAGGGAAAGATAAAGTGATAGTTTAAAAAAGTGTTTTTGCAAGTTTAGTTTTATAGATTAACGATGCGTTTTAGTTTGAATAATGTGTAAGTTATACCGTATGGCTCAACTAAAGGTCAATGTTAACGCATCCATTTAAAGTTGAATAAAGAGGAACTGGTAGGCGTCACTACAATTTCCAAAAGTACTTAAGGCTGGTCAATTAGCGCATTACATAGACGTTGCTTAAGAGATTATATCAAGCTTTAGTAATTCAATAAAATGCGTCAAACATTCTGACATCATTGTACAACATTAACGTACAGAAATTGCATGGGCAGGAAGCACTATATGTACCCAGAACGAGTATATATCTATAGCACGGACAATAGACCTTCATATATAACTATCGTACATCCATCAACGGGAAGAACAGGGCAAAGCACGGGGGGGGGGGGGGGAGAATATGTTCACCAATTTAAAATTGTGACACGAATGTCACCCCCTCCTGCATGCCGATAAGTTTAAGCCAAAATTCAAGCGTTTCTGAGATGTTGCTTTCTATTTTTGACATGCTGATATTGAATTATGTCATGTTGATGTTATTTCTGATTTATTGATATTGAAACATAACATATTGACTTTAATACTCGAATTCTAATGTTAACTTGTCACTGACATACTGATGTTGTAACTCTGTTGTACACGTAATAATAATCAGGCAGTTAATTTTACCAAGCTTAAAGCAACCACGAATGTGGAAGAAGCCCACAACTGTCCCGTTGCATGGCTCCCAACTCAAATTTGAAATCTTTTCAGTTTAGAAAGTCATGTCAGATGGGAAAACTGTACATTACTCTTGGATGAAAAGCCCAACTTAATATGACCCGGCCGGGTATCGAATCCCGGACCTCCCGATTGCTAAGTCTCATTGCTTTAAATGCCACCGCCTTTATCCACTCGGCCACATCACCGGTGAACATTGCTTATAACAATAGCAAAACTGAGATATAAACACACAAAAATAAAACTGACATTTGACTAAGAAAATAAAAGTGGCCTTCCCGTACAGGCACAGAGGACAACACATCTGTCAAACTGAACATTGAAGCAAATCCGACATTTATGCGCTGACTCAGATTAAGAAAGAAATTACAAAACTGAATTTGAAAGATGTATCGTCGTTATTTAGTGCGGGAGAGTAGAGAGTGGATGTGGTTTTGAAAATACTTACTTTGACAACTGACGAAATCCTCGAACAAACTATATGTCAAGAGCATTCGAGAGCTGTGTTTCCTACGCTTTCCTTCTACAAGTATAGAACCCCTCTCCCACCCCTCCCCTCCCACCCCCACATAATTGGACGGGAAAGATAATGGTCAATTAATATTAACACATAAGTGAAGGTTCTTATATCAATTCAATTCATAAAATACCAATCACAGAACGACAATTTGTTGTCTAAAGGCCTTGCGACACATTGTTAATACACAAATGGAAGCGGTTTAGTAAAGGAAGGCATTGTACAAACACCGTCGTGTAAATTATACCCTTGACTTGTATACTCCTAGTGTTTTTCAAATTATTTCTTTGTAAATATTTTATCGATCTTAACGCCTGTAAATCTACGAAAGTGTTTGTAAAGAAATGTCACACAGCTAGTCTCGTGAAAATTCAATTTCCAATAAATAGCCGTTGCTTATATTTCGCCTTGAAAGATGTCAATCAGAATAGGTCTTGATAAAGACATTTTTTGTAAAATAAAACTTTATTTTATTTTCTTAATTACTTATTACACATTTTAGAAAACTAAACATAACTTTTAATTTCTTTATACATCCCTTCTCTTGTTAGCATCTTACATGCCGATATTACTGTATTAAGATAAAGTAAAATTTGTTAACCTTGTAGAAATAAATTTACATTTGGTGGTAGTTGCATATGTAACATCTGTGGCAATACGTACATGTACATATAGGAAGACAATGCCGGGAATGGAGTGAATGGAATGGAGGGAATGGAATAGCGTGAATGGAATGGAGTGAATGGAATGGAGTGAAGGGAATGGAGTGAATGGAATATAGTGAAGGGAATGGAGTGAATGGAATGGAATAGAGTGAAGGGAATGGGGTGAATGGAATGGAGTGAATGGAATGGAGGGAATGGAATAGCGTGAATGGAATGGAGTGAATGGAATGGAGTGAAGGGAATGGAGTGAATGGAATGGAGTGAAGAGAATGGAATACAGTGAATGGAATGGAGTGAATGGAATGAAGTGAAGGGTATGGAGTGAATGTAATGGAGTGAATGGAATGGTATGGAGTGAAGGGAATGGAGTGAATGGAATGGAGTGAATGGAATGGAGTGAAGGGAATTGAGGGAATGGAATGGAGTGAAGGGAATGGCACGATGGGAGGGAATAAAGTGTGAGGAATGAAGCGAAGGGAGTGAAGGGAACAGAGTGAGGGAAAGGAGAGGATGAGGATTGGGGTCAATGAAAAGTGAGCTGTAAAGGGAGTGAATAGAATGGGATTCAACAGAAGCAACCGGTCCAGTGTATTGAATAAAGAGTCAATTCATTTAATGAATTAAAATTGAAAAGTTAGGTTGAAGAACTGAATAAACAGGAAGATAAGGAAACATTCGAAAGACATATAAGCATTTATATAAAAGTAAAAATTAAAGAAGAAGTGAATGCCCGCTGAGATACAGTCACAGCGGGAAACATCTATTTGTTTCTGATTTTCAGTGGTTCGTCACATGACCTTATGGGTTCAAGAGAAGTTAAGGAGTGGATTGAAAATGCCTGCAGAAAGTCATGAAAGTTTAAGGTACAAACAAGAAACAATGTGAAGGATTTATACCCCGTTCAATCTAAAACAGCAATCTCCACAAAAACCTTCCCAACACCAACAAAGCTCATACGTGGTGTTTTTCTCTCTTGTTATTACTAAATTAACATTTCGCACGGATTGACATTTTTATGTCGCTGTAATATGTGTTGCAACATTCTTACTAATCTGCTTGTCATCTTATTTTTAGAACTTATAGTAAACTTGGATTGACTCGAAAGAAGCCAAAAAAAAAACAAGGTGATAGGTAGTTTGTGTCAGGTTTCATGTCGGTGCCAGTTCCAATGGAATAAACAGGACGCGACAGCATGATTAATTTGAACTGTCTCTCGTCTCTTCGATCGGTGACGTCACTTAGTTACCTTTGTCTCATTGGTGTAACAATCCTTTTTTTCTTTCTTTCTTTTTTACCTATACCAAGTTCTACCTACATCTGACGTCATTAGCATCATTTCATTGATATCAAGGCATTTAACAAGCCTTTATGGAATCCGATAAAAAGTTATTAAAAACTTTTCGATAAGGAAATGGCTTTAATTTGTTACTTTTGGACGTATGTAACATCTATATTTAGAAACGTTTTGCGTTAATGATGTTAGGCGATGCCTTGTGTACTGTGAAGGGAAAATATAAAGCACGTAAGACCTTGCTCTTGGTCTTATACAGAAACCTATGAGGGCATGGGATTTGGAGGTGTCGGGTTGGGTGGGGTGGGGGGGGGGGGTAAGGAGCACAAGGAATACGCTTGGATTATGAAGAGGGCGTGTACAGCATGTCCAGTTAAAAATAAAATTCATCATTAATTTAAATGGAAAATAAGTATGTACAATTGTAAAAGATGCTTACAATATTCCTTGTCGAAAACAGTCTTAAACAAAGATCATTAAATATTTTCTTTATTCCCTATTACTGGAATTTGATTAAGGTGATCAGAATACAACATGAATACAACATACTTTGATTTGAAAACTAAACAAAAAACCCAAAAGAACACAGTTTCTAAGACAAATCCGGCCTCTGCCTCATTTATACAGTTCGACCGTTCTCTATCCATCAGGGAACCTATTAGCACCAAACAGGAAACATGAAGGGTTATACCTCGGTGGTCGATTTTATACATCCAAGCTGTATGACCGTGAGCTAGATTTCATTTATATATAGCCTAAATCTAGAATGTGATATTAGCAACCCCGGTGCGTATACAGAAGGCACCCGTCTTTCTAGATAATATGGTGTGAATTTGCCGAGTAATCCAATTTATTAAATATCGATCTTCCCCTTCTAGATCCCTGTATGATCAATGAGAAAATTCATTAACATGATGCCAAAATATTGGCACGCACAAGATAAAATACGTGTCTCGATCCTTATCTTGTTCCCCAAAATAGGTTTAGCGTTGTATTGTTACAGATGTTTTCTGAAAGGAGGGAAAATGACAAAAAAAGCTAGCAAGAATGAAATTTTCATGATGCATGAGACCATCGGTTAACTTATAGTCGTTTGGGCGTAAGGTGTTAGTTAGTACATTGTTGGTGAAGAGTTGTACTGTGCAAAGAAAAAAGGGGCAGTTGATCCTGTAGAAAAATAATCAATCAATTATAAATATGTAGGAAGTATTTTTTTTCATCTAATACTGTGGCTTCCCTTTGTAGTTACTCTCAATCAATCGCTCATGTGCATTGTTAATCTAAAGAAAATTGATGGACCATTGATTATATATATATATATATATATATATATATATCAAAAATTTATCAAATATATATATATATATATATATATATATATGTATATATATATATATATATATATATATATATATATATATATATATTTGATAAATGTTATGAGGTGTGTAGTACATGCAACCAATGCTGCATTTTGTGAAAAGTTGTATGCAACCGGCAATAGTGGGTATGCGTGTTCGTGTTCATGTATCGCTTATAATGCTGGACCCTGATAGTGTTACGGTATATTATTGAACCGATCATCATGCTTATATACATATCGTATCCTATCACTGTAGTTAATCTATCTTACTCTCTGAACCAAAAATAAGTTGGACAGAAAAGAAAATATAAATCAGAAAAAGAAACAGACCAAAATCGAGCTAGTTATAAATAGATCATGGTTATATCAGTTTATTGAAACACAATCAACTGATTTACAACATTATTCGGAGTTTCACTTCCAAGCTATAGCAGTCACCTGCCACTTATTTGCATTTTGCCGTTATCGAAGACACTTTATCAGCATTGCTCCTATTAATTGGTTTTGTGACGACATTTTGAGCTGTAAGTGTTCGCGTCCCCTGCAGCACGAAAACTCTTTCAATGGAACAAAAGTACAGAAACGACCTTTTAGAGGGCTCTTACCTTGTCATGCAGTTATTTGGCTATAAAGTACATTCGCTTATTCGCTTATATCCCTAAAATTGTCTTCTTACGAATGAAATAAAAATCTAGTTAATATAGAAACTATTTATGTCCTACATAGAGACCTGGTTTATTGTATAAGACAGGTTTTGCTAATGAAAACGACAAGGTTAAAGTTTCGAACAGGCCGTGTACAGCAAAATAAAAAATAATAAAACAAACCCAATCTGAATCGGTAATAATGCATGAGTTAGATTCATCACAGACCAACCAAGCCAACGATAATCTTTTTTTTTGCCTGATTTCAAACCACGCTAGGCTTGAGACTATCTATCCCATCATTACATTCTGTTCCACACAGTTAGCACATGACATAATAGCTGTTTACGTCTTACCACTGAACACGACATCTCTATGCATAGGAATAGCAGTTCCATTTTTAGGGATAGTCATGTCATGTATTAGCCCTAATCATCGTCCCAAGGTTCGCGTCATAACACCGCCATGCTTCCTTGAAAATGCTTTCGTCTGTTTGCATGGCAGATATGACTATACCATAGGCTATACACTTGTCGCATCACCGCGTGTGTTGAATTTAGCCTACATGTGGTTACATCGCATTGCGCGCTATAAGTGTGTATGCTTTATGCGCAGACGGTATTAGCAACCCCAAACGACCAATGGTTCACGAGGGACCTAGTTAGGACACTCTTTTTTCTATACTGTACTTATATCCCGCGTGGAAGCACTCGTACTGATAGTATGCATGGGCAGTATGAATATCATGTCTCTTTAAATATAATTTTGGAACTGTTCATGCTTTCAGTACAATTGCTTTAAGTAGGAGGACAGTATATATGCATGTCACATTAGAGGATTGTGCTAACTGGCTGACAGCAGCCATTTATATATAAATATTCATAAGCTTGACTAGTTATTGACAGCTTAGATGGTGTTACAAAAATTCAGGCGACTCTTCCATTGAGACCAATTATTGATAGGACAGACATATAATGCCAACTTCTGTTCTGTAAGGAAAATCAGGGAAAAATTAATAATTAGATGCGAATCCTGTATGTATGAACTAGCTATTTACATATACGTACGGAAACGTATCAGGGACGGGTTGTGTTTGATTTTCCACTAATTAAGCGAAATATCTATCAATTGAATACAAATCATTCTTCCTGTCTGGTAGGTTTTATATTTCAGGCATCTATAATATTTGATTCGTGAATCTGAAAACAAAAGTCTTCATGTTGTATATTCAATTATATAACACAAAGTAAGGTCTTACATACTCGTCAGACAAATGGCCATCCATATTATAATGTCGGACAGAAACTGGTATGTTATGTTGACGACATCTCAACCAATAGGCCTATATAGATCCAAGCCTCTCTGCCGCCGTGACGTCCTATACCTGACAGACTATAACCATGCCGCCTATAGTAATTCTAAATATTGCCTAATTTTGCGTTAATTAGTTCTAAATTCTATCTAATAGGAAGATGACGTTACATGTTGCCACTATGAACTACATAGTTTGATGCGACGGGAGTTCGATACCACACCATCGCATTTTCTTTAATTAATTGGTAAGTTAAGAATGATGAGCTTTTCTTCATCTAAAAGATGCGGTTTAATATTTCAAGGATTAGGGAGATTAGGCACTTTATGGGAAAGTGAAATGCTCACGGGCTTAAATGTTTATAGGTTATCGATGCGGTTAGTTTCCGCGAGGATGTAAAGTTATTAAAACACAAAAAAAAAACAATATGCAGCATGTGTTTATTGGAACATGATTAGCTGTACGTCTTAATTGACAAGTTAATGAGATCTAAGAGTGACATAAAGAGGAAGGATACAGTCTATCGACAGACAAGGTCCATAATAAACTGTTGATAAAATGTAGAAAATAAACAACCATATCAGATTGCACGCTTGTACCATTTCTAGTGGAATAACTCATGGAGAATCCGTCGCAGGTTTATAACCTCATTGTAGTTCTAAAAAAAAAAGCAGTTAAATAAAATTGTTGTTCAATTCCTATTCTATATTGCTGCACTAGTTTTTGTTCTTACATAGCCTATAAACATCCACTTTATTGTTATGTAAGGTTTCATGCATGAAGTTATTTCCTTTAGCTCAAGGTACATTCTATATAAGCTGCTAATGCATGAATCGAGTTAATTAACTATGACGAGACACTTTTGTTTAGCTTGTATGGAACGCCAAAAGAAAGACTCATTAAGGAAGACATTGTCTCGTTATGATGGGATATACCCTCGTTTTCAAAAGGCATGTCCAAAGTTTAAAGCAAAATATGGCGACGTAACGTTAATAAAGACAGTAGTTGGTCGCTGATATATACACAATGACTCGTAATATAGGCCTATTTCTTTATATATTTGTTTTGTATCTTTAGCTGTACGTATAACACAAAATACCAAAAGCGATCAACATATTTTTCTTTTTCAATACCGAGTACGTTTGATTATAAAAGAGCTACCACGGATCGTTTAGAGTTCAAACTACGTATACGTTTGGAGATCTAATAGTGGTTGTAGTTGTTTTTACACCCATGTTATACACATGGGAATAACAAAATAAGTCAGCATGAACAATAAGAACGGAAACGTTCGGACAGATTTAAAATCTTCTATCCATTTTAAAGCTTTAAATTCCCCACATCTGGACACATTTTTGTCAGTCGAAACGGCAGATTGTGCCAAAAGTTTGCAGTGCGCAGCAATAACATAGACCTAAAGCATCGCATTTACATCAAACTGCCAAAAATATCGAAACCGGATGATAAATTAATTGGCAATAAGATTTCAGAGCATTTGAAGGTTTAAAATGCCGTTTATATTTAACTTTGATATAAAAGTATATGGTATAGCTATATGTTATAAGACTGTGTCTGTAATGTCGTTGACATATAGCTATGCCAGGGGATCTATCACACTTAATTCTAATTACCAATTTGACACTTGAAGGTTTCACAAAACGCCCGCTAAATCTATTGTAGAAATATCGTTATATTATATTGCCTGCCGTGTTTTGTATCGTATTTTCGGTATAGAAACCTTCACAGGGGCAAAAATGCAGTCGGTTTAGCATCGAGCATCCCCCCCCCCCACACGTAACTGCCCCCTCCCGTTTTTATCAATCACTAAAGATTGCAATTCTATGACTAAGCTCGACCCCATCTTACATCCTAATTTGGTCAGATAAAAAATACACCCATAGTTAACATGACAACTTTTCCATATGACACTTCTCCAACACTCTAACATGTGTGTATATGTATATGTATATGAATATATATATATATATATATATATATATATATATGAATATGAATATATATATATATATATATATATATATATATATATGAATATATATATATATATACATATATATTTATATAAATATATATAAATATATATATATAAATATATATATATGAATATATATATATGAATATATATATGAATATGAATATATATATAAAAACATATAAATATATATATATATATATATATATATATATAAATATATATATTATTCATTTGCCTAAGTCGTAAACTTCCATTTCATTTAACAGAGTTCTGTTCAAAGTATCTCTAAGAGATCCGGTTTTACGGTTCACAAATGATTTCGAGTTGGTTAGCATCATGATTGATCTCAAGAGTAAGGCAAAGTGTCACCAACATATATAGGACTAGCATTTTTCGATACACGTGACAAAGCCTATACAGTGGAATGACGACCTTCCTTACTGGTTTTGAACCTCCGGACAGACAATCAGTGTCCATATAGCCTAGTTGGTTCGGGTGGTGCACATTTAAAGCGGGAGACCCGGGTTCGAATCCCGATGGAGGCTGGAAGTTTTTTCACTGTTCTGGATTTGCCAACTCATTGCCATTGATTGTTCAGTATTTTTTTTCCATATTGAAAATAAGCGTAACAATGCACTGCATGGACCTGCTTTATATTGACCCAACACAATGTTAAACGATGTGTCCTATATTATGTTGAACATCTATGTAAAAGGTTTATGCACCCGGGAAGTCACTGCAGCTAACGGTGAAACTCCAAGCAAACATTAGGATTAAGTATACTTGAAATAAATCATGTTTGTAATTGAAATCACTCACATTTAGCAATCACGCTCTTATGTTTGGTAACATACAGACCGCCACCCCAGGTCTTTTTTTTAATGATTTAGAATTCTGTAGCTAAAGTCAAGACTTCCATGGATCGGCAAAATGATGTCCTTCTACTCGCTTATTGACATAACCTAAATAGTCTTTAATGAATTCACTTGAGATTACACAAAATTTAGCAAACATTTTCAAATGTCACTCCAGGGTTTCTATTGAATCTGTAGTCTTCATTACGTCAACTTTGTATCCTTCGGTGGAACGTTGCATGAATTCTTCCAAGCGTATTGACAATTGGAAACGTTTCATTTTTTTTTTTACAGAAGAGGCAACGTACGTCCTTCCATGCGTTTATTATAAATGTAGTCAGATGAGAGAAAACTAACAATATCACTGTCTAAAAAAGCCAAAATGTCCACAATGTAGTGTTGCGGCAGCGTATATATATAACGATAACGTGCACAGGGTTTCACAAGGCGGGAGAGTGGGATGTGGTTGGGTGTGGAGGGGGGGGGGGGAGCGGTTGGGGGATTTTAAAATTGACCCCAACTGATCTTGATATATGGGCATAAACCTTTTATAGACGGGGTATAGGTAGATAATAACAAATTAACAAATGATGGGTGCGGTTGTAAAGGTCGTTGAATACGATTTTCCAGTAAGCGGGTCTTGGGGGGGGGGGGGGTACCTTCCCAGGTAAAAATTAAAAGTTTAGATGTCAAATGGTGCATTCTGAGACATATTTATACAACAAATTAGCTCCACAATTAAGTTTAAACGCAAGTTTGTGCTGGTAGGGTAAACACTATTGAATTGTGAAGCCTCCGACTGAACGCCCCCTCCCCTCCACTTACCATGTACCTTCCCCTTACTCTTTGCAAACTCCACTGCTATATAAACGCAAGAACTGAACGATCTCATATATAAATGTTTAGAGAGAGTCTTAAAATAATTAAATTTCTTTAATTAACATTTTTTGTTGAAATAAGATTGTTGTTTTTAAGTTTGTTCTTTCGTTGACTCAGTGATTGTTCATAAGAAAACGGGTAAACATGAAATTTCTTTCGAGATGTTTTTGGAAGATTACATGTAGAGTAGTTAAGAGATTTGGAAGTGAAAGGAATGTACAGTGATACTTCTATTGTTCAAGTTTCATTTCATTATTTCAAAACATAATTCAGTCTTCTAGATTGCAGTCAGCCCCACTTATTAATTTCGCGAAGTTAATGACGTCTTCACATACCCCAACCTCCACATTTAATTTTCATTTTGCTAATTGACACGCGCGTAGACAGTGTAAATTTTGACCTATTTCAACGCATAGAGTTAACGTTAAAGTCTGATGGTGAAATTAGTCGCTATTGTAAGGACAAAAGATGCACATACATGTATCTACTAAGAATATATTTCAGAGAAATTTTAATGTTCTGTTAATTTTCTTATTTTGCTAAACTTGAAGAAATAAGGAACTGAACTTTTTAAACATTTCAAAGGGTTTCGATTTGAGAAGCGAAAAAGAAGTGGAGATCATTCCGTTATTGAAGCCAATTTTTTTTTTAATATAATAGTAGTTTTGTTAACATTTAAACAGATTAAATCATAGCCTTCGAGTTGCTGCAGGTGTAATTGAACTTAAACCCCGTCTTCGCAGTGCGGATATTTCTCATTTTACTGATATAAATGGTCACTTTAAGGTTAACTAACTTTAAGGTTATACCACCAGTGGGATTTTTTGTTTCTATAATTACAGGTTCACTGCGAGAAGGAAACGTTGAGTATTCTATAACCAATTATCATTAATATATTTGAGTACCGGGTAATTAGTCATACCATGTTATTAGCATTTTAGATTATATTGTATATGCTAAACTATATTTTATTCGTACAAATTGGTTTGTCGCATTGGTTAATATAGAATTGCCTAAATGTTTCTTTTTTTACGATTGGGTGAAATGATTTGATTTGACGTATCTTGAGAACGATAATCGTGAATAGTTACACGATGTTTGTTTAAATTTATTCATTACTATATATATTTGGTCTGTACAATTAATACGAAACCAAAACGTCACATCTCATTTGCATATTTAAAATAAAACCCGGAATGTTTAAGTCGGACGTTTCTTCATACCATATCTGATATAATGTAATATCTCATATTAATATCTAAGAAACTAACCCTGGAGTTCTCAAACGACGGCCCTCGAGCCAATATCAGCCCGCAAAAATTCAATCCGGTCCGCAAAAATCCAATGGACCCACCGTCATGTATAAATTCAGTATATACGCACCTTTAAGGCCTTATAGGCTTAATGACTCTAATCTGCCTAAATTACAATTTGGTCAATCCAGTAAAACAAAAAGTTGAGATTTTGATCATCTCTGGCCCGTTGGTCCAACCAATAATTTCCTTTGGCCCTCGTAGAGTATTAACTGAGAAGCCCTCTTACAGACTAGTTTATTTCTACGTTATGTAGCACTGACTGCTTAACACGTTTACAAACCTACTTTAAACAGCAGGGTAAAACAAAATTATACTAATTATAAAAGTTAGCATACACAACGATAATTGGAAACAAATATAAGGCCTTCAATGAAAAAACCAGCTGGGACGTAAACAATGTCACTGAGGAGTTTTCATCAAACTTATTTTTGCGATAAAATCGGCAGAGGAGAACTATAATACTTAACTGTGATTAGGCATAATACAAATACTAACTACATAATTATATATGTGTATTGTATAATAAGTAGGACGGAATCCAGTCAATTAGACGTAAGCATATGAAAACGTATTATAAATTATACACTCAATAATGATTGTAAAATTTTCGCAATTTTCTCTCAGTTTTTAATATCCCCCATTCTGGTAAATTATTTCTAAATTAAATATTCTCTAGCGTACAATTACTAGGTTTTACTAATCCTGTTTCAGTTTACTACAGATACATAAATAACCTATACCCTTATCCTTATTGTTGCAAATCAATGAATAAAAGTGTCCCCCCCCCCTCTCCTATGCTAAAAAAAAAATGAGTAAGAGAAAACAATATATCTGTTTCTTTTCGAGAGAAAGAAAAAAGCCCCAGATGTATTGTCAAAAGCTCGGCCATACAATAGACAGACATTAAATAAACGTAATGTTATCGACATAACTCTTAGAACTTACCTTTCATTGTAATTTTAGAAACGGAATCAAAACTCATGGTGATAATTTTCGTCGTTGTTTGCGGCACGAAAAAGAAAAAGTGTACTTCCGAAAACTATCCTCGAACACTCCAAGAGAAACTTTGTGCACCCTCGACACACACACGCTCGTTTATCCTGTCTTGCTTGCTTTCTTCCTCTTACTCTTGGTTTTGGTGTTTTAATTGCAATTTGAAACGAAGCAAACGATGTTAAAAACAGTGATTCTCCTGTGTTACCGGTCGCGGTTACTTACAATTCAGAACTGAAACTTAACCGAACTTATATATATCTATATATATACATACACGTAGAGATAAATTAAGTTGAAAACATCCTAATCAGAGATACCTCATTTGTGATTTGCAAGAGCGGAATATTAAATGCAGCACCTCTTCTCCATTCACCACATTTTCATCCCCGACAAGTCCAAATGAAATGACGTCATTCACATGCTGGTGTCACGTGGTTGCGAACTGTTCAATGAATGAGCTTGAAACTTTTTTACTTGGAAAGTGTCTTACACGTATATACTTTCTTATTATTGCACTGATCGCTTCCGTTTTGTTTATTAATTTGTAATGTTAGAAACATTTTCTTTTCTTTGTATATCACAATTTAACTGGCCTGTCTTCATACCTTACTTAAAAAATTGTCGTTTGTGAAAAAAAAAAAAAATCTCAATAATTAAACAAGAGAAAAAAAAGTAGATAAAGCAGTTTGATATAGGATGTGAAGAGGGGGGCGGATGGGGTTTATAAAAGGAAATTGTAAAGGAAAGGAAACTGGGTTGAATTAATTCATGTGAGAGAAACGTCTCAGCAAAGACCTCATTAACATGTACAGTCTCTGGTGACGCAGGTGTTATCCGTATGAACGTGTACATATTGTAAATGGCTGCGGCTCTATTTGGCCTTTAGTCGTTTTTCACTTGTTTATCACCGAAGAAGATTGAGCAGTGCTGGAGGCCACGGCAAAATTTTGACTGCAATCGGATTATTTGTAAGTATATCTGGACTCCAAAAACAAAAGAGAAAAAAATATTGATAGAGAGTTTTCCTTATTTTTATTTTTGTCTTGACACTTTTTTTCTCTATCGGTTTCAAACGAATGAGTTGATATAGCAACAAACGAAATGAGATGAAGAATTCAACACATCGATCCAGCGAGTGATCGTTCAATACAAGAGATGTCGCTCTTTATGTTAATATTTTAAAACGGTGAAATTTTACACTTTGGGTCTAACAAGTAGATGGAAATGGTTATAGTCAACAGTGCCGTACTTTATGCTTTCAGTTTTGTTATACGGATGATTGCAGTGGGCTTGACTGACGTCTATACAAACAAGATCAAAACCAAAGGAACAGAAGAGAATATGAAAAAATGGAAACATAGGGGGAGAAAACTGGGCCAAAGGGGGGCAAAGGAACGGGAAGAGAAGATGGCAGAGAATTGGGGTGGGTGGGGGGGGGATGAGGGGATAAAATACAGTAGAGAAAGAAACAAAAGGAATGAAAAAATATGGAACGAAAAAAATGCATAGTTTTGTGACGAAACTTTTGCGCCTTGTATAACAGGCCATAACGAAAGAAAAAACAGAAATGGGCAAAATCAGGGGACACGAAATGGAAAGCGGTGTGGAAAAGAGATGGGAATAGAAAAGAAAGGGGGCAAAGAGAAAGAACGGAGAACAAAAAGAGAAGGAAGGGGAAACAAATGAAACGGGTAAAAGAAAGGGGAAGGGGTTTAACCTTTTGAAAATAAGCTTCGCATTTCAAAATTCATCTCATCGGATTTTCGCGACAAGTCATTCATTCGTGGATTTATTTCAAGAGCCCTTGACACAAAATGTGACTCCCGATGTTTGAAGCAGCATGTGTGCATTAGTTTTACATCTGTGCATCAGTTCAGTATATTACATGTACAATTGTGGTAAAGTTATTAACGTCGTATTCAAGTTTGATCAAATCAATTGTGCATATTTGATTATCATTCTGGTTACCATCAATTAGGAGAGTTATTAGAAACTAAGTCACCTTTGGGATTGTAGGGAATATTTACTAAAATACTGTAAAGGGACAGATGTTATAAAGATCACAGCTTCAATTCAAAATATTCCTTAGCTGCTCATCGTGACCAATGTATAAGTAAATGCGATGAACCAAACCAGTTAACGCATTATATGCGACCTTCTCTTACATACATCTATAAGAAGCATCGTATCGTGTATAGTACTGCTTAGCTTTATGACGAATCTTGTTGCGCCTTGTATAACAGTTTAGGGTATAGGCGCATGCGCAAAGTGCTGGATGCAGTCACTGAGCAAACTTTCTGCGGTCCAGCTGAGATGATATTAAAACCCTATTAATGCGCTCCGCCGAACCGTGTTGACACGAAAAACATCGAATATGTATACTTTCCGAGATTTTTGTATACAGGTCTATTCCTTACTTTTGATATAATATTTCACCATAACAGATGAGCACAATGCGCATGTAGGATTTTTTGACATTTTGTTTGACCATATATAATGTTAAATTCCCGTAAAATTTCATGTTGTGTCCCGCGAACTGGGTATACAATTTCACAAAGTCCTGTTAGATCCATTCCGTGCCCATCCCTGATTTAGGGCTATAATTGTAACGGTTTAAGATAAACTTGATTATTTTTATTGGAATCGACAAATCCCCATCGCCCCCCCCCTTAGTAAAGGGCTATACTAGGACCAACGCACGAACAGTTACGACCATCGAAGTGCCCTATAGTGTGGTTGGTGCGGGCTTCAATTTAGAGTCGATGAAGCAAAATAATTTGAAAAAAAAGAAGATTTAGATCGGGCCCTTTTTCTCACTCTTAAGATGATTACTAAACATAGCCAGTTCTGTCAAAAATCCGTAGTCTTATACCTTTATGGTTCTAGACAGAATTTTGGTCTTAATATGTCATAGCCGAAGAAAAAGATAGGTGTAAATGGATGGCTTCAGTGCAGATTCCAGTATCCATTGCTCCATAAAAATCTATTTAGAAGATATTAAATGAAGAAACATGTATGCTAGAAGTGCCAAAGAGCAACGTTAGAGGTGTTTTAGAATCATATTCGTCCTTCACAAACCCCCTTTCTGCAGAAATTCGTCAAAACCAGAGGCCCCCAGCTGCAGAGGAGTGTTCCAAGTAGCAATTTATGTCACGAGTGGATCTTTTATTATCTCTAAAAATGTCCCAAAATCTTATAAAATTTATGTTGTTTTCGTTATTCAAGACGGCCACCGCCAGATAGATTGTCAACTTATACGAAAAGCGTGTGTTATCATCGCTGCCCATTTTTGTGATAGAATTAAATTTCCATATAAACCATTTTAGACCCATCATACTCGAACGATGTGACTTTTATGGCACGCCGTTTTTCATGTCGTGAAATTCACACTCTCGGTAAATATACACCTTAGGGATATTAAAGTCTGTAATAGCTTCAGGAAAACTCATTTCCAAAACTGCAACTAGGAAATGTGAGGCATTAAGTTCGTTGCGACCACTAGTGCACAACTTTGTTCATCGAATTGGATCAACTCCCTGCGAATGAAAGGCCTACCGACTATTTGCTTTGGTGAACCATAATGACAGACCCTTACAAAACCCTCACTACCCACACAGTATGCACTGCATGCGAGACACATGTTTCGAACAACAACGAATGGTAGCAATGTTTACTTATAGTCATAGGCATAAATTGAAGAGGCCATGTCCGATGGAATATTGCAGTTCCTTGGCATACATATGTTACAAGACAAGTAAATTTGCTATAGATATTTGCCAGCGAATATGTGGAGCGAAGAACAACTCTACCCCCACCCCCCACCTTACCCGCAATAAATGAACTATGTGACACCAATACACATCATATCAACGTCAAGATTTTAATGATTGTTGACAATATCTGAAACAAAACCGATTCCAAAATCATTTTCCTCCTGAAGGCATTATTTGCCCTTGAAATTAATATTTGTTCGTATTCAAATGATTGTGAATATACCGTGACAAAATGGAGCACCTTTCATTGTATCATTAGATAAAGTATGTGTGATAAGACTATTGGTAAAGATGCCAGCTAAATGAGACAACAACTGAACATGTACTTACCTCAGTTTTAAATCAATCTGGTCTACAAAATAGGCATCTTCATCTTATTCTATCTTGTTTCATTTGAAAATCGATGAAACTATTGCAAAGAATTTGTAACCACTATATTAAATTAGTGTCTTTTAATGTCTACTGAAACGTACACAGATTTGTATCCTATTTCCTTAGGAAATCATCTGAAAAATGTTCCTGCAACAAACTTGAACAACTTTAACTATATGTTTAGAATCAGTATACGTATTCTAAAGAGAAGGAGGTTTGTTTTAAAGGACACGTACGGTACTCATGAAAACAGTTTTGACCTTCTTTTGTTGAAAAGTTAATTGAATCAGGGAGTAGAAATTAAGGAGTCTGATATTATAATGCCCTGAATTGAATGCACGTCACAGCTGAGGATGAGAAGGTCTTAAATCGAGGCAGGAGCTGAGAGAAATTGGAGACTGGCCACGAGACTTACATGAAAAATACTTGTTTGTAACAATCTACTTATTTCTCCGTTTGTATTTTTTACATAATCAGCTGGTCATAGTTGTCAGGACCTGCCATGTTGCAAGAGAAAATTTCCTCGTAAAACGCTAGATAACGAAAGACTTCTCCAGAACTGGGAAAACGAAATTAACTCGTTGGAACGTTTCTGGTTAATATAGGTACTACACTAACTAGTCGTGCACGTTTGTATTCACAGTTACGTTGTACAAAATATCTATTTATTTTGGTAGTCATTATACAGCTAAAACAATTTAGTTTTGTTTAATCGACGGATTACGACACACTAGCAATTATTTTCATCAACCATAAACCGGACACAATGAAAGAAAGTAACAATAATAGTAATAATAATAATAATAATAACAATAGGTATGACATACCACCTAAATGTTTAGATTTGTAGAATTATTAGTTTTACAGTGGCATTGATGAAATGTTTCACGACAATGCGTCCGTTAAGTATACGCTAACTTTATAAAACAAAAGCAAATGATTTCTAACCAATATATATAATCTTTTCTAAGGTTAATCAGTTCCCATTATGTTGAATGCAATAACAGGAATGGAGAGTGAAGTCTTTCCACGTTCATAGCTTTATAGCATTATTTAAAATATTCTTGTCATCTGATGTGTCACTATATGCCGGTGCGGCCTGAGTGGCCCCACATCATTCAACCAAGTTTTTTTCTCCAACTGTATAGTTCAGATTTGCGTAACACATGAACCTCCGCTGACAATGCATACCCACTTATGGTGTTACGTGATGGATCATCTCCCAAATGAATGATCTTGGTAAGTCCTATGCACCTTTTAACCTCTCATACACTTATGCTAAACCTGTAAAATTCCAACCAACTGTGCATCTCAAATTTAAAAACGTCAGCTGATAATGCCCCCCCCCTCCCTCCCCCATTTATTCTCACGTGATTGACTATTTCTCAATTAATGTAAGGTGCATACCATGCTATTACCCTCGCCTACCCTTTTTTTCATATTGCTTTGATTCCATGCACTTCCAACGACTGCTGTAACCATTTTAAAAGAGCAAATTTATTTATCCAACTTTTCTTAGAAGTTCTGTGTTTGTGTCATCTGCTAACAATATGTCATGTAATATATTTACTTGCTTCCAATTTCTTCGAACTGTCATGACTACGTTTAAATGTTGACGAAAGCACACATTGCGACCTTATTATATATTAACAAAAACGGGAACAACATTGAGTGATGGGTTACGATACAGAACAATCACTTCAGGAAATTGTGGGTGGGTTAAATTGACCGTTTTACAATTTGAAAGCGATCTCATAAAATACCTAAATAATTACACTAGTGAAGACGGAAGTGAAAAAATGCATGGTGACTACTTGTATATTGGAATCATTTTTGAATTCAGTTGGAGAATAGACACAATGGTGAAGGTAGAGAGAGAAGGAGGGGAGGGGGGGGGGGGTGATAAGATAAAGGTCTTATAGTGTGTAGATGAGACCTGGCTCTGATTTGGTTTACCTTGTATGACGTGATACAGTACACAGTTGTATTGCGTAATATTACCGTAATATAACATCGATAGGCTATACAATTTGTAAGTGAAGGTAGAAGTCAAGTTTTGTTCCTGGCTCATACTGGATTCGTAGAGCGTTTACACTAAATGAATTTATTGGAACTTAGTATTCAGACTCCTTCTCTGTCCATATGTCTGGACATATAGTAAACAGCATCTTCGGACACACATATAGTATGGGATAACTGTTTTAAATCGGTAATGAAACCCTGATTTATTTATAAATATGTCAACTCAAAAACTCAACCAGTTGTAGATAAACACCTTCTGGAACCCCGCTTTGACCTTAATAAATTTTGCAGGAACAACCCGAAAATGGAAAGTTGGTATATCTTGCCTGGAAGTGTCGATGTGGGTATCTTAACACGGTATAGAGGTCCCTTAACCTAGGATACATTTGAGGCCCCTTGACCTATAGGAGACGCAAAGAGCCCCTTGGCCTTAGGGCCCAGAGGAATTTGTCTCATCTGTTTATTGGATAATCCGGTCCTGAACTCACGTCGTTCTAATGGATTTCGGAGACAGACTTACCTATACAGAGGTATACGTCACATATTGATAAAATTAACCTATACGGTCAATAAGAGTTTTAGGCGTTCTTAAGCCCTGAGTATCATTGTGCGAGACAAAAAAAAAGTTACTATGCAAGCCTGTCAGTTATATAGGTGTTGTTGCCGCAGTTATACAGAGTACGTAATTACTGCATAAAAGGAGACACGAATCCAACCATAAATCGTGAAAGTATAGTATATAATACATAGAAATGCTACTGATGATGGTATTGGTCAATAGCAGATCAAAGGACAAAAGAAATTTTTTTATTCGCTTGGGAGATGTTAAGGTTTTCGATATGTGGTTCAACATGCCAAACCAAAAACTAAATAGGATTTTCACAGAGCCAAGAAAATGCTGAAAATTTGAAGAAAGTTCTTTCTTCGTTACTTTGTCTTTTCCTTTTAAAAAAGGAGTTTTTTCTTCAACAAATAACTTTTGCCGATATAGAGAGGTTAATAGAACTATATTCAATATTTGTAAAGAATGATGAGACCAACAACTGAAAAAGGGAATTAAAAATTTATTTTCTCCTCTTGGGATATTATCACACCCCTCGGCATCAAATTCTGTATTTTTGTTTGAATTATTTTTTGTCTTGACTTTAAAGATAATTTTTTTAAAACACTGATGAAACAAAGTTTGCTCTAAGATGACTTTGGGTAGTGATGTTTACTGCAAACATCTCTGTCATAAGAAAAATTATAGGCTTATGTCTCTTTGGTAATGATTTATTTAAAGAAGAAAAAATGATAGTGATGATAATGATATGCATCTGTGATTGATCAGGTAAGATTGGGACAAAATAGAAAAAAATATCAACGGTTTCTACTATAATATAACACGATGTCCTGCTAAAAATGGATGTAAATCCTTGAAGAGATTCTACAACTGCAAATGGACTCTTTAAATTTTTCATTTTTCAACAACAATTAATTATTTCTAGATTTCATCGCACCTTAAATTTCCGATCTATAAACTGGCAGAGCCTAAAATCTTGTCCAGTGAAATTAAATGTCAAGGAGTAGTCATGTATTCAGTGAAAATTTCCGCTCAATAAAGAGAAATTGATTATATTTTTCTTTTTGAATTTCATACACATGAAACAACCGAGGTATCACATCATGTTCAATCAAAGCGTCATCTATTGAACACATATAATTATAGCATTCAACACATGGGCGTCAACAGGTGGGGGACGGGGGGGACATGTCCCCCCACTTTCAAAAGTGGAGGGGATATCATATCATTTGTCCCACCCACTTTTCAGAGTAGTTATTAAAAAAAATCACATGCATATGCGCGATTTTCTATTTAAGGTCAAGAAATCTGGACTCCCTGGGCCCCTGCTATCTATCACTTGCACCGTCATTTATCTCCCATTCTCCCAATATCCTAAATCTGCCCATTTAATTCGTTCGGGGGGGGGGAGACCATTCGAAAGTGTATTGAATCTTGCACACATGTTGTTTGTATGGGTTCCAAGGGATTAGGTAAGCCATACAGGTAGATGGTGATGAGTTACTCTGTTCATATCACTACCTCCAGTCCCTTGGACTGGACGGACGAATAGGGGTGTAGGGGAAGTAATTAAGGCTACATGTATTCGCCGGATATGGTAGATCTTTATTGTTGAGTGCCGGCTAGGCGCTACACACGCTCTGCGCGCGGTGCCTTTTTCTGATTATTATTATTAAAGTACCTGGGCACATAACAACTGACGTCTCGCACCTACATGCATGTATTATATATACCACTCCACTCATCCCGGAGGTGACGGCGCCACTTTTTCAATATTTCGTTTGAGATGGACGCTGTGTAATTCGTCTCCCTTGGTGTCAGAACGGCATCTTTCTACCAGTACTTTCTGTCGGAATTTAGTTTTGTGAGACAAAATTTCTCCTCACAGATCTAATTCTGATGTAACTAAAAACGACTCAGGAAGGCCGTCTCCTGCGATCTAGGGGGTCTTATGTACCCAAAATTTTCTGGTACGCTACGCGCCAACCAATGGTGGCGCTCCGCTTAGATGGTATAGTGTCCCCCTCACTTTCTGAAACCTGCTGACGCCCATGATTCAACATATAGTAATTATTTTATTATTCACTTTATAATTTATTTCGTATATTCAGGGTATACCTAAGTGATTTTTGAGAAGGGAGGGCACCCAAGGGCGGGGGGGGGGGGGGGCTAGGGGTTGTTGGTGCGGTCGGTGGTGTATTTACGGTATTTACTCAACAGTTCATGTTCATTACCTATAAAGTTTAGCTCAACATATGCCTTTCTCATTTTCCAAGTGGAACAGTTTGACAATGTTGTCTTTAAGTTCATGTCGTCCATCATGTTTAGCTGGCAGGAGGAAAAGAGACAAAACCAGCATTTATTCAAAAGAGGAAAACAGTCTGTTTTGATATAGCGGTGATCGAATCAATGACAATCTCTGTAAAACTGATATTTATGTTTGCCTTCAAAGTGTTAAAGCGGCCAAATCACTTAATGTCAATTTTCCCCTTCAGTTCCAAGAACTTGATATCAATTTAGCACGTCCTTCAAATGTTAACTTCATGTTATTGAACCAGCAATTTACATTGCTGGGAGAGAATTACGTAAGCCATAATTTAAATACAAAGAGATAATAAATATACAGTCTTTATAGAAGAGCACGTAAATGTAGGTTTGTAGATTATATTATATTATATATAGATAATATTATAATATCAAGTAACCTTTAATATTTGACAAGTCTGAACACAAGAATAAAGGATTCTGGAATATAGGGGGAGGATATTGGGTCGGGGGGGGGGTGGGGGATGGAAACGGGAGGGAGTGACTGACAGAGGATACGAGGGGCAGGAGCGATGGAGGCGGGAACTTGGGGGCGAAGAATGAGTAGAGAGGGGAGGGGGTGGGAGGTATATGGATTCAGTGCAGCTGAGGGGTTTGATATAAGGAACAACTGAGGATAGTTTGCTCATTCATATAGTCGAGAAGGTCAGAATCATTTCAAGCTTCATTATATTTTATACCAACTTTACTTGACTGGTGATCGAAAACAATTGTCATTATCATGTGCCTGTTACTCTTACAGACCTAGATATTAAGCCCAGGCTTGCCCTCATCAAGTAAAGCCTATTAGGTTTGGCCAGGTCGTGCATATCATGTTTATCCATAAAATATTCCCGACCATTGCGCAAAAAGATTTTTAAGTACAGATAACTATACGTTTCCTCGAAAAATGTTCTCGATATAAGTTTGGTTAAATCTTTCATTATAAAGAGTGTTAACACTCTTCAACCAGCGTATCAATTTAATCAGCACATCGTCAACAGTTAAAAATTGATATGTATATACCATCCGCGACATAGCCAGATACAAAATCAATTTGTACCAGACATTCGATATGAAATAAAATCATCGGACCAAAGAGGAATATTAAAGTAAATTTAAGAATAAAAAAAGAAAATGGGAAAATAGAGAGCATAAAACAGAGTTTGAGAAAAGGCAGATTACATATATGTTAGGTAGATTTAATTCAATTGAAATTAAAGCTTAAACAGACTGTAAATTGCAAAAGTTAGATTTGTAAGCAATGTTAAAACATGAGCCTCTACAACAACGGAAAGTACAGAAAGTTGATTAATATGAGTTTCTCAAAGAGTAAGTAACCACCATGTGACGTCTGTAATTCGCGACCATGCGATTAATAATTTGTATAATTTATCTTGCACCGGTGATGTGGTTATGTATAGCTATATACCTAAAATTACAAATATATTATACTGTGAACCTGTTCGTGACCCTGTAACCTACTCCGATATTAAGCAACTTGAAACTTAAAAGAGATACATCCTATACTGGTTTGTAAACAGCATGTGGTGTGCCTCAATCAACTTACACGCGAAACATGTTTAACTTACAAACATAGTAATCTATAGAATGCGATAGTTTTAAAGACGGTTGTCAGATTTCGAAATTATCGAGATCATTACATAATTAACGTAATGAGGTAAGTGAGAGAACATCAGGCGCCGAGATTGTAACTAAAAGCGGTTTCCAATATATATTACTATATACGGTATGTATGTATATACACATGCGAACTCAAGAAGCGGTTAAAAAACAAAACAAACGTGTATTAGGCCTATTTAAAAACAAAACAATTAGAAAAGTTTGATTGAAATTATCAGCAAAAACGTGCGATACCTTATGATTCATATAGAAGCGCTGTTTGGAATATTTCACGTAATACGTGATATAAATGATTTAAATTCATTTATGTTCCAAATATTGTCTCTATTTATAGTTTCAAGTTGCAAAAATAAACAAAAGTAAACATTTCATGCATGTTTGAAAACTATACGCGTTCTTAATGAAATAACCACGGCTATACACTTACATACATTAAGGAGTGATTTGAAGACAAAGACCAATTTTAGAGAAGCTAATCACACGTTTGGCCAAAGATATTCGGGAAATGAACTAACCTTTTTCTTCAATGATGAATGTTTATCGACGGGCCCAGAATAGAAGTCTGTCTTTGGAAGTTAAATTCATTTTGATATTCATCTCAACAAAATCCAAGTCAAACTGCAAGCAATGAATGAAACAAAAGATAATGAAAGAATTATTACCCTACATAACATTTGCATATTAATGAAGTATACGATTTAAATTCTCCAAGACTTGGAAACTATAAGAAAAGGAAGATTATGGTGGATAAGGAAACTTTTTAAGAAAAGTCACCCAGGAAAGAACATGGCACGCAAACCAAACAACTGATCCGCTCTCAGCCCCAGTCCCCTTGCATCAAGACTGTGACTGTGAGATCATCGTCAGGTGTGTATCACCATTCCCCTCGAAGGGCAACAGATACTACACATGATCTTAGCCAAAAGGCCGAGAAATGAGACCCATAGTTGGTTATTTAAAGCAGACTAAATCAGACTAATTAAATAAGACTAATTTTACTTCTTCAGTGTAAAGAATCCCCTATTTTCATACTACATATCCTGAATAGTTCAACCCGATTTTTGATAGAGATACCGTGTTCGTCCCAAAGCCCAGCAAAAAACTGATACATGGTTTATAACCATAAATTGTTTTTACTGATAACATAACTCGGGCGCCCTTTCATATATGTTAATGTAGGTAAATCTATCATGGTAATCAGACTGAAAATGAACCATTTGATCAGAAAAAAATGATCATCGTTGAATCTATCCATGTACAGCCTTCTTAAAAAAACTGATATGAACTGGATAAAATACCTCTTATTCGGATGTGAAGGATGATTTATACGTAGTAGTTATTGTTACGGTAAAGCATCTGATATCCATCGAGAGAGGATGGTATATTTAAATTTGGGTTGGATACGATTCTTTGTTGTGGAGTAAAAAAACAATTTAGATAGGATATAGGAAGGAAGTATTCAAATTAATTCAACTAAGAGAGATATAAAAGCAAAAAAATGCGGATCAATTTATCTGTCATAATAAATAACGTTGAAAACTAAAATGATCGGAAAATACAACTATAGTGTTCGTTAACTGTCAGACATCGGCGTCAATAACGTTGCCATAGCAACTAGCATTTTAAAATCATATTCCGGGACCTATATGCTTAACTGTTATTTTTCGAAGGAAGCTGTTAATTTTGTTTGCACTTTTCTTTCTTGAACCGCTCCACTTTCGGCTTCTTCTGGTGACATTTATCCTTATTTATTTATTTTTTGTCATTTTTTTTTGTGGGTGGCTTTGAAACGTATATGAATACGTTTAGCACTGTGTATACCATACATGACACCTTCAACAGTGTGTTTTAGCTTTCGGGGCATGAGTTGGGGACCCTTGTTTGGTCGGTTTTGAGGTGTAATATTACCATTATTCATTCTAAGTGATCGCAGCTGTCACACAAGCCTACGAATACAAATTACCAGTCTCTATCTAGGTGCAATTAAATTGCACTATAAATCTCATCACGAAAGTATGACGTCTTTCTGCATTTCTTTTTTTAAATAATTTTTATTCAAACACTTTAATTGCGAAGAAAAGAAAGAACAAAAGAACAACTTAATATCAAGCTAAAAATAAACAGGATTATATTTATGACATGTTGGCATATTTTCCAAACACTTTACCAAAAAAATTGTTATCAGGAAAGAAATCGATTGAAAGAGTGTGAAAGTGGATCGTAGGCTTAAGTTAAAGGGGAACACACATTCAACCATCATCTTTGGCTTATATGACAGATATATATATATATATATATATATATATATATATATATATATATATATATATATATATATTAGTGTTTGCACGGGTTATCCGGGTACCCGGGTACCCGCCCGACGCAATACTACCCGGTTCCTAATTTATTACCCGAATCCTACACAAAGTGTGATTTAAAAAAAAAAATTGCAAACCTACGGTTAGGCAGATTTCCCATTGACTTAGTGTGGTGTTAGGCTACCATGTGGTTGAAGATAACAGCAATAACGAAAGTATTCCATGGATATCTTATAACTACGTCACAATTTCAGCTAATAAACAAATGGCTATGCTAGATTACCCCATTGACTTAGTGTGGTGTTAGGCAACCATGTGGTCGAACGTAACAGCAATAATGAATGTGTTCCATGGATATTTTATAACTGCGTCACAATTTCAGCGAATAAACAGATGGTTAGGCTTAGCTAGATTTCTCATGCATTGACTTAGTGTGGTGTTAGGCTACCATGTGGAAGAAATAATTATTTATTCATTCGTTTATTTCATAGAAGGAAAGGCTGACAAGGAATTTTACGACATGTTTATGGATTATAGACGGGATAACTAAAAAATAATAATCGCAAGTGGATTTTTACTAATCGTGTATTCCAAATGCGATCAAATTGCGCGAATCGCGTAATCTCGCGGCTAATGCGAACCTTGGGCCTGCATAATAGATAGTAGTAGTAACAACTGAGCTAAAGGGATATTTTATGGTCTGGTCCAATAGACGTGGAGAGCAAGCATAAGCAACGGCGGCAGTGCGATGTTAACAACATTACTACTAATTAGTAGCATGGAGGTAAAACAGAGTAATGTTAATTATATTAAGTAATTAACAAGTTTATGACAGAAAAAAAGCAAATAGAAATTATTGAGGAAGGTTTTATACCTTACCTTACACATACGTTTTTGAACATGAAGACATTGTCAGTAGAGAATATAATTCATTTACTATAGCATCCAATATGTAATTTCTTGAAAATCGTGATACACGAGGGTAAACAATTTTTTCCGGGTACCCGGATACCCGACGGGTAACGGCTCTCGGGTACCCTGTTCCCGATTTTTGGACCCGTGTAAACACTAATATATATATATATATATATATATATATATATATATTTAAGGCTAAATTGATGATGACGTCATCTCCTCAGTGCAGGCATGTTAATGTTTTCCACTGTTTTATAAATTCTACTAACACAGAAACATGTTTTTGACACTTTTTACCCTTGAGAAATTTGCAGTACATTATAAACATGACATTTCAGGTCATGCATGTTCATGTTTGACAATAGAGTTTTGCATTACATTTGAATATCTGACCCAATGGTTAGACTCTATTGTCCTGTCACTTCAACTTAGCACATTGATTATTTCTCCAAAATTGCATTGCATTGCATTGGAATCATGTCATTTGAAACCTTTAATCCATTTTCGTTTCTATTTAATTCTGTGTTGCTTTTCAACTGAACTGCATGCATGGGAAGACATAGCTGAACTGTAAAAAAATAAAATAAATAAAATAAAATAAAATGAAACACAATAATATAATATCGTCATATTATGCAAATGAATAATGTTATGTCATCATCCAAATATTTATGCTATACACTACCCTTCTATTTGAGAGGATAGGCTTTAGCAACCTAACCTATATAAAACAGTTATATTCCTAACGTTAACACCGTTCCAACAAACGTTTTCTTACATGCTTTGACGAAAATACGGAAATATATAGTCTATGATCAAAAGTGGAAAGTCACAAGGCGAACGACGACGCCTAAACACGACAACACACGATACGTTCAAAGTACTTTATGCTTATAGTTTCACGCGTTATGTCCACTTTAGTCATATTCTGTGACACTACAGCCAATTGCCGCTAGCCGTTTGCTAAGTTTGACATACTATATGGAGGCGCCACTTTCTTGGAGAAATTCTGTGGTACGTCAATTTGTACATAAGGAATGTTTAAACCTATACAGACGAGTGAATAAAATATCGAAATAAAAAGGGTCAATGGCTCCACTTGAAATTATGTCTGTAGTATTTGGCTGTCGCGATGGTGAGCGTTCGATGCGCATGTGTATTCTAGATATCATGGTGTTGGCGGTACGCTTACCTTTAATCTTATTTAAAGAAGAATTGACTTCTAACAAAACAAACACAAAATACTTTATATAAAGGGACGTAACTGTTCGGAACACATGTTATATACGACATAAAAAATAGTGGATTAAAACGTCTGCGAGTGGCCCGTATTGAAATCCTGTCGACAAAGGGCAGTCTGCTAAGTTACGATTTATAATTCTTTGGATGCCAATTCATGTTTCTCATCTGCCTCGGTCGTTTCATTTCCAGTGCTTACATTTGTACATATACATACATATCTCGAAATGCACCAATTTGCTCTATCAAAGGTGATGTCCACAGATTCAAAGGAATACTTGTCTCTTTTTCTCTATCTCTCTGCCTCTCACTCTCTCTAATATAGACACAATGGTCGGCTTTTAGTAGAATATCAAATATCGGCGAAGTTTTTTAGAAAGTTGTTGAAAGGTTTCTAAAGACAAACAAACATAGTTCATCTACCCGAAAGATCATTGGGAAAAGAGCCGATATAAAATCTCTGAATGAGAGAGCCAACGAGTTTCTTTTCAGCCCGAAGATCCTTTAAAAAATAAACGTAAATAATTGCAGATGAAGTAGACACTCTGTGAAATATATTTGAATGAAGTAACATCGACTGACGAAGAATGATAGAGGAAGTTCCATCTCACCCACAAGGGCTTTGTCTAATATAGATTTATTTTGTTTTCTCTTTGAACCTCCACTAGAAGGTCCTGAACATTGAGCCTCCATCACACTCCTACACAGACTAACCGATTGATACCCAGTGATATCACCATGGTAAATGTAGCATACTCACTCGATGTGTGGTTCCAATCAAAGCATGTTCAGGAAAACGCTTGTGAGATGTCGTGCGCATTACTCTCCAATTGTATATTCGTGAAATATTAAGCTGGGAGAATGGGAGGGGGCTCATAGAGGACAGATACTCTATGGGAGGGCGTGGGAGGGGGGGGGGGCATGAATTTTAACAACTACGTACTGTGTTATTTTCTCACCTGCACAAATATTACTGTTATGTAACGACAAAAGGAGCAACGTCGAATGTGTTAAACGAACACAATGATTTTTGGTGGAAAATCAAAAAGTTTTCACTTCATAATAGAACACGTTTTCCCACTACCGAATGCAGCATGTACCACAATCTGACGTCACGCCTCTAAAAGGCCTAGCAAAATGTCATGTAGATGTCAACCTAACAACAAATTTGGATGATTTCGGTCGAGCTGGAATGATGAGCTTAACGACCTTGATCATAGTTCAGTCGGAATCCTTTAGACGGAGCCGGTAAATATGTCACCCTGGAATTGATTGAACACTTTCGATCAGAATAACGAGCAGTAGTACGCATTAGATGACGTCATTAATAAGGCAAAACACTATAAATTTATTAAATTATCAATTCCACACAAGGTCCACTAAATCGAAGGTCAAAGATAATTGTTCAGCTTAATGTTTTCCTTCAATTGAGGTGCTGTTCTTAACAAATCTATGAAACGAGATCAGTAAAGTACAGCTTTCGTATAAATCACAAAATGATCTGCTCTCAATTTAAAGAAATTAGCTTATAATAAAGCTATTAAAGATGTTAAGGAACAGGAATTACAAGAGGAGGGTCAGAGGAGGGTCAATGGAGGGTCAGAGTAGGTTCAGAGGAGGGTCAGAGGAGGGTCAGAGGAGGGTCAGAGAAGGGTCAGAGGAGGGTCAGAGGAGGGTCAGAGGAGGATCAGAGGAGGGTCAGAGGAGGGTCAGAGGAGGGTCAGAGGAGGGTCAGAGGAGGTTCAGAGGAGGGTCAGAGGAGGGTCATAGGAGGATAGCGGGTAGCTACAATAAGCTGACATCCACCCTCGACTTCTGTCTGCAGAATCGGCTACAGGGCTATCACGTGACCTAACTTACTCTACCTAACTTACTCTACCTGTAGAAATATATATCTCACGTATTCCTGTTTAGTCTTTTTTTCAATCTGTGTGCTCTCTCAGTATCTTACAAGCTATACTTGTGTTATTCTTAATCGGTCAGTAATAAATAAACTAGTTCCTCTCTCCCCCATTCCTCCTAATTTGACACTTTACACACATTAACTCGAATATGGAAGCATTCTCAGCCTATATCAGTATTTCTGTATATTTACAATCATAAAAAAGTTTTTAAAAAAAATAGACAGTGTACGAGGTAAATAGATTTGCACCATATTAGGACAACTCGACATTGCAAACCGTATGTGGGTCATTGACATTTAAGAAGCAGCCTTTAGCTGTTTTATTTCATTATTTACCTGTGAAAGATACTTATGTTTTATTCATATATTTAAATGGACGCTGGCGGATAGGTTTCGTGAAAGCCGATTCACGTTTAGTAGAAGGAACGAAGCTTGAGCACACTTGTTTTCTTCCTTGATTGTATTTTCTCGTTCTCAGTTTAATGTTTGCTAATAAAGTCCAACCATAATAAATTACGTTATAGTTGAACCAACCCACATTAATGATTCTTTTGTTTATTATCAGCAATGATCAAAAATACTGTTTGTTATTGCCATCGTATACTGAATCAATAAAGAATGAAAATAAATTACCTTATACTGTTAATGAATACAATATCATAAATATTTCTTTTTAACCCAGATGGTATGGATTATAGAAACACAAATGAAAGCCACTGAATAAAGGTTAAAACGTAAGCAACTCCCGTCTTTTTATTTTCTCTCTTTTACTTTGTGGTATCGATATTTTGGATATGAAAGAAGAATTTTTTTAGTTATCATGGGATATCATTTGTCATAAGTAACTCCATCGTCTAAAGGGAAAAAAAATGAACAAATTATGATTTGTAGGAAAACGTCTCTGTACATGAAATCCGGAACCAAGGATTGACCCAAGTTCAAGCATGTGATAATTGTCATGACAACCATAATTTCCACACTAGAAGGGTCATGTAAATATGCATACAGAAAAAAAAAACAATATTAAAGACATGTATTGTACAAGTAAATAAACAACGGCAAACTGATTGGGAAATTATAGAAAGAGTGGAAACGAGCAGAGAAAGTTCGTCAAAATAGTTATAGACAGGGGGGTAGGAAACTTCCAAAAAGTGGGGGGAGGCACGTGCCTCCAGTGCCCCCGACTCCTATACCCCCTATTTATAGGCACGGTAGAAAGGGTGCTAAGGTTGTGATGAGACAGGTAAGCGAGGAGCCAAGTAAATGCTCGAAATATTGAAAAAGTACAGTCGAGATATACATATATGTATACGGCACTAAATTGTGTTGGTTTGGTTTGAGTTGGTTAAAAACAAGTGGGTTAAATGTATACACAAATCAAGACCTCTTTAGTAACATGAAAAACGCACATGCATGCTGTTCGTTTGTTTTCTCTATTAAATCGCACAAACTAGTGCAGTAATTCTGTCATGGATTAGAAATAGAAACGTAGAACCATGAACCATGTTTTTAGATTAGTACCGAAACGTTTAAAAAAAAAACGTTTCCCCACTGTGAATCGTGCACTTTTGTGTCAAGTAGAATATATAGGCTATCTGATGAAATTGAAACATTTTGTTGATACGCTAAACGTGTATAAGGAGCTTATCACCGAAACTGAAGAGGCCCACAAATCACTCTGTTTCTCTCAGGGTGACTTTTATTTATTTATTTGTTATTATTCATCTATCAACAATCATGGACAAACATCTTTGATTTCGGTTAATTTATTTCATTATATTATTTAAAGTTTTCGAATTAAGTCGATAATGAGCTTGAGAATTGAAGACAGAAGACAGGCCAGGTAAAACCACAGAAAAAAACTATAGCTTGCTACATTATTGACGTTCACACAAACAGTTGTAGAACGCTCCATGCTTACCCCAATTCTAAGTATAATCAAGGTTGATTGACAACAACTTAAAGGAGAACCTTAGGCCAAATAAACCCCCCCCCCCCCAAAAAAAAAAATTCGATGGGAAAATTAAAATCGTTGACGGCCTCAAATTACATATTTACATTGTTTACATCATGTTGATAAATGTCAGTCATCCATGTGTTGATTTGGTGTTTATATGAAGTTAAAAAAAAAACATGTTTTGGTTGAATTTTTCGAATGAATAGATTATTGAAACCAGTACCGTTTTCGTTTGCACCGAGGAGGTGATTGCATCATCAATTTAGCCTTAAAGGAGTATTCCAGTGATTTAAAATATACTTTAGAGGTGCATATCTTCATAATGGTAATAGCTATATACAACCATTTCTATAACACTCACTATCTTTTTTTCTTTCATTGTAACTTTGACGACTAAAGTTCTACTTATCAAGTCACCATGTTAAAGCTGTATTGTTACGCCTCTCTCCAAAATAGCATGTACAGAAATGGTTAATCGTGTCCCCTTATAAGGTCAAAATGACGTTTAAGTATTATAACTCTGTTAATTGTCAAAGCAAATTCTAAAAATTCGTCAAAATCTTAAGCATATTTTCATATCAGTAATACCCAGGATCATGACCCTACCGTACTATCCATACAAGCATCAGGGTTGAAGTTGCAACTGCTATAAACTATATGAAGGCTAATAAGCAGCTTTATTACATATTTGTCGGATAAGAAGAAAGATAGAGTTCTCGAAGATCAAAACACTGGTAATTTAAAAATAACTCCTCTGTGCGAGTGTCTGGAAATAAACGGCTTGTAACGCAACCAGCTACTGTACTGTCACACCTTCCACCCCCCCCCCCCAACACACACACACACACATCCGATTCTATCATGACATGGTTTCATGTTATTGTCATTTTCTGTTTAGAGCTCTCCTTTAAGTTCTGTCAGTTTTGGTCTGATTCACAGTGATATCCTTAATATAATGATGCATATATTAACTATTGTTAATTATCATCACGAGACCATGTAGTTAAAATTCGTGTTAGTAGCACGATTTTAAAAGGTATTTTTATACCATACATATCATAGATTGAATTCTTCGCAGTTATCGTTTGCTCTGAGAACTTTCAAATATGATCAATTGGGATTAGAAGGGGGAAATACTGTCCAATTTCAGAGCTATTGTATTAAGCAAAGAATGAACAGAAAGATTGGCCCGGGTGGGGTTGGGATTGGGGTGAGGATGGGGATGAGGGTGGGGATGGGGATTAGATTTAATTGTTCGGAGAACACATTACTTAGAGTCCTTGATCACTTGTCCGCCAATTCTGTAGCTCCAGGGGGCGAGTTGTGGGAGTGCACCCCCTCCCCCTACCACTTTCAACCTAATACAATAGTCCAGAAGAAATATTAGCACAACCTTGCGTTTAGACCCCCTTATGATGCTCGTAGAGCCTCCCTCCCCTTTACATGGCTAGTCGGCTTCAAAAAAACCGCAGGCTCACAACCTACCTTGATAAAATACTCGTGTATAAAACATTGATTAGTTGTAGGCTTTTGAATAAAGCAAAATTAGACACGATCATTCTTTATTGCGATGCAGCGTTGCTCTAATGGTCGTTAGAGTATTTAGATCATGGTAAACATCGAGGACCTCTATCATACAATCTCCTAAGAGACACTTTTAGTAATTGTGCTATATGCTCTTTGAATATTGAATATTTGTAATCAAACAGTAATTAAGTGTCATATAGATGTTTTTATAGAAGTTTGTTATTAAGGCAAAATATTTGACGATGAAAGTGATGTCACAAGATGTACTTGATACTTTACCTGTCGTCAATGTACTGGTCACGTGGTATCAAGAAATAACAGATATATGACATAACATGTATTGTGCAGGGATTCGAAACCGCCAGCGAGGTTGCTTAAATCTATAGCCATAAACTACTACAAACATCACTTCCGTATTTAACGTCCAATGAAACCGGAAGCCCTCATGACGTACATATTTGTCAGTGGACTCATGGAAATACTGTATTAATTCGAAAATTAAACTGATTTTTGATAAATGTATAATTACATTATTGTAAACGACTCCGTTGTGGATCACTTAAACCATCATTCATGTCTGGCACGACTTCTTGGAACACTGAGATCTTTTACGTTCAACAACTTTATTGGTGCGTCATAGTCTTATATAGATGACATCTTTGAAACACTTACCCCCTAAGAAACAGAGCAAATACAACATATCTTATACGTATATAAGATAGATGAAGTGATGATATATATGACTTAAATGAAACCTTGACATCAAGTTTTTAGAAAATCGATACCATTTAGCCTAAAAACGCTGTTTGATATGGCGACAAAGTAAACGCGCTCTTTCTTGGTTCTTCCAAAAGAGGGAATGTTTTTAAGGTTCTGGCAATGAGAGGAAGATTGAGGAAAACCCGAAGGACGAGGGCATGTTCAGTATTTTTTCTTCCTTAATTCTAGATATATTTTGTGTATAGCTTTGTGAAATGGTATAGGAATGGGGTCGAGGGGTCATCCGTGATAACTCTTTCTTGAAAGGGGCCTTGGTTCTTGGGTGCAGCGCGCAGGCTTGTTTGTCAACTTTATCAAATGTGTATTTCATTCTTGGAAAGAGAAATTAACTAGATATGACAAACTTACAGAATTTTCCAAATATTTAAATATATTGTTATTATTTTCATAGGGTAGAAATTCCACTAGTTTTGGCCAAAAAAGCATGGTAACGCTTTCCGCAGAGTTCCGCAGATTCCCAACAGTTTAGGCCTATATTTGATAAAAAATAAATATGGTTAAGTGTCCTATACTATACCAAATAAATGTTTGAATAACCAAGTATTGCATTCTATTCCTACAAGAGGTGATGGGAAGGGGGGGGGGGGGGCTCAATCCTGTCATACCCAACAATTTCTTAGCTCATTTATTCAGGTTTGTTTGTAACTTCCCAAAAATATTCTGTTTTTGCTTTAAAATAAAGCAAATGCGAATCAATCTCATGTCCAATAACACACTGCTATTTCGTTTACAGGATTCAACATTCTCAGTTGTTTAATTCGTAATGGTAGTGTGTTTTGTGATCAAACGTGATTTTAGCTTTTCTACAAACCTAAATATATATTTTCTTTTTAATGTTATATATTTTCTTTTTAATGTTTTATTTCTGACCAAAGATTCTTTTGCACTTCTTGTATGATACACTTCTATTTCATTTCATTCCATCAGTTATTAAAGAGGAACAAAAGCTTAATACTGAAATTAACAGGCCCGTAATCTTCCGGGGTGCATGTGTCGTTATAAAAACATCTTCATCACCCCCCCCCCCCCCCAAAAAAAGAAAGAATAGAAACGCAAAAGACAAAAAATATTATCCTAATTTCTAATGGAAATATTGCCTACTTGCACAGTGACCATAATGGAGTCAATGAATCTCTGATTCGTTATCATCGCTTCATTGAGAAATTGGCGGAGTAGTGAATTTCATTCATCCGGCAGTTTGTGGTTAGCAAATTAAAAGATTGCATGTTATCGTCTAATGGAAGTAGAATGTCGGTTAGTCATCTCCTAGTCCAAACATTGAATCAGAACGTGTGCTAACTATAATCCCGCCAGGAAGTTATTATGGGATAGATCTATGAATGTGCAGTATCTCGTGTGTAATCACACCACTCATCAGGGAAACCGATTATACCAATTCATCATTCAATTTGTGTTGGGATGATCAGTTATCCTCTTATGTTGACATTTATTTTAGACAACTCTTATTTTAAAGAGAGAATTTGATGTAAACTGCTTAAAGACCGTCTTTAGTTAGTAAAGACAAAATTCATATAGGAGGATGGAAAAAGGTTGAACTTTAATGCTAAAAATCTCGACTTTAAATAGAGCCAAAAAAATAAAATAAGAGAAATCAATTATAGGATGATATGGTAAGTCAGTGTAATACCGACGTTGTCATCATTAATTATCACGATTTATAAGATGACTCTTGGTAGACAGTTAGTGTCGGTATATACGTATAATATTTAAAACAAAAATAATAGAAATCAATTAGGAAGATACGGTAAACTCAATTTAAGGAGGACATTATCATAATTAATTATCACGATTAATAAGATGACTCTTGATAAACAGTTAGTGTCGGTACGTATACTAGTTAAAACTAATGGAAAACAATAAAACCCAATCATTTCTCTGTTACATTTTACCTGTTTCTATTTTCATGATATTCACCTTTAAGCAAATATCTGGGAACGGTCATATAAATTATGACTTAAGGCTCAAGTTTAATTTTAATATTTTCTAGAACGTTTAAAAATACTGCTACCAGTCCAGACTGTATTTCTATAACTCAATTTTTGAAAAGGTCTCCCTTCAAAGAGTCGGGGTTTATCGATGAAAGTGACTGGACGATGTAGTCTAAGACACAAATCATTACGTCAGTTCCTCATATGGAATGCAAAAGTCAATGGGAAAATATTGTACTATTTTGGTCTCAAATGACGTGTTCACAATGCCATTAAAATTAAAAATTTAAATTATTCAAGGACAAATGGTATTAAATATCATACAAGGATATTCTGTTCTTTACATTAAGATAAACTAACATGGTTGACATAGTTATTAGAATTGATATAATAGTGGATTAATATAAACATTATAAGGTCTGCACCGAGGAGCCGACATCATTAGCAATTTAGTTTAAAAGGAGCTTTCCAGAGATATAAAAATATATGTAATTAAAGGTGAATACCTTGAAAACTGGAAAGAGTAATAGAAATATCACTAGCACTCAAGTTTATCATTTTTACGTGTACTACATATCAAGACTTAAAGTCTTTAATGTCAGAATCACCCAATGTACAAAGCTTGATCAGTTTGTACTGTGGATAAGAGACAACCGTTAATCAGTATAAACTGAAATGTGTAATAACACCGTAACACATGTTGACCTGTCAGCAGATACTACTGTGGAAAACTATAACTAACAGACGAATTCATTACTCAAACGCTGTTTCATCTAATGACTGGCTAGGAGTCTAAACAACTGTCCCTATGTTTGACTAGTAAGTTTACCTTGTAAAGATGGTTCAAATTGCTGATTTTAAGCGTTTGCAGTAAAGTGTCATCCATTTTTTGTAAAAATAAGGCAGTGTGGTTAGTCCAGTCAATCATTATGCCTAGTATTGTGTGTTAATTATTTTCTGTTTGTTAAGTCCCTCAGTAGCAACTGGTCATAGATGTAACACATGTTAAGAAACGATAACACACATCAGTGTTAATTGATTAACGGCTACTCACCTTGACCAGTTCTAACTGATAAAGCTATGATAATCGAGAGTCAAAACCTATGAAGAAATCGGTTTCTCAATCTTTGCGTAATTTGTCCATAAATGTTTATCATCAATTCTTGCAAAGCTACCAATAAGTTCTTTGAGTTCACTGTAAGAAACAGAACCACCGATGATAAATCTACGTTATTTGAAGTTATATAAATATTTTGACCTCTTTTTGATTGCAAACTTGTTCCTGCAGAGGGGGGGTTGGTTGGTTGGCGGTCCACATCGCAACAACCCCCCCCCAAAAAAAACACAACGACCCCCCCCAAAAAAAAAAAAAACAACGACAAAGAACAAGGCAAGATAGTTGTCATTAGCACAACTTCTCTCGTATACCTATTATATACAAAACACCCTCCTACATAGATCTGATTTTTACGGTTATTATTTTGCAATTAGATTTACCCGGAATTTGCAGTCGATTTAGAAATTGATATTAACTCTTTAAGTAATAATGTGAAATATAATATAAAACTAATATCAGCAACTCTATCGTTTCAGTCAGTTATATTGTATAAATATATAACTGTCTGTTTCGCCGACAGAGATAGAGAAGTGAGGGAACTTTTCCTTCTGTATAACCTTGGCTCATGCATGGATCTCTTGAGGCACGGTTCTCTGTGTATTAAACACATTAGGATCAATTAGTAATACTTAAATAGTTGAGCTTGCCCAGCGGCTTACCAATCGGGCATGGAAGATCTTTTCCCTTTCCAATGTCCATGTACTTACTTAAAAGCTAAGATAATGGAACGATTCCATCAAATCTTGAAGGTAATAAAGTGAAAAAGGAACAGGTTTGATTGTTAGGGGAAATATTCATTTCATAAACTTGGAGTATCTGCCTGGATTTTGATATTTAAAGACGCTGAGTCCTATTACAGCTTAATTGTAGTCTTGCAGTGGAGTACGGTATATCCATGTATGTGTGTGCCATTTGTGAAGCCCTCAACATGTATCTGAGCGTATGTTGATGCGTTCATGGTAACTATACATAAAGTGTTCGTAGGGTGAAGGAGGGAAAAGGAGAGACTTTAGTGATATGTCCAACCATGGATGTGATATTTATGATTACTTTTGAAGTACTTTCATGCATTGTATAAAGTACCTGCAAGCTTAGCAGTAACAGCTTTGTTTACTTTTATTGTGAAATAACAAATTAAAGATAAAAGGAAAAGGAGAGAGTTAACGCTAACGTTTTGTTGATTTATCAGGGATCGAATACTAACTACAGATTTATATCAGTATATGGCTTTAATATATCCAAATTAAACCAATATATATTTTAAGGACATTTTTCGAACGTAAATATATATATAATTGGCCATATGTTTTTCAATTAGCCTATATTGTTGCAGCAGATGTTAAATCACAGACATAGTGTGGCGTTAAGGTGGGGGGGGGGGGGGTGTGGGTGGGTAAGTTGTTGATATTGCCTGGTAAAGGGTGAAGGTAAGCACCAGTTACATGCAATTAATCGAAACAGAGCATATTTCATATTGTTCATTTGGAAGTTAATCGTTAATTGCGTGGAGTACATAAGAGTGTGTATAATTTTAGTGACGGTATAAACACAAACTGCTGCTATATGAAACAGAAACGACATTTTAAACAGTTAAACATCTGGGGCTCTTTCATTTAAGTGGCTGGATGACTTAGACTAGTAAAACATACCTATAAGCTCAGTTCCTCAGATGCAACGCAAACTCAATATAAAAACTAAACATACGGTACTTCTTTGATGGCCTCAGCTAATATGGTCAAAACGCATCACCAATTGTCAATGATAAATGTTGTCAAATATCCGATGTCAATATCAATTTAGTCTCAAGAAGGAATGTACTCCCAGAGATTTCACATATTTTAACGTATTAACCATATTTTAAAGCTAAATACATGAAAAAGGTTGGATATAGCTACATCAGAGACATTTTACTATAGCATTCTAGATTTGACAATTTTCTTGGGATATAACATATCAAGATTAGAGTTCTCTTTTTTGAATGTCATATTTAAGTTAGAGGAACAGGATGTTTTAGTGCCTTCCGCTTTCCGCTTTCTAAAAACGTGAGTTTATTTGCTTCCCCGTCCTTGCTTTCGGAAACTTTCAACTGACGTCCCCATCCATCGGCATCAAGCCTCCTCAATTGCAGAAGGGGGTCAGGTTAGGTATCAGGTCACCAGCTGCTACAACGCAGTTCGTTCAAAACCGACGAAAAAAAGCAGAGCGCTAGATCTCATCTCCATCTCCACCTCTGTCTCTCTCTGTCTCCCTTTTTTTCGCCCTCGCAATCCCAAAAATAAACCATTGATCACCACCATCTTTGAGATTTTAATAGGTGTCCCCTCTTTAAACTCAGACGTGCAACACTTCTCGGATTGGGGCTTGACGTTTTCATCAAGATAAACTTCTGACTGACTGTTGACTACATCAGCTATAATAGTTGATTGTGTGATGTAGCCTCAAACGCTCAATTAATGCTAAATGAAGCGACCAATTCTCGTTAAAGACGGACTTGGACATGACTAGGACAGATATGTGGCTCGTAAATACTTCGAAGAAAATCTTAAGAATGACAAGAAAATACGGATTTGGTTTAAAAAGGAAAAGGATAAAAATTTGATTTGTAAAAAAATGATGGGCCATTAATAGGTTTATTTTCTTGTTTCTTCTTTTTTTTTGGTCATGTTTTACAAATACAACAATCGTGGAGCATGGCGTGTATAGGCTTTTACTAGCGTAAATAAATATACGCAGGCGATTGTGGTATTACCGACCAGAAGTCATGCCGTTCTAACCATTATTTTGTTTTTCATGTTTATCATGTCAGGACATTATGGAGTTCAATACAACAGAAAAGTTAACGATCGATGTGGGTTTTTTTTTTTTTAGCCGCGAATGAATAAAACGAGACTTACATGAGTGAATCAAATTGCACGGTGACTGACAAATTATTTCATTTAGTCTTTATTTTTGCAAGGGAATAAGACAAAGTCACCAATTTAAATAACAGTAACATGTTACAACCGAAATTCAACTTGCAATAAGCTGAAAAATAAGAACAAAATCATTACAATCTTAGGACTTAACCTGCCTGGGTAATAAGGGAAGTCATTTCTGTACCGTGTGATACAAACTTTAATTGATGTGTAGGGTGTATTCGTTTCCGTTTTTGGGTGAGTGATAGAAGATAAATAATACGTGGGTGAAGCCTTGGGTAAACTCTATACGTCACTGGATATTTGTTAGACGTGACGATTAAAAGTTTAAGCTATATATATACATACATATATATATATATATATATATACATATAATTGAAAACGTAATGAGTTGGAAAATCCAGAACAGTGAGAATACTTCCAGCCTCCATCGGGATTCGAACCCGGGCCTCCCGCTTTATAAGTACACACATATAACCACTAGGGTATGGACGCTGATTGTATGTCCAGAGGTTCGAAACCGGTAAGGAAGGTCGTAATTCCCCTGTAGGCGTTTGTCACCTGTATCGAACAATACTAGTTCTGTTTTTGGTGACATACTTTGCCTTACTCTAGAGATCAAACATGATTCTAACCAACTCGAAGTCATTTGTAATTACTAAAGCTGGATCTCGAAGGAGATACTTTGAACAAACTTTTGTCAATGAAATGGAGGTAAACGACAAAGGCAAATGAATATATAACCACCCAAGGAAGACATCAAGTTTAATAACTACATACTATTTTAATTTCTGATCTGCTATGTTTCATCTCTTCAAATGTTTAAGGTCGACTCATTTGATGTCATTGATGAAATTAAGTTCTAAGGTCATCGGTTACTAGGTTCCTCTCTTAAATCCCGCTGATGAATTTCCTGTATCTTCTCAGTCAACAATCGACAGAATATACCTATATAAACTTCATCAATCAACTCTTTCACTTATACTCATGGATGACGTCATCGCTACAATAGTTTAATTGAAAATAACATCATCACTTTATTACGTCATGTTAGGGCAGATTTAATGCAAACACTTCAGGCGACTTTGGACCGCAATGATGGGTGTTTCAAAGTATCCAGATTGCAGCAAAATGACACACTTGCTGTCAAAGAGTTGTATAAATAACCAACCAACGAAGGACGAAGACCTTATAAGCGATCATCGTCCTGTTTGTTTGTGCGTCTTTTTTGTCTATATGCCTATAAGGGCGTGGCGGTGGAGGGGCCGGAAGGAGGGGTGGGGGGGGGGTTGAAGTGATCTGCTTATATGTGGGGGTGTCCTCAAGGTATCTAATTTTTACATGAAAAAAAAACTGTGTGCAGTACCCAGTCAAGTGATTGTAAACATTGCTGTATTATGTGGGGTTAAAGGTCATTCGCACGAGTTGAGAAAAAAACCCCGATACTTCAGTGACGGCCGGGAGACTACTGAAGTCAACATGACAGGAAGTGTATTATAAAATGCTGTACCAGTTCATCAAGGCAACGACATTAAATTTCAGAAGCCCCTTTTTTTATCATAGCTTTTAGTCTCTCCCCCCTTCTCTCTACAAATGTCAAAACCTTTTTCTGACCTAACAGCAGTTACCGCTTTTAACCAGTCCTTTACCAGTACGTATACATGAAATGTGTTCAGAAAATGGAGAATTATTTCCATTTTTCTTTGAGAAAGCAAATGTATACATTTAGGAAGCACGATTGATCTATATATAGAGCAAGTTTAAACCATCACCGAACTCACACTTCAAATGCATACATGACAAATGGATTGATGATCCCTATGGAGCTGCTACTCTAAGTTCCAGGGAGCTGCTACTCTAAGTTAGAGTAGCAGCTTCCAGGGAGCTGCTACTCTGAGTTAGAGTAGCAGCTCCCTGGATGATCATTGAGATTATTGAGCCTATACACAATAAAAAAGAAAAGCTCAACTTACTGGATAACCCTTGGAGTAGCTATATCAGTTCAGCAACGTACAGTACGCTATGTCACAGTTCTTTATCATACGACCAAGACGCAGATCAAACACACGAGCCTAAATTGGACCACGAAGTCACCCTTGGACGAGAAGGTACTCTAGATACACGAAGGAATCCTTTATAAAAAAGGGAACTTTGGATACACAAAGTACCATCTTGTGTATTGCGGGAACATATAGTAACCCGGCTTTACCACATAACAAGTATTGTTACATGCAACAATCACGTCCAAATTTGCCTCTCGGGCTATACAGTGACCTTCCAGCTGTGGTCTCAACCCCAAAAATACCTATAAAAAACTAAACAATGGGAAACAAGATAGTAGGAATTCTGCATAATACATGGGTCTGCTCGAGTTAGCCGAGTGGTATGCAAAACAGCATAGAGGTGTCGTAACGACTAACATATAAGTTAGTAAAACAATGTAGAAAGGTAATAAACTGACCACGTGACAATTACTTGTTATAATATAAGCACTGTGTATTGAGTAGAGATATCTCTCACGTTTTCAGTTTCAACTGAAACGAGGGCGCTTTATCAGTTACACACATGGTGCGTAGAGTAAATGTGAAGAACTCTTCGCTATAACGATTGTTCAATTTGAATGGCAACTGTTTGAAATTGTTCAGCATTTAAAAGACTATTTCGACAGAAAGGAATGACAGGCGATGCCTACCGGGTATGTCAGAATCAATGATGTATTGTCACGAAAAAGAATCTTGCAGTTTCTTTCTCATTTACGCATTGTAAATGGGAATAAAACAGCTGTCTGTTCTTAACACGTTTGTAGTTCAGATCTTTACCTCAAAAACTTCAAACCAGTAAACATATGTACATACATATATATATATATATATCAAATATATAAAAATATATATTTATATATATAAAATCAATAAAACATATATATATATATATATATACATATATACACACACACACACACACATATATATATATATATATATATATATATATATATATATATATATATATATATATATATATATATGTTTTATTGATTTACTAATGTATCATTGTTTCGACGAACTTCACGTTTACAACGATAACCTGTAAAAGTGTTCCGAAATGTTTTCAAATTGATGATAACTACAATTACAAAAAGAAGAAGAAGAACCGCCAATATGACACCTTGACAACATTTTGCAACAATTTAAGTTGGCTAAGAATGAAGGAAAGTAATTGGCTTTCTTGTTTTTGACTTATGATTGTCTTATGAACAGTATAAGACATGCTTGATGATTCTAATATATATACCGGAAGTTTTAATCAGATTAATATATAATTTCCATAAATGATATAGCTAACCCCTCTTTTTCTACCGTTACGCCAAATTATTCAATTGAATTTCTATGGGAAAAGCCATGCACACCGGAGGTAGTATAATGTATAATTTTCTGAACAATTTTGTTAACCAAACTAGCAAACCTTGCTTCGTTCTAAAGAAATATTATTCTATAGTTTTATAGTCTTATATAAATATTGACCAGCATTGACGAAGGAAACGTACCCATCAAATAGTCACGAATTGATTAATATACAGGACATGTTTCCGTCGGAGAAGCAAAAATGAAACCAGAGAATCGAAGAAGATGCTACAATATGTCGGCCTAGGAGCTGTATTTGCCAAAGGCGTATTTTTTTTAAAGACATTTTATATTCTCTGTTACAGAGAATATTTATTTCGATTCAAATATATAGTGCTAGCTAGACTCGACGATTTTAACAGAATTTGAGACAAGAAAAGTCTTTAAAAAGAAATATAGGCCTAAGTAAATTTGTTCCTCTTTTTTATTTGGCCTTGTTTAGATTCGTGGCATCGTTGCCTATATAGCCTTTATCATCGGCAGGCGTCGAGTAAAATTTCCATGAAGAACTAAAAATAAAAACTTGCAAAAATGACAGCGGGGCTTAATGTAGATGGCGTGTTACTTTATGAGCAGATTCATGGATTACAACGCGAAAGGGAAGATCTCTGTTCTTAAACATTTTAAAATCTAAAAACCGCTACCAGCAATGAATAAACAAGTACGGTAGTATAGCAACACACAAATTCAAATATTAACGGTATATGTTCCCTGTTTGATTGGTATATGTGCTACCTAGCACGGTTCTGTTGCAATGGTTGATTGCGGTCATATATTTCCGGTAAAACTTTAAGCATTAAAACAACACAAAATTGCCAGAAACAAAATAAACAACAACAACAACAGGGCAAATTGACATTTGTTCCTCCTCTGTATTATTTTCCTTAAAACAAGTAATCATTATTTTTTCATCTCATTGAAAAAATTAAAATTAACAAACAAAATCCCGTCGAGGGGATGAATACAAAAGGATGAAGCTGTTTCTTTAATACATGATCATATACATGTTACACACAGAAAAAGAGCTGTTATTACTTGCTTACACATTCTCATGATATATGTGACACATATAACATTCTTAATTATTGATTAATCATTAATGATATTTTCAATATGAAATTATCTTGTTTACTACTAGTTATATCTAATACATATTTTTTATTTTTTTATTATTATTTTTTTATTTCGTACTTTTGTTGAACAGAAGATTCTCAGTTTTACTCTTTTTTTACTCTAATTACGGTCGAACAATGCTTGTAGATTCTTAATTTTTTTTTATCAAATTACCTTAACATTTATACAGAATATGACGAGATTTTTTTATTTCTGTCTGTAGAAATAAACAATATAAGTATTTATTTATCTTCACATAATACTGCCTATAGGCCTATGTTCAGTGGAAAATTACTCTTTTTTTTACGATTAACATAAAGAGAAAAAAAAAAGAACTAAGAGTAAAATCTTTCACACGGGAAGACTTCAACTTCCGGTTTGATTTTGAAACATTTAAACGAAGAAATTTCCCTTTAACATAAAATGAATACCTTGAAACCATACATAGTCATATAAACAACTTCGGATTAATTTTAAGATAAATATGACGCTAAGCTAAACGTTGAAATTTGCATTAGTGTGTGTAAGTGACGAAATTATGTCAAAGTGGCACTTTGGCACTTGGTCGTTAAAAGCGGTGTTTTTTTAAGATTTCCTTCAAACTAACATTTTTTTCCATATTATCTAAAGCAAAATTTTGCCTGTCACAAATAGTATAGAAAATATAAGGAAACATTGTTATATCCATTAATACGGTTAGTGGACGCAAAAGGGTTAAGTGAGGATATCTGCATGACTTCCAAATTTTAGGCAGATCTTCTAAAGAAATACTTCACTTGGAGAATGTTTTCTCTGGGATAAATAATTAAGCATTTATACCCTTGATCTTATATATCACCCTCCCTGCCAAAAAGGGAACACACAACTGAAATTGAATTCTGAGTTTCCATTAAATGAAAAGACAAAATTAAGAGAAGGTGTGGAAAATGTAATTTTTATAATAACAGTCTTCATATTAAATTCACACAAATAGCTCATTACTACCCTATATACTATTGAAACGTTATAGTTTACATGCTAACAGAAAAAAAAGAAAAAAAGGTAATTTGAAAAGTGAATTGAGGAAATAATATGAACAATAGTAGACTTTGAATATGCATTGCATAGAAGAAGAAGAGCGCGTTGGCTTAATTTAGAAAATTACAAGTTCAAAAGCAAAAAAGCCTAACACAAGTTTTCGACGAAACTTGCAAAGTGTTGCCCAAGAATATTGTTCTCATTTGAATTGTTTTTTTCCCCCTCTTTTCTATTCCACTTACTTACTTACTTACTTACAAAGCATTACAAACACTTGAATTTAAAGTAAACCATAACACTATAAATGAAATTCATTGTTTTCAAGCTTCGCGCAAAGATTGGAAGAGGAATTATTAACAATGCAAATATATTTAATGGAGCTTGCTTGAAAACAAAATAAAGACCTCAACCAGCTAGTATCAAGTTGAAGTCAGTACAAAGATGTCCTATAACAGTTTATGCGCTAAATAAAGGCAAGACATTCATTAGTAAGTTATGCATTTATAGCAAATCCTTATTCCAAGTTCTATTGGATGAACTTCTATCTAACAGCGAAATAATATTTTTCTATGAATGCAAGTCTTTCTTTACGTTTTAAACACTTTTGCATGTGATATTAAAATGTTAACATATTTAGGAAATACCGAACAATGAGATATTAACGACAATGAAGACAATTAATTTTAAAATCTTAACATTCAGAGAAACATGATAACTTTCTAGCTTTCATTAATGTAACCGCGACACATATATGTTTTCGGAAATACATTGTATGTTTGCCGAAATTATTTATATATCTATTTATATATTAGGAATTAAAAAAGGCTACGAACAAACGAAATAACATTTATAATGATTAATAACTGTATTACACCTACGAACATTTTATTGAAATATTAAATTTATCCATGTAATTGTTAATACGGTTAAAATGACATTAATGATACTAAAAGCCTGTCTGTATATTAAAATCCTCTTTCATTTTGCATAAAATTTTCATCCAACTTGAAATAAATTTACCTTCTACTAACAGTTCCCACCAATATGTTATTCTATAAAGTTACATTGAGCAAAATAAATATTTGATTTATCATTTAAATAATTTCCAAAATATTATGGTATTTTCTGCAATATCCTTTCTTATGAACTAACAAGTTGTGTTTAATAAATAAAATACGCTTATAAGCCTAAGTAAGTACTATGTAAGAAAAGGCAATCATGCGAATAAAATATTCATGTATGCGTAAATTCATCTTTATGTTATATATTTTTACACAAACCTATGTTAATAATATAGACTATGAGTATTTTACATTTCTACCTGGAGTGTTACCCAATGCGGTTTACGTTTGTCCTGTCTGGGATAAAAACTTTACCCATCATTTGTAACTATAAGCAACAGCGAACGTTACTTTCGTATCTTTCCCACAAAAAAATCCATGAGTTACATTTCACAATTCTAGGAGGCTTTTCTCGGGCTAACCGAGTCTGAATAAAATAACATTAGCAGTTTATACTCCCGATTTATGTGTATCATAAAAGGTGTTTTGTGGGCCAAACAGTATTCAACAAAGTAACCACAGTAATAGGGTTCCCATTGGTACATCTCCACCTTTAAACCAAGAAGTATATGTTTACCATACAATTATTTTCTAATGCCAGTAACACTGTATTCTCATATCTAACGCCGTATACATGTGATGTATGTTTGATATTAGAAATAAATAAATCAAATATGTGAATGACAGACATGGCCGGATTAAGGGCTACTGGTGCCCTAAGCACAGCCCAGTAATTGTGTCTCCTCGGCCCCTCCATTGTTTAACTTACAAGAACTTAAGACTCAGTAAGTGATGAATGTGAATTTAATATTTAAAAATTCATCACCCTTCTTCAGTTTTTTTCCAGGTTAGACCACAGGCCATCCCCAGACCCCTCAACTATATTGAATAAAACTTTATTTTCGGATTCGACTTAAGTTGAGTATGGCAGTGAAAGAATTAAGGGCATGATAGCCAGGGGTGGGGGGGGGGGTGGACCTCTGCGGTTCCCGCCTCCTGTTGGTGCCCTATGAACGTGCTTATTTTGTTAAATGGTTAATCCAGGGCCGACGACAGATTGTTCCGTCTTAAAACGTTTAATTACAAGCAAAATTACTTTCTGAAGTTCACTTAACAATCACTTTTCCTTCAGTTATGAATTTATTTTATGCCTATGGTCTGACCTATAAAAATCTAACTTGCTTAGATAAAATTAAAAAATTTACACGCAATTACCCAGAAACAGTTAACAATAGCTTCATTACTTGCGATTCAGCAATACGATAATAGACATAAATGTATTAATATACTTTAGTCTATCTGAAAGAGTTCAGCAAAATTTACATTTATCTGTAAAAAAAAATGTATTGTGTAAACTCGTTATGTTTATATTAATCGAGTCTTACCTGGTTTGAATTAAAAAGACTTGATTTAAAATTACTTCTATAACTAGGCAGATGATGAAATCAGTTGGAACTTAAATCAGTATTTTTTTCCTTAATTATCAGTTAACCTCTTAACGGTTGCCATGCAGCTATTACAATTATTTTATATGTCAAAAGTTCAATATAAACACAACTATTCGAATATATGTTTCACTATATACTTAAAACATTTGGTAATAAAAGGATGAAAAATTTATCAACAAAGCTGACACACATAAGATTATACAAAAGGAATAAATATATTTTGATTTCGTAGATGGCTAAATAATCTAGTATCTTGTATAACATTTTGTGATTATTTGCCTCTTTGATTTTCTTAACTAACAGAGAATGGAATTCACATGTAAATACCCTGTCTAATAGTCTTACTTACTTACTAGAAACATTTGAGCGCCAAAGGAAACAATAAAAAATACGATTACTAATACGAGATATAAAATTGATAAGAGGTTTTCAATGTCTTGGAATATTAATTTGTTTTCAAACTTTCTGATCTAGAAATGAATTCCAAAGTTTCTCTTAAAATTAATCATACCGCTCTGCAGGACAGTGCTCCATGTGGGGGTATATATCTTGGATTGTGTTAATAACGTTACGCTTTCTACTAAACCAGGCATATGTCAGTCAATGAAATACATAAATTCTTGAATTTAGATAGTTAAAAATAAATTTATGCATCAAGATACAAGCATACTGCTGTGGATATAACTGGTGTTTATTATATCAAGCGTATTAAGTTGCAGATCACAATCAGCCATTGTTTAATCCTACCCTAGGACAATCAAATTTACTACTGCATGAGTTGTAACCGTTTGAAATTCAAGAATGAAATTGGAATATAATTCAACATGATCTTGTCAATTAATATTTAAGCATAATCAAGAAATTTGAGAGAGAGCGAGAGAAATAAATAAAAGTGCAGTCGACGCTTGGAGAGTTCATACCTGATAAACGCACGGAGCTTTATACTTAATAAGGTTTGAAGCAAGCATAATTTCAAGCAATTGATCACGGATGTACATTTCAAAAGCTTAATAACCCTTTCGAGATTGATTGTGGTAACGTATATTGATCTGTTATGTAAGAAATTAAATTTAAAGTACAGCATTTGAAAAGTGACCCCAAAAATTTCGTTGTTCTTGAATGTAAAGAAGAACAACAAAATATCCAGCTTCATTGGCCTGGGTGACATAGTTCGAGAAAATTAATATTACAAAAATATTACCAAAGATGATTTAATCTTCCAATTTTACAGAAGCGTTATAGGTTCAGGAACATACGCTAGTCCTATATGAACGTTAACGCTTGAATTACGCAGACTCTCTTAAGTTCGATGCGGCATGACGTGATGCATAGCCATGTTCTCATATCGTCATGACGTATAATACGCAATAACGGTTCAAACCGTTGTAACGTCCCTCACAGTGACGGTACACCCGGTTGCGTCAAAGACGGTTCATACCGTTGTAGCGTTCCCCACAGTGACGGTACACCCTGTTGCGTCAAAGACGGTTCATACCGTTGTAACGTTCCCCACAGTGACGGTACACCCGGTTGCGTCAAAGACGGTTCATACCGTTGTAACGTTCCCCACAGTGACGGTACACCCTGTTGCGTCAAAGACGGTTCATACCGTTGTAACGTCCCTCACAGTGACGATGCATCCCGTTGTGTCAAAGACAACCCACCACCTTACACAGAAAACATTGTACGTATATATAATATAGAAGCCGATAAGCCTATTCTCAAGTTTGTGTAAAATGTAATCTCTTTTCTGTGAATGTATAATTATCACTATTTGGGGTTTAATGAAATGATGACGCGATAGAATTTACAATATTTAAATGACGTCGGAACTTCATATTGCAATAAAATAATATGTATTGTACTACAACTGGAGTATTTCTGGTCATTTTGTCAAATCATTACTACAACACTTGACGTATAAAACAAGGGGACTTTATAGACTACGTTTCTTACATTCTTGAAACAGTTACTAAAACGTGGAACTGGAGTATAGTTGATTTTCGAGGTTATATTTACATCAATTTACATCAATTATTTATAGAATATTCTTATACGGGAAAATTAAACAGACGGATGCTTGTCGCAAATTTGAACTGGACTGTGCTGACATTTTTATTCCTTCTAATTTATGGTGGTTTTGGTCCATCGCGATTGAGTTTTGGTAACTCAAATTAACTACAAAAAAAAAAAAAACGCATTAATACAAACAATCAAAACCAAAGCATACGATAGAACACATTTAACCATGTATACGTGTAATTAAAGCGCATAGTTTTAACACATATTAAGTATTATGATTGACATATAATGTAAGTAAAGCATATGATTTTAAAGACAAAGGCATATTTCCTTATCTCATTTCTCGTAAGCGTTCGATAAAGTCTATATGCATAGAGTGCTCTATGTATAGACAGTCACGTATAACGATGCTTATTGATAATATGCAAAATAATCACGTGATGATGGTGTTATTATGTCGGTTAGTATAAATGTACAGTTTCAACGATCTTGTGTCTTACGAACCATTCTGTATAGTTATTAAATAATTCATGTACTATGCAGTATATATCACGCCTATTCCGTCTCAATGAAAGAGTTATCTCCAAAATCAACAGTTGTGATAAACTTTAATTCTTTCCCTTCTGATGAATTATTTCACTCTTCAGAGGGAGAGAGAGAGGTGGAGAGAGAGAACATTAAAACTGATTAAACATAGCGCGATTTATTCGGCTGCTGTTAGTTTTTGTTTCAAGGAAACAAACCATCTCCTTTCATAGTTTTATGAAGTAAGCAAGCTTAACATTTTCAAAAGCATTTAACATTATCGTGACCACGACCGTTGTCAGCTCAACTTCCTTGAATTATTCTATTCCATGCTGGTGTGTAACTCCCCTGCACTCAGATAAATGATGACTGGATGTCTCTCTCTCTCTAACGCGAGATTACTTAATCGAATCATTTAATAGAGGCTGAAAAGGTTAGTAAAGATGATTGAAATTAAAGATACCAGCTGCTATCATCGATGGGCCTCCTCTTCTCCTGCGCCTCTCATCTTCAGATATACAAGCAAAAGGCAACGATTAACAACAACTTCTCAAAAGTTTTCCTTGTGGAAATGGAATCTAAACTTCTCACACGCTTTCTTTATAACCTTTGATAAAGATGGCGAGCCACAAAAGAAAACCTGGACTTTGCCTTTTCTCTCATTGGCAATTTTGGTGAAAAGCTGAAGAAAAATACAAAGAAAAGAAATTGTGAGAAAGCTGTTTCCACTTTTGAAGGAAATGCAACACCATCAGAACTGTTCAAAATGGAACCAATTAAACATTACTTGTGTAGTGCGCTCAACCAAATATAGAAAAGTGATGGCGCTATACATATTTAAGTTACTCGGGAAAAAAATAAAAAAACCACCAAAGTCAGTAATACAAAATTTCTGGTTGGTATCATGTAATAACTTCAAAACAACAAGTTGGGAAGCGAAATAATAAAAAACATAATAATAACTCCAAAAATAGCTCTTTCAAGTGGGTAATATACCAAATGGAGTAAGCGTTGTTCCGATGTAATTGAAGTAACATTCAACCGGAAAGCTTACAAAAGCATTTCACATTCACACTGAAACCTTCTCTAATGATAAAACTCATTAAATAGAGTCTTACTAGAACTTCTCGTTTTTCGTGAAAGAATTAATTAATGTCGGTTAATTTTACTTCCAAAACGTTTGTAAATGAAGTTATAATCATTCTTACTTCATTCCAGTCTGGTCTACCAGGTTGGGTTCTCGTCTTCAAGCCAGTTATCATGTCCTTCTTGCCTTTTCGATGTAAGATGTCGAGCGCCATCTGTAGCCCTATTCCTTTCATGTCTGTCTTGCCCAGTGCTGACGTCATATACATGTGCAACTCTAACACGTTTTCGAAAGGTGTTTCAGCCTGCTCCATTTCGAGTTGCGTGAGGAGTGAAACGAACCATTCAAAACACTTCTGGTGTCTGTTAATCCAGATGAAATCCACCTAATTAGGTAAGAGTAAAAGAACGTGGACAAATAAGAAACCAATAACGAAAAAAAAGAAAAGAGAAAAAGGGAATTACCTTTCGAAAAACATCCTTCCATTTGTCTGTGGTAGTAGTTATATCAGGCTCTGAGACTGGCATACGGTTATCATGAATAGGCTGTCAAGATTAATCATATTCATATTAAAATTGGATCAGTTTATGATTGAAAACGCATGTGTCATCAATTACATAAATAATTAAACTAAATTGGAATTGTATTTCTGTTATCAACTTCAACGATCGACTCCAGAGAGCAATTTTCCCCACTCGTGGATGTGATTTTAAGCTGTTGCGTCGTCATGGATGCAAACCACTTCCAATGGAAACATATCGTGTATGGTAACGAACAATATAAAGATTAAACATTTCTGAGTCATTCCTTTTTTCCTTTTTTCTTTGGTACAAACGTAATAAACTGGTAATCTTTAAAGATAAACTTTCATCTGCGGATATACTGTAGTGATCAAAGAAATGTCTGCGGGTAGTTAGCTAGTATCTACAAAAATTACAACATCGTATTCCCAAAACTTATTACAATATAGTATTGCACAGGCCAAGGCGAGCAGTGCCATCATTTAATTTAACTTAAGAAACAAGAGGAAGAAAAAGAAAAGGAAAAACAAACTTAATGCAGCAAGTCAATAGCATTGTAACGCATTGTAATATTTCCGTCTGAATACATTAAATAATTAACTATTAGCAATAAATAACACCTGGTGTTAAACGTATCCATTCAGAAAAAAAACAAACATCAACTTAGTTAAATCGTTTTGAATAAACTTCATGGCATGAAGCAATAGGGATCCTACTTAGCATGTAAGAATCGGGGCGAATGACATATTTGTTGTTAATTTGTAGGCCTATACTGCTGATTACAAGAGATGGTGTTCGGTAAGAAGAAATAAGCCAGAATTTGAGGGTGATATTTTTCTTTATATACCAAATAAATATGGTGGCAAGTGATATATGATATTTGTAATTTCAGAAATGTAACGCAACCAGCTTAATTCAGGATAAGTAAAATACACCTTACCTATAGTGTTGTGAATAGAAAAAGCTTATTACAACACACTGTTATAAATTGTGCTCTAGGTATTACGGTTCGAAATGTCTGAAATTAGAGGTGTTGTAGCAAAAAAGAAGTTCGCCAAAACCAAGTTTTTACTTTTACCGCGGTGTTATCATGGAACAGAAGTATGGTAGCATTGTACAACATGATATTGTCTGTCAAGTCTACGACCAAACATTAAGTACCTTTTTAAGACACATGAGGTCTTCTGGAATGCTGTCCAACCAGGAATGTTGACATGAAGGACATGTTCTCTTACTTGCTTTAAACCTGTGCATAACAGACTGTAAGATGGAAGCAAACGGTGTCACCCCGATACCGGCTCCAATCAGCACCGCGTGCTCTGCTTGGAAGATGGCCCTGGTTGGTGTACCGTACGGTCCATCAATGTACAACTAATACACAAAAAGAGTCGAAATTCATATGATGAAGCAAGGGAAGCATTGCGTCATTTAAATAAAAAAAATAGGGACAAATATATTCAACTGGAAGTGTGTATATGTCAATAGCACAGTAATAAACTATTTGTACCACCAGAACCGCTGCTACTGGAACTGACGCCAACGCGAATAGCACCACTACTGACACCTTCGACACCTCTACCGTCATCACTACCACTTCTATGTTCCAATACCTCTTGCAACATTACCAGCAGCTCCTATACCACTACAGTCTACACCACCGCTTTCTCCACCGTCATCCCTGCCACTACTGTTACCATTACCAACATTATAACTACCGCCACCATCACCCAACATTGCCACTACCGCTAGCACCACTAACACCACAGTCTACACCACCGCTATCTCAACCGTCATCACTGCCACTACTGTTACCATTACCAACATTATAACTACCGCCACCATCACCCAACATTGCCACTACCGCTAGCACCAATAACACCACAGTCTACACCACCGCTATCTCCGCCGTTATCACTGCCACTACTGTTACCATTACCGATATTATAACTACCGCCACCATCACCCAACATTGCTACTACCGCTAGCACCAATAACACCACAGTCTTCACCACCGATATCTCCGCCGTTATCACTGCCACTACTGTTACCATTACCAACATTATAACTACCGCCACCATCACCCAACATTGCTACTACCGCTAGCACCAATAACACCACAGTCTTCACCACCGATATCTCCGCCGTTATCACTGCCACTACTGTTACCATTACCAACATTATAACTACCGCCACCATCACCCAACATTGCTATACCGCTTGCACCAATACCACCACAATATACACCACTGCTATCTCCACCGTTATCACTGCCACTACTTTTACCATCACCATCATTATAACTACCGCCACCATCATCCAACATTGCTACTACCGCCAACACCGTTGCCATCCGCTTCGCTATGCTTTCAATGCCATTTCTATTTTAAGTATTAACGCAATATAGTATCACATACAGGGACCATTGTCTCTTTCCATATCTACGTAATGATTTTAATGAAAGTTATAATCATTAATATCTTCAAAGTACCGTAGATATACTTTGTTTATCGAATTTTAGGTCATCAAGGTGCGGTTCTTTTTCTTCCTTTAAACAAAACAAAAACTGCTTATAAACAATGATCTATTTCGTAACATTATAACATATTATAACATTCATCAAAGTATTGTTAATTATCTTCTCCGCGCATCAATGGACTTCCATCGAGAAATAGAGAATGTTTATACCTGCTGATTTCATGACCTATTCCATGTTTATTTCTAAAACAGAAAGAGTAGATTCTTGTTGACAGATATAGAAAATAAATTTGATTGTATCACGTCTAATAATTCTTTTATATTTCCTGTGATCGTGTTGAGTAGCTATCTTGTTGTTGGGAAGGGTTGCAGAACACAATTAACTTTAACAGATGAAAATTCATCCACAATAATTGAGGCCACGTAAATATTTAAAGGAAAAATTATAGTGAAACAATGGAAGGTATAGTTAAGTCTGAATAATAAAGCAATCGCTGAAAATCTTTCATTTGTCAAAATGCAATGTTCTTTTCGTTCTGGCTTTGTTGTAAGTATAAAACCCATACTTGATGACGGTTGCTGGTGGTTCAGTTTTTGTAAACTGAATGGGCGAAAGCGAATATTCAAACCAAATGGAAAACAACAAAACACATCTATGAAACAATATAAGCATTGCTTTTCAGTTTTTAATATGTTTGGATAATTATTTTTCAAAGAGACTGCAACTGATTACTTGTACCCTATAGAAAATGTAAATTGGGTTACTTAATTGACGAAAATTAATTATCAGAAATAATTAAGAATTGTTAATAATTAATCAATTTATATACCCTCCCCCACCAAAATACGTCACCGAATTTGATTATTTAAATAGAACAGTCATGGCGAGTTGCATTTGTGCATAATGCACTATGCAATCAAGATAAAAACCTTAAACATAGTGTCGGGAAATAAAATGAACATGTAAGAAATCAGTCCAAATTTCTCATTTCAAGGAACTTTTCATAGATAATGAATAAATTTTATGGATGGAATGACGTGTGGCTTTATACACCAATGACCTCTTCAGAAATAAGTGGTTAGTGATTTACCTGGATTTTGTGATGTTTAATGTGTGGACTCTTTCTCTCTGTTGCTCCAGGGTCCCAGTTGGTTTGACAAGCGATTGAACGGAGAGGTTCCGTTTCCTAGAAGGAGGAAGAAACAAGTAAAAGATGAGTGACCTTAGGTCATACAGGTCTACTCAGGATATCGAGAAAACCGTAAATATAATAATCCTATATTTTAAGTTTTGAAAAGTAAAATGGTGATGACTTTATTATTTAATAAACGTTAGTACCCAGTATCCAATACAAATATTAACAACTCTTTGCTGTTAAATGATAATTTACTGGATTGTATCAGCAATCTCAATTTTCGTCCCCACCCCGATCCCGAAACCCCAAGGGTATATACGACCGAAATATGTTAAAGAAAGCGTCCCTAATGAAAAACCTGAAAATGGTTTGACACAATTTCTTGACACTTACATATGAATGCTTTGTCGCACACCCGAATCATGTATATTAAGAAAAGTGATAATATTTTTATGATGCAAAATTTAGATATCACTATGCTGCTTTGTTTTGTGGCGACAATTCTACTAACTACATTACAGCAACCCTTGGCTTTGGCCGACTTAAACATTCATGAGAATAGCTTAACATTTATCAAGGAATCTGTCAGTATGATAAGCTATATTACATACATGCGTACATCTTCATTTCGAGTTAGGTTTAATACTTCTGTAGTTAGAACTCAACCCAACCCAAACCAAACCAACCCGAACCACCCCAACCCTCACTTTGTTATCATAAATAGACAGAAGAGTTGATGCAGTTTACCTCCTATAGAGAATTCTAGCGGCCCACACAAAATAATTTACGATATTCATTTAGAACCTGCAGTTTATTTGTTCTCCACGGCTCACAATTTCATAGGCTATGTCCAGTTTCCCAGAAAATAAATTACTTTTTTAGCTTTGGACCGAAAACCGAGAACAGAAATTAACAACTCACAAGGCGGAAATGAAAGATAAAAGAGAAAATTATATCTACGAATTGTTCGTTTCTTCGTGTAATTTGTAGAATAGAAGAAGAGGCAAGGTAGATATGGAGGAAGGTGTGTTTTTTCTCTCTCTGCAGATTGAGAACGAAGCTATTATATGACGGAATTAATGGCGGGAAAGCTAGACCGTTCGCGGATAAGGTAGCCTGTTGATATCCCACCGGTATCAATTGTAAACTTTAACTTGCGCGTGTCTATCAGCCAAGCAAAACGAGATCGAGAAAGATCATAATGTTCTGTTATTTTTATCACAAGCTTATAGACGTACGTTACCGTGCCTTATATATGGTTTTTAGTGTGTAATATAGCTGATGACCTGTAGGTTTGACTGAGCGAACAAATTACATAAGCGCAACTCAAATTCCCCAGATGGCATAATTGCTTCGTCTTTTTATACAACCAAAGCTGAAAGGATCAGGCTAATCAGAAGAATTCTTTTACGGATAAATTAGTTTATTCTCATGAGGTCAAATTCTTCATCAAACCGCGGAAACGTCTACAGTGGTGTAATTCATATTTCCTTTACCCTAAGTTCCATAACTGTATTGGTCTATCCTATGAGTGTGTGATACAACTAAGTGTAGTTATTATTAATTTTTTTGTCAAAGGTCTTCTTTTCTTTGTTGATGTTGTCGTTGATGTTTTTGTTGATGTTGTTGTTGTCATTACTGTTAATGTTGTAGCTACGATGTTAGCACAACATCTTCATGAAGACTATCCAATGTAAACCGACATATACATCATACAGTTTGTAAGTCAAAAAGTCATCTCAAACTTGCCTTGTCTAATGACGTCACGCTAGGATAGTGTTTCGATTGTTGTGTTATGTTATAAGACAATGCTACAGCTATTCGTGGACTTTACAGTCGACGTTTAATTCATGTTCGATACGGGAAACATGGTCTATATTGGAAAAGTGACAGAAAGAACATTGTCTAAAAAGATTATTAACCAACAGTCTGTAAAGACAATTATCTTTGTGGTAATTATACTGCTGAACAATTTGTTCCATCATTAAAACCAAAATGGAATTAAAACTAGTTTTAAATACTTACATCTGCATCCATCATGTAGGAGGAGTCAGAATTTTCAGGCTCGTGAAGAGGAGTGAACGAATGTTCGTCGTCATGGTGATTAGAGAATGCGTTCTTGTGATTGGGCACTTTACTCGTATCTGCTTCTTCTTGGTCTGTAATATGATTCGAGACAATTTGTGTTAGCTTTGATATGATGTGTAATCCTGACGTGTAGCTCTATGGATCGAAAGTGAGTGGGAAATGTGGTGGTGGGCAGTATGGTGGGAGCGGGAAATGTGGTGGTGGGCAGTATGGTGGGAGCGGGAAATGTGGTGGTGGGCAGTATGGTGGGAGCGGGAAATGTGGTGGTGGGCAGTATGCTGGGAGCGGGAAATGTGGTGGTGGGCAGTATGCTGGGAGCGGGAAATGTGGTGGTGGGCAGTATGCTGGGAGCGGGAAATGTGGTGGTGGGCAGTATGCTGGGAGCGGGAAATGTGGTGGTGGGCAGTATGCTGGGAGCGGGAAATGTCGTGGTGGGCAGTATGCTGGGAGCGGGAAATGTCGTGGTGGGCAGTATGCTGGGAGAAAAAACAAATATGAGGGCTTCTGCTATAATGATTAGATCTACTATTTAAGAGGATTTAATTGATATCACATCGAAGTAGTTCAACAAAAATCGACTTTGAAAATATATAACGTTCCCTGTAAAATGGCACAGCGGCATAATGAGGATATTCCGTATGGGATTGAGAGAGGGTTGATTGACGGAGCATGAATTGAGCAGTGATGACGGTTAATATTAGATGGTTAGAGAAGTATTTAAAAATATACTAAGAAAAAAGTTGTAATGTTAATTGGGAAGGCAATGTAAGAAGAAAAACGATTCATGACGTGCACCCCATTTTTCCTCCCTCCACCCTACCCCTCACCCCCCCCCAAAAAAAAACCCCAATCAAACCCCGCAAACTTCTTTCTGTCTTTTCTTTTATGTTTATTTAGAGTTTTCAAGTTCTACAATTTACCTTCTATTTTGTCAATGATGATCTTGTGCTCTTCAAAGTTGTTGCAATGTATTCTCATGTGCTCCTCATCTTGTTCTCTAAGTTTCTTCTCGAAGAAAGCGTAAAGTCTCGTTGTCCAGTTACCATCCGAACGAATGTGCATGTGAATCGTACCTTTGGGATGAGACGCAACTGTTCAGATTCGATTTCATTAAAGACGTAACTGCATATCGTACATTGAGGGGGGGGGGAGTGGGAGAGTAGGGAAGGGGTTGGGATTCGGCCTGTTCTGAGCTGTAGGATAGTATTTCAATTACTCCGCACATCTAACAATTAAGGGAAACAAGCAGTTATAGGCCGATTAAAAAAAATTGGTCCTGGGGGACATGGACATTGAAAACTATGAAAGAACATATCCAACCGGTTCACACAGAGATTACAGTAACTACTGTAAGTCTTTAAGTTTTGTACCACGGTAGAAAATGGATTGTGCTGATTAATCGGATAAATCGGTAATATTAGGTTTACAGTAAGAACTGATGATATCTGTAATCCCAGCAAATGGATCAGAGAACATATTTATATCACATTGTGTTTGTGACAATAGCGATGAAATTGGAAACTATAGTAATCGACAATTTCGATCTATTTCGAATGATGAGTGACGTCACAGAATCAAAATGCTATTTTAGTCACAGTAATATTCATTATTTTGCTCAATTAGCTATACCAGCTCTTTGTGAACACTTATCAACATTCCCATGGTATATATAATTCGTCACGGTAAATGCGCTATTTATAAAGAATCAAGTGAATGCGCGCATATATGGTGTATACTGTTAAAAACATGGCTGCCCTTCATTGCTGTATTTTTGTTTCACCACTACCCCCGCCCCAGCCCCCATAGGATACATTCCACCAGAATCGCTCCCTCCTCTCTCAATTAATCGAATGATTATACCTGCAAATGTTGTGAAATATTTCATCTCAACTCAAATGTTTCAATTAGTTGTCTGTTTTGTTACTTATTTCAATGTCAATACCAATAAACTTGTACCAAGAATGTTAGTATGCAAATAGCATTAAGCGGAAGTACATGTGCTAAAATGGATATATAGGGATACTACCAATTATCAGCGAAGTAATGGTTACAAAGGGATACTACCAATTTTCAGCATAGTAATGGTTATATAGGGTTACTACCATTTATCAGCAAAACAATGGTTACATAGGGATACTACCAATTATCAGCAAAGTAACGGTTATATATAGGAATACTACCATTTATCAGCAAAGGAATGGTTACATAGGGATACTACCAATTTTCAGCATAGTAATGGTTACATAGGGATACTACCAATTATCAGCAAAGTAACGGTTATATATAGGGATACTACCATTTATCAGCAAATCAATGGTTACATAGGGATACTACCAATTATCAGCAAAGTAATGGTTATATAGGGATACTACCAATTATCAGCAAAGTAATGGTTATATAGGGATACTACCATTTATCAGCAAAGTAACGGTTACATATATAGGGGTACTACCATTTATCAGCAAAGTAATGGTTACATAGGGATACTACCATTTATCAGCAAAGTAATGGTTATATAGGGATACTACCATGTATCAGCAAAGTAATGGTTACATAGGGATACTACCATTTATCAGCAAAGTAATGGTTATATAGGGATACTACCATTTATCAGCATAGTAATGGTTATATAGGGATACTACCAATTATCAGCATAGTAATGGTAACATAGGGATACTACCAGTTCAAGGTCAACTCATTATACATAGAGCAAAAAGACTTGTGGTACTTGATGTCGCTTGTTCCAATTCAGTTTTAGCTAAAGCTTCCGTTGCATTTTTCAAACAGGTCATAAAAGTTGCAACTGTGGTCTCGGTTGTTATATTCAACGCAAACAATTCGGAGTACATCTACTACGAAAGTGTGGCAAGTCTGGACGATGTGTTGATATATGTTTTGAAAATAAATAAACTTTCTCAGCTTTTTAAACGTCTGCCGTTACATCAATGCAACAAACAGAAAAGAGATACTTTAAGTCTTCAAACTTATTTAATAGCAAGATGAGTTATACTACTGACACAACCAACCACTTCAGGTTGACCTTAACCTTCTTGTTCCCGGCGCACTCTACTTATAATACAGTAATAGAAGTTATACAACAGACACAACAAACTACTTTAAGTTGATTTACTTGATTACCTTGTTCTTCTGGTGCACTACTGATAGTGAAGGGATGCCATTCGTAAGTAGCTATCTCTGGAATCTGTATGAAGATGTAATCTCCTGGCTTGAATCGGAAGCTCGGTGGTCGTGTAGCTATTACATGTGTTACCTGACAAATAAAAAGTTAAAACAAAAAACTAAGACTAGAAATCCTTATTCAACGACCCAAAAGGTAGCATGCTCATCCCCCCCCCCCCCGCCCCCCTCATATGTTGGAAAACTGATACAAAAGATAAATATAGGTTTGAGGCATGCTTGAATAGTAAAGCTAACTGAAACAAAAGGAGATTTTCTACGCTCAGGCTCAAATGGAAGTCAAATTAGTCAATCCCCCCCCCCCCCCCCCAATTACGCTATATTTTAAGAAATAAGCGTTTGTTTAGGCAAAGAAAAGCTTTGAGGTTGTCACATTTTGGCGATTGTTTGCTTTTGCCTTCATTTAAGCACTGTTCTTGCAATGTTTTAATTGCGCTTTTTCTGGACGTACAGGAGTGAACTTCTATACTCTAGTACCATCTTTTGAAATGATAACAGCAGTTCCATTTATTGAAAACAAAAACAAGCGCATCTGTCGCAAGGAGGGCCTTCGTCAACAAATTTATAGTGACGGATGCAAGAATGTCTTTCGTTAATTATAGTTTGGTTCCATTATATACTACATACATGTTTGCAACTGTCCCATAACATATGGTTAAGTTTTGCTCCACATATAGAGCGCGTAAAAATAGTTAACAAATTTTTGCCCTTTCAATACTTGGGGCGTATGCAAATTACTTAGAAAGTTTAAGTATACCCAAGTGCTAGCGAGAGGTACGTGTTGGTCGTTTTTAATCCAGAACGTTATATTTGCAATTCCTGAGGGAGTTAATTTGTGTTTATTCTGTATATTTGCGAGGCCTCCTTCGTCTGTCCCCCCCCCCCCCCCGTATTTTCCCTAACAACACATAACACTATATACCGATCGTGAATTTATAGGTTTACTTCTCAGGAAGAAGTAGGCCTTGGCCAGCCGTATAGAACACTAACACGTAAAGATGTCATTTACAATTAATCACTGACATACTACGCCAGGTGTAAGCAGCCCTTAAGCCCCCTAATCGATCAACCGAAATATTTAATGAAACAGAACCAATCGATAATCGATCACCTAACCTCATTTTATCCCAAAGGAACATAAAGACAAAACAAAGCGAAGTTAAACAACAGTTTTGGATTTTCAACAGGTTGAATAGTGTGATGTTTAAATATTTCTCAAAGGAAATACAAACAGTTTAGCTGTCTATGTTGGCAGTCTGGTTTCCGTTAACTCATTCATTTTATTTTATTTTTTTGATCCATTTAATAAGCTGAACTAGTCCTGGATAAACAAGAAGATGGAATTGTGTAATGTTGTCTTCAATTTACCTGAACGTGATTTTGAATAAATTACAGCCTGCATTATTTAAAAGAAATATATATATATATATAAAAATAAGTTTCGGATCATCGTTTGGAACTCAACAAATGTGAACGAATTTAGTTCTTTCAAAAACCCATTACCTAACCTCATCAAAGGCGTTTATGTCAGTGATCGGTGGATGTAGGAGTGGATTGGTTGAAATGGAGTGAGAAGAGGAGTAGAAGGGGTTGGTGATAGGAGGAGGGGGGCTTCTAGAGTTTGAGTAAATGTTGTGTTAACTAATAGATTGATGCATTTGACCTATTTTCGACTAGAAAATATGGCTATCGAAATAACTTGAATTAATATTAGACTTTTAAAATGTACAGGCACGCACGAGTTTATCCTTAAATTTCGGTAAAATTATCAACATTTGGGTAAAATTGAAGTGGAACAATTGACAAAATTTTAGCATAGGTCATAACGCCAAAAGAATATATACCTTACTCGTTTTTTTTTAAATTTTTCTTACTTGAGCACTTTTTAATCAGTATTTAGAGACACTATTTGAAATAAAAGAGCAAATTTACCCCAGATGGTAAGAGTTCTACGTCTTCTACGTAAGTTTTTCCATATCTGGCAAGTTTGACCCATTTCGTTTGACTGACTTTCTCCGTCAGGAATATCAGCCCAGGTATCGTAAACCAATACCAAAACCGAGGACCATGAAGAATCAGAAGAGTCCAGAAGATAACGTAAAACATATGCGTGAAGTAGAATAACTGCGGAAAAAAGGAGAAAAATCAACAGAATTGATGAGCTGAGAGAGAAATCTATCAATTCCTCAAGACATAAATTCGAGATTAGTTATTTGCACAAAGTTGTGTACAAGCTGTGACGTGTAAACAATTTATTTTAATTGTAAGAAATTTTAATAGAAAACAAAATCAGTCGTGGTCAAAAAAACAAAAAAGGACAGAAAAAGAAAGAAGAAAATTCAAATTTGTAAAAATGTGATGGCTCTTTAAGGCTTCAGTTAATTTTAGAATTATTTTCATTCACTCTTATTATAAGTTTCTATTTCTTGAAGAATGTAGTACACAAAGCCCACTTACTACATTCTTCTAGCTGATGAATAATTTAACATGATAGTTAGCGAAATAATAATGATAAATCTGACAGAGGAAACAGGAAATAAATTATTGTGAAAAACTATGTGAAATGTAGTTATTTAGTATAGTACGTACAAATTACCGTAACTTTTAAACTGTTCTCCAGACATCACTGTATGGGATGGGCACTTCCAAACATACCGCAATACATTAATAAACCAAATAAGCGTAAACTGATGGTTAAGACCCGTGGTTTTTATATTTGTATAACGTTACTTTGTTTTTTTGGTTTGTTGTTTTCATTTTACTTATTCAATCATAACCCCCTTGTGATAATGGATATCTTTTGTGAGTATATACATCCGGCGTTATCCGGTACAAATATATCTCACTGAAATATCGGGGGGGGGGGCTCCCACAAAATGTTTGCCCCGGGCCTCCCACAGGCTTAATCCAGCCCTGTCTATCCCCACCCCGGTCCTCTGATCAGACATGACTTTAGGTATTACTAAACTGGTATTAAAATAAATATGTGCATCCCCAGTAAAATAACGCCACGCTCTTAATTCCAAGCGGCGAGAATATATAGTTTAGCTCACAAATGGCTAACAGATGGTGACTATACTGCAAGGATTAAGTTAAACATAAACATCATTAACATCGCAAAAGAACAATTATTATGATATAAGATGATTTTTGTCAGTTCAAAAAATATCTTAAGTTAATCTTTCGGAGTAAGTAGGTCTGATACTTTCTAAGTTTATACAAGAGAGGAGGAAGTGAAAAAAATGAAACTAAAAGAGTACTTTACATATTGACCCAAAAAATGGATATCAAATATTTCCTCACATTATTATGCATTCTGCCTTGTATTTATCCCCATTACTCGTCATGCACAGCCTGATACAAAATACACCTGTTAGGTCAAATACCTACGTATCGACAATAACAAAGTCTCATTTATCATTTTTATGTAACGGTTGGTCTATAAATTACACTGATAAAAACAAATAAGTAACCAAAAATAAAAGTCAAAGTCGAATGGAAACAAAGATATTACCTGTAAAAAAATGTGCATTTTCTTCAAATTAAGGTGATATTTCCTTGATACTAAAAATAGCAATTAAAATGAACAGCTTGACTCGCTCATAATATATTTGACCAATCTTGAATTGATGACGTCATTACCCCACGCTATACCTATTTATATGAATATATATATATATATATATATATATATATATATATATATGTATATATATATATATGTATATATGAACATATATATGAATATATATATATATATATATATATATATATATATATAGCCGGCATGTTATGACGTGCCTGGACACAGTTTTGGAACCTCACAATGTCGCGTATGTTACTGTTCCTGTTGTTACTGTTAAAATTAAGATGGAATATTTTATATCTCGACAGATATCTCGAAGACAAAGGTTGAACCAATGAGTCTCTTTTGATTTCCGTATTGCTACATATCTATGTTTTATATCTTTCAAACTTCACTTAATGTTACTAGCGATATGCGTCATGTCTATTATGTTTACAACAACAACAAACAAACAAGAAAAGAAATGCCAAAACATGTTATAAAACATCGTTCATACGTTAAAATGAAATAGCTACAACGCAAAAGATGTAGGCTACTGACAACGTAGTCTTCTATAGAGCAAACGTAGCAAAGTGGCCGAGTAAATGAGTGGAGGTCACGTGACTATATGTACTCACCATCGAGGTATCCATTGACTCATACCAAAACTATAGAATAGAGAATGTTGTTATGCTTTCAAGCTGAAATGCATATTCAGCATTGAAAACCAATGGATTTTTTAATATATATTCGTTTTCCCCCCTTCTATAGTCAATCAAACTCCAACTTATATATGATCAAACACATGGTTTGTTATTTTTGTCCATTTAGGATAGTGCCGATAGTATATAATGTAGCCTGGTTTTGTTGTTATTTGTTTTCAAATACACAAATATTTGATTATTAATTGATTAATAAGTGACCAACCTTCTCCGTATTCTATTGCTCAGTAATTTCACTACTTATATTCACCAATCACGACGATGGTTTAAGTCACGTGCTTTTCCAGATGTTATATGGAAGTGGAACAGTTAAGTGAAAGAGTAAATGATGAATTTTATGCGCATTGATAGCATGAACATACAGACTGACAGACGGACGGAACGGTGGATCCACTTCACTTTCAAGCTATGTAATGCGGACGGCTGCTCTAGAAATCTTTAAAACGTTTCACTCAGACAAATGCAAATGCGGCAAAAAAAAACTTGTAAACTTCTAATGATCGACTGGAAACGTTAACTAACCGCATCTGAAAAATAAACTTAATCACACAACTGAGAGAGGTTAAGAGATATAACCAAAACAGCATAATTTTATTTAGTGTTATTCGTCTTACAACCAAGTTTCAGTTATGTAAAGGACGGAAAGAACGAAAAATGTATAAAACAAAATCGAAATGGTTATGCAACCATTTATACAAGAAATTGACATTTTCTACTCAAACGGTATAGTTTCAGTCGTGTTGGCTACAGTAAAGTTTAATAATAGTGCAGAGTCTGAGATATATATGATTTGTGCTTTCGGTTTTTTTCTGGAAGTTAAATTATTCATTGCTTTGGCTATTCCTAAGTAATAAATAAACCACTCCACTTTAATATGGTTTATGTTTTGCTATTTAAGACTTCGGAGAAATGATAATATCAAATTTAATAATTGTCAATCTTGGATTATTTTCGCGATTAGAGGTGTTTCTCTTGATAAAAATTCATCCATTTCCCTATAGTGATTCGTATATTTTCTACCAACCCAGTCGATAGCTGTATAGCAATTTTCATTTTCCCTAAGTGCGCCATAAAGATTCAACCTAGTTGAAGTAATTTTCAATAGATTATCATACTATTGGTGTTATTATGGAAAGCTCTCATGTCATAACGTCAAGACAAAAGAAAGAAAGAGAGATGTACTTATCGTTCAGTTATTTGACTCATAACTTGGACGAATATGGATTTCTGGTCAGTGACCCTTCCAGTTTTAATGGCAGAACAATTTAGACTTTGGTTACAGTCTGCATATGCACGGGGTAGCATATAAATACACATATTACCTATCAATCGCAGAATTGAAAACAATACTTTATTATGGTTATAGGCCTTTCTATATATATATATCTGACATGCACACATAATTCGCTTAAACACGTTCCAAGTGTTAAGACTTAGTTATTCACCTCGGCGTTCCAAGCTAAGCCTTATGATTTGAAATGACAAACAATGGAATCCAAAGCTCAACCCACGGATAACAAAGATACGATCATTTTACGATGAAAGCGTAAAATAGTTTGTTGACATTTTAATTTGCTATTATGACGTATCCATGAGACAGTTCAAATGATGCACTTTTCCAGGACATCTCAATACTATGCATGTTTCAAACCGACCACGGCCTTGAATAACAATCGTATACAGTTCTTTTGGTTATCTGCCGCCCCCCCCCCTTTTCCCTTTTCTTTTAGCTCAACAGGACCCCGAATCGAGCTCCAGGCAGCTTAGGATATCTAATTTTTTTGTTGCAGAATAAGATGAAAATGAATTATTCCCATGTGCTTTGAGTAAGATTGCAATGAAAGTGGAAATTAATCACTCGAATGCGGGAATGGCCAACTTGAAGTAATATAAAACTTGACAAATTTTGATAAGCGGACGAAGAGGTGTCTCTGTTTGCTAAAATGGCAATAAAGGCTACGATTTGAGATCCAAAGCCAGCAATAAGCGGAAATGAATTTATGAATACTCAATATTTGATAAAATTGGAAAAATACTGAAGAATTGGTTCAAAGCGGGGGTTGAATGATATATAGGTTGGGTGGAATATTTGGCACCGGTGAAAGTAACTTAAGAGTTTCACCAATTTTATTTTTTCATATTCACTTCCTTTCAAAAGACACAAACACAGGTCATGTAATGTCTTTATTAGAGTTTTTGATACATTCATGTTAATTCGTATAATGAATGACATAATTACATTTTATGTCTAAAAATAGGCCATGAAACTCGTTTGAAATGTATGTTATAAGCACATGCCAAAGTGATTCTAATCTGAGTCATAATGAATCCCCGGATGTAGGGACGTAGTGAAGCGGCAATAACTGTGTATTAAGTAGAACTGACTTTTCTAAAGTATTATAGCTGGTTGGTAGTGGTAACGTATGTAAAATCACAGAATTTGCATAAGTAAGTGTATCGTTGTATGCAATAGTTTCAATATACATCTACATATAGTATCCCTGACTGCGATCTAAATATGAGGTAAAATAAATATGAATAAACAGTCCAAGTTTTCTTCACAATGTAATGTTGATAAATCAGGCGCGAAATGAGTGATATTGTAATTGTAAGGGTTAGCAAGTGTGGTAGACAACCTAAGGTAGATGAACAGGAACTAGTCAACCATCGGTGGTTATACCTAAATACATTTCTTCCAAAATTATTTGTGCAGGGGGTTAAAGATGGCGGTAACTTAATTCAAGAACGATGTGTACCATAGCTTATAGTACACGCAGAATATTTTAACTTCCAGTTTGAAGTAGACAAATTAAATAGACAAATTAAGATCTTACCGAGGAACGTCTAGACAAATTCATGAAAACAGCAAATTGCGTCACAAACTGACAGAATTGTAAATAAAGTAACTTTTCAAGGATACTTTCTACTTTAATCTAAACCAAGGGTTCTAAACTTATCATTCTAAGCCTGGTTAAACCCTGCAGCAGAGAAGAGGATGGTAGGTGAAGCGGGAGAGTGAATTATGATTTTTGTGCATATGTCATAAACTTTCATTTGGGTTCTCCAATGGGTAATGCGACTGTTCATAAGTTGAAGAGCCCTTGATCTAAACACAAAACTGTAGTTACTGCGTGTACACACGCATACGCTCTCTGTTACGCTAACAGATTGAATTCGAAGATCAAGAAGATGCGACTTATAGAAGCAAGGCAAGTGACAATCTCTTCGTGTGTAAGTATAAAAAATTGATGTCATTCAGATATTATCAAGTTTTAATAAAATTCATGGTAATACATTATTCGGTTCGTGAATTACACTCATTCTATTTCCATCGTTAGTTGGCAGCCATCTTGACCGGACATTGAAGAGACTACGTTAGCCAATCAGAAGCAGAAGCTATAAGTAGAACATTTAAAGAAAGGAACTATGAAGTAATCTAATATGTTTACTGGACAACGATTCTTGCTCTAACTACTGAACTATCCAACTCTTTATGAAACACTTACAAAATAGTAAAACAAATCATTTTTTGCGCTTTCCATATGAAATCTGCCACATATTATAGCTTTAGTTTATTTAACACAGCTATACTGCTTAAGCCGTTATGACATCCAATTGTTTCTATATTTAAAGCAAATAAAATGCTAAAAATAAAGAGCAAATAATTTATCTTTAAGGTTTTAGACATTGTCAAGATGATTCGTTGTGACTTCCCTCGCGAAAAATAAAGAGGGGATGGAATACTGGGAGGGGCGGACGTTTTATTTAACCTAATCCAAGACATTTGCATAGTTGTTGGTGTTGCGGAGACTTGCATGTTCCTGCATGTGTAGGCACAGACCTATAACAATACCTTCACTTTACATGACAGAGATCTTTGTGAGGATCAGGTCTTCGTCCAAAACAGCAATGAAACGTCTCGCTCCGATTAGGAACTATCCTAGTTCATGGAGTGGAGGTGTTAGCTCAGTGGAGTGTTAGCTCATACTGAGGAGTGTTAGCTCAGTGGTTAACGCCGGTGCCTTCCAATCATAAGGTCCCCAGTTCGAGTCACTCCAAGATTAATGTATGTCGTCCAGTTACAGAGTTGTTGACAATTCATAACCATGGACGTTAAGTATGAATCTAAGAGACTGACTTCGGTCAGCTTGTGGCTTTGATAAGCCAATGAGGTTTCTTCGCGAGTTCCTTGCAGGAGGATCTAAAATACATACATACTTACATGGTAGACAATTAACAGTGTTGACCCTGAAGTCGATACTATGCATAACATCATGTTAAGAGCTTATTGAAATAGATGTAGTATTTGCAAAACCCATTTTAATTTTTTTAATTTTTTTTTATCTTAGCTGGTTTAGGAAGTTGTTCATTGCAGTTATCTTCATCACATAGATCGATATTAACAGTTTTGTGTCCCATTTTATTCTTACAAGGCGTAACATTTTATGTTGGTCGTTAGCTGGACCATGTTGAGATATTTCCATAAGTATCCTTAGCGATCTATTTTACCCATGCTCATATTTAATTCCCCTTTCTTCCCCCTCTCCTCCCCTCCCCTCCCCTCTCCTCTCCTCCCCTCCCCTCTCCCCCTCACTCTGTGATGATAAAGCAAAAGGAACACGGATGATGACTTGTGCTTCATATGGACAGCAGTCCATGTTGAGAGCAAATTTGAACGGAGAATAAATGTGAATCGATATGAAGCAATGAATGTTTACTAAACAGCCCAGCTATGGCGCAATGATTGTAACATTAAATAGCAGAAATAGCGGTGATTGCATCATATCTACATGGTATATGCAAAGTATTTAATGTCACGAATAAAACTGACAACTTGAAAAATGTTATAGGCCATACGCCATTCCGCAAAGCTTCGTTATATATATATATATATAAATTGTGGTATGAAAAACAGAAAATTTTCTAAAAATGAATAAACAGAAAATGTGAAGTAACGTAAGCAAGAAAAATGGGAAGAAAATGTAAGAACTGAAAGAATCTATAACATTTAGTCAAAAAAATCAATAAATCTATGAAACTTCTAAAATCTACGATAATTATAGTTATATACTAAAAAGATAAACCAAAAGGTACACAAACACTTGACAAAACTTACAGAGCAGTAGTTCGGAGGGCGAAAGAACTTAAAATAAAAGATAAAAATGCAGAAGTGTGGTGATTAAGTGTAAATTAATTAACAAAAACAAAACAAAAATGAGTGCAACTATATGTCGATTAAATAAATGGTGTCGAATATAATAGAGAAAAGTGCAAAAGAAATGAAAAGTATACGTAAGTCGTAACTGAAGCTTGATTTTTTGGTTATGCAAATGTTATTAAAAAACAACAACAATATCAGACAAATACGTCATGATAAGAGTAAAACAAGATTTGAGAATACGCCTAGGGGGGTGGGGGGTGGGGTGGGAGGGGGTGAGGGACATCCACACGTTTTTTTTTTTTAAAACGGATAAGGTGGATTCCTGAAGTCGTTAAAACCGACACCCAGAAAAATAATATAAAATTTGAGAAATGAAAATAAGGCATATTTAGGCTACTTAGGTCTGCCCTCAAGATTTTTGTAAAAAACTACGTTCAAACAAGGGCCCTCTTGGATCCACGGCTGGCGCCCCAACTTAAAATTCCAAGTTTGCAAAAAGAGTACCTGGTACGTGTTGTTTATCTGGTATATGTTAATATGGTATAGTTTCCTAGATAACATTTGACATTGAAATTCAAGGGTATGATGGAAATAACGTCATTTGCGGGAAAATCATGACGTCATACCTGGTTTAGTCACGGGATAGTCAAACAACGGCAAGAAAATATCATCATCTAGAGCATTCGATGCTTCATTATCGCTATTAGAATTCTCTGTCCGGCTTTAACTATTAAATCAGGGTGGAGGGGAAGGACGGACGGGGGCGGTTAGGGGATTTCAAATAACAGTTCAGTTTCACTGACACATTCATTTAAGATTTAAATGAAACGCAAAAAAAAATTGATCAGTATAAGTACAGAAAAACACTGTTTTACAATAATTATGTGGCCCAACCAAATTGATAGTATCTTAAAGCACTTCAGTGTCTTCGCTGACGTTTCTTTTAATTTTTTTTATTGACGATAATTTCACTATATATTTCAACTTTTGTATCTTTGGAAACGGAGTATGTACCTGCTTGATATATCAATTGTTTTGTATGTCTCCTATATAGTGTAATTCGTGAAGGTGAACTAATTCCATTCTCATGCTTTTAATTAATGAAATAGTGTTTATGGAGAATACAAAGCTGTTATCGAAACGACCATACGTCAAGATATTAATTCCACTCTATGTAAGTCGATGGTCTATGTCAGGTGGATATTTTTTCTTCTCTGAGAAATATACCTCTGCAATTATTTGTGAAAGAGTAAATGTTGATGCTCGAAATAATTTCCCTGGATTATCTCTTCACCAACTAACGCCTCGTCACTCCTTTAAAGATAATCAGTTCACCATATTTAATAGCTAAAGGAAGGCAAATAATAATCTGGCCAAGCTTACAAATACTAACTGTCTATCAATTCTTAATAACAGTAGCTTTTCCGTATGGAAACACTCCGTTTTTCATTAAACAAACTTTCCTTTTACCAATTTAACCTGTTGCGCACATAATCTTTACTAAAAGCTCTCTATACGTCTACATGAGTTTCAAAACCTAGGTATTTATCACTGTTTTTTATTGAAGTTTCGATAAGTGTGAATAATTGACTTTAAACATCCCGAACAGTTTCTGTTTATTTGATGAAATTCCTCTCAAAGTGAACAGAATGAAATTACAGCCTTTGAGGTTTACCTGAGTTTACTACTAACAAGTTTTACCTCTGGGCCTTTCATGTTTCAAAACCAATAAAAGTAGGCCAGGTTCTTTCATCTCTCTTTTGATTTTGATTGTCCTTTTGTCTTTAAGGATTGTAAGCCATTTGATACACAGAGATACAATTTGTGTTTATGAGTCTGAAGTACCATTTTCTCTATATTTTCCATTACATTTACTGTAGGTTATGGGGAAAAAAATCAATTACCTTTTTCTCGGTGTTATCTTCTACATTTCTTATATGCATGAATATCAAACCTTTAAGTGTAATCAATATAAACGTTGAAAGCTTAGACTCGACAGGAGAGAAAGTCGTTTTTTTTTCTTTTCTTGATTCTGGTTAAACATGTTTCATGTTTTCTCCGTTTTCTGCATAAACGCCCCTTTTAGAGTCAAGCAATTAACCAACTTCCTGTGTACAACTTTCGCTAATGAAATGTGACAATCATTTCCTATAAAATACAAATGGACTTAAATGGAACCCGTCGATTTATACGCCTACATCCTGTGACCATGTTAAACGCCACATAATGATCTCAAATAGAGTTGACTGATGACGTCATCAATTTTTTTCTTTGACGTCAAATTCTTCGCTGTGAGAACACGAAGGCGTTATTCATTTCTTGTTAAGGAGAGTTTGATAGATGTTATGGTATAAGTAAGTTTTTGGGGTGGGAGACGGGGGGGGGGGGAGTGGGGGAGGGAGGAAAATCAAAGTTTCCAGAAAGGCTAACAGTGGACAATTACTGTTTTGGGACACCCTTATGACGGTTCCTGCTCGCTAAGTGTGTTAATCGAGAATATATAATATCGTCAAATTGGGTTTCATCATTACGTTGGACCTGTAGCTATATCCCACGTTCTTAAAAAGAGAAATTAATATGACATTGTTTTAGAAGATGTGAAGGAATAGCCCCTATCCTTGATTTCCTTTGCACAATTTAACTGTATCTTGTCCTATGGTTTTATCCAAAACTAAACTCAAGCACCCTGGAAATATTTCGATTGTGTAAATAAGAAACTAAGTTTACCAAGTTTATCTTCATAAAATCAGGATGCCTGGCTAGAGAGACTCTGGTATAATTTGTTTTCTTCTCATAGTTATTTTCCTGCTGTTACATAACAAACATACTCCTTTTAGTTTTGGAGTTAAACCGAGGCCGCAAAAAAATATTTCACCAGAATGTAGCATAGAAACTCCTTACAAATAGCCCTCTCCCACACATCCCAGTTTTCAACGATCCTTTACTTGTCCGAAGTTAACAATACTAAAGATAAATCTTGGAATTAATAAGACGTAAGCAACACCCGAAGCCATAGCTCGGATAAAATATTATCTACTATTTTAGTAGAAGTTTGGGCCAAAAATAAATAAATAAACTACGGCCGAAACATATTTGGTTTTAACTTATCCTTCAACTGAAAAAAACACAACAAACAGCAACAAACAAAACTCACATCAACAACAACAAATCTCTCTTGAATAATTACTCAGATTACAATCATACAAAATTATCATTTTTGGGGACGAATTGGTTTAGAATCATTTTTATTTTTATTGGAGGAAAGATTCATGTTCTAATATCTTCTGATTTTTAACGGTCCTCGCTTCTATATTAATTATAAACCTGGATTCTTCCTAGAAAACAACTTTTGCCAAGTACGAATGTGAGACTTGACCATTTTTTTGCCGTAGAAAGCGTGTTGAGAATACTTTCACAAAATGTTCAATCATTTTGGATTACAGTACATTACGGCTATATTTCAGATCTTGTACAACGCCCTCACTTTGTAGTAAACTTTTCTTGAAAGTAATGTTGAATGTAGTTCGAATGATTGGCGCAATACTTGATAGGAACGGGGAATTCTTAGCAACTATAACCAACACGGTTAAACGTGAGAAAAAAATAATATGTATTTTGGTAACTGGAAGGAGCTATCGCTCAAAGGTGATATTTGTAGTAAAATAAAAGTGAAAATATGATAAAACCGTCAACAAAGAAATATTTTCTCAATAACTTCTAACACTCTATGTGTCCTCAAACAAAAAGCTCAGACTTGCTTCGCATTACTGTAGATAAACCGAATACTACAAAACATCACCTCATATTCCCAATTAGGAAGAGCTTTTTATTACTAGGGGGGGGGGGGGGGGTTAAAAGCGAAAAAGATCTTTACAAATTTTTTCGGACAGTCCGTTACAATATGAATTTCTGACGTCACAACATGCTCCTACGGCAAAAAACTGTGTGAGTGATTGTGTTATATACAATAACTATTTTTTTTCTCATCGCTTAAATCAGATAAGTAAACAGATTCCTGTACTTTTGATGTTTATTTTGGATTTTTTGTTTACAGAAGAAAGTTAAGAACTATGAATTTTGCTGTTAAAATCGATATTTTTTAGACGTTTTGTCAGCAACCTTCCCATTCTTTCAGAGTATTAATGAAACAAACATTGCAATTAATCACTTTTTGATATTTGTGTTAATTACATGCAAATAACAAAAGGATTATTATTTTTGAGCAATTTTCCATTTCTATACGTTATTAATGACTCAGTAACCAAATTAACTACTTAACTTACGGAATTTATCAATATCAAATTAAAAAATAGTTATTTTACAATCAGAAAAAAAAATTCTATATTGAGGCACATTTGGACTTAGACCGTTATCCGAACTTAGCGGCATGATTCTCATAAGACATAAACTGACTTGGAATGTAATTTAGGCCAAATAACGCTTATATTATATTGCAATTTGGTACTTATGAAACGAAAGTCAATTTCCTTTTTTCCATTGTGAATTCTGAAGTATGCAAATTTGATAAAGGGGCCAATGCTCTCTGACATTTATTGAGTTTGAATGATAATCTTTGTGTCATTCAAAGTAATTTTACTTCAGAACTGCTGTTTGTAATAAGTCCCATAAAATGTTACTGTCCCCTAATCCATTGAGAGTACCAATCAAAAAATGAAAAAAATAAAAATAAAAATCATGTGGTGCATGTGTAAAGGATGGGGTCGATGGTGAAGAGTGATGGGTCGACCGGTGGAGGGTGGACTGGTGGACCGGGGGACCGGTGGAGGGTGGACCGGTGGAGGGTGGACCGGTGGAGGGTGGACCGGTGGAGGGTGGACCGGTAGTGGGTGGAGGGTGGACTGGTGGACCGATGGAGGGTGGACCGGTGAGGGGTGGACCGGTGGAGGGTGGACTGGTGGACCAGTGGAGGGTTGTCCGGTGGAGGGTGGACCGGTGGAGGGTGGACCGGTGGAGGGTGGTATGAAAGAATAAAGCATAAATGAATATATAAAGAGCGCTATCATACCGGGTTTTGCTTCAGCACTAGACTCTAAGAAACGGTCTTTCGACAGTTGAAAGTTTACCTGGAAATGTCCGGAGCGTCTTACAATAGGAAGGGAGCAGAGTACCATTACTGTTAGTACTATGACCATCGCCCAACCAGTCAGGTATGCTGTACCAGCAACATAGTGTAAGCCAAAATCGGTAGCATTAGGGTTCGTCAGTAGTAGTTCGAAGACTTTGTCCGGAGAATCGGTTATAACGACTGTTATACAAAAATATCAGAAAAGAAGAGGAATGAAGGGAAAGTTAGTAATAAATCAATGCTGACGGATCAGACTACAAAGATACAAGGATAGATACACCCCTGCCCCCCCCCCCAAAAAAACACCCACATATTAAAAATAAATGATAAAAAGACAGGGATTTTCGTAGAAACTTGATGCGAGAAATGGCAGATTGGGTCTTACATTTCGTAAAGTAAAGAAGATAACATCCTCTTGATTGCACTTACGAAAAGTACATCATAATTGCTCAATCCTACATCATCTACCGTGTTACGAGGTTGGCAATAACTCTAACTATTCAGGGAATATCAGCCAGTAAATATTCATCAAATTTGCATATAACCTTGATTATATCAAATATCATATGAATTCTATACACACACCGGAAACGAGATCTTTTAGAACATGTTTTTTCCATTACTTTATATAATTATGCAAATATTCGGTACATTAATTATTATGGAACGGCTTTGAGTTTGAATCACGTGAAAATACGACAAAACACCCCCAAAAGTCTGAATTATTATATGGTATGCTATAAAAAAATATATGAAGATATGTTATCATTATGTGTTATAATAAGTACATTAAAATTCTTACACAACCCCCCACCTCCCCCCACCTCCCCCAACAAAAATCATAATTTATACAGAATATATTATTATAGTTCCAAGAATCACCTTCAATCACATAAAAGAACAAAAATGTTGAGAAAATACGACGTTTAGATAAAATCAAGAGCCAATACTTAGTCTGTGTGTCGAGAATTCAGTTACGCACATTTTTTTTTTTTTTTTTTTATAGAAGCGAGGCAAACGAAGCATTGCTTCACATTGAACGTGTGCGTGTTGATGCATGGTACTCGAATATGCTGTACACCTGTGTAAGGTACGGACGTGCAGTACGCTCTATATCATCACCACCATCATTTAATATTGCTTTGCAATCAGATTTGTCTTTAAACGCTTGGGGTTTGAACCCACGTATCTCACATAAACTGTCATGGACTATATTTATAATGTAATTAATATAAAATATGATATATTATATACAATGTATAATTTATTATACTCTACCAATATAACGCAGCCAGCTATATATCTTATTGTTTCAATGCATCAAAGTACATTTCTCTTTTCTTATACAGTTACTATCGGTCATGGAATGTTCAAACGAAATCTAGGACAAGTGATTTGTTCACGTACTATATTGAAATTAAGTTCAAAATTGTACCAATAAATATGGCGCCCTGAATTCTCCTGCCTTATAGGTAAAAAAACGACTAATACACTCTTTACAAGGTAACTTACAATACATGATAATTAAGACGCATGATATGTCTAAATACAAGATACACTAGCATACATTAACATTTTCAGATAACTTCATTACACAGTTAGTTCTTATATCTTATAAAAGTTCTTATAAAATTGTTGGAATTGAACCACGTTTTCTAAGTGAGATATAATCTATGGCCAATTTTCCAACCCAATATGAATTTCAAATTGAATTAGGAACTCAGGCCTCATGAAGATTGATTGAAATGTCACATGACGTGATTCTGTTCCCGTGAACTCATTTCTGGACAACACCAGGGAGAACTATATGAAAGATATAGAGGCCTCTATACATCGTACATAACCGTATCAGTTTGTGAGGAGGGATTTACATATACACACATATATATATATATATATATTCCTTGATAAAGCCTTAACCGGCGAAATATTGGAACTTACAACTTTGTATACTTTCTTACTGTGCTTGTTGAAGTCTCATTTTCTACATTTCATATATATATATATATATATATATATATATATATATATATATATATATATATATATACATATACATATATATATATATATATATATAAATATATATATATATATATATATATATATATATATATATATATATATATATATATATATATATATATATATATATATATATATATATATATATATGGTTGTCTCAAAATTACATATACACAAATGAGTTAGAAAGGTTTATTCGTGTTAAATACATATTTCGAACCGATGTGACATCACCAATTACATTTACCAATTAAGAGTTATTCTGCATGGTGAGTTACACCGCGATGTTTCTAGTGTTCTTATAGACTAACACGTGGATCCTATTTATATACCTATAGAAGGTATACGCAATCATACTAGCAGATCTAAAGAGTTTGACCAAGTATACCTATATTGAGCAAACCGGCGGATGTCTAGGCCTGCACTAAAATATCGACCTTATACACATAACCATATGAGGCAATGTGAAGCCCCTGTCTGCATATTGAACAAAACAGCAAAGATTCTCATGTAAGATTGAAACGTTAAAACTATATGTAATCTCAACTTTACATATAACCAATGATGAGCAAACGTAAATATTTGGTCTGCATATTGATCAGAACCATTCTAAGAATAAAATGTTGACCTTCCTTCCATATGTTCCCAGGTACATGTAACCACATGAGCAGATGTATCGACATAGTCTGCGTATTGAACAAAACCGCAAAAATGTCATTTCTAAGAATAACTTGGTAACCCATTTTATCTGACATGAGCAAATGTCATGTTTTAGTCTGCTCATTGAATAAATCAGATGTATGCCTAGCTCTTCAAATACTATCAGGTTGACCCTTTATACATCACACAGTTATGAAGATCTGAGCAGGTGTAACTATAGTGTGGTCTGCAAGTTGAGTCAAACATAAAGGAATATTGTAAGCTTTCCCTAGTGATTTCAATGCAAGCCAGTATTGATCTGTATATAGGCCTAAATGTATGACTAGTTGGAGTACAAACGTTGCCCCATATCACATATACAGAAAGAATGTAATCCATATACCGAAGCATTCTCCGCGTAATAAGAAAAAATACCAGCCAACTAACACATTCAACTATGTAGGGATATATTACCGACATTGATAGTTCTAACAGTTTACGATACACTGGTTTCTGCTATTGCAAATCTCCATCGATAAAAAAAACCTTTATTTATTTCTATTGTTCCCAAGACGCACATGGAATCCAGCCCGACCGACTTTTTTTTTGTCACCTCTGATTTGATAGGAAATTAAAAATCCTGTCGAGTGCAAACTGAATTTGTAGAAATAAAATAAACTAAAAAGAAAAGTAAAATAGAAAAAAGGGAAAAGAAAACATGATATGCGACGGGTAATCACAGTAATCTAGTAAAGTTATGAATAATCTGTATGTTAGGAAATCAAGGCTAAGTCTAAGACAGGTCAATTATTTCAATTATTTCATTTTCAAGGGTAAGAATCAAATGAATATGACTTTTTTTTTTAAACATTTGCGAAGGTAGGTCATAATGGAGCTCATGTAGACAAAGGTCTAGTGAATATTTACGTGCTGTACATAGTTAACACTATTTAATATAAATATAGGCCCTAGACGGGAAAGATCAGTGCTTGTAAGGAGTTGGAATTCAACTATTTAGAGCTTTATCTATACGTCTATATTTATTATGAAGTTAAAGGGGATTTTGCAATTCACGAGAGTATTTATCACCAATATAATCTCTGATTAGCGGATGAAAATCGAATCCAAATTAAGCCCCATGTCCAGTTCTTGACTATACTATTACCCAACGATCCCCCATACACGGA